>NC_142643.1:46235837-46857671 GCF_053813885.1 Theobroma cacao | reverse complement strand
CATTACATTTGCATCCATCAATCCCCATTCAACTACATCCGCACTACAAATATATATATATTAAAAAGTGATTGATATTATTTATTCAATCAAAAGCTAGTATGTCATAAAAAGTTTTGAGACATGATGGTAGAAGACTCTTATTGGCATAATAAACCTAGCTTTGAGAGACATTGTCCCATACATTTTTTACAAGGAAGACAAGGCTTCTCAAAATGCCATTGGCAGCACTTTCAACAAAAAAATAAAAACCCCTATACAAAAACTTATGGGCTTAAAACTGCACAAGAACCGCACCACTTAAATGTATCACGTGTTTTGCAATGGATGTTCATACTATCTATAGCAAATTAGGAACTTAGAACCTTGCTTTTGATATTGGGTTGCTGTTTCTGAGTTGATGCTCTTCAGTCCTTTTCTTGATTTGTTATATCTATGGATTCATATGGGATCGGTATCCCCTTTGGTGTGATTTACTGACTAATATGGTACCAATTTCATTACAGCTTGAATATTGCATACTTTCTTTCTTTAAAACGTCATGAAAAACCGAAGGTAAAAAGAAACTTGTGCAAGGATTTACCCAGCCTTGCACTCTATAGATAATTCATTGCGATCCAGCTTTGCTAAACAGTCAACAATGATTTGCCTTTCTCCTTCCTATATATAGCTTCTAATATTTCTCAACACAATAACTCAGTTGCTTTAGCTTCATTGCGATCACCTTGCTAACCTCGCCAACCAACCCACTTTGCCTTTTCTATTGAATTCAAATCAAGTAAATCCATGGCAATCGTTTTTTTAATTTTCTTTCTTCTTCTTTCCACCTCCCTTCCATTAGTTATTCATGCTTTAGATGCTAATGTAACCATTGCTTTGGACGAAAGTGGCCACTTCAAGACAATTGGAGCAGCTCTGGAGAGTGTTTGTAGCAACACACAATTTCCATGTATTATTCATGTGAAGGAAATATACCTAAGGCAAGAAAAACAAAATGGGATGATTGGAAGGAATCAACAAAACAAGGCAACAAAAACAAAATGGGACGATTTTAGGGGAAGGAATCAACAAAACAATCATCACTTCCAATAGAAGTGTTGAGGGAGGATTCAGTACTCAAGACTCAGCCACAATGGGTTAATGTCTACTCTCTTATCTTGTTATTTATTAAATAAAAGAATTCGGTTAAGACATTTGGTTTTAGAGTTGTTTATTTATCCTTTTAGTTTGGTTTTTAAGTACATTTTGTATTAATGAGAAAGCTTAAAAAAAGAAAACTAAATTTTATCATTTCATTAAAACACATGCAGATATAAGTGCATCACAATTTGTAGCAAAGGATATGATTATTATCAATTCTGCGGGTCCAGAAAGGGACAAGCAATGGCATTATGAGCTTACGGGTTCAAAAACACTTTTCAGAAGTGTTCTATAGAAGGTTATCAGTATACCTTATATGCAGCTTACGGCCAACAATTTTTCTTTGATTGTCAAATTTATGGTACCATAGACTTCATATTTGGCAATGCAGCTGTCATCATTCAAAGCTTTTTCATTTATCTTAGAAAGCCGCTCCAAGGACAAGCCAATGTCATTACTGCAGAAGGGAGAGAATTCAAGAAGAACAACACTGGAATCGTCATTCACAATTGCACCTTCACTTCAGCACCGGAATTCATTCCATACAAAGCAACAGTGAGAACCTATCTTGGGAGACCATGGAAGGAATTTTCACGAACAATAATTATGCAATCATTTCTAGATGACCTAATTGACCCTGTTTGATGGCTAGAATTTAACGGCGCATTTGCTCTATCGACTTTGTATTATGCTGAGTGTGGAAATTTTGGACCCAGAGCACGTGCAGAAGGTAAAGTCAACTGGTCTCGCTACCACCTCCTTATTGATTCCAAGAATGTAGGGAATTTCACAGTAAAAAATTTCATCTATGATACTAATTGGCTTCCAACATTTGGTGTCCCATTTATTTTAGGTCTCATTGGTTAGAATCCAATTCCATAAGCAATGAGACAGACTTGTTAATAGTCAATAGCTCTGTCATCTATTATGTTTGTCACGCATTATTCTTATATTATATAATATTAATATTATATTTTGAATTATTTTATTTATAATATTCTTATTAATTTGATGTTTCTCTTTACCAAATACAAATTGATCCATTATTTAATAACGAAGAAAGTGTAAGATGAAAATAAAAGTTTAACAATAGATAAAAGGGATTACTATTATTCATGGGCAACTAATTGATACCAATTACATCAATTAGTAATAAGATTGTTCAACAGGTCTAGTACAATAGTGGTGAACTTGATAACCTCATCGTTTCGCTGGAAGAACATTGGTACACCGGTGTCGTTGCACTTTGCCGCACCTTCTTGTGTGTAGCCAATGGAATCATATGCATCTCTATAATTCTTTTAATCAAAACTAGGGAGGCCAGTCATATTAACGATTGTGACACTATCTCCATAATTGTGCATACAAGACCTGATTCCGGACTTGGTTCTGACACTAGTCTCATTTTCATAAAACTGGGAGACAAACGATAATGTTTCATTGGCTTGAGTTTTAGCCACTTCCATTGCAGCCTTGAACAGGTTGGTGAAGTTGGTAGCAGCTTTGCTGTGAGGATCTGCTTCCAAAGTGGATATGCATATCTGGAAACTCTGTATGTTGGGTGCATGTTTCCCTTATCAAATCATCATCCTTTGCTATTGAAATATTCTGGTTCAAAAGCAAAAGAAAGATTAAGGTTGAAAGGATAAAGTAAGGGATGTAAAGTGTATCTGAATTTGCCATTACTAGTAAAAGAAGGTATTGCAAGAAATGAAAGAGAATGGTACAATTTCCTGCAAGTCTGTGAAACCTATATATAACCGCCACGACAGATAAGTAAGTCTTGTCTAATTAGATTATCTAGTAAACTGCACCTCTAATTTTGGAAATTATAATCAGCTATATAATGACCCTTTATTGCATACCAAAAAATATATGTAGATTCTCTTTATTATTAGTTTACCATTTTTTTCAAAAATATGTTACTATTGATTAATAACAATATATCAAATACTCACATTTTTTACATATGTATTAAAAAGTGATCACGTTTTATTTGATGGTGTAGAAATTATAACCACTACTACAAATTTGATTTAAAACTGTATACTTTTCAAATGAGTTATAAAATATATTTTTATTAACATTTTTATATAATTTTAATAAATTTGATTATATTGTACAAATTTGTAAATAAAACCCAAAATTATTACTTGGAAAATAATACTATTATACACTATCTAATCTTAATATTTAATTATTCTATAATTAATACAATTATAAAGAGATAATATTGTTCATGAGAAACTAACTAATACCAATTCCATTATTCTTTTCTTTCTTTTTTCCTTGTTAATTTTTCATTGCTGTGAACTATAAGCTGTCAAGAAGGGAAAAATGATTAATATTATTTATTTAATCAATTTATGCAAATAGTGAACTATATATATATATATATATATATATATATATATATATATATATTAACAAGTGATTGATATTATTTATTGAATCAAAAGCTAATATGGCATAAAAAGTCTTAAACCATGATGGTAGAAGACTCTTATTGACAAAATAAACCTAGCTTTAAGAGACATTGTCCTGTACACTTACTATAAGGAAGACAAGGCTTCTCAAAATGCCATTGCCAGCACCTTCAACAAAAAAATAAAAGCCCCTATACAAAAACTTATGGGCTTAAACGGCATGAGAACCGCGCCACTTAAATGTATCCCCTGTTTCTTATAAGCTCATTATATTTCTTCAATGGTGTGCATCAAGAAGCCAACAAATAGAAACCCGAACCAAGTTATTAATGTGTTTTTAGTAATTGAGTAGGATAAAACTTAAAAAATATATTATATCATATCGTATGCGTATTGTGCGATACTCGTTCGATATTTGATCAAAATAATATAATTACTTATTAAAACAACTTGACAATTTTTGAAAAATTAGTTTCATATCTTATACTTTTGTTCCTATTTATCAAATTATCAAAATGAGAATAGATACTATAAACACATGAATTGTGATGAATAGTAACAACCCCTCTTACCTTAATTTTGAAATTGACACAAATAAAATTCTCAACGATCTCATAATTTCTTGTGAAGGTATGAAATTTGATAGCCTCAACTTGATAGTCTCAAATCAAGCACAAGGTAATGTTTTTTTTTTTTTAATTTTCCATCCTCTTCTTTCACATTTATTACATTAATTATTCATTATTCTTATATTAATGTGACGGTTGCTTTGGATGGCAATGACGATTTCAACATAATTGGAATAGCTGTGAAGAGTATTACTAGCAATACTTAATTTTCATATTTTATTCTTGTGAAGAAAGGTGTATGTAGAGAAAATATATATTTATCGTTTGACAAACAAAATGTGATGATTTTAGATGAAGGAATTAGCAAAACAATACTCAATTGGCCACTACCACCTCCTTACTGATCCCAACAACATAGAGAATTTTACAGTAAAAAATTTCATCTTGATCTTATTGGTTAGAATCCAATTTCATAAGTAATGAGACAAACTTGTTAATAGTCAATAATTCTGTCATATATTATGTTGGCCACACATTATTTTTAGTTAAAGGTAAACATAGTTTATTTGTATTAAATGTGAGAAATTGGTTATTGATCTTATATTATATAGTATCAGTGTCATATTCTGAATTATTATATTTATAATATTCTAATTAGTTTGATTTTTTCTTTAACAAATATGGATTTATCAAAAAGAGAAAGTATAGGATGAAAATGAAAAATTTGTAATTAAAACCCAAAATATAATCAAATATAATTTATTGAATACATGATAAGTTTGGAATATGTTAATAGAAACCATCTCAAATGGAGAAAAAAATGGAAAATTGACCACAATATATTATTGAATATTCACAAATGTCCATCGATAGCCATCCAAGTCTAATGCCCTTTTCCATATCTATCAAACCTAACTGTGCTAGATATATATACATATTGTTATGAAATTGATAATCCTAATCCTATGAGATTGAAATCTTAGAGTAATAAATAATTTATTAAGTGGATTATTCTTTAACAAAGGAAACTTATAAATTCATAATTGCATAATGTGATAGAGCCACAAAAACACATAATATAATATTATTCATAGTATGTATTATGTAATCTTTTAAAATAATATCTAGTGAATTATTTTATTTCGTAAAATGTACACTAATCGGCAAACTTGAACAATGTGAAAACAACAAAAAAAACAAAGGGTGGTGAAAGTTGACAAGACTCAGGAGAGGAATAAACACAGGTGAAGAAATGGGGTGGTGAACTCCTTTTGGAGTCTAGGCGGCATCGGTGCAAGCAACGGACCACAACACATGGGAATCCTTTGGTCCATTTCCATCCAAGCAATACACTTGTCTTCTTCACACCCCTTTTCAATTTTCTTTGATTCCTTCGTAATACAGAGGTAGATAGCTAATATAAATAGGGGTATCATGTCTGCATGAAGATTAGGGAGTGCAGTGCCAACTGCACAACTCATCTTAACCTCTAGTGTGTGTATTCGAGTGAGCAGAAAAACAAGATACATGGCTATGGATGGGAACAAGCAGAAGAAAGTCTTCAATTTCTTCAAAGGTAAGAAGGGTGGTAGTACTGATTATACATATATATAGAGGTGGGGAAGATGCTTGGAGCATAAGAATGGTGTATAACGATGAAGACAACACACGTAGGGTGCTTTGTGACGTGAATCTGAAATTGAGTCTACTTTTTTTTTTTTGAAAAGTAAGAGTTGTATTCAAGAGAGAACTTTTTTTTTTACATGGTAGTGCCACCTCAGTATTACAATGTTATCATATTAGTGTCACGTGACATTGTCACATCACCACGTCGGTGCCATATGCCATGCCATGTTATTATCTCAATGCTGCGTCATCAAAATGTGCTACATCAACGTTGACGTTATCATTTATGTCATTTTTGTTAATGATAAAATTAGATGTTATTAAGAAAATAGACTAAATTAATTTTTTTTTAAAATCAAGGGATTAAATTGCTTCGAATTGAATATAGGGATTAAATTTAATAAAATTGAAGAGTATAGAGACTGAATAGGTCTTTTGACCAATAAACATTCTCATTCAATCTAACGAGAATCGCTTCTGTTCAAGTTTCTATGCATGATTGTTTCCTTCTTTCATAGTACAAAATACATGGACAATCTTAGTCTCGTACCTCGTAAGCACCCTGCCTTTTACTTCCTATACTAATGTTTATTCTACCTATTAATCATACAACACCGTAAATCAATTCTTATTAGGTTTGTAATTAAAACCAAATATTATAACTGTGAATTTTATTTTTTAATTTTTATAAGTAAATCTATTTTTGTTGGACGATATAGAAATCTAATCACTATAACAAATTTGACTTAAAAATACACATTTTTTTAAATGTATTATTAAAAGTATTTTTACTAACACTTTTTATATAATTTTTATAATATTTTTATAAATTTGATTGTAGTGTACAAATTTATAATTAAAACCTAAAATTATAATTGAATATAATTCATTGAATACAAGATAAGTTTGAAATATATTAATACAAACCATCCTGAATAGAGAAAAAAACGAAAAATTAGATAATTTATTAATTATCCAACCTAACTGTGTTAAGTATATACTACATTATTATCAAATTGGATTGAAATCTTGGAGTAATGAATAATTTATTAAGTGGATTATTCTTTAACAAATGAAAACTTATTATTCATAATTACATAATGTAAAACAGCTAGAAAAACACATAATACATGTATTATGTATATTGCTTATAATAATATGATGGAAAAAGACTTTTTTCATTTTAAAACAACAAGACATTTCATTATTATTATTATTAGTTTTGTGATATAGGAATGAATTAAAAGCACACTGCATGTTAAATATATAATTAATTAATTGTATTGTATTGTATTTTAACAATGCTGCATATAAAATTAATATACAAATCATGTCTTAGGAGTTTTAGGCGTTGAAATAAAAAAATAGTATCTAACGAATCATTTTAATTTTTAAGATTTATGCTAATTTTTTAATTATAAATTTAGCTGTTGCATGTATATTATACATACATAGAAGATGGTAAAAAGTGAATGAATTTCATCACAATCAAATTGATCAAGTTGATTAAATTTTTAATTAAAACCCGATGGTTAAAGAGTGATTAGCCAACGATAACCAGTCGTAATCACGTAGTGTTGAAGAAAGAGCCTACTTGAAAAATTAATGTGAAAAGAACAAAAACAAAAGGCGCGGGGGTTGGATGGAAATTAACAAGAAGTTCATAGTGGGGGAAATTAGACAAGAGAACCAGGAGGAACCAGGAAGTTCATAGTGGGGGTACGGAAGAGGGAACACATGCAGGCAAAGACCCAGGAAATGGGGTGGCACCACTCCCAACCAATGCTTTTTGGTGCTCAAGGCGGCGTTTATTCAAGCAAAGGACCAAATTTGGTCCAAGTCTTAAGCCCAGAACCCATTTCCATCCAAGCCATACACTTGTCTTCATCGTACCCCTTTTCCATCTTCCTTGAATCCTTTGTAATACTGCTGGTAGCCACTATAAGTAGGGGGTCTCATGTCCGCATGAAAATCAGAGAGTGCAGCGCTAAGTGCAGAACTCATCCTAACCTCTAGTGAGTGTATTCGAGTGAGCAGAAAAACAAGATAAATGGCTATGGGTGGGAACAAGCACAGGAAATACTTCTCTTGCTTCAGTCTCTTCAAAGGTAAGAGGGAAAGTAAAAAGGGTGGTACTCGTAGAGATCAGAAGGGTGGTACTTGTAGGGATCAAGATCATTATACTCCAAAAAAGGTGCATGCAAGTGATGAAGACAACACACAAAAGGTGTACGCAAGTGATGAAGATAACACAGACGAGGTGGTTGCTGACCCTGCTATTGACACGAAAGCTTCTACTTTCATTGCCAAATTCCATACTGCTAGTCTGGTCTCAGAAGCAATTCATCCCAGCACGCAGGCTGAATATACGTACCACCCCTCATATGAAGGCCACTAAAAGAGTTATTCTTTCTATTCAAGTTTCTATACATGATTATTTCCTGTAAGCACCCTGTTTTTTACTTCCTATACTAACATTAATAGCAATTCCAATAAGGTTTGTAATAAAATTATAACTGTGAATTTTGTTTTTGCTCTGCATTACTTTGCTTCATTAACAACAAAAAAAACGAATCATTCTTTTTTAATTCATTGTATCGAGGTTGTGATTATTTGTAACAAGAAAGTGAACTCTGGAATCATTACAATTAATGGTAATATTTTTATTTTTGGTTCAATGATTTTATTGAACAGTTATGAAATCAACCACTAAAAGATTAATATAATTCATGAGAAACTAACAAATACCAATTCCATCATTCCTAACATTTAAATTATATTAAGTCATTTTCATTAATCCCATGATCTGAATTAAATCATTCAATCATTTACGACCTAATGATGATTGATGACTAATCGAGAGTTCTTAATACTATACATATATATGTTATGAGATTATAATCAGTAGAAATTTCAATTACAATTAAACAATTTTCACATAGATCACCTATTATATTTATGAAAAAAATAATAAATAAACTAATATAAACTTAGATATTGGGCTTTCTCTCACTAACACGAACTAGCCCAAAAAACATTAAGCTTCTTGGATCCACGAACTGGCCTAAAGACATTTTGGGCTTTCTAATCCAATCCATAATTGTCGGTACAATTGTAAATGAAACACAGGACGCAGGGGTAAAATGGAAAACCAAAAACCAATCGTTTCCTCAAAATTGAACCCTAACCCTACATCTTCCCATCGTCCCCTTTAAAAACCCGGACTCCTCTTTTCGTATCGCCTCCGTTCGTCCCTGTTACTCTCAATTTCTATCTTCCTGTTCAATCCTCATCATTAGTTTTTGCAAATTTTGTTAAAAACGATTCCTTTGCTTTGATTAATCGTTCTTACCTTCTGTTTCCCCAATATATTTTCCTTGAAAAATCTCTTTTTGTCGATGATGATAAATGTTTTATCCCAGCTCATTATGAGACCTTCAAAAGGTCTGGGAATTGACTATTAATCCAACATTTATCTGAGCCGTAATCTGAAATTTTGTACTTATTTTTAAATTATTTGTACGTTGTTTCCCTAATTTTTTTCTAAAATTTTCAAATATTTTGATCTGAGCCTGAATCTGAAATTTGTTGGAATTTTGTATTTATTTTCAATTATTTATGCTTTGTTTTCCTGTTTTTTAATTTGGATTTTTGGGTTTTATATTTAAATGTTCCCAATGATGGTTAAAATTATATAACCATGCTAATGCTGATAATCCAATGATTAAATCATTCATTTATAAATTCTGAGGGAACTAATCCTTTTCCATAAAATCTCTCTAATTTTTGCCCTGAAAAAAATTCACAATCAATTTATGAAGAAAAAAATAAATGGGTTTTTTATTGGTTAAACTTGTAATTTTCCAAAAAAAAAAAGGCAATGTGACCAATTACAATTGTGAAAAATTGGGTTTTTTTCAGTTTTTAATTTAAAAAAAAAATCAATCTAAATGATATAATTATTTGGGTGATTAATCCATCAACTTTGGATTATGGGATCAACAAAAAATTGAGGGTTAAATGATATGATAACTTGATGGGTTGAAATTGGTTATGCACTACCAAAAATTTGGACCCTGGTGTAGCATATATTATTATATGGCAAAAATTTTAAAAATACTGTTATTTAAAGTTTTAATTATGTTTTTATATTTTAAATAGTATAATTAATGTATGAAATCTTTATAAAAATTAAAATATTATAATGAAAAAATTAAAAAATTATTAAAAAAATATAATCAAAGAATAATTTTTTTTTAGCGAGAAGTTTGAACTTTTGATTGAGGTTGCATAGTGGCTTTTTGAGCTTTGGTTGGACCTGCATGTTGGGCCTTAAGATGGTTTGTCCAATTTATTATTACTTGGAATGAAATATTCCATTCATTGAGAAAAGCTTGTATTTTCAGTCACTTTGTGATGCATCATGAATCATGGGATTAAAACTCTTGTAAGTACATATTGAGGAGAAAAGGAGTTATCCTAATTGGTGTTTTGCATGTGATTGTGAGTTGGAAATTCATGGCCCCTACCTTCCTTTTAGTTAAAGCAAATTGCATACTACCAGTTACCCAAGATTTTGCCTTCAAAAGCGACAAATCACGAAATTTCAATGGCTTGTCACTTTGTCATGTGTCATTGAATCCTTCCCCTGTTTTGGGCTCTATGATGCATACTAGTTAGGAAAGTTTGTCTTCCTTTTTTCAGAAATAAAAATCTTTGAAAGCAACACCCAACCAATTATCCCACAACATTTTCCATCTTCATCTATGGTATTAACAAAATTTTTCATATTATTCAATATAATTAAGTCGGATTAAGATATCATAAAATCTAATTTGATTAAAAGTTAAATAATAAAACAATCGTCACGAGTTCGGCTAATACTTATATAATATGGTTATTTGATTTTGTTTATAAATAATAATTTTTAATATTATTCAAATTCGAATATTTTGTATTTGTTAGTATTTTTATATGTGAGGGATGGGCAAAGATTCTTTGTTCTCGTGGACCAGCAAGGGTTTATGATCATCAATCAATCAAGAGAACAAAAGGAAAGGTTGAGCAACAAAACAGGGGCTGTCCCCATCCCTGTGGGGTTGGCGACCATTTTCGTGCTTTGGTTTAGCTCATTATTGCAAATGGAAAGGAAAAAAAAAGAACAAACGGTGGCATCTGGGGTGAACATCATATAGCCTCCACCACCCTGCACCATTTTGACGTCTGGCCCTTTCGCTTTTGGGGGGTTTGGACCAGTTGATGACGACCTACACCCTTAATCATGGTCCCAACTTTGATTCTGAGCCGTACGATCAACTTTGTGAATAGACTTGTTCAAGCCGCAAATGATTTATGTGACCACTTGTTAAAACAAATTTGATTGAGAAGATGGTGTTAGAGAGATAGGTTTTGACATGGGAATAATCAATATTCAATTCTATTTATTTATCATTTTGAGCTTGTGACTTCAACTACTAGCTTGGATTCAACAAATAATCCAAAGATTAACCATCACTTTGGAATCAAAAACCTTTTCCTCCTTGCCATCTAAACGTTTGACTCAAATGATAAATGCATATAATGTTCTTATTTAAAAAAATCAAATTCTCGAATCTTTTTTCTTCAAAATAATATTTACAAAATCTAAATTAGCCATCAATTTAGAATTAAAACCTGTATTTCTTAGCATCTAAACATTTGGTTCAAATGGTGTTAATGCTTATATTTTTTAATTAAAAAAATCAAATATCCAAATCCTTTTTCTTCAAAGTAATACTTTCTTGTTTATTTTAATCTGTTTTTTCCGTTTAAAATATATGAAAGTGAATTCTTTTTTTAAGACCCTTAATACATTTATTTTTTTATATTATAACTTATCTTTCATATAAAAAAAATACTGTAATTTTAATATAAAGAAGTTCGATTGCTTAGATATTTTGGATAAAAGAAATAAAAAAAATCCTTGGTAACTTTTAAAAATTGGTGCATATTAAATTACCATAGGTTATAGAATTTAGGAAAATAAATATTTCCACTATTATTAATTTATTACAACTACAAAACAAAAGATAATTAATTAAAGTAACGGATCATCCAAGTTCTTCCACTTCCGCCCCTGAAACCTCACCACAACTAGCCACGTGGCTAATTGTTTTTGTCCTTTTCACCGTTTTCTTGCAACCTTAAACTAATGTTTCTTCGTACTTTTGCTTACATGTTTACAGAAACCATGTGTCAAGCAAAGCACAAGCTCAAGCTGAAGCTCTGACAAAATGTCTAACCAAACCTTAAACGACATGTCGTCGTCGTCGTCGTCGTCGTCGGGAGTAAGGAGTCTCAGCGAGATATCGGAGAAGGACACGGTTCATCTCAGCGTCGATCTCGTGTCGGCGGCGAGACGAAACATTGGGTTCTTGAGGAGTGTGAATGAGTGTCATTGGCTTCACCAAAGAGCAACGATTGTTGAAGCAATAAGGAGGTCAGTTTTTTTTTTCTTTTTTGCAGAGAGGTAATCTGATCAGGGGGTTGAGGTTGGATGAGATGGGAATTCTCTTTTACTCTTTGTAGGTATGAGGAGGTGTGGATGCCGTTGATTTCTGATCTGACAGTGGTGGGGTCAACTCCTCCTATGGTTTTGCCACCTTTTGATGTTGAGTGGGTTTGGTTTTGTCACACCTTGAATCCTGTAAGTGTTAAAACTATGCAATGCTTTGGACTGTTAATTCTGTTTGGTTGATGGGAGAGTATGAGAAAACGACAGAAGTTAGAAAGGAAAAGAAAGTATCAATAGTCTTTTCAGAAAATTTCTGGACTTGAAAGATTGAGAAGGCTAATCTTTCTTCTGAGTCACTACTGTGAATTCTGTTTGGTTGACAGGAAAGCATGGGAAATGACTAAAAAAAGATAGTTGTAGTCTTTTCGATTATTCAGACTTGAAAGATTTAAAAGGCTAATCTTTTTTCTGGATCTTCTCTTTCTTTTTTTTTTCTACAGGTTGCTTACAGGAAATACTGTGAGTCAAGGTTCTCAAAACTAATTGGAAAACCAGCAATCTTCAATGAAGAAAATGAAGAGTATGCATTGATGAGATGCAGAGAAATCTGGGTTCAAAGACATGAATTTGAGCCTTTTGAGAATGAAGTGGAATCAGATTCCCAAGACCCACCAGGGATAAATCAAGATCTTTTCAATCAAGTTAAAGAGCACAAGTTTCTGTACTCAAAATTTTCAGAACCATACTTCTGTGAGCTAGTGTATTTGATAGCAGCAAGACAAAGATACAGAGGATTCCTGTACATGATGCAAAGGTTTGGAGATGGGTGCCTTAGATTTGTTCCTGCTTTGGATATTGTCCTAATGCTGCTGACTCATCAGGTAGATTTCTTTAACCATTATGATAATATATTTTTTTCTTAGATTCTTTCTATTGGTTCTTTTATGATGATTAAGCTTTAAGGTTTCTGTCATTCTCTTATCTTTCAATTGTAATTGCAGTAGGTTGGCTTCATTTGTTTTGTGTAATGAAAAAGTTCTAAGAGGTTTAGGAATTAGGTAAAGTGTGGGATTTGTCGTTCCAATCAGCCATTAAGATGTCAAAGGACTTCCGTCTTTCTTTTGTCATTTCTTTTTGTGTTTTTTCTTTTTGTTGTCACATATTTCATTATTTTTTTTATGAACCAGAGCTACCCAACAGTGTATGTAGAGGATTTGAAGGACAAGTGGGATGATATGGGCAAGGTAGTGGGGTTATGGGAAACTGTAAAAGAAAAAGAAGTAGAAGAATCCAAGAACCTATGGGAGAGAACCTTTGATCAGCCTTATGAGAAAGCTGGAGGTGGGCTAGCAGTGGAATTGGACAATCTTAAGGCCAAGCGACCAATCTACTGGGAGGTTTCAGATGTAGATGTTAACACTAAATACAAGTCTATGATCCCAAGGTTCCTACTTGAGGTAATTTTAGCATCCTTAAACCTTATTTAACAACTTTTTTCCCCCTTCATTGTTTCTCTCTTTAAAAATTCTTTGATACTCAAGGACCATGAGGTCCACAGCTTGAAAACATAAAGTTGGTACAAGCACCAATTGAAGCCATATGCTTAATTAAAAAAACAAACAAGAGAAGAATAATTTTTTAAGTTCTGTTTAGTTGATACTTTTGCTATATACTTTCTACTTTTGCTACTCTTGTAGATAGACTTTGGAGAAGAATGATCTTTAAGTTGATGTTGCCTCTATGTTATGTGAGATTAATCAATTATGGTAGGTGATTTAGTGGTGAAGTAAATCACATGCAAACTTACTTTTGCTAATCCTACTAATCAACTAACCAAAGAAGAAAAGGAGGGCAGCCATGGATTTGCTTGAATGCCAACATGATTGTAGAATCATTTAAGTATCTTGAGTGAAGTGATTTTTTTTTTTGTTTTCTTAAAGGAGGCTTATAATAATGAGATCCACTCAATTTCAACATACTTAAATTTCATTCTCAGTTTGTGTTGTGTCATAACGTTGCAGGTATGTGTTTTTGTGAGGCTCAATGATCGGACGAAGGTGAGCAATGGAGACACAAAACACAAGTTTCTACGTCTCCGGGCAGTAAGATGTCACAGGGAGCTCAAGCTTGATGAATTAATCTCCAACTTTTCGTATGATTCATGGCGGAAAGCCTGGCATCTCTACTGTGAGTTTGGAACTAGAGGACTTATGGTTGAGCTTCGTGGCCGCGGTGGTCGCTGCTTCAAAGGAAGTAAATCGCTGGACTCAATGCCATTTTATTGGAATGATTTACTAAGGGCACCCTCTATTACTTTGTCAAGAAAGGTTGATCAAGTGAGGATTGTTGCTTCTATAACTCCCCCGGTTCAAGCCCCCTACTTGTTGAAATGTGTGCCTGACAGAGTCACAGATGATTCAGGAGCCATGATATCTGATGTGATTCTGAAGTTAAACAACTACAGGCCTCAGAAAGGTCGTTGGCTGTCCCGGACAGTTCTAGACCATGCTGGGAGAGAGTGTTTTGTTGTTAGAATAAGGTATGGTTTTGTTCTAAGAAAGGACAACTTATCTTTGTGTCTTTGTCTACTTAATATAAAATTTTTGGATGGCTGAGGCAGAGTGGGAGGAGGATTTTGGAGAAGAGGAGCTGAAACTCCTTCTGCTGTGAATTGGGAGGACAGGATAATTGAAATACGGGAAGGGTCTTGGTCTTATGTCGCTGGTTCCATTGGTAGAGCTCCTGGTATGTTGCCTTTGTTCATCTGCTTGTATTTTGTCAAACATTGCTTCAGGTCTTTACCTTTTAAGCCTGTCAGAGATATAAGGTTTTGAGAGTATGAAGGCCGGGGTTTCCCTTACCTGTCTCTTCCTTATCAACCCCGAAAAAGGAGTTTCGGATTTGTAATATATTTAGTAGGAAAGAAAGATCAATGATTTTCTTTGACAATGATGAGCCAAACACAAGATTTCCATGCTGTGGAATCTAATTTAAACATTTTGTGCTGTTATTGTTTCCATCTAGTACAGAGAAAGTGGTAGGAACAGCCACACCAAAAGAATCTCCAGAGCAGTGGCAAGCGGCATGGGAGTTTTCAACAGGTGATGAATTGTTGATCAATTGGGGATCTTCGACCTCAAGTTCTGGCCTGAGTTTTTGTCTAAAAACTCAAGAATCTTTCGATTCTTCCGTAAGTTGAAGATTTCAATTCCTTTCAACATGTAGTTTTTATATCGAATCTGTTAATATCTCAGTAATTTGAAATCGAAACCAATCATTATTTCGTCAGGTGATGTTGTTGAGGGGACGAAAGATGCAATATCAAGACAAGGTGGCAGGGTGTGCCGCCAAAGAAACCAAAACCAGACAAGAAGAATATGCAAAGGAAGCTGATGATGAATACGTGACCCTGGTAAGGTTCACAGAAGAGAACCCAACAGGGAGAGCAACCGCCCTGTTGAACTGGAAGCTGTTGGTGGTAGAATTGTTGCCCGAAGAAGATGCTGTTTTGGTGCTTCTGCTTTGTGTTTCGATACTCAGGACTGTGTCCGAGATGAGAAAGGAAGATGTCGGAAGTTTGTTGATAAGGAGGAGGTTGAAGGAAGCGAAACTCGGTGCCAGAGACTGGGGTTCTGTCGTACTTCACACTTCCTCACTGCCCTCATCCATTGCTTCACCTTGTCTGCAACCTTGGTATTGGAATGCTAACAAAGTGATGGCACAGCATGAAGGTAACAGTATCACAAGGCAACCGGCATCTAATTATTCACCTGTTGAAGGTGGCGATATGTTGTACAAGCGAGGGATCATTACATAATAAGAAATCCTTCAGAGCAGACTGTGTACCATTTTTTTATCAGAAATGGAAAAGAGATGCACTAGATTTGCATGACAATACACTTTGCATGTCATTTTAAATGCATATCAAGAAGCATGTGTTACTCGTAACGGTTTCAGAAAAGAGACACGAATCTTACATTAACATCGATTATATATTAAAGTAAGATTGAATATTTAAGTATTTATAGATAAAATTAAAAGATTCAATTGATCAAACTGAATAATATCTTACAGTATGAACTGTGACATTTCTACTATTAGAAGAAGCTAAATGCTTTGACCATAACTGATTCCAAATTACAAATTCTAGTTCCTTCATACAGGCTTCTAATGGAATTGCCTCAGGATTTCCAGGCTACCATTTTCCAGATTGGGAAAGCAAGCTCATAGATTGGGGTTTAAGAATTTAATACCAATTTAACAACAGACATTATACAGCACTATATAAGGAAAAAAAGAAGAAGAAACAAAAAAAGAAAGAGGAAAGAAAAGTTGGGAAAGTTGCCTATCAATCTACACACTGCAATGTACTGTATAAGCTGTGTTGATTATCAAGAGCCAATGCCCTATGAACTGTCTGCCAATTATCATCCATGTGCCATGTGGTGTAGATCCTCTTCAACTTTGCACATATTAAATGAAAGTCAGAACCGGTATCATCATTGGTTAACATAGCAGAGAGAAATTGCTCCATGACATGGGCAGTCAACTAAATGCAGTAACTGCATATTTTAATGGCAGAGAGTTTGAGATCAGCCACCACTTTCTATTTTCAACATATTAAAAGAAATATAATATGTATCTATTTCACTTTTTTATAATTATTTCGTCCGTTTTATTTTGTAATTTCATTTTTTTAAGACGTCTAAATGAAAATTTTTATCTTAATTTTTATAAAATTAAAAGATTTAATGTTTTTTAATCAAAAAAAGATTTAATATTTAAAAAACACAAAATTTAAATAAATTTTATTTTTTATTAATTAAATATTATTAATCATTTTATATAACGTATAATTGACGTGATATATTAATATAAAATAATAATATAATTATATAATATTTTTTAATATTTACGTTAATTTCATATAAATATAAAATAATAAATAGAGTCTTAATTAATGGTAATTAATAAAATTGAATGCATGATATTATTTTCGTTATTTTTTTATTTTTTAATTTTTATGAAAATTAATATAAAAAATAAAATATATTAAATATTAAAAAAATAAAAAATTAAAAAAAAAAGGTCAAATACATCATGACCTAATCAAGATTCTAGATGGACTATGTGTGATTGTGGTCCTCACCACCTCACCCCATTTCCCAAATGGAGTAATTATTACCCTTTAATTTACTCCCAAACTCCTAACTTTGAATCTGTCCTCTTTTTCTTTTTCTTTTTCTTTTTTATTTTTTTAAAGTCGGAAGGAAGTCGGATAGGTACGGTCGCCGTTTCTTCTGACGGGGCCCCACCACAATGCCACGTCATGAACCGTACAAAACATGAGCCACCCCGCCCCGCCCTTTCTCTTTCTTTCGTAGAACCTGCGGTACAACGTTTATCTACAAAAAAGAGCAAACTATTCTTCGTACTTTTCGGTACCGCCCTGCTTTTGTGCCTCTCACCTTCTACCTCTCACCACGTGTCCTCTTCATCTCCGGTCAAAAGCTCTTTTTCTCCCGATCGGACGGCCAGACTCCGTTCTGTATCCACGTGGCTAGTTTCCGTCTGGAGGACTCAATTTTGAAGATGTGATCCTGTTTTCAGCGAAGCGTTTCTGGGTCTTTCTCTTTCGTTTTCTTCCTCATTCAGCTCTCTCTGCAACTCTTCACCTACCTAAGAAAAGCCTCCATTTTTCTTCTCTGAATTTGAGAAAAATCCGGGTAAATAAAAGGGAAAAGGAAAATGAATCCGACCCGAACCTGTTTTAGTCTGATACGGACTCTCTGCAAACCGACCCACCACCCTCTCCTCTACCTCCGAGTTGTCTTCTTGTTCGTTCCCACCTGAAAAAGTTAACCCCAAGAAGCAGAAAAATCCTTAATTTCTTCTAAAGCAAAGAAATCTTATTTTTAATCTTTAAAAATGGCGTTGTTTCGATCGAACAAGAACATCTTTAGCTTAACAGAAGATCTACTCGTCCGAGTCCGTGAGAAACTCGCCACCGAGTCGGATCGGAAATCATTCCGACTTGTTTGCAGAGAGTTTCACCGAATCGACTTACTGACTCGGAAGCATCTCCGGGTTCTCCGAATCGAGTTCTTGCCGAGTCTTCTCCAGAAGCACCCCCAATTACAATCTCTCGACCTCTCCGCTTGCCCGCGCATTGACGACCGGGTCGTTTCCTTTCTCTTAACTCGGGTGGGTCCGGGATCGAACTCGCCGGGTTGGGCGAATTGGACTCGGGGACTGAAGTGTCTGGTACTGAGTCGAACGACGGGGTTGAGGTTCACGGGTTTGGAGATGTTGGCACGTGCATGTCCGTGTTTGAAGAGTGTAGACGTGTCGTATTGCTGTGGGTTTGGAGACAGGGAAGCAGCCGCGTTGTCGTGCGCGGTTGGACTGAGGGAGCTAAAGATGGATAAGTGCTTGCATCTGAGCGATGTCGGATTGGCGAAGATCGCCGTCGGGTGTTTGAAGTTGGAGAAGTTGAGTTTGAAGTGGTGTATGGATATAACTGATCTCGGTGTTGATCTTTTGTGTAAGAAATGCTTGGATTTGAAGTACCTTGATGTCTCTTATCTCAAGGTTAGTCTTTTTTTTTTAGTTTTTTTTTTGGATAGAATAATGTGTAGAAATGGAAGTGTTTTATTGTGTTTGGTTGATGAGAAAAATTAACAAGTGGGGTTTCCGAATTTGGCATTTTGAACTGATTTGCTTTTGTTGTTATTTTTGTTTCTTAAAAAAAAAAAAATCTTCAATGCCATGTTGAGCAAACAGACAGGAAAAAAAAATGATCAAAGGAAAAAAGAAGACTTTGACTTTGATTTGCCCAATAGAAAGATGAGAATTCAGCTCAGCTTTGGCCAAAGCAAATTCTTTGTATGTTAAGTTTGTGCTTTTAGGAGGTTAATACAGCTTTAGAGTGAACACATTGAAACTATATTCGATTTCTTGTGACCTGTTTTGATGTATCTTTTGTTAATTGTTATTGTGCCTTTGATATCTGAGGATCATGGTGTCTCTATCTTAATGTCGTGGGGCTTTCGGGTTTGTTTTAGGTGACAAATGAATCACTTCATTCCATTGCTTCTCTGCTGAAGCTGGAGGTTTTGGGTTTGGTGGCGTGCCCTTTAATTGATGATGCTGGATTACAGTTTATTGGGCATGGAGGCCCTTTACTAAGGGTAGGAAACTGGACATCTGCTGAGAAATAATTGAATAAAATGATTACATGAAAATGCTAAGTAAAATTTTAAGTTGTGTTTATTTTCTATGATCTGTAGGTAATTGATGTATCAAGGTGCGAAGGTGTGAGTTCGTCTGGTTTAATCTCTGTCGTTAGAGGCCATAGTAATCTTCTGGAGCTTAATGCTGGTTACTGTCTTTCAGTAAGTAATTTCTTGGCTGCCTGCTTTTTGTGTCTTGCCGATGTTCTTAACAGCCAAGACCACATTTCTGGATTACGTCTGCAGTATAACTTGCTATTTCAACTAGTTGTGGCTGCTGAATGTGGGTTTTTATCGCAGGAGCTTTCTACAACCCTTCTCCATTGGATAAAGAACTTAAAGCACCTTGAGATGATCAGAATTGATGGGGCTAGAATTTTTGAGTCTAGCTTTCCAGTCATTAGCACCAATTGCAAGTCATTGATAGAAATTGGTCTCAGCAAATGTGTGGGGGTGACCAACATGGGCATAATGAGACTGGTATCTGGCTGCATTAATTTGAGAGTCCTAAATCTTACATGCTGCCATTCCATTACTGATGCTGCAATTTCTGCCATAGCTGACTCATGCAGAAACCTTGTGTGCCTGAAGCTAGAGTCTTGCCATATGATTACTGAGAAGGGTCTTTGTCAGCTTGGATCCTCTTGCTTGCTGCTGGAGGAGATTGACCTAACAGATTGCTGCGGTGTAAATGACAAGGGTTAGGGTTAATGTTTTGCATAATTTTAAGTGTTTTCATCATAACTATAGTTTGTTTTAAGTGTTAAAGTTTGAACCATGCTTTATTTTCATAATGCAACTTATTGTTGCAGTTTTACTCTTGTCATCCAATAATTTGGTGACTTATCAGCTTCTGACTTCATCACTCTCTTCTATTGATTACCTTGTCTTATTTCTTATCCGCAGGACTTGAATATTTATCTAGATGTTCACAACTATTATGCTTGAAATTAGGACTTTGCACAAACATATCAGGCAAAGGACTCTCCTATATTGGTTCTAACTGTACAAAGATTCATGAACTGGATCTATACCGGTAAAATACGTTTAAAAACCAATTTGATAGCAAAATTATATTTTGTTAATAGCAAAGTAAATATCTGTTCATTTGGACTTGCAGGTGTTCTGGTATTGGTGATGATGGTTTAGAGGCTTTATCTAGAGGTTGCAAGAAGTTGGCAAAACTCAACTTGTCATACTGCAAGGAAGTTTCTGACAGAGGGCTAGGATATATTGGTCATCTAGAGGAACTTTCTGATTTGGAGATGCGGGGACTTTTTAAAATTACAGGTGTGGGTTTAGAAGCAGTTGCAGCTGGGTGTAAGAGGCTCGCAGATTTGGATTTGAAACACTGTGACAAAGTTGACGATTCAGGCTATTGGGCACTTGCCTACTACTCAAGGAACCTTCGACAGGTACAGTTGTCTGATTTGAATTGTAGGATATCAGTGATGGCTTTTTACTAGTATAATACTATAACAGAAATTTACAAGTATGAATGCAGAAATCAAAAAGAAGGACGGGGAGACTGTGGAGATATGAAAAAAGAAGAAAATGAGAAAGGAATTGACTATCCTACCGAATTCATTAGACAGATCTGTATGGTAAAACATGGATAAAACATCAATTTTAGGAAAATATTTCAGTTTCCAGTCCCGAATATACAACAAAAACAAGCAAAAAAACTTCACCTTCTAGGGTCTAAATGCTGCTCTAGTAATTATGGTGTTCTATTCATCTTCAATGCATCTTTTTAGACTAAAAGTAAGGTGCTTTCCTACATGCTTCTTTAATTATCCTTTTTCTCTCACATCATTTGAAAGCTATGAAGGTCATTACTCCAGCTTTGATCCAATTACGATATTGTATGCTTACCGACTACCTTCATTCCTCTGTCTTGATAACAGCACCTTTACTTTCTTGTTTGATTAACTGGAGGCTGTGTCCTCTAAATAGTGCCTCAGTCATTTTCCCACATCTATTGTTTCACTTTTCAACATAAACAGCATGCATGATGGGAAGCCTTCTACGGAATGTATTTAGAAACAGATGGAAACTTTATTTTCATGAAAATGGAATTTCCATTGAAAGTTTTTTGGGATTAATATATTCAGAAGTGATAAAATGCCTTTATGTTGTCAGATAAATTTGAGCTACTGTGGCATATCTGATATAGCATTGTGCATGGTGATGGGGAACTTGACACGCCTGCAAGAAGCAAAGCTTGTGCACCTGGGCAATGTCACAGTTGAAGGGTTTGAACTTGCACTTAGAGCCTGCTGCATCCGGATCAAAAAGGTCAAGCTACTTGCCCCTTTAAGGTTGTTGCTTTCATCAGAGATTCTTGAAACCCTGCATGCTAGAGGTTGCATCATAAGATGGGATTAGATGACTTTGTCTTTGAAGTATCTAATGATCGTGAATAAACCCCTTGTCCACGGGTTAGGAAAGAGTTTTGCCTTTAAGCTTTCAGGTGCAGAAAGGAGCAATTATGTTCCTTATTATTTGACTATCGTTTATATTTTGATTTAGCATAATAAGTTTAAGTTACTACCGCCCAGATTTGTTTCGACCTTGGTTTATTTATTTGTATTTTGACTGGATTATTTGACTCTCGTTTAAGTATGCTGGTATGAGTCATGATATCTGTCATAGCACAAAATATCATAATTTGAAGTTTGAATTTCCATTTTGTCAATTCAGCAATGGGGAACTTGGAGTTCTAGTGTGAAAGAATGAAAACTGAACTTGACTTGCTGCTAAATATGCTTTGAAGGACGCCCGTTTTCATCTCTGAATGCTTCAAATGGTGAAAAATGCAGATATACTTGTAATTTCCCAATGATTTAAGAGGTCCCTAGTCTTCTGAAGCCTGGACTAATTATGTTTACAGTATGTAATTATAGGAAGTCTAAGCGAGTTTTCGTTTAGTCTTAGGCTTAATCATCAATATTTCTTCCTATCATTCTCCCAAGTTAAGAACAGTCACATGGGGAATGCTAACCCTGGCTAGATGCTGCATGGGGTATATCCAACCTGCAGGCCTAAACCACACCCCCCAAGCCCTGGCCAGATGCTTCGTTTTGAAGCATAGGGAATGGCTTGAACTTGGTGCTAGTGTAGAAATAACAGCGGCCATCTTAACCAACAAGCGGCAAATGGTAAAGAATATTAGTGTAGGGTCTTGAAAGAAAGCATAACTTCGTAAGGGGAAAAGCATAAAAGGTGTAAGTCATAACTCAAGAGACAAACACCTTCCTTTCGGTGCAAACAATACCTGAATTCCTTGCATATAAACCTACACTCTCTGTAAAAAACCACAATCATTCGATCAATTCCGTTATCCTCCAATTCTAGCCACCAAAAAATGGCATTTGCCAATTTTCTTCTCATTCTCTTGATGTTACCATCATTCGAAGCTATACCTGATGTAACCCCCTCGACAAAACAGAACTTAACCACTCAACCATTGATCATCCAAGCTTGCACAGACGTTGATAACCATGATTTATGCCTCTCAAATATACAAGCTGAGCTTCAAAGCTTAGGGCCTCAAACCCCATCATCAGTTTTACATGCTGCTCTCAGGGCCTCTCTTAATGAAGCAAGACAAGCCATTGAAACGATGACAAAGTTCACTGGTTTGTCTGTCAGTTATCGTGAACAAATAGCGATTGAGGACTGCAAGGAACTCCTGGATTTCTCTGTTTCAGAGTTGGCCTGGTCTTTAGCTGAGATGAAAAAGATTCGTGATGGTGATAGAAATGCTGAATACGAAGGCAACCTGAAAGCTTGGTTAAGTGCTGCCTTGAGTAACCAAGACACCTGCCTTGAAGGCTTCGAAGGCACAGACCACCACCTCGAGAGCTTCATCAGAGGAAGCCTGAAACAAGTTACACAACTTATTGGCAATGTTCTAGCTATGTACACTCAATTACATAGCTTGCCCTTCCGACCACCTCGAAACAGCACTTCAACAAACACAAGCTCAGAGTTCCCAGAGTGGATAACCGATGGTGATCAAGAGCTCCTACGAACTAACCCTAGTGGCATGCATGTAGATGCCGTTGTGTCATTAGACAGGAATGGCCATTATCGGACAATCACAGATGCTATCAATGCCGCTCCGAGTTACAGTAACAGGAGGTACATCATTTATGTGAAGAAGGGAGTTTACAAGGAGAACATTGACATGAAGAAGAAAAAAACCAATATTATGCTGGTTGGGGATGGTATTGGACAAACTGTTGTGACAGGAAACAGGAATTTCATGCAAGGATGGACTACATTTCGAACTGCAACCGTTGGTAAATATAGTTATCTGCCCTTTAAGCTGATTTGAATTGATCATAACGTTTGAGACATTTTCTTAAATTTCTCATATAAGGATTTAAGATTTGGGATTTTAAGATTATGATTTTTAATGGATAGTTTAAATCCTGGAATTAAGCATTACATAAGCTTATGTCAATGCATGACAGAATATAGTGTTACTTTTGTGAAGTGAAATTCCTTTTCGGAAAGCACACGCTTCTTACAAGCTTTTCAGGATTAAAAGGGTTCCAAGTTTTGCATATTCTATATGCCTTTCTTTTACGTAACATTTACATGACAAAATTTTCTTGAATGGCTTGATCCTTTTTGTAGCTGTGTCTGGAAAAGGATTTATAGCAAGAGACATGACATTCCGCAACACAGCCGAACCCCAGAACCACCAGGCTGTGGCTCTCCGAGTGGATTCTGATCAGTCCGCCTTCTATCGTTGCAGCATGGAAGGCCACCAGGACACCCTCTACATTCACTCCCTCCGCCAATTCTACCGTGAATGCCACATCTATGGGACCATAGACTTCATTTTCGGAAACGGTGCAGCGGTCCTCCAGAACTGCAAGATATTCACTCGAGTCCCCTTACCACTTCAGAAGGTTACCATCACTGCTCAGGGAAGGAAAAACCCGAATCAGAGCACCGGGTTTTCGATTCAGAACAGCTACATTCTTGCCACCCAACCAACCTATTTAGGCAGGCCATGGAAGCAGTATTCCAGGACTGTTTTTATGAACACTTACATGGGTGCTTTGGTGCAGCCTAGAGGGTGGCTCGAGTGGTATGGGGACTTTGCATTGAACACACTTTGGTACGGTGAGTACAGGAATTACGGCCCTGGTGCATCATTATCCGGACGGGTGAAATGGCCAGGTTACCACATTATCCGAGATGCTTCCACCGCAAATTTCTTCACCGTTGGGAGGTTCATTGACGGCCGGTCATGGTTGCCTGCAACCGGCGTCAAGTTCACCGACGGTCTGAGCAAATAGGAGACTAGCTATATACTCTACACTATATACTAAATTTTCCATTTGGTTGAACTCATTTGCACCCTCCAACAGTTTGAGGATCCGATTTCTGGCAGCTTCCTTATGTGTAATTGATTAGATTTCATTATTAGAACCAGTTACTATTTGATAGATTGGTTTTAGCTTTGTCTGGAGGTTGTTTTAAATGCTTGAAAAATATATTGGTGATTCTGATAAACTGTATTTTCCTTCCTTTTTCCGTTTCCACAGAGATTAAACCAAACCCAACAAGTAAAACGAATCACACCCAATAACCTGCTAGGAATGCCCATTCCTGGTTTTTTTTTTTTTTTGGATAAGATAAAATTCTATTCATTGATCCTTGAATTAACATGAAGTTTTCAAGGTTTATGTCCTGCCACCAATGATCATTGGGCCGCAAATAGATCAACCTTGTTTCACATTCAAAAGCCTGAACCCTGTGTATATCATCCTTTCCTCCCCAATTACAACTACACGAAAAGCCTAGCTAGACAGAAAATTACATAGGCAAAAACAGGAACCGTATACAAAAATTCTTTAAAATGTCCATTGATGGTAGTCTAATACAAATCTCAGATGTTAAATCATAGGTCAAGAAACTGACTATACCTATAAAACCAACAAAACCATGATTAACCTCTACCGCTTGAGATGTGCCCTCAAGTATTTGGTGCTAGTTGATTTCGGACCACACCAACTCTAAGATTTTTTGTGAGCTGTTAACTTTAATTTTATTGGTGTTCTCAATAAGACAACCAAGATTTTCTAGTATTAGAGCAATATCCTTTTTGATTTTTAATATATTTTAGCTTTCAATGATTGGGTTGTATATGTTGAACTTTGGGTTATGTTGTAACTTATAAACCAAGTTTTTCATGCTGTATAAGCCCTCCTCTAAAGAATTCAAAAGAGAGGCATAAGTTAATCTGTATGCATTTATTTTCTTTTTGTATATTCAAACCACCGTTAAAATTACAATATGAATAATACATTATATTCATTAAATAATTTTTTAATATAAAAAACCGATAGACTCGTGTTTTCATTTTTTTATTAAATTCATTGAATTGAATTGTATGTTATAAACTAATTAATACTCCTTTATCTTTTTTCTTGTGCCTCTCTTTGATTTTTTGACATATTTTATATTAAAATTTTAAAATTTTTTAATATAAATGTTAAATACTTTTTAATACAAAAAATAAATATATAATATAAAAAAGTATGAATTTAGGTGTTTAAAAAAATTAAAAAAAAACTAAATGAGTATACTAATATATAAATCTGTCTCATATTTTATGCACAAGTTTTAACTATCATAATCGAAAGTTTACCTCGTATTAAAATGATTTAGTTTCTGAAATTAAAAGAGAATATAACTTCTAAGTTAAAGTAGTCTTTTATAAACCTTTGGGTGTTGACCTCAAGACGTGGCGTATGGTTCAATGAACAAACAAGGAGACGTGACATAAGCTAAAATACCTTAATTTTTACAAATTAATTGGCCTCGTTTTGTCATTATTGCTCTGCACGTTTATGCTTATTGTATGCAGGAAACCGTCATAAATCTCTTTTATGCATTGTTCCAAGATGAGAACTCAAATAATAATTGGAAAAGAAGATAAAATAATAAGCTTGTTTCACCAATCATCCAATTTATTCTTCAGAGTTTCAGGATTAGTATATATAGGCCTAAGGCACCAATCCTGTTTCACAAATCGACCATGGCTCCGAAGGCTTCAGCTCTTTGCAGCATAGCTCTTCTCCTCATGCTCTTCTCCCCATCCCTTGCTAGCTTTCCTACCTCAGTTTTCAACTCAGAATCCATTTGCAATTACACCCCACATGCAGATTTCTGCAAATGTATTTTGCCCCCAAACAAGTTCACCACCATGTTCGACTATGGCAGGATTGCAGTCCATCGATCTTTATTTACTGCTCACAGTTTTCTTGGTTCGGTCAAGTATTTCCTCGGACTTCCTTCAACTTCGTTCCTGAGCACAATTCGTGCCCTCCAGGATTGCCAGTTTCTGGCAGAGATGAACGTGGATTTCTTGTCATACACTTTGGAAACTATCAATTCTAAGGACAGTCTAGATAGCTTCCTGGCTGATGATTTGCATACCTTGCTTAGCGCTGTTTTAACTAATGTACAAACTTGTCTGGAAGGGCTTGAGGCTACACCATCAGCTTCAAGTATCAAGAATGGTCTATTGCCATCTATCTCCAATGGATCAAAGTTCTACAGTGTCTCTCTTGCACTCTTCAGGCATGGTTGGATTCATGACATTACCAAATCGCTTACAGGAAGAAACTATGTGTTTTCCAATTTGGGAAATGGCAGAAATGCTCCTTTGCCTTTGAGAATGTCAAGCCATGACCAAGCAATTTATGAATCTGCATGCGGACAGAAGCATGTTCAGACAGATGGGGAAGAGGTTTCAGTGAGTCAAGTGGTGGTTGTAAACTCTGATGGAAGTGGCAATTTTACCACCATCAATGACGCAGTGGCCGCAGCACCAAACAATTCCGGTGACAGCAACCAATACTTTGTGATTTATGTGGTTGCTGGCGTTTACGAAGAGTACGTTTCCATACCTAAGACGAAGCAGAACCTGATGATGATCGGTGATGGTATTAACAGGACAGTAATCACTGGAAATCGCAACTTTGTCGATGGATCAACCACGTTCAATTCTGCAACATTTGGTAAAGTAGAAATTTCACCTTTCAAGCATGTTTGCAATAATCTTTACAGCACATTTTCATTGAATCACAAACTGTCGCGCAGCTGTCGTTGGGAAAGGATTCGTTGCAGTGAACATAACATTTCGCAACACAGCCGGACCTATCAAGCACCAAGCTGTCGCAGTTCGGAATGGGGCTGACATGTCCACGTTTTACAGCTGCAGCTTCGAAGGATACCAGGACACCTTATACGCTCACTCCCTCAGGCAATTTTACAGAGACTGCGACATTTATGGCACCATCGATTTCATATTCGGGAATGCTGCTGTTGTCTTCCAAAACTGCAACATCTACCCTCGACTGCCATTAGAAAACCAATTCAACACCATTACTGCACAAGGAAGAATCGATCCTAACCAAAACACCGGCATATCGATTCACAATTCTGTCATCAAAGCTGCTGATGATCTGGCCTCGAGTAACGGCGCGACGAAAACATACCTGGGAAGGCCTTGGAAGCAGTATTCAAGAACAGTTTATATGCAAAGTTTCATGGACAAGCTGATTGAACCTTCAGGTTGGAGTGAATGGTCTGGAAATTTTGCACTTGATACTCTTTACTATGCAGAGTATAAGAACAAGGGTCCAGGATCAAACACTGATTCCAGAGTTAGATGGCCTGGATACCATGGGAATATAAATGATATTGACGCTGCTAACTTAACTGTTTCCAAATTCATCCAAGGTGAAAGCTGGTTGCCTGCAACAGGAGTTCCTTTTGAAGGGGGCTTGCATTATTGAATTACACCCCGTTGATTTCCAGTTTTATTATTAATCTGTCACTTGATTTTTTTTTTCTGTCACTCCATTTTTGAATTGCAATTAATTATCACTTTTGGTTGTTAAATTTTATTATCGAAGATTGTTTTTTTAATGTCATTAGTATTTTCTAATTAGATGTTTTGAATAATTATTACTCATTATGTTTGTTCTTTATTGAATTTTTTATCCAACAAATTTAACTTTGATCGTTATTTTTAACAAAATCTGAAATTATAAAATTTTTAAAAGTAAAATTTACAAATTTTAAATTTCAAACTTTTCAGAACATATTATTTTATATCTTAATTTTATATAATGCATTAAAAAATAATTATCAAAATTGAGTTCATTTGATAAAAAAAATCAAACAAAAACAAATAAATAGGATAAAGGAAGTATCTAATAATATCATTTCAATATCACAAATCCATAACTTCGATCAAATTTAATACTATAAAGTCTTACGATCACTAATAATTTTAACTTCGACCAAAAAGAAAAAAAAATTGATGATCTATTTTATTAAATTTCTTTAATGAGATGAGAGAAATCAAATCTTTCCTTTGTGGATAGTGGAGTCTAATTAAAGGAAAAAGAATCAATTAACATTATTTGCATAGCCAACGGCTGAATTAATATTTTCCTTTAGAAATGAATTTAAACTTTGTTTTCTATTGAATTAAAATCCTTATGCTAAAAAGAAACTTTTTTTTAATTGTTTACCTCCAACAATATTTTTATCTTAATAATTATTTGCTTGATGTTATGCAATTTTTGTTTATCTATTCCCAACATCTTAATAATGGATTTAAAGACCTATCAATGATTTTATTTTATTTTGTACCCAAAAAACAAAGAAGGAATTGATTTTATGCTACATGAAGGAGTCAACTATTTGACGTAAAGTTTATGTTAAATAGGATTTCTTTCTTCTCAGAAATTTTTAATTAATTTAATTAATTTACATAAAGTATGAATAAAGAAAGATGAGTTGTTCTCTGCTTAGCAAATAATAGAGAATATATATAGATGTAAAAAGTCAAATGGTGAAATTAAACAAATTTAATGTAAATTAATTAAGTTGGATCATAATGGTATAAGTATATAGTAAAGATCCCTTGTTAACCAAAAGTTTGAAAACATTATTCCTATTGATTTATAATTATAACCCTCCATTTCAATTTCAAATCCCATCCTTTCATCAAAATATTAATTAAAAGAAAAAAGAAAATCAAGCATTGCATGCATTATGGGGTTGATTATGTTATATTAAAATCACATGATCTTCTATCAATAAACTTTTTTTTGAAATAATCATTAATTTTTTTGGCTAACATAAATTTGATTATCTTTAATAAAGATGAGCTGGAAATACCAAAATTTGAGTAAGAGATGGGTTGGATTCTCTTCCGTTACTTTTTCGACTAATAAATAATAGTGAAAATAGTTTAAATAAAGCAAATTATGAGGAACCGAATTCAATAAAAGATAAAGATTTTTATAATTAAAAATAGAATAACCGAAAATTTTATAAGTTTCAAATAATTTAAATAGGGAGAAGTGTTGCCAAATTTTAAATCCACATGTAAATTTGAAAATAACTATATAATCTAATATAAAATGAGAAACAATGTAAAAGAGCTAGCTGTAAAATTAATAAATCATAGCTAGAGAGATAAAAAATGATAAAATTCCTTTGAACAATAAATACTACTTTGAAATATCAATAACAAGAAACAAATCTAAAAGTTAATACCAAAAGATTATTTAGGGTCAACATTAATCTAAATTAAACTATGGTCAAAGATATAATGAAGTCTTGACCTCAAATAATATATATATATATATATATATATATATATATATATGTATATATATACACGAATTATTATAAAAAAAATCAAAATTAATTTTAAGGAGTATCTCATGCCATCGAATTGAATTACTTTCAAGTATATTTCATGCTTATTTATGATAGATGATTAGTTGGGTATCTTGTGAATCAAAAAAGCATCACCAATAAGATAATAATTATTTAATGAAAAACAAAATTCATGGTTGAATATGAGTTTAATTCAAATTAGAGTTCATAATTCAAATAAATGGTAAAAGCTTTGTTCAATCCTCAACCACATGCACCAAATCAGAATGGTCAGTAATAAAACATAAACTTCATACTGAAATGAAAGTTAAATCTGATTATCACAATGATAATTGATAAACTCTTAAACCCTAAACAGGGATTAAAGCCTAAGAGACAAATCAAGTCCTGGATCATCATCCTGACGATTATCACTTTCTGATAGATCCATTTTTGACAGAAAATCACGGCTGCTTGTTGGCTTCTTTGCTGCAATGCTTGAAGCTGCAGCAGCCATGGTTGGCAAAGTGCTACTCTTCGGAGCCTGGAAGCTCTCCATCATGATTCCTCCATGGCCGAAACGGCAGCCCAGGGTGGTCCAAGGGTAAGCAGGAGCAGGCTTATGAATCATTGATTCCATTCTTGTCCCGAGAGCCCTGTTGAAAGATCCATAGAGAGAGGCCTGAGAGAGGCTTGAATAAGAGTAGTAAGGGTACTGACGATGCCCCAAAGCCCCCGAATCCATCTCTTTACGCCGTTTGGCTATCGCACGTTCTTGTTTATGCGCATTCTGATGCCCTCCAAGGGCTTGAGAGGTGGAGAATTCTTTCTTGCAAAAGCCGCACGTAAAAGCCCTAGCTTTCGACTTGGTCTGCTGCTGCTGCTGCTGCTGCTTACTTGCTTGAGATGAACCCATACTAGAAAGTTTGAGTTCCACCTCAGAGCCATGAATCATCTCATCTCCGGAAAACTTCGCACCGAGTGAAAGGTGCAGACCTGATCTAGCCTGGTTGGACTGATGATCATGAGATTCCTGAACAACAACAACTTTCTCTTTCAGTTTGGCCATCATGTTTCCATCGATACCACCGCCTTTGTTTTGAGTCTCTCCCGAGGCTGCTGAGATACTAGATGTATCTGAAGAACATGGTTTGCCACAAAGGGTCTCCATGGCTGCTTTTGATTGATGTTTGGCTCTTTGGAGGAAAAAAACGGGCTTGGTTTGTTGAAGGAGATTGGAAACTGAAGATGTTCTATTTATTGATGGGTTTATTTGTAAGTGTATCTTTGAAATTATGGTAGAATATCTCATTGTGGCAGAAAGCATTAAAGAGATGACTAAGCTTGTCAAGATTTTGAACCAGAAGAGTGTTTACCATAACAATTATTCCAAATATATTGTCAACTAAATGAGCAACTATAAGTAGAAAAGTAATTAAATAGTCAAAACCTTCCATATAAAAACATAAGATCACACTCAAAGAGTAATTTGCTTTAATTCTTATTTTCATTGAAAATTTATCACATGGGAATTCTGTACATTGTATCTGTAACTCCTGATATGGTGAGTATTAATTAAGGGGGTGAAGCAGAAAAGGCAGGCTAACAAATTAAGTTTATGCAAAGTTCATAGAATTATATATGCAGGTTGTCAATTAAGTTTGGTAAGCGTTGTAATTTATACATGTGAGAGTTCATGTAATAATGTACATGAAAATTTAAGTAAAAAACTATTATATATCAATAAATTGGACATGTAAATATATTCTGTATATATATCTCTAACATGTTTCCATGCCTTGGTTGAAAATTTATTTTATTTTTTATTGTCTTTGTGATCATGATTATTGTAACTTAACTACTTATTAATTACACGGTAAATTTTTGTCGCGAACCGTGAAATTCATGTTATAAAGGGTTTTTAATTTTTCTCTAAAAGATTGGTCCAAAATTTAAATCAGAAATTTTTTGACGAAATTGTTTGACGGAGTCAATTTTATCAAAAAAATATTTCTTTTTTTATGGTAAAATATCAAAGATGCTCTGGCTGGATGATATTGCAGAGAATGCTTTTCATGGCTTTGAGCTGTCAGTTTCCTTAAAAACCATAGATTTCTTAATTACAGTTATCTCAAATCCATTGAGACCTGTTTGGTCAATGGTCAATTGACTATAATTGAGAGAGGGAAAATGCTTAGATAGCTTTTGCAGCCTCTCATTTTTGGGAAACACTTGACAATTTTGTAGCTTGTCATTGATTTGACTCTCCATGGCCCTTCCAAACCCCATGTTTCTGCACCTAAAAATAACCAAAAATCTAAACCATTTAAGCTTTTTTTTATTCATCTTTCTTATAATTCTTATAAGACTCATCAAGAATCACACTCCAGAGGGGCTTTTTGGCTTCGAATTGGAGTTGGCCATCGAATTTGCCGTCCTCTCATTTGCATTTGGGCAGCTCTTGGTGCCTAATAGGGGGACTTAATGATCAACTAGGAACACAAAAAAGAAAGTGGGTCTATTTTTTTTTCTTTTTCTTCACTTTCTTTTTTTCAAGAGAGAAATTCCCTGTCTTGAAAGGTATTGATCAGGAGCTGCTTCATATAGATATTAGAAAATGGCAAGTACTGATGATGGACAGAGGAAGAAGAGAATCGCGATTATTGCGGTTTGTTCTTTCCTCTTGGTGGCCATGGTGGTTGCTGTGACAGTCGGGGTTAGCATCAATGACACCAGCTCCGATGATGGAACCAGCAATAGCAGTAAAAGTTCTCAGGTATCTGCCTCCGTGAAGGCCATCAAATCCGTTTGCCAACCGACAGATTTCAGGAAAACATGCGAGGAGCAACTCCGTGCTGAAGCTGGAGATACCACAGACATCAAAGAACTCGTCCAAGCAGCATTCAAGGCCGCAATGAAGTCTGCATCTCAAGCTGTCCAGAATTCTACTACCTTGCGGGATCTCGAGAAAGATCCAAGAACGAAGAAAGCTCTAGATGTCTGTAAACAACTAATGACTTATTCAATAAAGGAGCTCAAAAAATCACTTGACCAGATCGATAAGTTGGATATCAACAAGTTCGATAGAATGTTGGCTGATTTAAAGATTTGGTTGAGTGCTACCATCACCAACCAACAGACTTGCTTAGATGGATTCAAAAATACAACGTCAAAGGCTGGAGAGAAAATGAAGAAGGCATTGAATGTTTCCATGGAACTCAGCAGAAATGGGCTTGCTATAGCCACTGAGATGTCTGCAGTGCTTAAACAATTAGAAATTCAAGGTGTAAGTCGTCGCCTGCTCCAGGAAAACCTTCCTGTTCTCGGGCATGGCGACTGGTCGACCTATTTAGATATTCCCATGACCCGTCGTCGTCGTCTACTCCAAGACAATGAGCCCCCTGTTCTTGGCCATGGCCAATTTGAGATTCAGCCTGGAGTTCGGAGGCTCATGGCTGCTCCTCCATCTAGAATCAAGGCTGACATTGTCGTGGCCAAGGACGGAAGTGGAAACTTCACGACCATCAACGCTGCAATGAGCAGCATCCCCCTGAATGCTACCAAGCCTTTCGTGATATATATCAAGGAAGGAGTTTACGAGGAGAATCTCGAATTCGGTTACAAGATGACGAATGTGGCGTTGATTGGAGATGGTAAAGAGAAAACCCGTATCACTGGCCACCTCAACAATGCTGATGGTGTTCCCACCTTCAGGACTGCTACAGTTGGTATGAATCTAAGCCTTTGATTCACGAAGAGAAATGTTTCTCTTTCTTTCTTCATTTGTTTAACGAATTGATATCTTTGCATGCAGCTGTTAATGGAGACTACTTCTTTGCTAAAAACATTGGGTTCGAGAACTCTGCCGGGGCCGCCAAATTCCAGGCCGTGGCCTTGTTGGTCATATCCGATTTTTCAGTCTTCTATAACTGCTCCATGGATGGCTACCAGGACACCCTTTACGTTCACAGCAAACGCCAATTCTACCGTGACTGCACCATCACCGGAACGATCGATTTCGTCTTCGGCGATGCAGCCGCAGTTTTCCAGAACTGCACTTTCCTGGTCCGTGTTCCACTAAATGGGCAGCAATGCATTGTCACCGCCCAAGGCAGAACCGACGCTCGTCAACCAACAGCCATTGTCATCCAAAACTCCACCTTCACTGCTGCTCCTGAACTGGTTCCTGTCAAGGACAAGTACCCCACATATCTAGGCCGTCCATGGGGCAATTTCTCAAGGACAATCATCATGGAGTCTTACCTCGATGACTTGATCAAACCCGAGGGGTGGGCAATTTGGGATGGTCCTTGGGGCCTAAACACTTCCTTCTACTCGGAATTCAACAACTATGGCCCTGGCTCGAACAAGACAGGCCGTGTCACATGGCGTGGGATTAAGAGAATTTCACAGGCGACCGCATTCGGATTCACACCCGGAAAGTTCATCAATGGTGCCGCCTGGATAAAGCCTAGGAGAGTGCCTTACACCCCAGGATTTTTCAGCATCAACTCAACAAATGTGCAAGGGCAATACCAATATGAAATGCGATCGAATTCGAGGGTAGCTCATTGAGAAAGCTAAGCTTTCTGCTTATTGTATAGCCCAAGGTTTCAGCTCGAGGAACAGATCCCACTTTGACCAAAAAAAAAAAAAAAACATCGTTAGATCATCACCATTTCTTTTGTGACTTTCACAGCTTCATTCATTTTTTTTTTCCTCTAATTCTCTATGTACGATATGCTTATAAAAAATATTTCAAAGGATTAATTATCAAAGAAAAATGTTAACAATTTTGTCCCTATTGACACTGATCAAGGTGAAATTTATAAAAATATTCAAATTAATATCGATAGATGTTTTTTTTGTTAACACAATTCCAACAACATTGATTTATTTATAATACGGTCAAGAAAGTTTTATTTAAATTTATTTTCTTTTTAAACAATATTAAAGATACTTTCCCAAATCAACACTATGTATTGAAGATTTTACTCACGAAATAGAGTTAGTGCTTTTATTTTTGTTAACCGAAACCTAGATAAGTTATTAGAAAAATATAATGGCTTTGAGGGGAATGCAAATGAATTCAATGATATATTAAATTATGATACATGCCTTAATAAATATACATATATATAGTACATGATTAACCTTAAGATGGAGTTTTTTAAATAAAAAAGACAAAAAAGGAAAAAAAAAACACATAAAAGGCTTCGTACAAGTAGCAAAAAGTAAAGAGAATTAAGTAATTTATAAATAATTTTATCAAATTCATTTGTTTATGGATATATATATATATATATATATTTAATGATCACATACATTAAATTAAAATTTTGATTCATTCATAATTTTCTTAGCCAAACACATATATTACAAACCATCATAGTAAAAAAAAAAAAATCTTTCTAAGTATAAGATTTTTATACCATATATATCCACTAAATAAACAAGTCAAGAATATTCTTCATTCAAATTTTTTAAAATTAATTTTTATAAAAATAGAAGAATTAAATTCTTTCTTTCGTGTTTTAGATAAATCGGTATTTCATTATTGACGATGTATTGATGAATTTTTTTTAAATTGTTGACAAAATAACATTATCGATTTAAATATTTTCGATGAGATAATTTTGTCAAAAAATTTTTTTTTTATGAAATATCGAATTTTTTAACCAAAATTTCCATAAAAAATACTTGTATATTTTGTATGTATCATTTAAGAAAAAATAAAGTTTTTTTTAAAAGATTTTGATGAAATAGACTTTCTAGTCCTTTTTTGCCCTTTAAGAAAGCAATAAATAGATATTTATTTAGTTTATTTAGTTAGTTATATTATAAAGAAATTAGTGAAATTAGAGTGTTTTGCCCTTTTCTCAATCGTTTTCCAAATCTCAAACCCCAAATCTCTCCTTGGTGCGACGATGGCGGCCTCATCGTCCTCGGCTACCTCCCACTCTTCCTCAGATTCCTCGTCCGACTCGTCTTCCTCTCACGCTAAACGACGTCGTCATCATAGCAACCGCCGAGACAGGGACAGAGATTCTCTCAAGATCCGGAAAAAGAGTCGTTCCTTAGGTAAACGGCGTCGTCGAAAGCATCGCTGCCATTCGTCCGACGACTCTTACTCTTCCTCCGGCTCCGATTACTCCAGGTAAAAAAAAAAAAAAAGAAGAAATCAATTATCTTGAAACAAAAATAATCCTTTTGTATTATTTGTTATAATTGCTGCTTAATATTAGCAATTAAGCGATTTAACTAAGATTTCATTAAAATTTTTATCTTTTTAATTGGGGATTTTAGTTGGAAATTTTCTTTGGTGACCCTATTCATTATTTTTTCTTTTTCTCATGTTAAGATTGTAAGGAATTGCTTAATCTCGTTTCTAACTTCAATTTTTTGCTGGTTAAAGTAAGATTAGGGCGTCAAGATTTATAGTCAATATATTTACTTTTTTTTTAACTATAATATGGGGCTGGAGGCTTGAAAATTAATATAAGTTATAGGCTTATGCTGTATAGCTAATGCTTGTGGTTATCAATCAAGGATATAATTGCCTGTGCTTGTTTCCATCAGATGAAATTTGTTAATAGTACAATGGTTTTGATTTGTATTATCATAGGTTTTATACAAATGAAATTTGAAAGTATGTGGTGCATTAAAGGTAAGGAAGTGTGAATTTGTGGTGTGTGAAGGTTAATGCATGATTATATTTCTTGCCTTTGCGATTTTGTCTATAGGTTATCTTTTAATACCTTTATGTTTATACATGGATGATCGGGAAGGAAATTATATGCCGCTATTTGGTTATTTAGTATTTTGCCCACTAATAACCTTCACTGCTTGACATGTGTACTTGGTTGATGAGTTTCCTAACATTTTATGATTGCTGAATTATTGCAGAAGTAACGGTTCTTCAGATAGTGAGCATGAGTCAAATCATTCAAAGAGGCACAAGAAAAGTGACAGGCCAAAGAAGGTGATTGTCTGGCGCTCCATTTTTCTTCTCATTTTAATGCAGTGTCTCATTTTATTATCATTTTGCATTTTAGTTGAAGCAAAAAGAACGGAACAAGAGTCATCGACATAAACGTCACAAGCACAAAGTTAAAGAGGTAGGCCACTATTCACAATGTTTGCATTATTTATGCATGTCTAAGTTATCAATTTGCAAAGTGTTGGTTTTATTGGGGATTTTGTTTGTTTTTCCTGCTTATCCATCTGCTTGGACAGTGGTAAAGTTTTTAATAGTTAGGTTCATTGTTTATAATCTTATGGATAACTAGCAAATTTTCCAGCATTCATTATATTTGAAAATGCTTTCAACATGACATTTCTGAGGTGCTTATAATACTTTCTGCCTGTTCTATGGATTGGCTCTTTGAAATTGGAGCTGGGGTCTGTGACATGATGACTGGGTGCAATTGACTTGGATTATTTTTCTGGGTCGGGTTTGTCCTGGCAATCGGAGCTATATATAGAAGCCGCAGGATGAGGGAAGTAGCAGCCCTGTGCAGCTTTCTAAGGTACTTCATTGCACTTGTGGTTCATGATATGCCATCTCTCTTTCTCTCTCTCTCTCTCTTTCTCTCTCTCTCTCTCTCTCTCTCTCACTAACCTGCATATGCTTTATACAGTTTCTTGGGCGTGACAAGGATGATAGTGTACGCCGTAGTGCTGTCTCTGGCAAAAAGGTGAGGCTATATTCTTCTTGTTCTTTTTGTTTATGCTGGGGATGGGGGTTTCTGTGGTCTCAATGTATTGTCCAAAAATAGTGATATAGGCACTTGTGATAATTTTTACTCTGCTATTGTTTTTGTTGTATTTTTTCTAGATTCTGTTGAAACTTGACAAGTCAAAGGAGGATAAAGCGGCTGAGAGCAAACGAAATGAATTATTGAAGTTCTTAAATGCTAGTTTTGATTGACTTGATGGAGCTGAGATTCAAATTTTCTTATGAAGGTAAGATCGATGGAGTGCATTAGACCTTCTCAGCTTAAAAGTCCCAAGTATCTTTCTGAAGGTCAGGTTATTATCATGCTTGAAGTCACATTTATAGGTCATGTTTTCCATCAGTCCCGAGGGAATGTAAGATATTGGTAACTTCAGCCTTGAGAAGTTGTATTTTATGATGAATTCATCAAATCTCAGTGTTGTATTTTATGGATTTGGTGCTTTGCTTCGTATATTGACTTTATGTGATCGAATTTTATTTATTTGAGAAGCTTGTCACCACATCACATCTATTTGATTATGGCATCAATGATTTCCAAATTGACAAGTTCCTAGTGGATCTGTTGCTAGTCCACCCGCATGATATGCAGGTCGAAACCATTTCTTAAGTTGGCATATTCATACAAAACCGAACCCATTGGTACCCAATGTCAGTTGAATTTACAGGATTTAAAGATGGGAGACATTGGTGGATTATTTTCTCCCTCTTAATTCATTCAAGTGAATGACTTAAGAAACGCATCTCTTACTATTCTTGTTATGAGCTAACCTAATATGTTTGGGATTCTTCATGTTATGTTAAATTTCTGTCAAAAACTTGTCCAAAAGAAAGTAGTTTTTGTTGATAAATAGATGTGGTATAGAACCCTTAATCCTTAAAGCTAAATAGCGACAGAAAGATTCTCATATAATTACTCTCTTCAAACCAGAAGCAGAGAATTTTTTTCCCATCAGAGCCATTTTCTATGCCAGTGGGATGACTGGGAAAGAACAGAGAAATAAAAGAGCGCAGACGAGGGTATTACAGTCATTAAGCATGTCCTCGTTTTACCTATATAAATGTGGTCTTAAGGCCAGAACAGAACCAGTGCACTATATTTTCTTGGGTTAGGGTTTATCTCTGTTGAAAATCTTTGTAGACGCCGCCCTGAAGTTCTGAAACTTTTGAGAAGATCAATTTTTTTTTTCAACTCTAAGATTTGGGTTATGTTTTTGTTCGCACATAGTTCTTCTTGGGAATCCACTGTCTCAGTGAATGATGCCTAGGATTTTATCTGTGCGTAAAGCAAAAAATTTACTTTTGATCCTTTCTGCTTGAGCCTTCTCCCGGTTTGTTCGTGGAGATGTGCTCCAATGTTATTGGATTACATTCTCTCATTGAAAAGAAGTTTTCTGGGTTTTTGGAACTGAAGAGCTTTCTGCGTTTTTGGAACTGTAGAGTTTTCTGGGGAGAAAGGGTTTCTTTCTGGGGTTTCCTTTTGGAGTTTGAGCAGAGAAAAAAGCAGAGCATAGTAACTGGAGATTGAGCTTAGAAATCAGGGAAACAAGAAACTGAAAGCAAAGCAAAGAAAATGGTGAATCATAGATTGAACATATTGTTTACCACGGCAAGTCTAAGATTGACGAAGCAAAATGAAGAAATTAATACTAAATTTGCCATTATATTATGATTTATCAATATTTGGTCACTGATTTTTGGACAAAAAGATATAAGAAGGGAATAACCAGATGTTATGTGCAGGCTAAAGACATTGTTCATATTCGATATGACCTGGTTTTTCCTTAATCCTAGGCTTACATGACCCTCCAGCAGAGCCATGCCAGCCACAGCACAGGCATTAGCAGCATCATAGCTTTTAGAAATTAGAACCAAAAGCTGCAATCTAGTTTTTCAAGTTTTGGGAGTGACCAAGTCAGGGCATCCGGGTGCTTTACGTTTTGGCCTATCAAAGGATTGGATGTGGCCTGATTGTGAGAAATGGGAGAATAAGTCAAGAAAGGAATGTGATTTTCATGTTCTTCTCGCATGATTGGTTGAGTTTCACCGTGTTGTTACGGTTGCATTATTAAGGATTTATTAACAAGGTAGGTTTTAGTTATGGGCTGCTGTCATAAACTGTTAAAGAGTTTAAGATTCTCTCTGTGGGGTTAGTTGAGGATGTGAATTGCCTCTGGCATTCACTCAAAGGGAGGAGGGACTACTCGTTCACCACCCAACCCACTGAATGCTGTTTAGGCAGTACCTTTCCTCCTGTTGCCTGTTGGCAATGAAGGGTAGGTCCCAATGATTCTTTTCTGCTTACAAAGTAATTCACTTTAAATTTCAAATGACGTTACACTCACCTCTCATTTAAAGCTCAATAATTCAATTCTCAATCTTATCTTGGTGCATTCAATTAATTATTAGTGTTTAAGGATTAATAAAATCAAATTTTCATTTTTTATTTATTTGAGATGAGATTTTGTAATATTCCCTCTCGTTTAAATCTACGCTCATTAGGAATTGAATCACCTTATTTACTTCATTCATCGAAGTAATTGACCTAATATCAAAATCAAATTTGAGTTGATCTATAAATCATTACTCTTTTTTCAAAAAGATTAACTTATTGCACCTCAATTCTTTAATTTGTTAAAAGAACCAATAAATAAGTTGCAGCTGGTCCAATCTTAATTCATATTCTTCAGGGAGTAATTGTTATGCCATGAAAAAAAAAATGTGAGTTACTAGATATAAACACTTACAACTCGACGAGAATCAGATTTGCAGGTAAAATCATATACGTTTATCTTTGTCACCTCAAAGACAGCATAATAGCCATGGAAGTCATATGATCTTTACCAATTTCTTACCCTACAACTGCTAGAAAGAAATATATCACGGGGTGCGCAAGTTAGAAAAGCCCAGTCACTTGAGAATCATCCGTTCGACTGTGCAAGAAAGAAGTAAAGCTAGTTTGTGCTTAGCATTTACGCCTGCATGCTTTGGAAAAACGAATTTTGGCCTTCGAAAGTCGAGCAAAGCCTATTCCCGAAGTAGTAACGTAAGTGTTGAACACTTTCCGTTGCCTACAAACGAATTCTGGCCTTCGAAAGTCGAGCAAAGCCTATTCCCAAAGTAGTAACGTAACTATTGAACACTTTCCGTTGCCTACAAACGAATTCTGGCCTTCGAAAGTCGAGCAAAGCCTATTCCCGAATTAGTAACGTAACTATTGAACACTTTCCGTTGCTTGCATTTACTCCCTGACAGCCGCCATAACTCCGACCTAGGAAACCTTTCTCGCTTTTTGCTTTGTATTTCAGGTACCATCACCTTCGGTGAAGAGAAAAATAGCAGAGAGAGAGAGAGAGAGAGAGATGGATGGAATACAACACAGGATGGTGAATGTCAATGGGATAACAATGCATGTAGCAGAAAAAGGGCAAGGACCGGTGATCCTCTTCCTCCATGGCTTCCCTGAACTTTGGTACACTTGGAGGCATCAGATTCTTGCTTTAAGCTCACTCGGATACCACACTGTTGCACCAGATCTTCGTGGCTATGGCGACACTGAAGCTTCAACTTGTGTCACTAGCTACACTTGCCTGCACATCGTTGGTGACCTCATTGCACTCATTGACTCTCTCGGTGTAGAGCAGGTCTTTCTGGTAGCTCATGATTGGGGTGCCATAATCGGATGGTACCTCTGCATGTTCCGGCCCGATAGAGTCAAGGCTTTCGTGTGCCTTAGCGTCCCATTCATGCCAAGAAAACCAAAGATGAAGCCTGTGGAGAGCATGAGACTCTTATTTGGAGAGGACTACTATATTTGCAGATTTCAGGTTTTTGCTTCTTACATTTACAGATCCTTGCTATGGGTATGTATGTGAATATAAACAACTGAGATATTCTTGCATCTTGTTGTAGGAACCTGGAAAGATTGAAGCAGAGATTGCTCATGTTGGAACTTCAGAAGTGCTAAAGAAAGTTCTTTCCACTCGGGAACCGGGACCCCCTCGCCTGCCTAAAGACGATGCTTTCGGTATTAAACCAGATACCCCAGTTACCTTACCGTCTTGGTTCTCAGAAGAAGATCTTAGCTACTATGCCAACAAATTCAATCAGAAAGGCTTCACTGGCGGGTTGAACTACTACAGAGCTTTAGATTTGTACGTTACCAGGAAAAAAATTTCATCGAATTCTTGTCTTCTTTATGGTATAACATCCGAGTTACTCTGTTTTTTTTCATGTTTGATTTCTCTCTGTTTGCTGCAGAAATTGGGAGCTGACAGCACCATGGACTAATGTACAAGTGAAATTACCGGTGAAGTTCATTGTGGGGGATCTTGACACCGTCTATACTACCCCAGGGATCAAGGAATATGTGCAAAGTGGTGGTTTCAAAAGAGACGTGCCTCTGTTAGATGAAGTTGTGGTAATGGAGGGGGTTGGTCATTTCATCAACCAAGAAAGAGCAGAGGAGATTAACTCTCTTATTTATGACTTCATTAAAAAATTCTGATCTAGGTTTGTTTATCTACTCTTTAACTTGTCAGCTTTTAGTGTGGTAGTTTTCACGAGATAGAAATGAATAAATTCTCGACTCTCATGAGCTCAAATCCGCCTTGGTATCTCTTATCAGAAATTTGACTGTCTCGTGTTTAAGGGTAATTAACTGAGTTCAGACTTCTAATAAAATGTTTACTCTTTCTGCTGCAATTTCAAGAAAACCATTCTTCCCCCTCGACAAAGCTTATCCGTGTACAAATTCTGGCATTATTCATGGTAGAACATCCAGTATATTCTGTTTTCCATTAGAGATGGATGGATAGTTTCTCTGTTTACTGCATAAAGATAAAGAGTAGGCTAACCTATCCTGGAATGAAAGTGCAAAACTCACTATTTTCTGGTTCTGATATGGTTAGAATCATTTACGATCTGAGACTACATGGCTAGGTTTTCCAACAGAAAATTGCACCTAATTTTGGTTCAGTGCAAGAGTGGTGAATGAAGAAATGTCAGTATAGACACCTTGACTACAATCCCAATAACAAGTGCAGTATTAACCAGAGAATAATTCCATAGTAAAATATAACTCCATTAAAAATGCTTAAACACGCTCGACTTTGTAGCATAGGAAAGATTGATCCTCAAACCGGCCATTAAACAATCCACCAACATGAAGTAAACATAAGCAAGTAAACAACTGACAGAGAAACCTAAAGTCTACCAAAATTTGGTTTGCAGTAATAAATGACAGACAGGCCTCACAATGAAATACTAAAGTCATCTTAAACCCTAAATCCCTTGCTGTTCCTTCTTCCTCTAGCCCTCTCAAACTTCCTTCCCTTTGAGCGCACATATGGCTTAGTGTGGCTGTGAGGCACACCAGGAGCCGGACCAAAGTGTTTAACTGCTTCACGGGCATTCTTTGGACCTCTGAGGAGAACCTGATTCCACCCGAAGTAATTCTTAGAAACACAGAAGCAATGGTTTTGTTCCATAAGGCAACAAATAGCAAAAGAAAGCAGACAGATTTCCTTCAAGGCAAGCAAGACTGTGGACTACAGTTCTGATTTTAGGTTAAATAAGAAAACATTTAACAAGATAGAGTCGACATTAACAAGATAGAGTCGACGCAACAGACATATCTCAATTCCATTCAAAAGTTGCATCAAATTCTACGTTTGTAAAACGTGAAACAGAAAAGCTCAACTGAGTTGAACAGACTTTCAAATGAAACCAAAATGAAAACATTGAAGTAGAACCAAACAAAGAATTTACTAGTAAATAAATTAACAGAAACATATCATCCATATACTCAGAAAGGAACTCTCACACACACACTACATTCACATTGCAATGAGATCAGCTTCCACATATTATGTTCTCTAGAAAACTAGTTTTATGTGCTGGATGGTGCATGAAAATATCATCAGCAACTCAATTGCAAAACGCTTAACAAAATGGAAAAAGTAGAGACCAAAATTTGACAAAAAGCAGAAATCAAGCGCCAAAAGAGATCAGTAACAAATGAAGCAAATCAACACCTATACTTGAACAAAAATAACAATACCAAGGACTAACTAAGGTCTGAAAACAGCCAAAAAATTGCAGCAAAAGAATAACATACCGTGTTCTGACCCAAAGGAGCCCTCAAAGCAAGCTGGTCAAAAGTCAAGCATTCTCCACCAGCCTTCTCAATCCTAGCTCTAGCAGTCTCAGTAAACCTAAGAGCTGTAACCTTCAAAGCTGGAACCTCATAAACCCTTATATCATCTGTCACTGTCCCAACTACCACAGCAATCTTATCCTCCTACATTTTATTTATATACACAAAAAAAAAAAGAATTAAACCCCAAAGCAATAACAATATGAAGGTCCTAAAAAAACCCATATATATAACTAAAATAAATAAATAAAATACCTTTCCCTTCATGAACTCAATAAGCCTAGAGAGTGATAGTGGAGGCTTGTTAACTTTGCTCATAAACAAGCGTTTCAATATCACAGCATTGAATTTGCTCCCAGTTCTTCTTACAAGGAAACGATAAAGCTATAACCCCCCCAAAAAAATAAAAAAATTAGATCATTAATTCAAAAAAACATATTTACGCAAGATGGAAGATAAAAGTGAGACCTTGACGAGGAGTTTGAGGTAAATATCATCAGATTTGGGAGCTGTCCTCTTGGACTTCTTGCTCTTACCTCCTGCGACTAAATCGATCCCCTGTTAATAAACAAAAACAAAAGGAAAGATTAGAACTTTCTTTGTTTCGTTGCTTGTTAAGACAAAGAAAAATCTGGGAAATCTGGGAAGAGACCATTGCCGAACGCTTATGGTGGTTTGAAGTGGGGAGGCGCTGCGACTGATGAAGAAAGACACGATAAACAAGAAATGAAAGAAAGGGTTAGGGTTTTGAAGGGCCTTTTATTTTGTGAGGTTAGGTTTTGTCTTGCTGCGGTTGGGCTTATTGGCTTAGATGGTGGTCCTTTCCCTTATACCCTGCACGTGTTATCCAAAAAGTTGATTGATATTATGGGCAGCCCAATTATTGTATTTGTTAGGACTCTCAATTGCTCAATTACTATAAAAAATAGAGGTTTTTTTAATTATTTTTGTAGTTAATTATTTTAATTCAAGCTTTGAGTTTTTTAATTTTTTGAATTATAGATGAATAATTAATCAATATTTAAATCATAATTATTAAATCAAGACATTTTATCAAAATATCGAAATTTTATTTTTAAATATCGAATATCGATTCAAATCTAATACATGTAAAATGGAAAAACAGAATTATTCAAGTTTGCAAGGTGGTGAGGGCATAGTGTAAGCCATGCAAGACCTTATACACAAATGACAAAAGAATGCGATGGATGCTGTTTTTGGTATATCACAAATCTCTTTTTCTTTTGTTTCACTCCAAAATCTTCAATCATACTAGGATTTTGGGGAAAAATGATGATGATGACATAAAGCAGTTAGCTTTAGTTTGAAAAGCTACATAACATGCAAGGAGTCCTACCTGATGTGATAAAGGACTGAGCAGAGATCATCACAGCTTTAACACAAACAAACATTTAGCTGCCATTTTGTTTCAATCCAAATTGTTGCAAATGGAGGAGATGGAAAAAGTCTTTAGGTTTAATTGGCATTCATTCCAAAACCCTGTTCCAATAATTGCCAAATTACACGAAATATGCAATAATAACCTGATCAAAGCACTGATTTATATTGAAAACAAGATTTCTCTACAGTATACATTAACATAAGGGAAAAGAGTCATGGATTAATGTAATTCCTTCAGCTGGATATAAACAGCCAAAAAGAGAGCAAAACTGCAATGCAGGGTCGAACCACGATTATATAACTTCTTTCTTCAACTCTCTCTAACTTGTTCATAGCTGGCACAGCAGTTGTTCCCAGAATATGCTCATTCTAGCCGCTCCATCTGGAGATATGAGAAAATAAGGCATGATTTACTTCAACTTCAAAGCTAACCTAACATTTTAAAAATTTCAACAAGGTGGTGGTAAATTGCTAGCCAAAAAGGCTGTTAGAAGTCAAGTATACGAAATATATTCCAACTTATGGCAGAATTACCAGCATAAGATCAATTACACAACCATGGGAAATAATAGGTGATATAAACTAAGCTGAAATACGCAAGATTCAGAATCTGAATACCTACTTCATGCACGTTGCAATAAATTAGCACCAAAGAAAGAAAAAGTTAGGAATAATAAAATATTTTGACATTTGTGACATGCAAATGCTTCTACCAGACATAGGATATTCAATTGAACATACAATTAAACTATAAATAACTGCCAAAAACAACATAGTTAAGTATAAATACCTTCCATAGACCATCATTAAGATAATGCATGTTGTCTACCCCAATTCCCTTGTTGATTGCCCTTCTGCAAACCAATAAAAAGCACAACTTGTTAATCAGAGTAAAAAAGAATGAAGACATAGTTATTATGGTCTAACAACAACATTTAGCTAGCAAGGTGTTTGTCAGTTTGGAAGTAGAAAGCATGAACGCAGAGGATAAGAACTACACATAAAAAATTTTTAAAACTAAGAGGCATGATGAAACAACAGACTGTAGCCTAGCATAGCAAAGAAATGCCATGTTCTCTGCCACATTACTCTCCTTTGGACCAGGAGGTAGAAGTTACTTGGCTCTTCAATTCAAGTTTGGTAATCCATTTACCTGTAATGCTCAGAAAGGACTAGAATAACTCACATGTCTTTAGCTGACATTTTGGTAAAGCCTATAGCAAGAGCATGTTGTTTTCCCTCAGCCATTATTGCCTAAAAGGATTAGTTTGACAAATCAGATATTGAGAGAATGTAAAACAGAAACATATGAACTGAGACATAGAAGGTGATTAATACCACAGGAGTTTCTGCGTCCACTTCATCATCCAAAGCACCACCAGGGGATGTAAGACCAGGACACATTATGTTAGCACCAGCAAGGACAAATCTTATCGCACCGCGATCCACTTGCAACTTTTTCATTATGTTTGGATCTGCCAAGCCAAAATACTGAATGGTTATATTTTGACTTAGATAATGATGGGGTGCACTTAAAATGCACAACAAAGTTAACAGATGTCTACATATGAGAGTATATCACAAAATATTATAGAAGAGAATGAAGCTTATCAGGGTTAGATATTTATGGTTCACCAGAGCTAAGAAACAATCAGATAATCAGTTACAAAGTCATCCTATTATTTAGTCTAAGTATCACTCAAATAAATAAGGATCAAAATAAGGCACTCATGGAAGAAGCATCATTCCACTTTAGAACAATAACCAATTAAGAACTAGCAGAGCTACAATTTATGAAAGGTACAATGAAGAAAAACTTACATTGGTGAAGGAGTCGGAGGGTAGGCATGTATGGTCCATCACGAATATTGAAGAATAGTGGAACACTATTCACCAAAACCAGATTTAAATGGTTTTGACTGCAAAAGAGTGAAACTGTGAGCATCATGTCTCAGGTATGCATGCTAGGACACAAAGGTTTGATTGAGATCTAACTTGCAGGAGCAATAGTAAAAGAGCAACAAACCATTTTGCAACAATTAAAGGGGCCTTCTTTGGTAACAAATCATCCAAAACTGGCTCAAGTCCTGGGTACTGCATAAATGCATCAATGCATTATACAAAACAATAATGTGAAGTAATTTCATAATTCAACTGTTATGACCATTTGTAAAACCAAAATAATCACAAAGTAGTTTTATACCTCCTCTGCAATGCTTTGACGAATTTTTCGCTGCACAGATGCTTTGACTTGGTTTTGTGAAGAAACATCTTCAGAAGAAAACCTACAAAACAACAAACATTTATAAAATATGTATAAATTGCGATGCTTACTAGACATAACTCAAACATCAAATTAAAACATTGATGATACCCTTAACATAAAGTATCCATTAAATGATCTTAGCTGTCAGTAATTTCAAGGGTTATACTTCTTGCAAATGGTCAAAAACTTGTTTAAATCCACAGTTTGTATTAACAAACAAAAAACTTTCATGCAAAACATGAGCTGAATCACTCACCTACAATCACCTATGGAAAACCATGATTAACCATAACATGTAACGAAAACAGGTAATCAACTTACTTTAAAAAAAAAAAAAAAACAGGTAATCAACTTATAGGCAAGTTTTACTACTCTTAAATGGCAAGACCAACGGGCACATAATATCTTTCCAAAAGACACGTTCTATGCCAGCTTACCAAAATCTAAAAAATTTTACACCAGCTCAATATATCTCTATATACGAACATCCAAAACATTCTCATATTAGCCAAGCTCCTTCACTAGAGAACAATGTTAGCAAAACAGAAAAAAATCAATATGAGGTGCTTCCTCATTCAGCTATCTTTCCCCAGAACAAAAACAATTCTTGCAAAGCTGCAAACCAATTCTTGCCCAATGCTTTACCTATCCTTCAAAGCATTAAAATGCTTGCATAGATACAGCAAGAATATATATTCCAAAACCCAATTACAGCAACCAAAAATTTTCTCCCTTCATTGCTTAGTAACACCAAGAAGCTGTAATTATAAAACCCAATTAAACAAATCGCAGTCTTTCCCAATACTTCAAAGTGTCTAAGCCAAAACAAAATCCCGTTCTTGATCATGCAAAGAAAAAGATATTACCAGTAGTAAAGTTCAAAAAAAATTCTTTCCACCCAGAAACAAAAAGACAACTAGAGATAAGCAAACATCCTCAATCAAATGCAACATTAAAAGCAAAACTCAGAACCGTAAAAAAAAAAAAAAGACCCAAGAAAGAAGATTACTTTTTAAACATCTTGGTGAAAACTGCAAAAGAAAATGGTTTGAAAGAGGATCTGAGTTCGGGATCTCAAAACCTCTGCCGCTGGCTATAGCACTTAACTATATGGAGTCAGTACAAATAGTTCGCACTTTAGCCGCGCCCCACGCGTTGGGATCAAGCCAATCTTCGTCTTTCGCCAAAGCTTACTGCTTTGTGTCATCACACCCAAAACGAGAGAAGAAGAAAGGCACTTGGGTTGGGCTGGGGTTTTGTCTAATTGAGTCTTTAATGGGCCTCTAGCAGGCCTTGAGAATAGCCCAAAGGTAGCTCATTTTAAATACGTGTCATAATTATTTTTTGAACAAAATATTTTTACTTTTTAAATTTTAATTAAAATTATAAGAAAGTACATTAGTTTTCAAAATAAATATCTCATTTTGAAAAAATATTTTTTACTGATCATGTAAATCCAGCCGTTAGTCAACCGATAATATTTTCGTCAACTTACTGATGTAAAATAATTTTACTTTTAATTAATATTTAAAATTATTATTATATTATTTTTTTATTAATTAAAAAAAAAACCTCCCCATATGGGGAGCACTAGAGCTCCCTTAGGGAGTGCTCCCCTGAGGAGTCCTAATCTTGGGAGCACCGGTGCTCCCCTCCCTTGGGTGCTCCTCTTTCTTGGGAAGCACTAATCCGTGCTCTTTTCTTCTTTTTTTTTTTTTTAAAATTATAATAATAATGTTTTAAATTAATAAAAAAAGAATATTTTAATCTTTTCTATTAACAGTGTTTGCATGTCTAAAACATAATGTTCATTTCAAAAATTAATAGACCCATTTGAAATTTTAATTAAAATTTAAGAAATTGTGATATTTTTTTTTATTTTTTTTATAAAATGAAAAATAATATTCAATAAATATTTTTATCACTTAAAAAATGATGATTTTAGGTTTTCAAATGCGAACTTCATATTAGAAAAATTACCATCTAATTATAAAAAAATAACTCTTATAAATAATTAAAATCGAACAATTATGTTTCAAGATAAGATTTTCGTTACTAATATACTAACACTATAGACATCGTAAATGATAGTATTAACATGTCACCATGTCACCAACATAGTGATGAAGACAGTCCCGGTGAGAGTTTAAAGCCTAAACAAATTTTTGTTCAATGGACATTAGCAGCTCAAGGATGACATCAACATTCACAAAAACTTCGGCTTACCTATCTTTGATATTGACTTACACAATTTGAAGAACCCTAAGAATGTAGACATACCTTGTGTCACGTCTATTGCAGGTTCCTTAAATGCTTTTCCTTTCCGATTTCAGGTTAGAAAACTGTATATATCTAAATTAGATATATGTCTGGTTATCGAGATGATACGTGTTAGGAAAAATTAGTCATAGACCATGCTAGTTGTACTCGGATAATCCAAACTTTTCATCATTATAAGAAGCATACGTATTTTCTTCACGTTTTAAATTGTATGAAAACTCGGATAAGTTTGTCTTGACCAAGGGCTTCCTTTACCAAAAGAAAGAGAAGGGTTAGGACAGAAACTTGTGATTGATATGGAATCTTTTAGTAGGTAATGCATATGCAAGAGGACCAAACTCCCAACTTTTGGTCTTGATTTTCTCTTTGAAATGAACATACGCTTCAAAAAGGATATGGAAGTCAGAAAAAGCATGTCGAGACAGATAAATCATGTTAACTACAAGGTGGTCCACATCTGTCCTGATCAACGAAAGTAGAAATTATGAAACGATATGCGGACCTAAACGTGGCAAAACAGACATGGATTTGATGTCGGAATCATATGTTGCAAAAGATTTATCTTCCCCTACCTTGGCTTGGATCACCTACCACATACGAACACAAATATCCGGACTCTGGAACTGCTCCCCCATTTAATTGCTACAAGTGCTGGCTCCTTCCTCACTTTCCTTCGTTTCCTTCAACTACCTTCCTCTGCTTTCAATGGCTAGCTTGAGCTTCATCGTTGGCATTATCGGTTAGTCCTTCTGGCAATTCTTTTCTGTTGGGTTTTTATCCTGAATTGCAGGTGATTTCACTGTACTTTTGTTTTTCTTTTTTTTTCCACCACCTTTGCAGGTAATGTAATTTCGATTCTGGTTTTTGCTTCTCCCATGTAAGTAAAATCATCTGAAACAATAAGTTTCTTGTCCATGAAAGTTTGGAATATGTTGAGTAAGCTAATGGTTACCAGGCTTTCTGTTTCTGCGGTCTTTGAATGAAAATGCTGGTGCCTAACTTGGTGTACATATCCTATTCCAGAAAAACCTTTTGGTGGGTGGTGAAGAAGAAATCAACTGAGAATTACAAAGGAGTTCCATACATAACAACCCTTTTGAGCACCAGCTTGTGGACTTTCTATGGAATCATCAATCCAGATGGTTTACTTGTCACGACGGTGAATGGAGCTGGTGCCATCTTTCAGCTCATCTATGTCACTCTCTTCCTCATCTATGCTCCCAAAGATAAAAAGGTAATATCACTTAATTTGTTTCATAATAGAACATCAGCAGGCATTAGTTTCGTTCATAGCATCTAAATTTTGACAAATTGGGCATATAGAAACGGCATTTCAAGTCTTAAAGAGTCTGCAATCGTGGCTGCTATTTTTTTTTATCAGATAAAGACTGCAAAGTTGGTGGCTGTGTTGGATGTTGGTTTTCTTGGAGCTGTAATTGCGGTGACTCTTCTGGCAATTCATGGGAGTATGCGGCTCACCTTTGTTGGGATTCTGTGTGCTGGTTTAACCATAGGCATGTATGCATCACCCCTATCAGCCATGGTGAGTTTCTTCACTGTTGCATGTAACTTAGCCTAAAAGATGCATGGTTTCTGTGCATTTTGCTAGTTAAAATTACACAATCTGCTTTCAAACAATAACATTGCTCTACCAGGACTTGCCTTTCTTCAGTTCAATGTTAAGGATTTCAGTCTATATCAGATGCCACACTTTTAAATTTCATACAGTTTGCTAAAAGGGATTCAAAGTCTCCCCATACTCAGCTACATTCCAAGGAATGATGAATGATTTTTTGATGTTCAACAGAGGACAGTGATACGGACCAAGAGTGTGGAGTACATGCCATTTTTATTCTCATTTTTCTTGTTCCTCAATGCTGGTGTTTGGTCTGCTTATTCACTGCTTGTGAAGGATATCTACATTGGAGTAAGTTCACAGCTTTCTTTCCCCTTTTGAATCTCCTAATACATGAAATACATTTATGAATGATTCTACGAAGATTCACACATTTCAGGTGCCAAATGCAATCGGTTTTGTGTTGGGGTCAGCTCAGTTGATCCTCTACTTTATATTCAAGAACAAATCTGCATCAGCCAAATCACCCGAGGCCATGGAAGAAGAAGGCTCAGCTCACCTGGTGAAAGGAGGCATAGAGATGCATTCACTTGAAGATGATCTGAAGAACCGTAGTCTAAACAAGGGCAAAAGCCTCCCAAAGCCACATGTTAGTCGACAAAACAGCTTGCAGAATATCATGAAGACAGTTTCTTTGACTCCATATGAATTGCAGTCCAGTTATCTTCTTCACAGTGATGTAGTGGATCACCCCTGATGTTGAAGGAACTCAAATTAAGCATTGGGGAGCTCCAAAATTCAAGGTTCTGCCAGTTTTTTAAGGCTCTCTTTTGTTGTACAAAGAAACAGATGATGGTTCAGGGTAATGTACATCATGCTAAATGCTAAAACTCCATAGACAAACAAAGCTAAGGCCTAAAATCTGATTGCAAATTAACCGGTTGTGATTCTTCTTGGCATTAACAGGTTAACCCCTACTTTTGTGCTTCAGAAAACAACATGCGTAAATTTTAATTTTTTGTCGAAACAATTGCATTTTTAAGACGAATATTTAATTTAAAATCAATTAATCATAACTAGAGAGATTCATCACTTGACACTACCAACAAATGGGACGAGATGTGAGATCACATAACACCATCAACGAATGAAGATAATGCCTATTCTGATATCATGTTAAATTTTTAAGTTGGACATTTAATTTAAAACCAATAGACAAAAGTCTTTGTTATCTTTAATTTAAAACCAAGCCATCTTTTATTCAAGAACTCTATACATACTTCAATTGAGCTAAACAATATTTGTATTTAGTCATTTTTTTTAATTTAATTATTTGGTTAGATTTTAATAATAAAAATTAATTCATGGTTGTGACACTAATTGCTTGGATAAGTTCTTCTTTTCCACATAAAGATTTATATTAAATGAAGAACTATTTAGCCTACCTACCCACATTCACTATAGGTGGATTCAGCTACACTGTTTTGAGATTAACCTAAACATAAAACAATTCATTATTTAAAGGAATACAGAAGATCTATCCTTTTTATTCAAAAAGTTGAGTGTATACTTGTATTCTTCATCAATAAGCTGAAATCTAGAATCTTCAATGATGCTTCCTGGCATGGTTTTGAATTCTTAGCATATGAACATTTGAAAATTTTGTCAATAATTTTCCTCGATACAAATAATGAAACGATTTGCAGACCAAAACGTGGCAAATAAACATGGATTTGATGTTGGAATCATATGTTGCAATAGCTTTATCCCCCCCTACTTCTAGCTTGATCACTCACCACATACAACTCATATATCCTAACTCTGGAACTCTCCCCATTTAATTGCATCAAGAACTAGCTCCTTCCTCACTTTCCTTCATTTCCTTCAACTACCCTCATCTGCTTTCAATGGCTAGCTTGAGCTTCATCATTGGCATTATCGGTTAGTCCTTCTGGCAATTCTTTTCTGTTGGTCTTTTATCCGAACAGCAGGATATATTTTACTGTACTTGTGTTTTCTTTTTCAACCCTTCTTTGCAGGTAATGTAATTTCGATTCTGGTTTTTGCTTCTCCCATGTAAGTAAAGTCGTCTGAAACAATAAGTTTTTTGTCCATGAAAGATGGGAATATGTTGAGTTAGCTAATGGGGATGTAATAAGCTTGTAAATTTGAAATCAGAACCTTGCTAGACTAGCTTTAAAGATTTCCATAGATGCACATTCTCTTTATTACCAGGCTTTCTGTTTCTGCACTTTTCGAATGAAAATGCTGGTGTCTAACTTGGTGTACATATCCTATTCCAGAAAAACCTTTTGGTGGGTGGTGAAGAAGAAATCAACTGAGAATTACAATGGAGTTCCCTACATAACAACCCTCTTGAGCACCAGCTTGTGGACTTTCTATGGAACCATGAATCCAGATGGTTTACTTGTCGTGACCTTGAATGTAACTGGTGCCATCTTTCAGCTGATCTACGTCACTCTCTTCCTCATCTATGCTCCCAAAGATAAGAAGGTGATATCACTTAATTTGTTTCATAATAGAACATCAGCCGGCATTAGTGTCATTCATAGCATCTGAATTTTCACAAATTCGGCATATGGAAACGGCATTTCAAGTCTTAAAGAGTCTGCAATCTGTGGCTGGTGTTTTTTTTTTTTTTTCTTCTATCAGATCAAGACAGCAAAGTTGGTGGCTGTGTTGGATGTTGGCTTTCCTGGAGTCCTAATTGCTGTGACTCTTCTGGCAATTCATGGGAACACGCGGCTCGCCTTTGTTGGAATTCTGTGTGCTGTTTTAACCATAGGCATGTATGCATCACACCTATCAGTCATGGTGAGATTCTTCACTGCTGCATGCATACTTAGCCTAAAAGATGCATGGTTTCTGTGCATTTTTGCTAGTTAAAATCACACAATCTGCTTTCAAACAATAACATTGCTCTATCAGGACTTGCCTTTCTTCAGTTCATTGTTAAGGATTTCAGTCTACATCAGATGCCACACTTTTAAATTTCATACAGTTTGCTAAAGTCTCCCCCTACTCAGCTACATTCCAAGGAATGATGCATGATTTTTTTATGTTCAACAGAGGACAGTGATAAGGACCAAGAGTGTGGAGTACATGCCATTTTTACTCTCATTTTTTTTGTTCCTCAATGCTGGTGTTTGGTCTGCTTATTCGCTGCTTGTGAAGGATATCTACATTGGAGTAAGTTCACATTTTTCTTTCCCCTTTTGAATCTCCTAATACATGAAATACATTTATGAATGATTCTACAAAGATTCACTCATTTCAGGTGCCAAATGCAATCGGTTTTGTGTTGGGGTCAGCTCAGTTGATCCTCTATGTTATTTACAAAAACAAGTCTGCTTCAGCAAAATCACCCGAGGCCATGGAAGAAGAAGGCTCAGCTCACCTGGTGAAAGGAGGCATAGAGATGCATTCACTCGAAGATGATCTGAAGAATCGAAGTCTAAACAAGTGCAGAAGCCTCCCAAAGCCACAAGTTGGTCGACAATACAGCTTGCAGAAGATCATGAAGACACTTTCTTTGACTCCATATGAATTGCAGTCCAGTTATCCTCTTCACAGTGATGTAGAGGATGGAAACACAGACACTGATCACCCCTGATGTTGAAGGAAGTCAAATTAAGCATTGGGGAGCTCCAAAATTCAAGGTTCTGCCAGTTTTTTAAGGCTCTCTTTTGTTGTACAAAGAAACAGATGATGGTTCAGGATAATGTACATTATGCTAAATGCTAAAACTCCACAGACAAACAAAGCTAAGGCCTAAAATCTGATTGCAGATTAACTGGTTGTGATTCTTCTTGGCATTAACAGGCCATCCCCTGCTTTTGCGCTTTTATGGCATTTTTTTTATCATCGTTTCAAAGAAACAAGTTAAACCCAATGTTACTGGATTCTCAAAAGCTCTTGGATACCCTTGTCACAAAGGAAAATGACGGAAAATAGGTGCCAAATCACCCTTCAATCTTCGTTGGAGCAGCTAGGAGAATCTGTTTGACATAATCTTATTGAATAATTAATACCTCAATCCACTGAAGGTCGCTACCAATGAAACATAAACGAATGGCCAAAGCACAGCAAAATCTCAAATGCAAGCACAAGGGCAGATGAAGACACAAATCTTTGTCAAGAACAAGCTCTGTCCACATGCCATTAGCAATGGCAAATCATCAGCACAAGTACAGATCATATCACTGAATAGGCAAAACGTGTCTAACATCTATCGATTGGTATACATAAAGGAATCAAAACAAAACAAAATCAATACATAAAAGTGCCCACATCTTCTTCCCTGCATCCTACTATAAATGCCCTTTTCTCATTTCTTCATTCCTTCACACACAGCCTCTGCTGCGACTACCATGGCTCCTAGCTTGGGCTTCATCATAGGCATCATTTGTTTGTCTCTCTGGTCTTTAACAAAATTTCCCCTTTTTGGGCCTTTGGTTTATGGAAATCTTCTTCCTCTATAAAATGTTGTGATGGTTCTTTGATTAGTCATAATGATATATGACAATTTCTTTTGGTTGTTTTGCATACAGGCAATGTGGTTTCAATTCTGGTTTTTGCTTCTCCCATGTAGTGAAACCAACAAAAAAAGCACGATTTCTTTTTGTTTATGAATGGAATTCACAACTCAAATTAAGTTTGACAAGCTGTGAGTTAGCTATTTTCCCCTTTTGTTAGGACAACATTTTGGAAAGTGGTGAAGAAGAAATCAACTGAGAATTACAAAGTAGTTCCATTCATAACAACACTACTGTGCACAAGCCTATGGACTTTCTATGGACTTCTCAAACCAGCAGGCTTACTCATCATGACTGTGAATGGAGCTGGTGCTATCTTTCATTTCATTTATGTCACTTTGCTTTTGCTTAGTTCTTGGTCACTTCTTTCCATCTCTTTCCCTCATTTCAGCCATGGTGATTTGTCTTTGCTGTACTGTGATAGAGAACGGCGACGAAGACTTAAAGCATGGAGTACATGCCGTTTCTACTCTCCTTCTTCCTGTTCCTCAATGCGGGTGTATGGGCAGTTTATTCACTGCTCGTAAATTTCTATATTGGAGTAAGTTTGCATATGCAAGTGTGCACACACACAAATATATATAAAAATAATTAATTTCTTTGATTAAGATATTGATTATATACAAAATTAAAAAAAAAATTAATACAATATTTACAAGACGGAACGAGTGATTAATAAAACAAATCTTTTCTGGTACCTAGCAATCGGATCAGGTAAATAGGTCCTTTACTCAATGTACGAGAACAAATCGAGGGTACAAAAATAAGTTAAAATAAACAAAATCGAAGGGGCCATCATCCAAGTGAGTGCATACAAGAAGGATGTTGATGATGAAGAAGCAGAGAAAAGATTGAATGAAGGAAAGCTTAACAGGAACAAAAGCCTGCCACGACCGACTGTTAATCGACTCTACAGTTTAGAGAAGCTGATGAGAACACTTTCTTGGGGTCCTTATGGATTACATTCTAGTTTGCCTAATTAATGCTGAGAATGAAGAGAATGATCTCCCTTGAATTGCATTATTAGAGGTAAAAAGATCAGCATTTTCGTCTCGTTACAAATAAATTCGGGTTTTAATTATATTTTTTAAAAATAATATATCATGAAATTCTTAAATTCAGATTCAATTTTTACTAATTTTATTACAAAGAAAGAAAAAAACAATCCGATCGGTTAAAAAATTCCCAACAAATTAAAGGATTCAAGAAAAATGTAAGATGAAATCGAAAAATATGTATATTCAAATAAAAAAAAATAAAACATTAGGTCCGATGCAACACGATCAAGATTGCGACTTCACTAAAATAAATTATATGTAATTGTCAGAATCTTTATGTGTAAAATGTACCTAGATTTATCCTTATCACGAATGCAACCATCTTAGATAATATTGTTTAAACCTCCCTTATCACTTTAATCAAAATGAATATATATATATATATAAATATATATAATAATTTTGGTACCAATTAGTTAAAATGCTAGCAGCCTTTGCTTACCTCATCTACCACACTAATTATTTAACACAATGATTTAGGGCAAATCGGAGGAAAAGGTAAAAGAGAAAGTGAAAGTGTATGGGTACGGTGGAAATCATCATATTGGTCTATTTTTTATTTTATTTTATTTGTTTCTCTTTTAACATGAAAACGAAATGTTTGAAGCATGCAATTGGGAGCACCCAATTAATCCCCAAGAATGTGCAATGCCCCTTTGCTCAACAAGCATGAAAAACCTATATAATAATTATTTTTTGAGGGATTTGACAAAATTGATATCGACAAAGAGGTATTCCACATTAATTAACTCATCTTATACTTAATTAACCCCACATTAATTATTTAATTTGTCAAAGTTATGGGTGGGTTATGCACTAATACATTACTTAATTAGGTACTCTGTTCCACTTATCTTGATTTAATTTGTTGGACAAATGGTATTCTAGCATAGGGCTTTTATTATCTATTACCAAAAGAATGCTTCTCTACGTATGTATATACCTTTTTGTTTCATTTTTCCAATATATTTATCGATTATTGTTAATCTATATATTAATTGTGAAATTTTCTTGATTACACAAACGGATTTACACAATTTATACTATTATCATGTATGTGATTATTTAGTAATTTAATAATTAATTTCTTTTTAAATAGATAAATTGATAATGTCAACTCTTTAAACCCGTTTTGTGGAATTAAAAAAAAATTCTACCACCCGTATATTTGAATGGTAAATAAACCTGTTTTTATAATTATATATATAGCCGCCTCTTATGTCACTGGTAAAAGATAACTTTTAAAAGTAAAAATTAATTTAAATAAACATATGTAATAAAAATAGTTGAAAATTAACACAAACATGAATTAGACCTTTGCTACAGCAAGTCAATACCAAAGATTTAGAGCACTTCTAACAATGTGCAACAAAATTAAGTATATATTATCATAATACCATTATTTAAAATACCGTTAAAAATTTCTATAATGCAATCAAATTTATAAAGGTACTGTAAAAAATATATAAAAAGTATTTTTAAATCAAATTTATTATAATGGGAATAAGTCAATTCTATTACATTCTATTTTCAATGGAGGAACCGTTCGTCAAGCAACTGATTTCTCAAATGTGAAAATAGTTTAATAATTGACTATTTCAAGATATTAATAAAACTTGTGTTGATGAGAAATTTCACATACATATCACAATTTGAAATTTAAAAACTTAATGATACATTCTTAAAGTCATACTTACGTATATTATCAAATCATGTAATTAATAGACAAATAGATTTATTGTACTTAATTCATTTTAAAATAAAATAGTTATTGTATTATTTCATTAATCTATTGCCACCTGATCAATAACAGTGGAAAAAATCTTCAAGGACAGCCCACATGGATCATGTTTAACTTTTTACAAATCTTTCTTAATTATTTGATTCTTTAAATTCAATTGAATATTACATGCATAATCCCCCAGTTTAGTCATTTCAGCTTTCTATATATAGTTCAGGAAACTTTAACAAACAGCAAACAGCCTTATCAATCCTCCAGGAAGTAAGAAAGAAAGCAAAGAAAAGAAAGAGAAAAGGAGAGAAAGAGAGAGAGAGAGAGATGGGTTCTCTTCCTCATGTTGTTGAAGACTGCTTCGGCCTCCTCAAGCTCTACAGTGATGGCTCCATCTCTCGTAATCCTGAAATCCCATCCGCCACTCCTCTTCTCAATGATGCTTCAGTCCTTTACAAAGATTTTCTTTTCGACTCGAAAGAAAACCTTCACCTTCGACTATATAAACCCACCAGCTCCACTGCTCATGCGAAGCTTCCAATCCTCTTCTATTTTCATGGTGGAGGCTTTTGTTTCGGTTCCCGTTCGTTTCCACATTTTCACAACCTTTCTATTCGCCTGGCTGCCGCGTTTAACATGCTCGTCATCGCACCAGATCACCGGCTAGCCCCCGAGAACCGGCTTCCCGCGGCCGTGGATGATGCATGCCAAGCCCTAAAGTGGCTGCAGGGCCAAGCCATGCATGGGAATGATGAGGATATGGATACGTTGTTGACTGGTGTTGACTTTGACCGGGTCTTTGTTTTAGGTGACTCATCTGGGGGCAACTTGGCTCACCATTTGGCGGTTAGGTTCAAGGCTGGCTCGATCGAGTTGGCACCGGTTAGGGTTCGAGGGTATGTGCTGCTGGCTCCATTTTTTGGTGGGATTGTGAGAACAAGGAGTGAGGAGGAGCGGCCTTGTGAAGCATTTTGGAATTTGGAGATGTATGAAAGGTAAGATCATCACACACCTTTTTTTTTTCACCTTTAGAAATATTTTAATTAATCGTAATTTCAAAAAATCATAGACAAGTCTAATTACGCGTAGAATTAATTAATTAATTAAACGAGACAATTATTTTTTAATTTTTTTTGAAAAATGAATCATATATAGATAGAGTAAAATAAAATGTCAGACTTTAATATATATTTTAGACATTTATTCATTTCCCTAATTTATTCATACTAAACGCCAAACCCCAAGCTAAATTGACTAAGATCTTTCATTCAAGAACTCTACACATAATTCAATTGAGATAAACAATATTTGTATTTAGTCATTATTTTAATTTATCATTTTTTATTTAATTATTTGGTTAGATTCTAATAAAAAATTAATTCATGGTTGTGACACTAATTGCATTGATAAGCTATTCTTTTCCACATGATTGAATGTATTTATTAAGAAATATACCCTACCTACCCACATTCATAGTAGGTGGATTCAGCTTCACTGTTTTGAGATTGACCTAAACATAAAATAATTCATGATTTGAATGGAATACAGAAGATCTTTCCTTTTCATTCAAAAAGTAAAGTGTACACTTCTATTCTTCATCAATAAGCTGAAAATGTAGAATCTTCAATGTGTTTCATGGCATGTTTTTGAACTTTTAGCATATGAACATTTGAAAATTTTGTCAATAATTTTCCTCGATACATGATTTTATATATAGACACTTTCATTATACACGTGACATTAACTTTATCATATATAATAGTAAAGGGAAAAAGAATTCAAAAACATCACTATTGCAATCATTGAATCCAAAATAAAGAGACGATAAGTTCAATTATAATTTCCGGTTTAAGATCTAAATCTATATCTAATTACCAATTAGGTTTTGATTTACTTGATTAAAAGTGATGGCTTGGCCTTATCTATGCAAAAAGAACAAACCATGGCCATGTAATTTGCATCTCACTCGCATGCTCCTACTCAAACAAAAATCATTTCCTTTATCATTTCAAGCATGTAAATCTAATACCCTATAGTCAAATTTCATTCAATGGTGGAAACAATTATGACTTTAGGAGAATCTTTTGAATTTGAGCAACAAGAAATGTACATGAAAACGGCAAGACATGTGGGGAAAATGGGATGACGAGAGGCATACCATTTGCAGAATGGAATACAAATGAATTGTCAAAGGGCCAACTAATTAAAGAGATGCGTACATATATGAAAGGTCACACTCAAATTTTAAGGACCAAAAATGGTGGTTTCCATGCTGTTTTTCTTATTATGTTGATGGATGTCTAGCTTTATGTTGAAATGTTTGATTTCCACAGGTTTTGGAGGCTTTCGATTCCAGCTGGAAGTACCTTGGATCATCCCTTGGTGAACCCTTTCGGACCTTCTGGTCAAAACCTTGCGGAGGTGCCATTGGATCCAATTTTGGTGGTGGTGGGTGGGGGTGAAATATTGAGGGATAGGGTGGAGGACTATGCTGCAAGGTTGAAACACTTGGGGAAGAAGACTGAATTTGTGGAGTTCGAAGGACAGCAACATGGTTTTCTCACTGATCATCCGTTCTCTGAAGTGGCAGAAAAAGTAATACAACGTATAAGAGATTTCATTTTAGAGAACTCAAATTAACGATTTATGGATACATATATATAACAATTATATATGCCTTCACGGTATAATGAATTTATATATGTATATATAAGGGGCTTCAAAGAAACATATATCAAATTTGTATTAATTGGAGATTTTATATGATATGTGATTTTTTTTTAAGTTAAATCGAATAAAGATATTAAATATCATATAACGATATAAAAATTCGATCAAAAACTGATCATACTATAAACAATATCACGTACAAAGTAAATAACACTAGTGCAAAGAACCGACTTCGTCATACATTTTGATGAGTCCATGGTCATATACTTTGATTCATTAAACTTGTAACTTGCATATATATATATATATATATATATATGGCAATGTATATGTTCTTTGTGGTGTGCATATACTAACTCTAGTCTCAGGCTCTAAGCAGCAAGAATCCAGAAAAAATGTCAAGATTAACAAAAATTCTTGTCCATGAAGGCAAAAGCCAGTCTGTCTTTGGATTTGTTAGCAAACAGACAACTGGTCAATGTGGATGTATGTCTGCCTACTAACCATGTGCAACATGTTATTTAAAGATAAAAAAAAGGGTTTTCATCAAGAGTTCTTGAACTTTAATTTTAATTAGTTATGTACATAGAGATCTCGAACCGAGCCAGTTGATAATCATGAGTTTAGAGAACAGTTTCTGAAACATGCCTCTTTGATCATCAGACTGCTCAAGCCAAGTGTTGATCAGCCGCAATATTCAAATTACCGGGAAGAACTTTATCATACTTCTATTGCATCCGAAAAATTATAAGCCTTTCCCAGCATGGAAGAAGAAAGCTTGATCTTCATTGTCGGTGTGATAGGTGATTTCTGAGAAACATTTGGTTAACTCAGAGCTTCTTTTTTGAATGCAATGAGAAGTTTAGGATTGTTCATTTGTATTTCTATATGTTTCAGGCAACATCATGTCAGGCCTAGTCTACCTTTCTCCCACGTAAGTAATCAGCTCATGGTTTACTTTTCAGCAGATATTCTGGCCTCAGCCATGACTGAGAAAAATCGATTTTGAAATGCTGAAACTCTGCAGGAAAACATTTTGGAGAATAGTGAAGCACAGATCAACTGAAGATTTCGAAAGCATTCCTTATGTTTGTACATTGCTGAATGCTTACTTTTGGATTTACTACGGACTGATTAAGCCTAACAGCTTGCTTGTAGCCACCATTAATTGTTTTGGAATTGTTGCTGAGACTGTTTATCTGACCCTATTCCTAATTTTTGCTCCTCCAGGATTGAGGGTAAGTTCTTCTAATTTGTTGTTTAAGCAATTACTGGGACCATATCCATGGTTTTTATTACCTTCCAGGCAAGGACAGCGACACTTGTGGCGATTTTGGATGTGGGGTTTCCAGTTGCTGCAATCTTGCTTACTCACTCCATGTTGCATGGATATCTACGGATCAATGTTGCAGGGCTCTTGTGCGTAGTTTTCAGTATGATCTCTTACGGTTCACCCCTAGCAGCCATGGTAAGAGCCTTGATTTTGTTAAGCAGATCTGCAGAATAATTAATACTACAACAGTGTGCTAATCAATCCTTTCAATCTTAATCAATGGAAGAATGACTGCCTTAATGCTTAGTGTTATGAACTATATACGAGGTGCGTATCTTGTTACATTGTGCAGAAAACAGTAGTGAGAACTAAGAGTGTGGAGTATATGCCTTTTCTCCTCTCACTGATCCTTTTCATCAATGGAGGAATTTGGACTTTCTATGCGCTGCTTGCAAAGGACTATGTCGGAGTAAGTTAATTCTTAATTTTAATTGTTTTAAAATGAATTTTTAAATTTATATCCTATCATGTTTTTAATTCTGATAAAAGATTAACTGTTTCGAAATCTTAATATGAATCAATATTTTTTATTCATGTAACATATGACGTTAATCGATACATTTCATCAAATTAAATGAGATGAACCTCTTGATTTAGGTGCCGAATGGGATTGGATTTTTCCTTGGAACAATTCAGCTGCTGCTGTATGCAATGTATTGGAAACCACAGAAGCTGAAGAAAATGTCAGACAATTTGGAGGAAGGATGGCAGCATGATCAGCCCCCAAATAATTCCAGCTTGATTTCCAGTCTATTGCCGGAAAGGAGTGCAGATTGAAGGCCTCCTTTCTTTGGCAATGGAAGCCATTGTAAAAAGATTGGAGACAAAGAAGAACATCAGGAGGCAACAAATTGGATATGCGAGAGGTCTTCATATATCTACTGATGTACTTTCATGCCATAAGAATTTGAGCCACCTTTCTCTTCCTTGAGCATTTCCCAGATTCTTGGAGGCTATCAAGTCCAACAGAGATTGGGTGTGGCCTATTCTCTTCTGCAAACTTAGGCCTATTTATAAAATAATTAATGCATTGTTTTTTTTCTTGCATTTGATGAAAAAGTGCATTCCATGAAAATTTATTAGCTAAAATTAAATTTTAACTAATTGTAATAAGTATTTATAAACACCCATTAATTGAATTCCTTTTATTTGTTTTAACAAAAGGGATAGGTCTATTTGTTAAAAAGTATCTATACTCACTTGCTAAGGTTAATTAAATTTATATTTTTAAAAATATTTTTTATTTAATCAAAACATTATTCTCATAAAAAAATTTAAAAAATAATACATTAATTGTAAAATTCTTTCACCCTAATAATTACTTGTAGACACATATCATTTTATTTCATTAAAAAATTAAAAAAATGATAAAATAAAGGACAAAAACCCACAAAACCTTGTCCACCTCTTTTTTCTTTTTCCTTTTTATTAAAGAGAGAAGACCTATTTGGTCACTTCAATAAAGTGAACTAAATCCACTCAACATGACCCCAACCCATTCCCCATCAAACCTCAACCTAGTTCACTCAAATCCAATGATATAATCAAACAGATAATTATGCAAACACTTTATTAACAATGTTGGAACTTGAAACCAGTCAGTCAAATTAAGAACCAGACATTCAACCTCAAAATTTGCACCTCTTTTTTCCCTTTTTTTTTTTATGAGTTATTACAAGTGATTTCCTTGACATAAAGTGTCATATTATGTTTAGGTTGATTTTATGTAATGATTTAAAACCAACAAAAATTATATTGATATATGACATTTAAATTGACTTTTAGTTCCTTACCATTTCATGATTTTTATAAAATATGATTGCTGAAATAATGATGATGGACCATTAAATTATTGCAATAGGAAGAGAAATCAGTGCATGACCCATCAATATTTCTTCATTGAATAGTCCACTTCATTGCGGACCCATAATTTGTGATATAAACTCGAAAACCAACAAAACATATGTGGCTTTCGGTGTTTTATCATTTCATGACTTTAAGGGAATGTGTTTACTAAGAAGATACCAATAATATAACACAAGATTCAGTAAGAAGAAAAACCAATGCATGCCTTGTCAATATATCTTCACTGTATAGCCTACTTCACTGTCAATTCATGATTCAGCAATAGAAAAGTCTAAAAACCAACAAAATATCTTCAATAATACAGGCATTAATTCAAAGCATGTTATATAGACCAAATGGCAGGCAAAGAATTTTTGTTTTAATCACAAGTCTTTTGGATCTCTGTTTTTGAAGTACACAACATCAGTGTTTTTATTTGTTTGGCCTTACTTGATAAAAGAGAATTTACAAATAGTGGCACTGGTTTCAATCAGAAATAATATTAAAATTGTGAAACGACAGGGAATGTCCTCATCCTTAACTTCACTGGTCCCATCTGATGTTAAAACTCTATCAGAATTTGGAAATTTTAGAGAGCATAGTAACCCAAACATTGCTGTTGACCTTCAAAGCAAAAACCTCCATACCTCTTCAGAGTTTTTCTTCTTGCAACCGGTATATTCTCTCAGCATGGTTACTTTAGTAACCATTTTTGGGTTGCTAGGTAAACACCAATTACCCTTTTACTGTCATCGGATTATTGCATGGAGAGTGGTCATGGTGATTTCTTGTTTATATGATTTGCAGGGAACATAACCACAGGGCTAGTCTACCTTTCTCCAGCGTAAGTAGCCTCTTATGCTTTACATGAACATGTTATCTTTGAAGACCTTGATTCATTAAATTTAATGGGACCCATGTTTTGTTTGTGAATAATTTGATTGTTTTATTCTAGGAAAACATTTTGGCACATCGTGCAGCGTGGATCAACAGAGGAATTTGATAGTCTTCCTTATGTTGTCAAGCTATTAAATGGATACATGTGGGTTTACTATGGACTTGTCAAGCCTAACAGTATTCTTGTGGCCACTATCAATGGCTTTGGTGCTGTCCTGGAGCTTATCTATGTGATCATATTCCTAATCCTTGCACCTCCAAGAATGAGAGTAAGATCTATTTCCTAATTGGTCCTTAGCTAGATAGATGATATTATTAACATAATAATAGCAATTGTAATCGTATTCGCAATCTAACTGATTCCTACTGATTTAGCCTATAATCTGTATTACTATTATTATTGTGTTAACAGATACTACACTTTGTGTTATTCTCTTATGATAGAAGTAAGCAATTATGTTTAATGCCTCTGGATTCTGAAATTTCAGGTTATAACTGCCATACTTTTTGGTATTCTGGATGTGGTGTTCCCAGTAGCTGTTGTCTTGATCAGTCAGCTGTCCTTCAATAGAGAAATGCAAATCAATATTTCAGGGTTCTTGTCTCTGCTTTTCAGTGTTGCTACCTATGGTTCACCTCTTTCTATCATGGTAAACAGTCTGTTAAACTTTGCTGGACTGCAAATATTCATAAGCAGATGAAGTTTTGAAAAAACCTTTGTTACTGATTAATATTCTCCTCAAAACCTCTTTCATGTAGTGATTCTGATTTAAATTTATTCTTAAGCAACTCATTCTCATCATTAAATCAATCAATCCCAACCCTTTTATCTGATAGATATAGGAGAAAAATGAAGCAAAAGCTGCAAAACTGATGTCAGTATGGTAGTGAGTTGAATTGGGTTACAACAATGCTTGTTTTTGTCTTTGAAAAAGTGCAGAAAACAGTTGTGACAACAAAGAGTGTGGAGTACATGCCTTTCCTCCTCTCCTTCATCCTTTTCATCAATGGATTAACCTGGACTGTCTATGCAGTGCTAACTAGAGACTGGTTTATTGGAGTGAGTTCCCATCCACAAATCTTCCCCTAACTAGAATCATACTATTGATTTAATTATGCCATGTCAGTGATCATGGTCTTGCAAAATAATTGGTACAAGAAATATTGGGAAGATGACCATTTCCCTTAATTCCTATTTGTGACCCTAACAAATGGACATTTTTTATTTTTTAGATACCAAATGGCAGTGGATTTGTTCTTGGAACAGCTCAACTGGTGCTCTATGCAATGTATTGGAAACCAAAGCAACCAAAGAGAACATCTGATAATGTAGAAGATGATTGGCAACATGAGCAACTCATAGCAGATTCCGGTCCATCTCTAAAATATAATGAGAGCAGAGCAGATGCCTGATTTCATGAAAACTTTGCTTCTAAGGCAAGTAACAAGATGAAGAAGACCCAGAATGCAGGATTTTCAGACTTTCCCCAGTCAAAAAGATATAAGCAGATCAAATGCTTTGGCTGGCTAGGTTGGGAAAACTCTTGCTTATGGGCCTCTTTCTTTTGGGTTGGGAAACTCCATTTTCGGGCCTTTGTTGTTTTCCTAATGATGATTCACATCAAATATACTTCCACCTTCTTGTAATTTTTTATTTGATGAGGCAGATTGCAAAGACATATGGCAAGCCTTGGCAGACATATATACCTCTCTTGGTGAACCACATCTAGGAATAACCTCAGCCAAAAAAAAATAAAGAAACAAGGAACCAATGATAGGAAGGAAAACAAAAAACCATGATCATATGCCTTAGTTGCAGAAAACTTATTTTTGCTTTATCCAAGAAAACATGCATGACATATCATCTTGAAAACTTATCAAAGATTTCTTTGATAATTGGGTTTGAATGTTGGAAAATATATCAGATTCCCAACCATTTTTTTAAACAGGATTTTTTAGCCTTGTTCATCAAATTTCTATAGTTTGAACTGCTTGCATATCTTACAATTGACTCCCAACCTAGCCTATATACAGCTGTAGATAAAGATCAGATCATACCCATGTGCCCTGCACGATTGGAATCTGATCATTACTCAACTGGTTCTTTTATGATTTTTTAAGAAAATGCACAATACTTGAGCTAATGCAATCTTTAAGTTTAAAATCTTTGTAAGCCTTAAACTGCTAAGATCCTGAAGAAATGGATCTAAGAAAAAGTCAAAACATTGCAAACTGGTGAAGGTCATCCATTTATACATATAGCATGTGTTTTTGGTTACAATTTTGCTTTTCTTTTACTAAATCAGAAATTATATTAACATATCACGCGCATTACAAAAATTGAACTAACAAAAAACTAATCTTATTGCGAAGAAAAGTAACAAATAAATAAAGTAATACTGATACAAAGATCAACATACACCATAGAAGGCATCTAAGAACCTATACTTAAGACCTCACCTGCACTACCAAGATCAAAAACTACACATAAGGTGTTTTGATTAGATGGTAGATTAAGATTAATGGTCAACTTGGTATATATGAGACTGAATTTAGGTCTGTAATTAATCCAAATCCATCAATTTGCTGGAGCTAAACTAGTAAGAAAGGTCTTTCATTGCATCTTTAATTTGCATTTTTGCAGTGAATCAAAGCTTTTGAAATCAAGACAACAAGTTAATAATAAAATATCAGCCACATGATTCATGTCTTGCATTAAATAATTATAGGCTATCATTAGATATTATAAAGCAATCCATTTCTAAATAATATTAGGATAAATTAATTTACTTTGAGTTTAATTAAATTGCATGGAATTTAACCAAGAAAATGACATTATTATTGGCAGCACTACCTATCCTCATCTGCTGGTCCAAGCCCACCTATGGTCAGAAGCAAGACATGGTAGTTAAATTACAATCATTAATGGAAAATAATCATTTAATTATAAGAAAAGGGTGCAGTATACACCATTTGTATCAATTAATTAAGAGCAAGTTGCATGTCAGAGAAAACAGTTTTATTCCTTGCCTATCTCCTTTAGCAACTGTTTACAATGCATGAGTCAAAAACAATTAAAAAACAATTTCACCAAGAAATCAACTTGGCTAGGACATGGGGAGTCAATAATTCCAGAATATAGTGCATTTAATTTCTTAATTTTTTTTCACATTAACCACCATTGAAGTAAGTTTCTATTTTCAATGAATCATATTAAAACAAAACTACCCTCTTTTTTAATTATCATCATCAATTATTAAGTACCATGTTCTTGATATATTTTCTAGACCTATGACTTTCTAAATGTAAACAAAAGCAATGACTTTGAAAGTTGATCAATAAACAGTTTTGTTTATTGCCATTGGAATAGCTTCTTGACCCTCTCTCTTCTATATATATACTTTTTCATAACAAAAGCCTTACCAGAAAAAATAAGTCTACCCTTCAACCATGACAAGACTAAGTTTCATTGTTGGAGTAGTAGGTAAGGGTTTTCAGATTGATCTGTGAGTATAGTTTTCAGGGATATTGCTGCAGATTTCTAGTTTTGTTTTTAATTTGCTTGTGTTTTGTTGATTCAGGCAACATCATCTCAGTGTTACTCTTTCTTTCTCCAGTGTAAGTATATTCTTTCTGATCAACCTCATAGCATCCTGGCAAGCAAAGAAAAGAGACAGATCAGAGATGTTGATAAAGCTGCTATCTGTAGCAGACTCAGAAAAGGCTTTTTCACTAGCAGTTGATTCCATAATGTTCATAAAATCCATTGATGCTAATATTTGCTGAATTGTCATTGAATTTTTGCAGGGGCACATTTCGGAGAGTACTGAGGAATCGATCAACTGAAGAATTCGAGAGCCTTCCCTACATTTGCACCCTCTTGAATTCAGCTTTATGGACTTACTATGGTGTTACAAAGCCTGGAAGTTTTCTGGTAGCCACAGTGAACGGATTTGGAGTTGTGGTTGAGATGATTTATGTGACTTTGTTCCTTATTTTTGCACCTCCAACAATGAGGGTACGACTTAACCTCTCTTGAAACAATGAATTCAAGGTTTGTTTCGGGGTCAAATCCTGACACAACAAATACAAGTAAATAGCATATTCACTTTGCCATTGCTACTTGTGTTTACAGGCCAAGACGGGGATGCTTTTTGGACTTCTTGATGTGGGATTTCCAGCAGCAACAGTTTTGGCCACTCAATTGATTCTGAAAGGAGATTTAAGAATTGATGTGATAGGATTTTTGTGTGCAGGCCTCAATATTGTCATGTATGGCTCACCTTTAGCAGCAATGGTAAGAGCTTTGTCCTCTCAATCAACAAAACATAGCACTCTAAGCTCATGGTTTAATTTTCCTTCTTTGATTTCTTTATTGCTCTACATATAAACCTAATGTTCATTTCTAGCTGTTGCTAATTAATGGTTCCATTAATTCTCATGTGGGAAATTGCATGATGGAAGGTTCTTAGCTTAAGCAATGGATTAGCTGGGAAACATTTGACTATATATATATATATAATTTATGCTTAATGGTTCCATTATTTCTCATGTGGGAAACCCTTAAATGATGGAAGGTTCTTAGCTTAAGAAATGGATTAGCTGGGAAACATTTGAATATATATATATATAATCTATGCTAACTTGAAATGTACAGAAAACGGTGGTGACAACCAAAAGCGTGGAGTATATGCCTTTCCTTCTCTCTTTCTTCGTTTTCTTAAACGGTGTTGTTTGGACTTTCTATGCTGTGCTCGTCGAAGATTACTTTCTCGGTGTAAGTCCTCAATTAAATCACCAACATTATCATCATCATCATCATCATCGTTATCGTGTTCTATATTATTGTCTAATAACATATATCGATATGAATAATACTATATGACAATCAATCTTGTCTTGTCATAATTATAAATATTATCATGTTTTATATTTATTATTTAATAATAAATATGATTATGGATAATACTATATGATAATTAATTTCATATCATATATATGACGTTTTAAAAATATATTTATTTTTTGCTATTTAAAATTATAATTTGCAATCTAAAAATATATTAACCAAAATTAGGTTGGTGAAACATCTGTTTTCAAATCAAAATGATTGCCCTCACAAAATCATGAAATAATATAGGATATATCATGTTTGTCTTGTTTTAGTCTATAGAAGAAAACAAGTTGAGCTACAGCATGCAAGAAACCTGAATGATAATTGATGATATTTACAATTATATTTACTAAAATTTCATAATAGAATAGAGACAGAGTTGAAATTTTTCTATTTATCAAAAGTAACAAAAAAACCTGAAAAATAAAATATTACAGAATGATTCAAAAAAATCATTTATACGATAAAATCCTTATGCATCATCCAGCTAATTATATATTTTCTTGAAAAGTAAAGAAAATTTATTAGAATTTTGTAAGAGATAGAGTAATTAAGTGCTTCTATTGATGCTTTTTTTAAAAAAAAAAATCCCTCCATCAATCAAAAGTAACACAAAAACCCGAAAAACTAAAATTAAAAATTCTTGAACATCAACGTCCAACAACCCTTATAGATTTGCATGGTGACATGAAACTTTTGTTAGAGATTTGCATGTTTCACCATGCAAAATACACATTAAACTCACATCATTTGCACTTGTAGAAGAAACAAATATTGGTGTCGAAATCAAGAATGTCTGGTTTTTCTTTTGTACGTAGGTACCGAATGGGATTGGATTTCTCCTTGGAACAGCTCAGCTACTGTTGTACGCAATCTACAGCAGGAGGCAAAGACCATCCAAAGCTTCATCACATGATTTGGAAGATGAATGGCAGCGGGAACGCCTTATGTCCTCTTCAAGCACCAATTTGGAAGAAAAGAATGAAGTGTAGAGAACTATAATCTGATAGAGAAAGAAAGATTGTATGATTAATATGAGCTTAATGCCAGTATAAAGTTAAAAGTCCGTTTGGTATATCGGGACAGTGCAACAAAGGGCTTCCCACCGCGCACTAAAGTCTTGGTTGCTCTTTTTTTTCGGTCGGAGAAATCAAGGTTTCAATGGGGTGAGAAGTTAACCCCACACCGTATATTATTCAGATAAAAAATCGATGAAATTATTTTTTTCTGTATTTTTATTATTATTCTAAAAATATTGTCAATAATTGTATTAGAAAAAATATTGATTATATGTAAAAATATTATTAATATGAGTTGAGAAGATTATATGATTAATATGAGTTGAATGTCGTTTAAATTTAATATCCCTTTGGTATATCGGGACGGCGTAACGAAGGGCTTCCCACTGCACCGAAGTGTTCGTTACCCGTTCGTTCTCATAAGAGTAATCTGGGTTGCAGTTCGGTGAGAAGCCCTCACACCACGAGTATTATTTAGATAAAAATTCAATGAAATCTTTATTCTTTTTATATGTTTTTATTATTTTTGTTGAAATATTGTCAATAATAATATTAGCAAAAAATTGATTATAGTGCAAAAATACGCACACTTTCCTAATATACCGAACGGAGTATTATTAAAAAAAATCAAAGAGATGATCATTTTCCTTTATTCTTGGAATTTGTCAACAATATTATCAACGAAAATTTCGATTATAGTGCATAAATAGTGATGGGGAAGCTCAAATAAATATGGGCAGGCCCAGCAGGATTTTCTCGCAATGTCTTGCATGAAAGCAAGGCCTGTTGGGTTGAACTTTTGCCAAAATTTTCAAGCCCAGAAAATTCCACTTTACAGTGCTTTACTAGATTACAGAGATCTTGGCGCTGAAGGAAACACCTGAACAATTTCCTCGTTGTCCGCGTGTCTTCAACTACCCTTCCTTGTTCCAGAAAAAACACCGCTTCGATTGGAACATATCTATCCAGTCACAGGGAAGAGCAGCAGGCAGGAAACAAGAAAGAGAAAGGGAAGCAGAGAGATGGGTTCTTTCTTAATCCGAAGATTTGTATTTACACCACAGTTTCTCTTCTTTTCTCTCCTCATTTCACTATCTTTTGCCTCAGAAACAATCTCCCTTGGAAACAAGATGCCAACAGCCTATGAGGTTCTCGAAGACTTCAACTTTCCCATTGGTCTTCTTCCAAAAGGTGTGGTTGGCTATGATCTTGACTCTTCATCGGGGAAATTCTCTGCTTTCTTGAATGGTAGTTGTAGCTTCTCTCTGGAAGGGTCTTACCAGTTGAAATACAAGAATACCATTAAAGGGTACATATCAAAGGGCAAACTTTCAAGCTTGGAAGGTGTTAGTGTCAAGCTTTGGTTCATGTGGGTTAATATTGTTGAGGTCTCAAGGAGAGGAGATGATCTTGAATTTTCTGTAGGGATTGCTGGTGCTAATTTTCCTATTGATAATTTTGAAGAGTGCCCTCGATGTGGGTGTGGATTGAATTGCAATGATCAGCAAGTAAGAAAGATGAGGAAAAACCCTTTTGTTTCTTCTTATTAAGAGAAGTTTGAATGAGAGAAATGTAGTATTCAATCCATGAATTTCATGGGTTCTTGTTGAATTTGATGCGGATCTATGGAATGGGTTGTGATTCATTTTGGTATATTGATAATTTGCTTATTAGAATTATTTTTAGGATGCATTGTCTGTTTTTGATGGTTGCTTATTGCTTGAAAGTCGAAACTGTTAAGTCTTTTGATCAGTGTGGGATGGATAGCCATCTCATAGAATCTTGTAAGGGTGTCTCAAAATGTTTGTGCTTGAAGTTTGTTTAATTTATCTAACATTTGGGGATTAAATTGTAATCAAATTTGGTATGTATCAGCTGGTGGAAGTCTTTTTCCCTCCCAGAAATGTTATTTAGAAGAAAAGGATAGGAAGGGAAAAGATTACTAGAATTTAACTCTTTGAAAGAAAATATTCTCTAGAATTGACCACTGTGCACTGATCTAAATTGTCCAAATTGTGAGATCAGCACTCAGCAGTGAACCTGTATGGCTCTAGGATGGGAACCACATGTAGATGATTCAACCTTTTTCCTTTTTCTTCTTTTTTTTTTTTTATTTTTGGGATTGTGTGTGGGATGCATGTAAAGTGCCATTTGCTTCCAATAGAGCTGTTGGACTAAACCAATTTAGATTGATGGCTGGTAACGGGCAAGCTTGATATCCAGTGAAAATACTTACCATGATTTCAAAATGGAATAAAGGAGGCATTGGGCCAGAATCTGAATTATCTGTTTATAGTGTTAGTGAGATAGTGCATGTCTTTTGCATTAGTTGAGAGCTTAAGATAGCCACAATTTCTGCATCCTCTTCATCTTAAGCCTTCCTCCCTTGGTTTGCTATCAGCATTACGGTGAATACAATGAAAAAGAAAGCAGAAAATGCTGTGTCTTCATCAGTTGTGACCTTGAGGAGTCCAGAAGATGGTCTGCTGCACATGTGTGTGTGCATTTGTTTGTTGATTCTCTGCAGAGTTCAGATAATGTGGTTTTTTCCTGATTAGTTATCTATTTTGTTCTACCTTCTCCTTGGAATATGATAACTATTGGAAAGAGATTAACATGGGATATAACTTTCTGTAGGAATGAGAATGATAAAATTCAATTGGCCTTGATTATGTGATGTAATGAGTGTTAATTACATATGGAGAAATATCATTGTGCTGTTGCAAATTTTGCCTTGTTGATTGTAGAGGGGTTTGGTGATTGTGGTGAATGTCTACTAATGATGTAGCAATCCATTTGGATTAACATCATGAAATGGAGTTTCGAAATAAAAATTCGGGATTAGCTCTAGATTAGCTTATATCTACATTAATTCTGGAGGCTTTTTTGTTTGTTTCTCGTCAATTCAGGGTTGAAAGGACCCTTTTGGAAATCTAATTACGTGATTGGTGATTGATTTGGGGATGAGCTACAAAGGATATCATCGTCTTGGTCAGCTTGACAAACCCTTTTTCTTCTTTGCCTTTTGTTGACTTGGTTATAAAGCAGGCTCATGCAATTCCAGATCCACCTTTCCCGTGGAATTACTTCATGCCCTGTTGTATAGGGAAAGCAACTCGATTTCTAGGCCTTTCTAGCAAGGCAACTTGTATGACATGTGGCCACATTAGTCTTGCTCACAATGTCAAGTCGTTTGCATTACAGCCATACAGTGTTATTGGATTATTTCAGGAATTTCCACTGTTTTAACATTATGTTTACACCTGAGTTCATCTTATTTACATGCATGCTGGTTTCTCGGTACCTTGAGTTTCGCCTGTTTCTCATTCTCGATTACCATTGCTTATACCAATCATCTTTTATCTATTACGATCTACTTATTAAATTAGAATCCTTTGCAGTTGTCTGGTTACATGCATAAATATAACAATTGATGCCACCATGTAGCCATTCCTCTATGGAAATCAGACAGTGACAGCTTTAAAACTTCTGCAAGTAGAAGATGCAGACGTGTAGAATTATACTGCTTCAGCCAGCCTGAATCCCTGCATATCAGAAATCAGGGAGAGTAGATTTAAATGCAGGCCAATAGCTTCATTAAAATCCTTTCAGGGTTGTTCTCCACTAAACCCCCTAGCTTTTGCACCGGATTCAATCACCTCAGCCACCTCAAAGTTTATCTTTTCCCTGCAACTACAAGGTGGTTGAGGACCATTTTTTCCAAGAATGAAAGTGACTTCATTTTGCTTCACTGATGACATGTAAATTGCCTTCCATATAAACCACAATTCCAGTCTTACTACAAAGCGAAGGCCTTCCAGATGGAAATTGACCACAATATCAGTTTCTGCATCCTTTCTGACTATATCCTGGTTGCCCAGAAGGAGTTAACAGAGTGATAAGCAAACTTATCTGCAATCTTTTGCTCTTCTGGCCGAGCATCAAAACCAATGGAGAAGCAGATGGTTAAGCATTTCATCTGCAGAACTACCACATGACTGCCGATTGGCTCTCAAAGAACATATTTTCAATAGCTCTATGACACTTAATCCACTTATGAAGATTATGAAGAATTATTATGACAACAGCATGGTTGGAGCCATTTCCATTTCTGTTGAGATGGCATAATCCCACTGGCTACCAACACCCAAGTGGGTTCCTTAGGTTGGTCAGCTGTAGTAAAAGAATCCCAAAAACCCAAAAAAAAAAAAACTAATATGGAAAATGGACCCCCATGAAAAGTATCTCTTCACGTATATAAACTAAATAAACGAACTTGTCAAAGAAACGCGGCTTTATACCAATCAGTGCTTGAATCTTAGACAGCATCCAATTTTTGTTATTTATTTCAAGTATTTGTTTTTATCCATCTGCTAACTTGCGCTGCTCTGCTCTCTATACCATACCTTTGAAGGTTTCAACTATGGGTCATGTTGAATCTTTTCTTGGCAGTTGGCATAGATGAAAAAGCTTAAGAGAGATAAAAACTAATAATTTTACAAGTATATATATACAAGCATACATATATATAGATAAAGATAGAGATAGAAAGAAAAGATTCACAAAGAAAATGACAACCAACATCGCCGTATTACTCTAAATATCTCTCTCTTCTTTATTTTGCAAAGGTTGGTAGTTTCTATTCTTTTTACTCTATTTTATATAAATTTCCACTTTTTATTTATGGGTTCTTTTTGTTGACCCTATTTCTCTCCCTCTCTCTCTTCATGTGAAAAGTTTGGCTTCATTGATTCATTTTTTTCTCATTTCAAACAATACCCTTTTTCTCTCTCTATCTGAACAGTTTTAAGTCTTTTTGATTCATTTCTATTTCTTCCTTTATACCCATTTTTTTCTGGTCTCTTTTTTGTTTTGTCTCTCAATAAAAAAAGAAAAAAAAGTTGAACATAATTCAGTTGGATTATCTGTATTTTGCAAGGAATTTTTGGTGGTGAATTTGAAGGAGAAAATGATGATGATGACGATGGAAGGAATGATGGATAAGGGAGTATTGGATGATATAATAAGAAGGTTGTTGGAAGGTAGAGGAGGCAAGCAGGTGCAGCTTTCTGAAGGAGAGATCCGTCAGCTTTGTGTTAATGCTCGTCAAGTCTTCCTTTCACAGCCTAATCTGCTTCAGATTCGTGCTCCAATCAGAATCTGTGGTCAGCTTTCTTCCTCTCTTTCTTTCTTTTCTGTTGAATTATGAATCTCAAGCTCGTTGTTTTGTGGTTGTGGTTGTTGGTAATTAATGTTTCGATGGTTTTCCTTGGTAAGATTTAGATGGCATCAATGTTTGAAGCCAAATTTGGAACTGTTTTTTGGTATCTCATGTAAATTGTATTATTTGTGGGAAATTGCAGAACAATTCCTATGTGTGGGGGAGATAAATTTGAGAATTTGTATTCCTGGTTCATTTAATGAATTGGATATGGCTTGTTATAACCAGGTGATATACATGGACAATACCAAGATCTTCTGAGGCTCTTTGAATATGGTGGCTACCCTCCTTCTGCAAACTACCTGTTCCTGGGGGATTATGTAGATCGAGGCAAGCAAAGTTTGGAGACAATATGTTTGCTTTTGGCCTATAAAATCAGATATCCTGACAGAATTTACCTCTTAAGGGGAAACCATGAAGATGCAAAGATCAACCGGATTTACGGGTTTTATGATGAGTGTAAAAGGAGATTTAACGTTAGGCTTTGGAAAATATTCACAGACTGCTTTAATAGTTTGCCGGTGGCTGCACTTATTGATGACAAGATACTTTGTATGCATGGAGGATTGTCCCCGGAGTTGGAAAATTTGGATCAAATAAAGGAAATTCAAAGGCCAACAGAAGTTCCTGATAATGGTCTTCTCTGCGATCTACTTTGGTCTGATCCTGACCCCAAGGTTGAGGGCTGGGCAGATAGTGATCGAGGAGTTTCATGTACTTTTGGAGCTGATATAGTTACTGAATTTTTGGATAAGAATGACCTTGATCTCATTTGCCGAGGTCATCAGGTAAGCCAGTTTCTTTTGAGCTAAGATGAACAATGATTATGAATGTATGGTTGTAGTTTTGCATATGCAATACAGCTTTTATTACCTTCTTCCCCTTTAGGATACAAACCAGTTTAGTTTAGACCTTGCCTGAAGAATGTCCGAAAACACCCATCTAGTTGGAAGTAAGCATCTCTTGTCTCTGTTTGCATAGAAATGCAATCAACATAAAAGTGCTTAGGAATGGTATTGCCTTAACATATCTTGATTTTCTTTTTCTAATTCTATGGATTTGCAGGCTTGTTGTGTAATTTGAGATTACTTCAAAATAGTTATTGGAAAAGGCTAGATGATAGCATGCATTTTGATGACCATTAACGACCCCCAAACCAGCAATTGAGTGTGGACTAGCCTGTACAGTATCACCAAGAATTATACTAATTGCTTCATCCAATTTGTCTGGATTGAGATTTTCCAAGTTCTAAATTGCAGGTTGTGGAGGATGGCTATGAGTTTTTCGCGAAACGAAGATTGGTAACAATATTTTCAGCTCCAAACTATGGCGGGGAGTTTGACAATGCTGGTGCTCTGTTGAGTGTCGATGAAGCTCTTGTGTGCTCCTTTGAGATATTGAAACCAGCTGATAATAAAGCATCACCAAGCAGTTCCAACAAATTGCCCCTGAAGAAGGTATGTACAGCCAAGCAATGATATCATATATCTGGTTTTGCAGAAAACATTTCAAATATTTGCCTGGAATGATCTCCTCCTCTGTTGTGTCTTTGTTATCAACAGCCCCCAAAGATTGGGAAGATTTGATCTGCCAGTGAAGAAGGGCTTTCCGAAAATCCGTCATTCTGATCAAAAGCTTTGATCATCTCAGACACGGATGGGCGTTTTACAAGAAACCCTCCATGGGATTGATGCTTGCTGGTTATTTGATTGCAAGGAAATTATCAGAAAGTCTGTAAATCAACCAACCATTTTTCTCTTCTGTGCAGTAACCATTTTTTTTTTTTTTTTTTTTTTTGCATTGGACACATTTTTGTCTCGTTTGTGCTCTGGCTACTCACTATCAGTGTGCTATCTGTGAGTGGGGTTGGATCTGCCTTGATTTGTGTTGAATGTATTTGTACATCAGCCTCCATTTCTGATTAGCATAGGAAGATTGGATGATACATAATTTTCTGTTTCAGAAGTGAACTTTCTAAATGAATGAATCACTAATTCAAAATGAGCACTGAGCATGTTGTTAGGGTTACAGAATCTTATGTCGAATAAAAGAGATCCTGAATTTATAAATATGAACATTACACACTTTAATAAGTTAGTTTAGAACCAACTCGAATTCAATTCTAATGTCGTGCCAAGCATAACAAAAGCGTTATGGATTCAGATGAAAGAGAACGTTACGAAATCTTACATAAGTTATATAAAGAAAAAGTTTCGAACTTATAAACCTGCACGTTGCACATTTTAATAAATTAATCTTTTACAGATCACTTCCACCGCCAAATGTTACCAATCATTAGCAAATTAAAAAATGGCCCTTAATGAAAGAATATTTCCATTCCGGAGGGGGAATAGAAGGAAGATTTATGGTAATCAGCCTGCACAAAAATCTTCCATGATGGAAATATACATCCCTATCGCCAACGACAACATGAGATCGACGTGCAAGGGTGTAGCTCCACCTAGCAGCCTCCTCCCCTACCAGAAATGTGACCCATGGAAGCAGATGTTTTCTTCTCTCATTTATTTTATCAACAGGACAGCTGGACAGGACAGGTGGAGAAGCTGAAGAGAGCAAAAGACAGTATCATACATGGCAGGGAACATTTACTGACCACCATCCATGAAAACCTACTGACACGTTGATAGAGACTGAGCTTGAAAGTTGGTTGGCTTTCACTCTTGTCCACAGCTTGCGTCCTCTTATTGTCTTCCCAAGCAGTTCCTTGAATCATACAATCATTAATATTTAAGCATCATAAAGGACATTCAAAAGAGGATTAACAATATCATCCAAGTCAATAACAAAAGAGGATTCCAAACTCGAAAAAACATTTGAAGTAACTTTTCAGACCAGAAAAGACTACAACGAACTTTTATCTTCGCTACAATTTCACAATGGAAGTGCAGAACTAGGATATTCAAATGCGTAGCAAACAGGAATCTGCTTGTTCTCTGACATCCTCTTTCAAGGAGTAAGCAGAAAATAGCTTTCTTCATCTTCTATAAATTTCTTTACTAACTCGTAATTATGTCAGCCATTATCAAAATGATTTTGTTCTTGTACAACTGGAGGATTCACTTAATTTCTCATTCAACCAAAACAAACATCTTGAAATCTTGATCAGTCTAGCCCTTGGTGGAGAAGTCGTGAACTCCATAGATACCAGAGTTGACATCCTGCACAAATTACAAAAAGAAGTATGTTAATAACAAGAACTCAATGGTGGAAAACGAAAACATCAAAGAATTTGAATCCCAAATTCTTACAAATTCCAATAGTTAATTGCAAGAATGAAAGAGATGTTCATCTTCGACTTCCTTTCCTATTTCCCTGAGTAGAAGGGGACGTCTGGTTCATCTTGCCATCTAGTCTCCTTGCAGTCCGTTGAATAGCTGCAAGCTTTTGGCGTTGACTATGGCTCTTTCTTTTGCTGCACAGTCAGAAATTAAGTATTGCTAAAGTTCAAAACAGTAACAAAATATTAATGACAAAACTAAACCGAAGAATTAGACAATGCCTCATCACATTTCACATTGTATAAACACCTTAATTACACTGGCTTGGTGGAGTCCACTTAGCATTGCAATACTTTTACAAATGTAGTCATCCTTCCATGAGGAAAGGACACAGTCTGAGAAGTAAAAAATGTCTAATCTGACGAGTAATGAACCTGATCTTCTTTTGATGAGGAGAGGATGTACTAAAGGAAACTAAATAAAATTTTAGAAACTAAATCACATGTCATGCGGAAAACTTAAAGTTTCACAAGAAGGAAGTTACTGAACCTTATAAACAGTAGGCCTGCCGTAAGAACCATGCCTCCCACTGCCCAAGAAACTCTTTCACCAGATGGCATATCATGCAGCCACTGCTGGAACTCTTCTAAAAGCCCAAAGTTCCCAGTTTTGTGGGCCTTCTCAGATTGTGAAGCTCCCCATGAATCAGCAATTGAATCAAGACTGGCTTTACCACCATAACAAGATGTTTCTTCAACACCACCATGCACTACATCAGACTGTTTAACAGCAAAACCTGCAGCACGACATAGTTCTGTGCCGTTGGATGTCCATTCAGAAGCTCTACCACAAACAAAGTCATTTACTCCACATGGTGCTAGAACCTGACAAAAATTTACTATGCTTGAATTGAATCTATGGAAACACCTCACCTAGAAGATACTAAAACAGCATGACACAAAGCAAAATAAAATAAAGCTCCAAGGCTCAAATGCAGTGATTCATTAGCACAACTGAGAAGATCATATACCTCATTAGATGATGGATAGCACCATCGTGATAACCATCTTAGCCACCTATAAGAACAATTTAAAATGAAAGCTGGAAAAAGAAAAGATTATCCAACATAACCTAAGAGCTGATGGCTCTGCAGAGGATCTCTAAAATTGTATCAACATGCAACAATCCCAGCCCCCACCCCCACCCTTCCTTCCACCCAACCCATTATATGCATGACCTTCACCTGAAACTTACAATCTAGAAGAAATTAGACACACTTGTGTACCTGTGTCTTCGCATCCATCGAGAAGTAAGCATTAGAGCAAGCCTGAAATACTCTGTCACAGAAGGAGGTACATATAAGTGGGGGTCCAGGCCGAACACCGACACGTGGATCACAGATGGAACATTCCAACAATTCCCACAATTGCAAGCATTCTGGGCTCGCTTCTCCTGTTAAAGCCAGTTTCCTAATAGAAAGCAAAGCAGGATGTGTCTGGGCAGCATCACAGCAAGTCATTTTCCGAAACACCCTACAAAGTGTCAAATCTTTGTGTCCCTTTCCGACCCTTTTTGGAGGTTTCCCTTCAGAGGAGAAGGGTGGAAAACGACCACCTTGAGACACGCACACACCATCAGTATGTCCTGCACAGAAACAAAAATGAATGAACTTAAATGCTACAGATTTGACAGCAAAATTTACAACTAGAATTTTGATTGCTCTATTCAGACATGGGGGACTTATCTCACTTAGGATCTCAGAAAATTGAGAGGACAAAGCAATATCTACATAAATAGTAATCTAACACATGTGTAAAGCGGCTAACTTCGAAGCTTAACATCACCAAAATATCTAGCTACCACAAAAAGCAAATATTCTCTCATCCTCAACAAAATCTCACTCAATTTAAAGCAAAAATAACAAACAAATGAACCAACAAAGAACTTCTTAACATCATAGTTCAATTGATTGGGGCCAAAGCAATCTCCTTCAACCAAAAAAACAGCAATTCAAATCGTAAAACTTTGCAACATAGATAACCAATGCCTAATCTCCAACTTGAAATAAAACCCACACCAGTATCAACAAAAGAGAGAAACCCAAGTCAAAATTTGCAGCTAAAGAGCCCTAAGAAAACAAGAAAAGGAAAAGATTTCGGTTTTCTTTTTACCAGACGAAAAGGGGAGCAGCAGGTTGAAAAGGAGAAGAAATATTAGAAACCCGAGTTCCATATCCTTCATTGCTTTTCCTTCTTCCCGGATTTTTGAGCTCTGAATCATTGAGAAGACCCAGAATCCAAGCGGGGAACCTTGTTAGTACATTGCAGTGCTCCAAGAGTTAAAAACAACAGGAACAGTCGAACAGATCAACAGAGACCTGAAACACCGTCAATCCACACGTGTGCGTCAACCTGTCTCTGCGTCGTCTTGGGTTTTCGGGTATTCGTTTACCCAAGTATGCACATTCGACCCACGGAATCATCGCGGGCTTTGTCCCACATGTAGAACAAATAAGCCCCGTTTAATGCCTCTATAAATGGGTTTAGAACATGTTTGGGCCTTCGAGGATTAAAAATGAAACCTCTTTTTCAAAAAATACTCTAATTTTATTTAAACGGATAGTATGAATATATGTCTATATATTATCTACCTTAATTCTATATAAACAAATCGGATAATATAAGATACACATTTATATATCATCCTTGTCATCCCTAAGCAATATCAACCTCTTTAATTCTTGCTATTACTTACTTTATATATCGTCATCGTCAGCTCAAAACTTCTTATTTGAATTTCTATAAAAAATAAATGACAACAAACATGTAAGAACAAAATGTTATCTTGAGAAATATGAGACCATAAGGGATTTAAGTTCAACCAAAGAAAATTCTAACAAACGCAAAGATTTTTTTAAATTTTTTAAAATCAAGAAAACGTTTGTAATTTTCAATCACTATCAAGATCTTATCCAAACTTGTAAAATAATTCAATTAGTATCAAAATCTTATTGAAAAGTAATTATTTTATTATTAAAATCTTATCGAAACTCAATTATAAGATATTTTAATTTGACTTAATAGAGTCGGATAATGTAAATACTCGATTATCGTGCAAAGATTTTGGCTATAAGCCCAAAAATACAAAGAATCACTTGCATCGATCCTGCCCTCCCTGATCACTAAAAACCAAAGTGATCCACCAAGGACAGAACACATTTTGTTGGTAACCCCATGACATCCACCACCAGCTTACCATGTTCTACCTTTAGCAAACAGCCACATCCTCACCCGATCCAACATCAAAAACCCATCATCATCCTGGCTCCACAGAAACAGGAAAAGAGACAATACACACAGCATGGACGATCAATAACAGGGGAAAACAACACTGAAATCTTATTCCAACAAGTTTTTTCCGGAGAAACAAACAAACTGCGGAGGGGAAAACGAGACAAGCTCAATTTATACAAAAGGTAGCAAACTACATTACCATCTCTACATAGTTACAGCCTTTTCCCAGCCCCGTAACCGTTTTGACAAAAGTTTACACATCCAACGAACTGCTCAAAAACAGTACCAAACCTAGCTTGACATAACATTAACCTTAAAGCTGCAAACATGGATAGAAGCATTGCTTTGTCGCCGAATAAGGGGGGGAGATGGCTCATATCTCACACGTCGTAAGGAGGATGAGGGCTCCTTGGTCCAACCTCGCTGGCCTTCTCGTATGCGTCCGATGTGGACTTTCTCCGAAATCGGAACGATTCTCTGCCTCCTAAACAACATCATCCATGTTAACAACTTATTAAACTTCAAGACAACTAATCATATTTAAACTTATACAAAATTATACTAAACTAAATTCAATTACGGAATGGTAATTAAGATCGCTTATGTAACTTATGTTCAATCCTAACCATTTGTGTAATTTTCAACCTAAAATGCACGAAAACCAAATTCGGACAATTCACTAAATTTAGGCCATATAAATCCAAAACTTTAGCAATTGTACAACAACGACGTTTACTTCAACTAAAATGTGCCAAGTTTGGTGACATATTTGTTACACAAAATAAAATCTTGAGTGATAGCTATGATTTACATCAATATATATATATATATAAGATGACATATTCGCTATACAAAATAAAACCTTCCATGTTAATTGTGGTTTACATTTTCTTATATATATATGCACGCACGTAGGGATATTCGTGACGATATATCCCATAAACACAAGGACCCCATAACGTTAATACAATTAGACCGCCATGAAAGACACCATAAGTTATTGATGAATTTAACAAAGCAAAACAACCTAGATGGACCAAACTAGGGCAGATGTTTGTATTTCTCTAAGCTTAATATATCCATGCATGATTGTACGTCAACGAGGACAAAATTGTCAACTTCCTAACTCTCAGACAAAAACACGCTTGCATTGCATCCAGCTAACATTGCATTATCATTATCCATGGAGGAAACATACAAAAACGTTAAATGACATAAATACCCTCCAAAAGTCCACTTATCAGAAAAAATATACGTTGACGGAACTACCCTTCAATAGTCCACCTATGGAGATGTTTCTAGACACAATAGTCCACCTTTCCGGGAGAGGATATCTTGGGATTTAAGGAAATAAATCAGGGACAAATTCGGCATTAAGAGCAAAAAATAATTAAGGAAGTGGGATATATTATTACCGGAAAAAGGAGATACCGGAGGAGTAGACCCGGCTGGCGAAATCGGAGGCGATCCGTTCTGATAACCCGGCGGTTTTACTATCATAATACTACGTGTCACTCTGGTAGGTTCCTCCGACGTTTCATCACCGTACGATCTCACACTCCCACCATCAGATTCTGATCATTAGATCACCAAACCACAACTTTAAAAAATAATCACGAGAAATTGTAAATAAAATTGTAAACGTCTGATCAAAATAATAAAATTTCATTTCATAACAATTCTCGCTTTATTAGTAGCTGCTCGTCAGTTCGATTTACAACTTTCAATTACTTTTGGTGACTATTTCGATTACTTTTAGTGAGACATTTGTTGTTTATATATGACTAAAGCGCGCCACGCCGCCACCGACGAAAGATAGCAAGAGGTTGGGGAAGAGAGGGGAGGGGGGCCTAAGGCGTACCCTTGGCGGAGCTAGGCCGGAAAGTAAAAGTGGAGTGCTTTCGGAGCTTGCCGAGGCCGTTATCGGGTCGGGGACCCGCAACGGTGTCGTCCCACAACTGGTCCAGTAGCCCCATATGGTCGGAAGCTAAGCAGGATATCGACGTATTTTAGCGGATCCGGCGTATCTCAAGATCCTTCTTGTTTAAAGAAACTAGATAGCCAGGATAGAGAACGCCTCGAAAGGAGTGACGTAGATATTTAACGACCAAATGAGGCGGGGAGGGGGTTAAAGGTCGAACAAGTTATCACAAATCTGGACCGTCGACTTGAATCTAAGCAAAAAGTAGTTACGTGGCAAACGGATCGAGGAGCACGTGGTTGAGGATAAGATCAGGTGTGACAGGTGGGACCAAAAAACTCGGAGATCTTAGGAGTCAGGGCCTGTCACGTGACCGGGGCATCTTTTAAGAATGGCCGAAAGAACGAAAATACCCCTGACTTTATCCAGCTGGATCGTAAACGGTCAGGCTTTTTGGAGGAAATTACGAGGGTGACCTAACTAGATTCTCAGCCGCCGTTGTGATATATTGTTGTATTTATCACGAGATAGTAGTACAATCTTGAGACAATAATTAATCTGCTCTTGTTATATTAATCATGAATAATTAACACAGTGATTAGTCACACTAAACTGCTTCTATTGGACTGCTTTAAAAGAGAGCAATGGCCCAAATCATTTGATTAAGAAACTTTGATGGGGAAATTATGGTGACTTCTAACTTAATCACATTATTAAAATGGGGTTGCCGAATCGGTTTTCTTTTGATTACTTCCTCTTGTCTTCCTCCCAAAGATTTAAAGTCAAAATCTTTTCCCATCCACCAAAACCTTAACCTTTACTCAACTTTTAACTTTACTTTTACTTATTTTTAAATTAGATCCAACGATTTTAGATATAACCCATTAATACGTTACCAAATTAAATAATTTTAAATTTAAAATTATCATGCTTCGTGTCTTAAATTGATTAGATTTGCTTAATTCACATATAATACGTTTAACTTATTTAAATAACTGCCATATCATGTCTATTCTTAGAAAATGATTTATTTAACTTGTTTATGATACTTCTTTAAATAGGTAAATAGTGTTAATTATGTTTAGATGAGTTAATTGCATAGTAATCGTATCATGTCGTACATTTTTAACTCAACTTGTTTAATAATTACTAATCATATTGTATCGTGTAACATGTTTAATAAACGTATTCACATATCTATTTAAAAACTTAACCTGTTCAATTAATTATATTATACTCGTGTTTATTTATATAATTGTTAATATTTATTTAACCTTTTATGATACCTATTTAAGTAGGTAAATTGTCTTAGTCGAATGAGTTTGTTGAATTACAATTGAGTTATGTTATATAAAATTTAATTCAACTTATTTAATAAATTGTTAATCGTGTTATGTCGTATAACAAACTTATTTGCATGCCTATTTAGAATCTTGATCCCTTGAAGGTGTCGTATCTATGTTTACTCATATAACTATTAATATCATACTTAAATAAAATACGATTAAAACACGACAATACAAATTATCAAGTTTGCTTTAAATTCAAGTGGTTTAGATTAAGGTAAGATTTAGTGTTAAAAGACTTTTTTCTTTGTTTATTGAAATTAATTAAAATCTTCAAGCATTTATTTATCTACATGAATTAAAATAGTATATCAACAAATGATTAAGATTTGAACAATTACTAAACAGGTATGGATATTTTTATTTTTTTATTTTGGTTCAATGAATAGAACCAATAAGGTAACCCAACAAGACAAAGCCTAACTATATGTCTACTTCACAATCTAAAGTTCTAAACTTTTTTCCACTTTGCTTGTGATTATTACAATTACATTATCTTTATCGCAATAAAAGAATAAAGAGAACAAAAAGGTGAGGACTTGACCAAGTCTTATTCATGTTGTGGCCGAGGAAACAATTGGACTAGGAGCTTTGGATATTCAGAAGAACTGGGCCTCCAATTATAACTGGTTTTTGCATAAGAAATCAGTTCACCAATGGGAATTAAGAATGGTAGTAAGACAAGAACATAAAAACATTACAACTAAAAAAGAACAGCATTCATAGAACAGAACCAACAATGCATTTCATCCTTGGGTCTAGCCAAGTTATCATTCAAGAACATATATGAATCACCAAAGAAGCATGGGATGAGCAAGCTAAATGCATTTTTTGATTTTTTTTTAATCTAATTTAAAGCAATTTGACACCTGCTTCCTTGAGAGAATCGATGACAGCCTTCACCTTACCATGATACTTCTGTTCTCGCTTCAAGAAAACAGAAACAGCGGGTATCTCTTTCAGCAGTAACCGTTCCCCAAGTAGCTTCCCAATCTTGGCAGCAGCTGCCACATCCCGAGTAGATTCCATGCTTGCCCTGAGGGCCTTCTCCTGTGAGCTTGCTGAAGAAGCTACGGTTGCAGTTGGAGAATGGATTACTTGGGCACTTACATACTTGTTTGTGAAATGCATCTTCAGGACATACGGCTTTAGAAATTTCGTAATTCTTGGCGGCCTAACAGGTGGAGGGATAACCATCTCTGTTCACAAAGAAAAGATTAGATCAACTCAAGCAACACCGTCATGATCATTTAAGAAGAAAATGCCACGGAAAATGTGATTATAGATTATCAAAATAGTAAAGAAAAATATCTCAAATTACAGAGAAAAGAAAAGCTCAGTAGTCATATGTATGAAATCTGATTTTAGAAAGAGTAACATTATACCAAAAATTTTACTAAATTGAAAAGCAAATCCTTTGAGTTTCGAGAAATGAATTGCAAAACCCTCAGCATCCTCAGCAGGGACTTCTGACAAAGTTTTCTTAAAGTAATACGACTTTTTCTTAGATTGGAGAACGATTCTCAAATTTCTATGCCAATCCAAGAAGTTTGGCTCAGTGATCTCAGCAAGGACATCTGGCAAAGCTTTCTTAAAGTCATACAACTTTCCTTGGATTTGAGAACAATTCTCAAATTTCAATGTTAATCCAAGAAGTTTGGGCCAGTGAACTCAGCAAGGACTTCTGGCAAAGCTTTCTTAAAGTCATACAACTTTTCCTTGGATTCAAGAACGATTTTCAAAGCTCAATGTTAATCCAAGAAGTTTGGCTCAGTGAACTGAGCAGGGACGTCTGGCAAAGCTTTCTTAAAGGCACACGACTTTGTCTTTGCTTCCAGAACGATTCTCAAATTTCTATTCCAATCCAAGAAGTTTGGCCTAGTGAACTTCTTAGCATCAAATATGCTACAGAGTGATACGTCCTTGCCCATGTTTCCAGCAATCAAAAAATATATATAAAGATTATTTAAACGATTTAGTGACTTAGTACAAATAAGAAACAAACTTCTGAAGAACATAGTATTACATTAGAACTTCATAGTCATTCATATTCAATTTAACACCTTATTGATAGAATTGACTCCAACTATTCCTACACCCAGCAAAACCAAATCAGGCCTGTTTCAAGCAAAAGATTAAGAACCCAATTACCTTAAACAAACATTAAGACTTGGAGGAAAAGATTTGTACAACAAAGGGCTTACAAAGATTCCTTATACTTATTCTACAACTTAATTGGTTTCTCTCACAAGCATTTCATCGAACATGTTCTCTATCAAGTTCAATGCCTTGTTTTTTATGAAATATAACGATAATCGGAACATAACCCAGAAACTCAACCAAAATTACGTATACCCAAAAACATTGTTTCGGTGTTTATATAAAGCTGACCTGGATTTGGCGGTGGTGCAGTCTCTGGGGTTCGGTTCGGGAGCTGAGGAACAATGGTTGTTGGTCTCCCTTTTCTCGTCAAAACGCAAGCCGTTTTGAACTCATCGTGGGCAAAAGTGAGTCCTACTGACAGACACATGTGGGCTTCGTGAGGCCCACAGCATACTTCAACAAAGGATAAGTCCGAATATTTATAGTTTTTAATTTTTAAAAATAAAAATAAAAATTTTAATATTTTTTAATTTAAATAAAATTAAATTTTACTTTTTGACAAGAAATCATGTACAAACTAAAAAACTAAATACTTGAGTGTAAATTAAAATTTTAATATATTTTATTAAAATATATATGTATTATATACTCATTCATTAATATTTATCAATTTAACTGTCTAAGTTTGGTCTAACCTTATATTAGATTGGTTTAATTATATATACATATATATTGGGACTCTATCCCCTTTGCGCACCCTTCCTTTTGCTTCAGGATGGCTAAGTAGCACAGCAATTAAGCTTTCTGAAATGTGTGGTTGATGAAGACTGAAGAGGAAGTATATCCCCAAGGAAAACCTTATGCAATGGCAGCCTTGAAGTTAATGTCCAGATCCCAAAGTGAGAACCTGAATGGTATTAATCAAGGAAAACCGATGGGGATATTTTTCTGCAGGCAAGACCTGTATGGTTTCTATCTGATGCTGCAAACTATGTAAGAAAGAATAAATACAAGCAACTTTTCCTTTGTACCAAGCAACTTGCATGAGCATTCATGCGAAGGGAAAACACAGGAACTAATTAAACGTTTGTCTCCCCCTCTTCTCTCATTTTCTAAAGGTCCTTTTCACTTCCTTCAGCAGCATCAGATCAAGTTTCGAGTGAAGAGAAAAGAAATATGATGGAACCATGTTTTATAAACTTTTTAATTTCAGAACTTCTGTCTCTGTATCTTCCATGGTTGTCCTTCCAGGTGGACCAAAGCCAGACTTCAAGCATATATATATATATATATATATATATATATAGACTCTCTTTAGCAAGTGACAAAATCATTGTCTAAATAGTGGGGTTTTCACCAAGCCTAGAAATTTGTGCATTGCGTGTGCAAATACCCTCCAAATTCATCATATTCCTCCTCTCTCTCTCTCTCTCTCACTGTGTCAATCGTTTACACCATTGCTTGCATTTTAAGGTTCTGATCAATCTGCATTTACTGTCTCCCCCCTTATCTGGATTCAATTTCCAACACCAAAATGCCCTATCAAATTAAGCTTCCTCCCCTTAATTAAACCCCATTTTGTTTTTCTGGAGAATAAGTTAAGAAAGAAAAAAGAACCTTGGGGGGTGGTCAATTAAGCAGGAAACCCCCAGTTTTTAAGGCAAAGTGGAAGGCACTGCCACTTTGCTTACAAAACCAATCTCTTTTTTGACTGCCATTTATATAAACTCTTACGCCATCTTTGCTTCCTTTCTGTGACAAATGGGACAGTTTCCAAGCGTGTGTTTCTTTTGCTTCAGCTTCAACATGCTCCGTACACTCACCCAGGTAATAGAGATAAAGGGTGAGAGAGAGAGAGAGAGAGAGAGAGCAACAAGTCAACAATGGAAAGTACAATTTGTATGAATCACGTTGCATTGGTCAAACACAGGGAGTCATTTCTTCTGCAAATGAGCATTTGCCTTTTGTTTTTCTCTGTGAAGAATTCATCTCTTTTCTTCCTTCTTGTTACTGTACAAACTTGGATCAAATACTGTAAACCCAAAATAGAAGAAAAAAAAGAAGAAAAATTTACTACTCCTACCCTCTTTCATTGGTGTATACATATTAAAGAAAAATTTACTACTCCTACCCTCTTTCATTGGTGTATACATATTAATGATGAACGGTTAAAAAGGAACCAAGTTTTCTAGCACCTTTGGTGTCCCATTTCTCACCATTTTTCTCCTGTCTGAGACAGAACCTCGTCTGCTTGCCTGTAGCAGTTTGGTCACACTAAAGCTAATCAACATTTCTGGTCCTCAGGCTACTGTCAGGATGCAAGAAAGTGTGCTCCTCATCACATAAACAGCCCATGCATATATAATTGCAACAGTTTGGCATGTGACAGAGCTGGTCTTCCATGCAAATTCATGTGAAAGATGCTTATTGCCATAGTGCAAACTGGAGAGTAAACCTAACAAGAACTATAACATCTAACATATATATACATATACACACACTTACATACTATATCATAAATTGAAAGTGATGAATCATCTTGGCCAGTGTTTTCATGAAACTTTGATTTCTAGAGATAGGCTAACAAATGCCAAAACAACAAGAATTCACTATGGGAAGTGAAATACAGCAAAACTGGAACTCAGAATTTACCTTCTGATATCAGGTGAGGTGCACTGCAGCCACATATGAGAGAGATGAGAGAAAAAGGGTGAGGAACTCATGGTGGAGAAGGGGAGCACGTGCACAGTTCACTGGGGGAGTATGTTAAACTCGAGATAGCTAAACTAGGACTTGCACGTGCCCTGCTTCTCCAACAAGAGCTACTCACCCACTATGACAATAACCATAGAAGAAAAATTTGCCTGAGATGAGTTGGGACAGCAAGGAACTCTCGTGCATTTATATACTACAAGTTTTTGAGAGCGAGGGAGAGAGAGAAAAAGGTGAAAAAGATTTATTGAGATTGAGTCTAGAAGTGGACATTCTTTAAAGACAACCTCTCCAATTTAAGTTTTCAGGCATCTATGCACCCCCACCACCATTCTTAATGAATTTCAAATGCAAAAACAACCCCTTTCAATTAATTAACATTGCAGCATCACTCTCCCTGGTCAGAAACTTGACCAGCACTCGCCCTATCAATGAGAATCAAAGCTGTGGGTTCCCAACCTCCTCCTTGCACGTGACTGCAACTGCAACGTGATGAAAGTGGGATTTTTTTTTCCTTTGGAAAAATGGTCCAGAATTGATGGTATCACCCTTAACAGATATGACCTTGAATTTGACACAGCCTCCAGTAAATCTTATTCTCACCGGTTTTGATTAGTGGGTTTGAGATATTACGCCCCATTACGTAATGAATTGGGTCAGTCTTGTGGGGGATGCTTCCTGCCGCCAAAATAGAGCAAACCCAATTCTTTTTTTCATCCAAATTTTGCTCGTCATGTCATCACAAATCTGTATTGAAACTCTAAAATTCTTGTTTCCCTCAGCAGTGCCTTAACTTGTTAGCCTTAAACTCGAGCTCAAATCTTTACTTAAAAGACAAAATCAAGTCGTTGTCTTTATCTAACTCCTGTCAACTCGAGTCTAATTCCTGCTTTTTGGCATTGCTGGGGAGACAATGGGAGAGAGACTGGTCCTTTGTTTTTCTTTACTGCCATCCTGTTTGGCATTAAATCATTTCAGATACTTGACGTGTTTCAAAGTAAAGTAACCCTTTTTTCCAACTATTATTAGGGCTGTAATTATATTTTTTGTCATCGATTTGAACTTTGGGTAGTGAAATTTCTCCCAAAGCTGGTTTTTTGCCTTGTCGCTCAAGTAAAAATATGTGGGTGCATCTGATGCAGGGGCTAATCTTAGATTCTCAAAACTTTTTTCAAATATATCGAATGCTGGGGAACTTGACATTTGACCAAAAGGATTGATGGCTATGAATGAAAGATTGAATGGTGGTAAAAAAAGGGGATAGAGACCTTGGCTTTTGGCATGGCAAAGACTGGATGGTGGTGAGCATGATGCAGCAAGCAGGCACAGGGCAGAGAGACCAGTGAAAGAAATTGCACGTTGGGGTTGCGTGTTGGACCTGAGTTTTTGATTAAATGGTAGACAGAGAAAAAAGGGTATTTTGTTTTCATTTTTTTTCTCTCCTCAAAGAAGTGAGTGTTGGGTTTTGGAGACAACAGGGAGACTCCCTAGGTAGATATGATTCCCTATCTTTGGTAGGAATTCACTTCCTTGCTTCACCCCCATGGTTTAGATCCCCCTATTGTCTTATAAATGTTCTACCAAGAGAAAAAGAAACCAACAGAAAAACATATTAATGCTGCAATGACAACCATGTTCATTGAATATCCCTATAGAAGTTTTCCCTGGGTAAAGTTTTAAGCTTATGACATGAGTGAACTAGAGGAAAATCAAATCCTGACCAGGAACAAATTATGTAATTCACTCACAAATTTGGGATCAGACACTCCTAGAGTCTGCATTAATTGGTTGGGAAGAAAGGAAGAACGGGGCTTGGAAAGCAGAACTAAGTCGAGAATATTCAAGCCTTTTGCATCAAAATAAACTCCATTCCAACTTTAGCCTTTCATCAGGATTGGCAAAAAACCAGTACTCCAACTTAGTTTGATCCCTTTTCTCATGGTGTTGCCCAGACCCTGATTGTAGAGTCTAGTCTCTAGATGATGAAAATCTGTAAAGCTTCCGAAAACACGCGAAGGACTGAAACTTAGAGGAGTGGCGAGCATCACCATGGAATCAGCTAAAAAACAAAGCTGAGAGAATTAGCAAATGGTCATAAGTGGAATGCCTCCAATCCTCCTTACTGATACCATTCTAAGCTTAACTACAAAATCACAATATAAAATGGGTTCAATTGGATATACCACATTCCATGATGCAATCTTTAATATCCCAATCCTCAAAAAGTGGCATTGCAAAATGTTATATTCAAAAATAAGTTTGTAAGCCCAATTGTTCAACATATTTAGCCTCAAAATAATCAAAATGAAAAAAAAATGACCAAGCAATTAGTGTTACAACGGGTCGATCCCAACTATCAGTCTTCTTCCTCTCCCTCGTTCTCAGCAATGTTGAAGTACCTTAGTTCATAAACAGCTTGATCTTTGCTGGATGCAATCACTCAGAGCCAATCCCGTACATTATGTTTCTTTAAGTATTTTTTGGTCAAGTACTTCAGATATCTGAACAAAAGTGCAGAAAGAAACCGAGGGAATGAACATATAGCAAATAAGTATACATGAGATCATATGTTCAAGCACAATGGCAAGTGTCTAAATGGTAGTGACAACTATGAACAATACAACATAGAAAGCTGCCATTTCAAGACTCTACAAGCAAATGATGCTAATCAGGGAACTAATGGATGATGCTGAAATGCAACATTCAAAATTATATCAAAGCCTAACTCTGACTAAAAGATTCAGCTAATTCCCTATACCTAAAACTAAAATATATTTCATCTGAAAAGTGGAAAGGTGGTTTGCTAACTCTGCAGTATTTTAGCCACATAAACGGAATTTTGGCTTCATCAGAGAATTGAAGTTTCTTTATGTGAGTAAAGAATACTAATGGAGGGCACACTTGAACCCTAAACCAATCAGATGAGAAACCACGACTACACATGCGACACTAATGTTTATTACTCGGAGCAAACAATGCTATCAGAAGGGAAGCAAAACAAAACCAATCTCAATTTGAACAAATATAAGTACAATAGGTTAGTCAAATATCTTCCATAATAGTTTCAAGTGCCCATTGTTTTAAGCATAAAATAACAGCAAAGGACTCTCATTCCTTAAACAGTTTCACATATGAGTTAGAAACATATAATCTCATCTTAATGCAAAATAAAACAACCCTTTTTTTTTTTTACCTCTTGGAGAAGGCGCCATCAGCAGTGACAATGATTTTGCTCTTCTCGAGGGTGAGAGCTACAGTTTCACCGAGCGCAGCAGCCTTGCCTCCAACCTTGATCCTCTCCTGCAGAAACTTCTCCAGGGAGGCAATTTCCATGATTTTATCCTCCACCGGCTTCGAGCAATCGATAGTGAACGTAACTCCCTTCTTCTTCCCCTTGGGTCCAGCCGCACTACCTCGACTCATTTTCAATTTATCCTACGGCAATCAGCCAATGAAGTAAAGATTAAAATCAACAAAATTTACAATAAGTCCTGTCACCACAAAAGGTGAGAATAAATTTTCTCACTTTTCCCTCATTTTCTTGATAACCAATCACATCCAATGATAAATGTGTCCTCTTTCCAATCAGCTTGTATGAAAATTTAACTATTTAAGTAGCCTATCATTGAGCTATACTCTGTTTGGTAGCTGAGACAATGCAGGAACTTGAATTACATCAAAATTTGGAAAGCTAGAGGAATTGCTCCGTTGATAAAAATAATTTAAAAAAAAAGTAAAATTCATTGATTAACCAATGGATTTTCCTTTGTATTTTCAATAGGAAAATTTTCTATCCAAATTTCCTTCATTTTCTATCAAGCAAACAGATGCAGCTAACCTCATCTTGCTAAGGAAGGGAAAGAGAGTTACCGGTGAATGAGCGTTGAAAGCTGAAACTGAAGAAAAGGCGGTGACTTGAGAAGAAGAAGAAACGTTCGGATTTTTAAGGGGTTAAACGATTTCCCATTTAGAATTTGGGGACCTTAATTTCGGTCTATAGTCTTGGTGCGAGTGATGATCTGATGCGGCAGTGGTGCACCGTTTGCTGTGAAAAAGTAATGGTGATCAACGGCCAAGGTATTAAGGCAATTATTGACTTCAAGCAGTTATTTTTTTCGTTCTTTTTTAAAATTTAATGTATATTTGAGGTTCAAACTCAAAATTTGTTCAATATTAGTACTAATATTTAAGGGTTTAAAAGCCAAATTCCCTTGTTAGAATTCTAATGCTTGGAAATGCCCTTGTTCTTGCTTGCTCCAAGTTGAATGCCATTGCCTTGGTTGTTGCTGGGCTTGATAATAAAAGAAAAGGATAATTGACCTATAAATAGGGAACCTTAACCATTGTCTTCTACAGTGGCAAAATGAACCGGAACCCAAAAAATCCGAAGCATTGGGGCACATAGCCACAAAGCAATTCAGGACAAGCTATTAGATCCACAGCCCAAGGCTGCAGAACCCCTCTTAAAGTCATTCAACTATGTTCATTTTTCCCAGAACTAACACATCACAAGTGACACAATCAGAATGAAACCAACCATCCGTTAAGGGCAAACACAAAGTGATCAGTGATGAAAAGAATACTCTCTTTTCTGTAAATTCAGGTACAAGCTTTTATCTCAATCCACTTACAAGCCCCCACAGGTATGTGATATGTAAATAACCAAAAACAGTTGAAAAGAATGTGATGAGAAGGGGCAAAAATAATGCCTCTTTAAACAAAAACTTTTATTAACCCGGAGTAGGTTATAGACCTAAGAAACATTTATCCAAGTCATATCTAATAAACATTTATCCGAGTCATATGGAGAGTCATCTACTCCTTGTGAGAGTAGCTATCAACTGGAATGAACTTTGCATATTGATCAGCTTTGGGTCTGTTTCTGTGATCATAGTATTCAACCACTGCAGCACCAGCTAATGCAGCCAATGTAAGGGCTTGTGCATGCAACCTGAATTGAAGGCAAAAGACGACAAGTTAACAATGAGGCACGGTAAAGCAAATTGTAAACACCAAAAGCTATTACGAGCTCACTGAGACAAAATGCAAGGAAATTTCAAAAAAGACATAGATTATGCAAACATAGAACTTTGCAATGCATAAAAATGCAGGCCACTAAAGACAGCTGCCCATAATGCTTAAGTACCATAATAATGTGAAGGAAGAGTAAAGCACAATTTTACAAGGTGTCAAACTTGCACACATATAGCAAAGGAAGAGTAAAGTACAGTTTTCTGAGGTGTCAAACTTGCACATGTACATAGATTGAGCTATTGCCTTTGTTACCCCTTCATATCCCCTCCCCCCCTTCCACCATATCCTTTATAAGTGCTAAGACTAAGAGGTGAGGACACGACATGTGCAATCAAATTGATAGTATCATGTAAAGGTAGAGCAAAATCACATGACAAAGTGTTGTCACCACAACCTAAAAAAAGCCCCTTGAAATATAACCACCACACATCATTCCAATGGTTTAAATTCTTTTATGGTTTAGAAAGACAGTTTTCTGATTCTTCCTACTGTCTGATTAATCAGATGATAGAAATCTTCTGAAAAGGATTCAGACATAACATTTTACATAACTCTAACTCCATTGACTGAAAGAAGACCTCAGAAAGTTCCCAAAACTGCGCTCAATACCAACACCATATCCCCTAACAATCAACAAGCCCCAAACAAAGCATAACTTGCATCACCAAACAGGGGTGGAGAAATTCGCCTCATCTAATCGAAACCAGCAGCAACAACAGAAATGAATCAAACCATTTACGGCCCAAAACCAAAAGTAACAGAAGAATGGCTTGAAGCCCTCTAAAACTATCAAACACGCAAAACAAAAGCTATACTTCAATAGAAAAATTAAAAATTTCATAAAATTTTCCCTTTTTTCAAGCTTTCAGTAACCAAGCAAGGGAGAAATTTCATTACTTTCTAAAACCCTTCTGCAAGAGTCCATCAAAAGATTCATTACAAGAACATGAAATCATGAAAGAATCAAAGTTTCAATAACCCAAATAAAGCAACAAAAGAAAAAATTAAATAGCAAAAGATAAAAGATTTACCTAGCGTGAATAATCTTAACGCTGGTTTTCATGCTAGGTTGAGACCAATTGTACGCAATGGAACCCGTAATACCGCTAAGCCACAAACACCCTTCATTGATCCAAAAAGAAACAATTAAGATCCATCCTAACAAAAGAAATCCACAATTTTTCCCACCAAAAAAAAAGAAGCAAAAATTGGAAAAGAAAATAATTACCAACAGTTCGAAGCTTGTGATCGACAACCCATTCCCTTATGGATTCAAACTTGCTCTTAGATTCCGCCATATTTGAAAGAAAACAAGCCTCTTGCAGAGAAAGAGAGAGAGAAACAGAGATGAAAAGAGAGAACGGTCTTCTGTTGATTATTTTGCATTGCGGTGAGAAAGTATTTTCCTTTTATACGAAAAAGAGAGGGAAGACAACGCCAATTTGGTGACTGGCGAAAAAACTGTGGGCGGAAACCGGTCGTGAGGTGTTGGAAAATTTTGACTTGTTTTGGGCATTTTGGCACATGGGATTTTATGTTAAATAATTACCTAATTTTTTCTTTTAAAATAAAATTTTATTGAATAATTCAAATTAAAATATTCAATAGAAATATATTAAATTTCAATTAATTTAGATAAATTTTTTAAATTTTTTTTATATTAATCAGTTAAAAATGACAATTTATTTGATTATTTTGATTAATTTTTTCTATTCAAAAGATATCTTATAAATATAAATACTCTATTTTGTGTCGAGTAATTTTCTATTTTTTTTAAATATTATTGAATAATTAAAATTTACTAATTAATTCAATATTTTGAGAATTAATCGATTCAAAAAAACTAATCTACGGAAATGAATTGAATTTGAATTAATTTAGATCCATTTTTTGGATTTTGATATTAATCATATAAGATGGATAGTCTATTCGATTATTAAAAATTTATAATCGAACTAATAAAAAATCGACTATTAATCATATATTTTTTAAGTATATTATAAATATAAATACTCTTTTTTTTTTTCTTTCTCTTGGTACAGCAGCCCCAGGCACCAGTCCACCGCCGAGTCAGCCATCTGGCTCTTTACCACCACCTCTCTCCCATAAAATCTGAATTAGCCTAACGGGCCACCAGGCCCATAGAGGCGGCCTTTTCAGGCTTTCTTCCTAGGAAATTAAGCCTGGCCCAATAAACCCCGCCATGGGTCAGGAACTGGCCCTTTGCGGTAAAAAATTGCAAAAGAGAGGGGTAAAATCGTCAAGAACCTGCATCTGAAAATCCAACGGTTGAGAATCTGTAAGGCAGAAAAATGGAACACGAACACGTGAGCAAGAGACCAAATACGATGAAATTGAAATCCTTGTCTCGTCTCTTTCTCTCTCTCTCTCTCTCTTTCGTTTCTTTTACAACTCCTTCGCTCTTTCAAAGCCACGAGGCCAATCCCTATCCTTCGAGAGTCATCTAAAAATCTGATCCAATCCCTCTTTGAAACGAAACTTCCAAACCTCTCCATCCCCTCCTCAACTCTCTCTTCAAAGGTAAATCTTTTTTTTCTTAATTTATTTTCAATTTTATGGTTTTTAACTACTGAATTTGAGAAAAAATAGTTTTTTTTTATTTGGGGTTTGTTTATTAAGGCATGTGCCGTTTTTTATTATCATAAAAATTTGTTTATTTAATTTTTTTGGGTATTTGTTGAATGATTGAAAGATGCTTCATAAAATAAAAAAATCTTTTTTTATAAGATTAAAAAAAGGGGTTTTTACAGTAAATTTAGCTGAAAATATATATTGTTTCATATTATTTGTAATTTTTAAGTTGTATTTTGTTTCAGGGAAAATGAGCCGCTCAAGCCGCACCCTGTATGTGGGCAATCTGCCTGGGGATACTCGTATGAGAGAAGTCGAAGATTTGTTTTACAAGGTTTTAGTCCTTTTTTTTCTTTTTTTAAATTTATGTTATATTTCTATTCTTCAGTATATAGTAAATAAGTATATGGAAAAGTTGCTGTGAAATTATCTTCAAAATGTTTTTATTGCTTTATTTGTGAATAGTGGAGATGTGGTGTGATTCTTAGGGTGACAAAGAAGAAAAGGATTTCTTTCTATTATTTAATTTTAGCTCAAACTTTCAGTTTTGGTTCTAAATCACTGTTCCATGCACCGTTTATTATTTTATTTATTTATTTATTTATTTTGGGTTGGTTGCTTAGTTTTCTGTGTTTCTATATTGCAGTATGGTCCCATTGTTGACATTGACTTGAAGATCCCACCAAGGCCCCCTGGTTATGCTTTTGTTGAGGTGAGTTTTAATATTTTGCTATCATGAGGCAAATGAATGAGGAAATCGATTTTCTGGTTTCAGTATTTTAACTATGGCAAATTGCAGTTTGAGGATCCTCGTGATGCTGAAGATGCAATTCGTGCTCGAGATGGGTATAACTTTGATGGGTATCGTTTACGGGTTAGTAGTTAATCTTGCCTTGTTAATATGTTCGGGTGATAGTCTCTTTTCAGTTTAGTACTTTTTGTCTGTCTGACCATGTGTATTCTATTTTGTTCTTTTAGGTTGAACTTGCACATGGTGGCCGAAGGCCTTCATCATCAGATCGCCATAGCAGTTACAGTGGTAGCAGTAGCCGCGGACCTGCCAGGCGCTCTGACTATCGTGGTAAGTATAGCCTTTGACACCATCTTTGTAGTTTACAAACTGCTTGGTGTGTTAAGTTAACCATAATACCCCTTTATATGCAGTTTTGGTGACTGGATTACCGTCTTCTGCTTCATGGCAAGACCTAAAGGTAAGTTCATAGGCTAGTGTTTCTTCTTTAGTTTTTACATTTTTAATTCCTTTTATATGTTTAATAGTCCTTGATTATTGCCTCTCCATGTGTATTAGGAGTTGATAGAACTAAAACTTGGCTTAAAAAAATTAAGTATTGATTTGTTCTCAATAGTATAAGTAGTGTTCTTAGATAATGGAAACTGTTTGGCATATTTTTACATTTGAGAACTGTATTCCATTATAGTGTTCAGTAACTGCAAATATTACATTTAACCATGCAATTATCAACTATATCTTTCAAATGATGAAATTGCTTAAATTGTACAAAGGAATAACATGGTCTATGCATAAAGGTTTTTAGAATCCATGAAAGTAGTACGTTGGTCATTTGACCTGGTTTGTGCTTGTTATATGGTTCTTTGCTTCATGACCAGGATCACATGCGCAAAGCTGGGGATGTCTGTTTCTCTCAAGTGTTTCGTGATCGTGGGGGTAAGTAGAATCTCTATCATGTTGTTTAATGCATTAATGCCTCATTTCATAACTATCAGTTGAAATAGCTTGGATTCCTCTAAGTTCACTTCACACTGAATTGGTCATGTTGAGAATGCTGGGTCTGTGCAACCTGAGAGGAACATCTGTGATTATAATATGACAATGAATTGGAAGCTGTTGGGACATTGGACTCCCCTGTGGGTTTTCAAGCTAGATTTTATGTATTTAAATAAGAATGATGCATTGCAAGTTTGCACCTGCACATGGTTTGCTTTTGGATTTACATTTAAATAATAATATCTTGGAAAGAAATTTTATTTGAGAGTTATATTAATATTATTGCAATTTCTTTGCAGGCATGACAGGGATTGTAGATTATACAAACTATGATGATATGAAATATGCTGTAAGCTACTGTTCTTTAAACTTGCGTACTTTTATACTTTAACTTGTTATGTGGAGTCACAGTTTGTGCAGTATTGTAGCCTCCTTAACAATAAATGGCAATCTTTACTGATTTCTATTTGGACTCTGCAGATAAGGAAGCTTGATGACTCTGAGTTTCGAAATGCATTTGGCCGGGCTTACATACGGGTATGTTATGGTGCACATATAATTCTGGATCCATGCTTGTGTAACACTACTTGATTATGCATCTAATTGTTTTGTTCAGGTCAAGGAGTATGATTCGAGATATGATTCTAGGCACAGCTACTCTAGAAGTCCTAGTCATAGCCCATATAGTCGAAGTCCTAGTCGCAGCCACAGCTATAGTAGCAGGAGCAGGAGGTCAGTTTCAATTGTTTGGTGAAAATAACAATTAGAATACTTAAGTCTCATTCCATTTTCAAGTTACATTATTTGACCTGTTCTACAGCAAGTCTCCAAGGGCCAAACACTCGCGTCAATCTCCATCTGTATCGAGGTCTCTTTCACCGCGTTCCCGCTCAGTGTCACCTGCCCGCTCCTATTCAAGGTATGAGATAAGTTTTATTTTATTATTACTTCCTTTGGATGTTGTCAATGTTATTTTTCCAATGATTTTTATGTCAATTGCCAAGTGCAATTATTTCATAAGTCCCCCTTTTAATCCTTATAAGTGGATTTTTAGTGGCATTCTTGTTTTCAAAATTCTTATTTTTGCCTAGTAGTTAGGTCTGATCAGCTCAATATCGAAGTCTTACTCTTCTGCTAAAAATGAAAAAAACTTTTGCATTGGGATTTAATGCTATTTGGCTGTTTACTTCTTTTCTTTGAGCCTTTGTTTACTTTAATTGAAATACTTGATTGATACTGGATTCCTTTTTCACAGAATCTTTTGGTACATTTTTCATGCTCTTTGTGCTTAGCCTTAACCTTTTTACAATTTAGTTGTACTTAGATTGGATATCAGCTTTTGGCTTGGCAGAGAAAGCCTTGTGAACATTAGTTATTGTGTAGACACTGAAATACTTAAAAGGACCATTCCATGACTATTTACAAATAGCTAAGTTGTTGTCAAGCTCTAGCTGAATCTGAGCCTTCCTTATGACTAGCATGGCTCTGCTCCTCTAAATCCCCATTGTCAGACTTCATGCTATGGTGTTTGAAACTCCTAGAGTGTGTCCTATAGTGAATGCATCAGCTTCCTATTTTATCTATTACTTGATTCGTTTGTGGTTGTCAGCAGTTTAAGACTGGTCCATTTGTTAACAGTTTTCTCTTCTTTCTCACTTACTCTTCTCATAGAATTCAAAATTATATCTATTTTAGTTTAATCAAATAATTGGATGAAGGGGTGTTGTATTTTGATCGCCATCATTTTCACTAAAAAATTATGCCTTGCAATTTTTGACTCCAATTAAAACAGAGGGTTTTGAATCTGTCTTTGTTATGCTGAATGTGAGATAATGTACTTATTGATGTCCCAGTCTGTTTGTTATATTCGTGTCCCATTCTGTTTGTTATATGAACCCTTAAACTATTTTATAAGCTTAGACTTAAAAATATGTTTCCAAACTGGACGGGGTAATTGAGAAAAAGGCTTGCTTGGTTCGCCAATTATCATACCTTTTTCATAAGGGTTGCCTTGTTTCCTTGCTAGATCTGGCTCTTTGCGGCAATCTGGGGATTGGATGTTAGGAACTTGATGGGATGTGGTGCTCAAATGCCTGCAACTCTTTTTGTTGTTGAGGTAATTCTATTGTTGTTGACGAGCACCTCTGGAAACCATTAAAGGTCTAACAATTCTGATATTGTGATGTGTGGCGCGCAAAGAGAGCTAGACTGGATCAATATGTAATGGATGGGTTGCAATTTTAAAGCTGGACCACTTTGAATTAAGTACTTTTACTTTTGATACTGAATTCTCCACAATCAGGGAATAGGACATACTTGGGACTACTCCAACATCGACTATTTTGTGCTCTGGAATCTCTTTGAATTTGATGATGGAGAGTTGGAGGATATTCTTCATCGTTTAAGTATTTATGTCTTTCAGTGCTCTACTGGTTTTTTTTTCTCTTTCCATTTTGGTTCCATTTAGCTGTCATGACCTTCTGTAGAAAAGATCATTACTAAATGGTGAGATCATGAGTAGTGCGTAAATTCTCCTTCTGCCGGTTGCTGCTTAAGATGGGTGGTATATTCCATTTTTATGATTATGCTTACCCTGAGGTGAAAGTGGGTTGAGGCCTTGGGACCAAAAAGGTTGTAGAGGATTGTTCTGGATATTGAATTCATTGTTTCTGGAACTTTTTGCAGATCTCGCTCCAGATCCAGATCACCAACTGCATCTGTAAGTTTTAGCTCAGGTTTAGTTATGTTGATTTATGAGGGAGGTAGGATTGAGTGTTCTGCTGCCTTGGACTTTTTTAATGCTGTTCTTGATGACATGCAGCCTTGTGGTAAACATGTGAGCAGAAGTCCACTGAAAGACAGCCCAAGAAGGAGCCAGAGCAGGAGCCGCAGTATATCTCGTTCACTTTCATCATCGGTATGTTACTTACATCTCAGTTTCCAAAGATTACCCATCATTGATAGCTTCTTCCCCCGTCAATTCATCTTCTGGCTTCGTTCTAATAACTGCTTTATGGTTGACAGGTGCAATCTGATTGATGTGGATTGAACTCCAAGGATCACAAGATTTGTTTCTTTAGCATATTGTAATCCTTTCTTAGCATGAATATATAAGGATAATTTGCTTAAGAACTAGTTTATATTTGGATTTTGACTAATCAAGCGATAGTAATTTAAACCTTTTCTCAACATTATGGCTTGTAGACTTAATAACTGAGTTCTTGAACTAATATACTTCAGTCATTATCAGTTAAACCATCTGAGTTTCGTCTTTTATTGCTAGCCCCGCATTCTTAAGATTGAACTGGTTTGTAGCATTCATTCTGAAGAGAAATCTCTCAACAGATGAAATGATAACAAGAACGAATACCTTAATAGAGTTTTTCCCGACTGAATCGAGGGTGAAGTCGCTATGGGATCAGAGAACTAGTTGATCATTAGCTTTGTGATGACTTTCCATCTTAGAAGCCCTGAGCATTATTAGCAGGGGATTAACTTTCCAAATCTTTGCAAGGGGATTAGTTCGTCCATCTACCAAAATGAGGCACAATCGGCAAGTTTATGCTTGTTTAGGCGTTTTTGGGTATCTATTTTCTTCAAGAAGGCACAATTCGTTCATCTTTCAAAGTCAAAATTTTGCCAACATTTGGTTTAGACCCAAATGGCAACATGCTTCAGTCTTCTCTTTTTATCCCAATACTCCAAGGTAAGCCAAGTTGCAGGATTCAATTACTGCTAGAATATATGCAACCTACAATCATATAAATGTGGCAGTCCAGACAATATATGAGATTTATAATATTTTACTCCATCCAATTATGTAATCGTATTTTTTACTGATGTAAAACCCGTAACACTTGCTCTCTGACTATAGGCTTGTTCTCTTACCATAGGCTTATGATTCCATGTCTTGGCACATTGTTTCCAGGCATGTTCGGATGATTATTCATTCATGCATATGACCTAGGCCACATTTGGTTCTAACAACACAAAGCAATAGCTAAAATCAATCACACTTAATCTATCCAACATAAAATTTCTTTTTGGAAAAAAAAAATTATTTTATATCCTCGAAGGCCAAAAGGAACCAGAGGAAGGCAAGTCCAGCACACCGCCATGTGGCAACCAAAAAGATTGTTTTCGGGCCACTTTCACAGTATTTTCATTCTGCCCGGATTGACAGACTCAAGTTTCATATTATCGTCTCTCAAGCATACATTACTTTTGGTTTCATTCATAGTAGAGGTAGTTTGCTTCACCCAAAAGGGGTTTAAAGGAAGAAAAGACTATGAACGATTTTGTGATGACGTCCTCTCAGATCCGTGCCTTTGGCGGAAGCTGCTGGATCTTATGCCAGGATCTGAACCACCGGCTGCCTGGTGGAATGCACCCCAACCTGAATCTCTGTCAACCTGGTTTAGCGAAAATGAAGGCAAATGATCTCTTTCCCAAGCATGGAACCGAGTTGACAAAGGATTTTCTGCCTCTTGAAAGTTACGGCCTGAAGTACCAGATGGAACAAAATAGAAGCCACCCACCTGGTCAGACGATGAGGCCACTGGCCCAACTTGAGCAAGACTTCTATGACTGCTTGACCTTCGGGAGCCAGGAATAATGGGCGTCCTTATGGCTGGCGAAGTGCTAGGCTGTTGTTGTTGATAGTATGCCTGAAGAGCTTGAACTCTATCACGGGCCCGAGCATTGCTACCAGGGTAAGGCGGGATCAATGAGGAAGCAACTGAACTCCCTGCTCTAGCACCAGAACTGTAGAAATACAGCAATTGAAATAAAAATAATCAGCAGAGGAGAAAAAAATGAAACAGAATGGATTCTGTCAGGAATGTCAACAGGTCGGGTATCTTAAAATTTCAAAGTACCCAAACCTTAATTTTATTAAAAATTAACTACCCTAACTTTATTAACTACCCGAATAATTTAAAAATTATTACCCTAACTCTAACACATTCCTACTACCCTATAATTACACTAATCCGTTTAAATACCCGATTAAATAAAAAATTATTAAAATCTTTTTCATGGGTAACCAATTACCCAATTAACTTTTCTAGTCTCATAATTTCTTTTTAGATTTATATGTTATAAGTTTAGATAAACAAAAATATATATACTGTAATTAATAATTTTATGAGTTATAATTTTTACAATGTTAATACAAAATAAAAAGTAAATATATTTATATTTAAAGTACATATATATATATATATATATATACACACACACGCATACATAAAAAATATTTTAATATATAAAATAGTAATTATATTTCTTATTAATTAACACAATATATAAACTATATATATTAAAAGACATTACAAATTAATTGATAATAATAATTTCATGAATTAATTTAATTAATTATCAAGATTTGTTCTTAATTTCATGAAATTAAAAAAATAACATTTAAATTCTAAAACTATTCTAATCTCAAAAGCTTTCTTTAAGTATATATATTATAAAATTATATAAATAATGATATATATATTATAATTAATAATTTTATAAGTCATGATTTTTGTAATGTTAATACAAAATAAAATGTAAATATATGTATATTTAAAGTACATATAAAATAGTAATTATATTTCTTTATAATATGATATAATATTCAAATTATTATAATATAATTAATAATCTAATAATTTTTTAATTTAAATATATTAATATCTTCATATTAATAATTAGAGTAACCATACTTTTCATATATTTGTTAGTTTTTAACAAAAAAAAAATTCTTGTAAAGTTGATAGAAATTGTAAATTTTTAATTTAATTATTAAATTAATAATTAAATTTTTTTAAATATTAATCGGGTTCGGGTAACGGGTACCCAATGGGTGATACCCGAACCCAATTCAGGTAGTGAAATCACTACCCGAACCCTTTTATGGACTACCCTAACCCGGTGTAACCGGGTAGGGTACCCGTTGACATTCCTAGATTCTGTATGATTTTGTTTGTATACTTGAACAATGTGACTGTTTAACAAAATGTTTTATGCTTCTGAATGATATTTTAAGTCTAAAAAATTGAACATAAGCATTTATGCAACAGGTCATTACTGTTTTCCAGAAAATGGTTGCAGAACAGATTGGTAAAATATTCTTCAGATTTTGTATTTTCTATAAAGGAACAGTGAAAACTCAATCCAATCACAAATGTCAATCATGTTGAGGCATACCTGTGGCCAACAACAAATGGATGCATAAAAGATCCCGATCTTGGCATATCAGTACTACTCCTGCTTGACCTTTGACTGACAGGTGGAATTGAAGGTTGATCAGAACTACCAATTCGACTGCTCGATGTGGAGAATGGAGGGGAATGATGCTCCCAACCGTGATAATGAAGATCCACGGCAGGAAAAGCATAAGAAGTAGGTATCTCACTAGGCACTGATGGACCATTCCAGTGACTGTTGAAATTAGAACTATCTGACACACTTCCACTGGAATTTGAGGATGAGGGATGAATTGTTGGCCCAAAGTAAGCTACATATGGACATGGATGACTAGCAGATGATACTGCTGAATGTTCAGCAAAGATGGCATGTTGTCCCAGTAACTCGTGATCTGCAATCCAACACAACTCACATCAGCATATTAGGCCAGCCAACCTCCACCTTTAGAACCCATAACAGACAAGCATCACTTAAGAAAACAAGGAAAAATCTTACATGTGGTTGATGAAAACTCTCCTTCCCTGAAAAAGAAAGAAAAACAAAACATGTTAAGGAAAGAATATTATTGAAACTTGAACATGGCAAGAGGAAGTACGCAAACAAAACTATAATGATACATGTACAGAAATAAAAGGGGAGGTTTACCTATGGGAGAGTTAATGATGACATACTAAAAAAGCTTTTCCAACTTAGAACACGACTTCCAATGAAGTAAACAATATGCTGTAGTTATGGTAAAATGCTATGCTCCATTAATTTATGCTCGGGAAAAAATTTCAACCCAATGATGAACTTGATGCCCAAAACCTCTTAAAACATTGGCAATTCATCTTATCTATCTCATACAGAACTGGTTTTCAACTGACAGAGAAAACCATCAATAAAGAGTTTTGGCGTTGGGTCACATGACATAAGTTGCAGAAATTAAACCATCTAAACTACTTCTATTACATTCAAGCTGGAGTTATATATTATTTTTGATATAAAGGTTATACAGGTTACAAGCAGATCCACTACTTGCTTGAATTCCAAGGCCATTTTGCCACCAAAAACCATAAGCAAAGGATAAAGCTTTTCCATTTTCTAAAATCAATTTCTAACTAAGAAGATACCACCCTCCCATCAAACTCTCTCTCTCTCTGCCAGTTACTTACTGAAAAATTCATCCCAGAAAACACGAAAAATAAAAGGCGACAAACATTTGATGTGAACAAGTGACAACTGATCACGTTTCAGCATAGAAAATTGAAGCAGAAAACTACTCAGATTTAACCTCTAATGTGTGATTCATGCTTACTCGAATGATGAAGGAAGTCGTGCTACGCTTCCAAATGGACACCAGTGAACTCCAAATGACTGCAAAAACCATAATAAGCACGCAGCAAGTACATTTTAATTCGACTCATCTGTCAGTTTAAAGTGTATGCACATATAGAGCCAAAGAATGCAAGCAACAAACAGCAACATAGAGACATGATTGTATAGGTTAATGCAAGCGGTGTCTAGGGTGCAGTGCAATTAAAACTATAATCTGCAAATTTTCATTTGGGCAGAAATTATTGAACTTTAAGAAATGAAGATTGGTTCAGATTTAGTAAAGGAAATTTGCTTCATCAAATAGGAGCTTCAAATATCAAATTTCACGCTAAACCAATAAAATTCATAGTAGTTTAAAGTAAAATAGGGTGGAGGGCAAGGGATCAGAAGGTTAAACATATCAAGTTGCAAAAAGAAAAGAAATGTAAATACAAACAAGGCAACTTAGAAAAGAAATGTAAATACACCATTTGGCATGCCATGAATGTTGAAACTGCATAAAAAAGAATTTGCATAGAAATGTTGCTCGATTACCATTTCAGAGTAACTTAGATCATAAAGGTCCTCATCATGTGTCCAATCATCGACACTAAATTCTGGATAGGAACGGCAACCATTGGCATAAAGCCATTGACCTTTTTCAATTTTCCTACAATTAGGGCACTGCATCGCACCCTTTATATTGAATGCTGAACCAATGCAATCTGAAGACAATAATTACAAAACATATAATAATCTATTAGAACCTTTAAAACAGATTTGGAACGATAATTTCCTATAGCTGTTGCCAACCACACCAACAAAAATAACATACAACCTACTCGAAAATCCTTCATATTCAACTAATCTACTCACTAGTAGCCCTCTCCTAAGCTGCAGCTCATCAAACTATGTCAATATAACTATTATGGGCAAATCTAGAAGCGCATTGAAAATTTTGTTCTAATTTGATTCCGACTATGAATTGTCTCCAAAAACTAATTGCGATGCAAAATTCACTTTGATCATCTTATAGGACGTAGTTATTCACCTCAAGGACAAAAAAAAAAGGCAATTTATTGAAACATCAAATCTCTATTAGATTGAGTCTTATTAACCTAGTTATTCATCTTTATCAAGCTAAATTTTCATTTTCAGCTTATAATATAGAATAAGCAATAAAAAAAATCAAGCTTAATGATTTCCTCATTTACATCATCAATTAAGCCAAAACTAGACACACTCTAATCTTGAGCCCAGATCTTAACATCCCAACTTTATTTAAAAAAAAATCAAACAATTCCTTGGAAAAAATCAGTTCCAAATCTTGCCAATTTTGACTTACCCAAATGAAATTGATGACCACATTGAAGCTTAGCCCACGATCGATCCCCATTATCAGCAACTGTTTCGAGGCAAATCGAGCATGAAACAGAACAGAAAGACTTCTCTCCATTACCGCAATCACCACCATCGCCACCTCCATCGCCGTCATCCACCACAACATCATCCCCACCATTACTCCCTAATCCCATAATTAAAACAAATTATAAATTAAAGTCAAAATTAATCCACCCCCAAAATCTCAAAACCCTAAATTTCCCAAAATAAAACAACACAAACACCGTCTAAATCACCCTCGTCCTCTTCCTCTTCCTCCTCCTCCTCCTCCCTTAATTTACCAACACGACCTCCGATTTCAATCGGATAAAATTACAAACACAAACCAAAACGAGTCGTCGTCTTAAATTCCTCTTCTGATTGACCAAAGAAGAACAGAGAAATTAGAAAAAAAAATTTCTTCTTCGGAAGGTTGATGGAAAATACGAAAGTGAAAAAATCTGTTCCTCTCTCTTATCTTTCTTCGCTTTCCTTTTTTTCTTTATATTTTTTTTTTTTTTGGGTTATTGTCTTTCTCTTTCGCTTCCTTTTTCTCTGTCGTCGAAGAAATGTTAATCTCGGACCGTTCGATCTCGACTAGGCCATAGGATTACTGTTAAGTTGACGAAATAACCGGAACCGCTGTCCAAAATGAGAGCCATCCGACGGCTCAGATTCTTTCTTAACTTTCATTCTACGGATTGGATTGCTTTTTGGTTGACAGCGGTTGTTCCTCGAACAATATTTAATTATTTTATTTTTATAATATTATCTCTTGTCTGTGAGCTTTTGTTTGGATTAAATAAAACGGTGGGTGAAAATTGGGTGGCCATAACTGGGGATCGGATCGGATCGGGTCAAAGTTGGTAACGGGTCGATAAAAAGCTGTTTGGCATGTGAGAAAATGTTCTTTTCAAAACTAGTGCACATTACACTTGTAAAAAAAAAAATTGTTAAAAATAAGAAAATGTTGGTTTGTATTTTGATTTTATTAAGAATTTATTTAGTTCATGAGTGAAGAATTAAAATTTAAGAAAAATAAAATAAAAACGTGAAATTCGATTAAAATATAAAAATATTTTTAAATCTTTATCTATTTTTAATATTTACGAAATTTAAGATAAAAATTTTAATTTTGATATATTTTATAATAAAATTTAATTTCTTTAATTTGTAATAAAAAAAGTAAAAATATTCTGCATCCCAAAAATGAAAAAATCATTTAAAAACATCTCAAAACCAAAAAATGACTAAACAAAATAGAACGGGACGAGAAGAGTACTAATAATATAAAATTGTTTTTATTTTTTCCTTTGAGTTTCTTCTAGATTTATATTTCTTCGTGAAGAATTCTCTAATCTTTGATTAATGGATTTGCTTGCATTTAATGTTCTCAACAAATCTCAATTAGCAAATGGAATAAAATGTCATTGTCACTTAATCATCCTTTAGACAAATTTGAAGGAAGAAAAAAAAAGAATTAATTGCTCTAATTTTTACTTTTATTTTTATTTAAAGGAACCACCAACCATATTAAATTTAACTGAAATGACAAGGTAACCTACAAATTATAAAAGGCAAGCATGCTGACCATTTTGCATTAATTTTTCATTACTACCCTTTTCCGTCTCTAAATGTTCGTCTCTTCTTTATTTTTATAAAAATTAAAATAAAAAGAGAAAAAAAAGGATATTATTTCACAAGAAAATTATACGTTTATCTCTTCTTAATTTTCACGAAAATTAAGACAAAAAGAGTACTTATTTCGGAAGAAAATTGTAATGGAAGAAAGGACTTGATTCGATCTTATGAGCTAGGACACCCCACATTTTCCCCAACTGAAGAATCCTATTTCAATGATTCTTTGATTAGGGCAATCAACAAGGTTGAAACCAAACTGTAAAGTAAAAGAGTTACACAGTAAAAGCTGGCTATGGGTTTTGGATTATTATCCTTTTTTTGGCAGCTAAGAATCCCCGGATTTGTATCGTACGTAACCCAACTGGCCATATGAGGGAATATTCATATTACATAAACAAATGCATTAAATTTTTTGAGTCCAGGTTGGTACCCAAAAGGGAGCCAGCCATGCTTTGCTTGCACGGCTTCTAAGGGATATGTCGGCTGCTGCCAATATCAATTTTTTTGGACGGCAGCAACATTGGAACAGTTAAATTTCAGAGAATAAATAGAGTAAGTTGCACGGATGGTCACTGAACTTTCACATAATTCCTGTTTTAATCATTAAACTTAAATTTTGTCTCGAATAAGTCGATAAAGTTTGTCGATTATATCAAATCTGGTCATCCTAACAGATTCGACCCAACCAAGTAATGGTTTCAGATGAAAAAGAAACCTTAAAACCAAGTCATTTTTGTCTGTCACTTGGATGGATGAAATCTGTTAGGGTGCTTGGATTTGGTATAGTTTGCAAACTTCAACAACGGCATAGTCAAGACAAATTAAAGTTCAGTGATAAAAACGGAAATATTGTGAAAGTTTAGTAACCAATCATGTAATTTGCTCAGTTAAGACAATGAAAGTTCGAAGCAAATGTGAGAAGGAGAAGTTACAAAATCTTTCCTTTTCTTTTTACTTTAACGTGCAGGTTAGTTAAAGAGCAAAGGGGAAGAGTTCTATACTACAATTACACAAGTTACCTTACAAGAAATTGATAAAGAAGATCCTCAAGAAGGCCAGAACAGAGATGAAAGTCCCTCCGACAAGGCATATTTGAAGAACTGTTCTCATTTTCCTTGGACTCAATGACGTGAAGTGGGACAACGTCACCTCCAAAATTGATTCACCATCGAGAAAGTATACCTAATATACAATATAATGATTAGTCATTAAAATTTAGAACTATATTAGCCTCTAATGTTGACCGTGAAGTCAGATATGCATCTTTATCTGCAAATATACCTTTTAACCCGGACAGAATCTACTTGGACAATAAAATCTTTTCTTTCCCTAATATAATGTAACATTCACCTTCATTTATATATCTTATCTCTTTGTTAGAGTGATATGCTGCAACACAATGAAGGTGGAAAAGCATATGTTTGGACAGAAGGTAAATTTTCCATGAAGTGAAAATCAGAAAATGTCATACTTACTGGCAAGCTGTTGAGAAGAGCTAGTGTTAGAGAGACATGGAACGTGCATATTAAGCTCTTCTCCAGCTTATTTGGAAGATATTCGCCAAGAAAAATTCCCCACCGGGGTTGATATACAGTTAACTGAACTGAATGCGCCATAGATATCACATCACCAACGAAAACAAAAGTTCCTCCACAGTTCTGTTCTACAGCATCAGAAGTATTGGAATCTAGAAGGGAACTTCTAAGGTGCAAGCATTCTGTTGAATAAGGCCTTGAATATGTAATCTCAACCCACATCAAACCTGGCAACTGAACTGGACTTAAGCAAGACTCATCCTACAGGCATCAAATTAAAAAAGTTAGCATTCAATGATATATTACTTGCATCATCTTGAAGCAAGTAAGAGACAAAGGAAAAATGCTAAAGTTTTATGCTTTTACGATAAGACATCTACCTGGGAACATATGCAACGGCTTCCATTTATCATTACTGTTCCCAATCCTTCACCGCATTTTCCAAGCTTGACAATATCCTTTGCATTCAAACAGAGCTCATTTTCTCTTCTTCCCCGATGACCATCTTCATCACCCACATCTTCCAATTTACCTGGATCAAAGCAGTGAATTCTCACAAATGCCACAAGATCATTAGGACAAATAGATTGGCTGTCCGCCAATTGAACCTTCTTGCTGTCTTCCAACAAGGCGTTAGGCACACAGTATCCCTTTCTGTTATCTACTGTACCAAAACCTTTAAAATAATGCAAATCACTTGAATTTTGACGTATCTTTTTATCTAGTAGAGAAGTCATCTCCACCCACTCTTGTACATCATGGATTCGCACACCATCCAATGACACTATTGCATCCCCAGGTGACAAAAACTCAGACAACGGCGATGCTGGAGCTACATCCAAAACCTATCCAAGACAAAAGAAGGTATAACAAGTCAAGTCTAACCAATCATGCTTTTGAATAGAAAGATGCAATGAGAAAAATGAAATGGAGTACCAAAGGGCTCTCAGCATGTATGTAAAATGGAAACAGGATCACAGGCTTCAGGAACAACAACAATCCACAAACTGCACAGAACTACAAAGGAGATACATTAAATTAAGTCAGAGTTCCGCATTCTGGTTAGGTTATGAAACTGTAATTACACAACGCTCTTTATGATTTGAAACCTTCAGCATTTCGCTATGGTTTCACAAACCACAGTTTGCAACCCAACTACCAATGCTGCACTAAGCCTAAGCCAATCAAATAATTCACCTAAACATGAAAAACTGACCATGAATTTGAGAGCTTACCACTGCATTATGCCAGATACCGGCACAATAAACACGAAGAGCAGTTAACCGTGGCAACGCCTGAAGCAAATCATGATCAAAAGCAACCAGAGCACCAGGAAACAGAACGGCAAGAAAAACGGCGATGTACTCCAACTGTATTCCCTCACTGCTTTTTCACCTATGGTAACATACATGAGAAAAAACCTAACATTGAAACTCAAAACTTTCAACTTGCAACATTAATTCTTTCTAATGCAATGAGATATAAATAGAAATTGACCTGGCAAGGGCGACGGCGTGGCCAAATTCATGTACGGAAACAGAGAACAACGTTGAGACGAACAAATATCCGGCATCCGAAAGTGAGATTCTTAAAGAAGGGGAAAACCCGAACAAAAGGGAGCTGAAAAGATTGCTTAGCTGGGCGTTGGACCTAAGGAACAGTTGCCAAATGAGAATCAAAGTAACTCCGACGAGTGCGGTTAGGCCGAAACCGGTCCCGATGGAGAACCAGAGTTTGAGGATAGCGGCGTGGTTTCGCCCGAACCGGAAGAGAGGTTCGTTGAAGGCGGAGATTTTTAGGTCGCAATACCAGCAGGAAACGGCGTTTGAAGCGGCGGCGACTCGATGGCTTGGAGAAGGAAGAGAAGCGCGGAGAGGGAGGCGGGCCGCTCCGAACCTTCTCGCTCGGTTCACTCTCATATCTCAGTTTCCGGCTGTAAATTTTCTCCGTTGTACTTTCCTTAGTGATAGGTTTGGTGGCGGCAATGCCGCCGCATGAGTAGGGTTTTTTGTAAAGACCCGATTCGGTTAAACGGACCTTCAGGTCGGTGAAAGCGCGGGTATTGCTAGTTGTGTTCAGACTTCAGATAACAGATTTTCCTTTTCCTTTTTTTTTTTTACCATTTTCAATTTAAATAAATATATATACATTTTTTTTACCATTAATTGTTTATGTTTATTCTCTCGTTCTATTGCTACAAGAACTTTTCTTTTATCTAAAAAATTTTAACTTTCTAAGCATATTTTTTGTTTTTAAATAGATAATTATCCATTCAATTGTTAATCAACAAATATATATTTTACAAATATTACTCATTCCATCCTTAAATTACTTTAATGGAAATTAAAATAGACGTTTTAATCTTAATTAAAATTTTAAAAAATATAATATAGATATTTATTTAAATATAGAAAAAATCATATGTTTAAAAAAAGAAAAATAAATTTTAGTTCGAGACATCTAAAAAAATATAAATGAAAAAAAGGGACGGAAAAAATAATATTTGTATGAATTAGAAAACACAAATGAACCCTTGATTTATTTATTTATTTATTTATTTTACCAATTAATTCTTGATAATTTGATGCTAAATTTTCCATATAGAAATGATTGGGCATGTCAAAGATGAGATGCATGTGGCCCTCTAGGGGTCAAATTTGGTGTTCAAACCAAGCCAAAAGTTGTACCTTTATTCTAATCCCACTGTAACCCTTTTGTCAAAATGGAATATGTCTCCATTCAATGGATATTCTCCCCCTATTATAAACTTAAAGCATAATCATAGTCACCATTAATCCTAAACAATTTATGGAAAAATTAGTGTAAAATCCCAAAATATAGAAGTTAAGAACTTTAGAATAGATGTTTCGGTTTCGATAATACCTCATTTTGTTGTAATTTTCGTTTCGAAATATTTATCTATTTTTTTAATCTTATAAAAATTAAAACAATTTTTTTTATTTTTGGATATGATATAATAAAAAATATTAAAAATATTTCAAAAAATAACATAAATAAAAAAAAATGGGACGGAAGAAGTATCATCATTTATTCCAAATATTTAAGACCACCATTAATTTTTTTTTTTGTCCTCCATTATTGTGAATGGTAGACAATATACCATGCATCTAATGCTTATTCTTTACTTAATTTTACTAATCTTTATAATAAACAAAACATTGTTACTCTTCGGCCAACCCAAAGTTTAGTTTAGTGACTATTAACTTGTTTTAGGTATTGATAATTTGAGTAAAAAAAGTTTCACTTTTTAGCAAATCTAATTGCATTCTTTTTCAAATGAATATTCTGACCAAAAAGAAAAAGAAAAACACGACTCACTAGTAAATTCGATAATTAGTGTTGTGATATCACAATTTGTGTGTGTTTAGATAAAAATATTAATAATTAGAAGAATAATTATGTATATGATATGATTTAATAAAATAAATCCAAATTTTAAATAAGTATATAAATATATTTGTTGCATGTATTATACAATACAACACAATTATAACATAATAAATTTTATTTAAACACAATTAACTTATTAAGTCAATATCATGAATGTGTTAATACAATAATATAATTAATTAAATGAATTAAATATGTTATGTATAAACGGGTTTAATATATCTTAAACATATCAATACGATTAAGACACAAAATACAAAAATATTAAACTCAATTTTAATTATTTTCGCATTGTTTTTATGGCATTATAATCAAAATCTCATGTATAAAAAATATTTGAAGAAAAATTAAAAAAAAATAAGACTTTTTAAGATTTGTCCAGTCAAACCTCTTAAACTTAGCAGATACAGGAAAATAATCAACATGCTATGAACTTAGATATGCTGGGACCCATTTGAACAGGACAAAATCGGAATAGCAGTAAAAAGCGAACTGTAACTACCAGAGTTACCGGAACAGTTCCCGCTGACACACCTGCGGTTAAAAAACACAGAACAAAGATTTGATGTTTTTTGAGTTTCAGTTTGACTCACGTTAACCGTCACAGTTAAACCTCAAAGTAGGATATTTTTAGATATAAAAAATTAAGTATTTTATAATTAAATATTAAATTATTATAAAAGTTAGATAAAAAAATTATTATTTGAATTTTATTATAAAAATAATAATTTTTAATATTAATATTTAATTTATTAAATATACATTTAAATTGTTAAATTTTTTTACTAATTTTAGTTTATAATTTAATTTTTAATAATAACAATATACATAAAATTGATTTGATTTTCAATTTGAATCTTTTATAAATATTAGATATTAATTTTTAATTGAATTCAACATCAATAATTAGAATTTTACTCAATTATGTTTTCCTTTTTTCACTAAAATTAAAAAAAAAAAAGAAAATCAATGGCTAATTTGGTAAATTGATAACCCCCCTTGATTTTCACCATCCCGCTATAAATACTCGCTGCCGTTCGCCGGACGAGGCTCTCTCTCACTATCTAGCTTCCTCTTCAATAAATTCCCGAAATCGAAATTTAAGGCCAAAAAAAGGAAGAAAATTAATTCCCAGCAAGTATGTTGGTTTATCAGGATCTTCTCACAGGTATAATCTTTCTTCTGCTTCTTGTTTTCTTATTTCTTTTGGTTGCTGCTGTGCTTGTTGGTTCCAAGATCTGTATGTTTCCTTCTGTTGCTTAGAATTTTATTTATATATCTTGAAATTTTGGGTTTATTTTTTTGGTTTGATTGATGGTTTGGTTATAGAGAATTGAACAGAGGGAGCTGAATTTTGTTTTGGGTGTTTTGTTTGATTGTTGGTTACACTGTTTTTATTTATTTTATGATTTTTTTTTGGGATAATTCTTTGTCAGGGTGGGTACTTTTTTTTCCCCTTTAATTCAGAAGAAAATATATGGGATTAGGACTATGAGTTCATAGGATTTGTTAATTTGCAGAAAGCTTAGCACTTGTTCAATAAAGTTGTCTTGGTTTTGTTGTGAGTTGGAATATAAGCTATTTGCAGATTTGTAACTGTGAACTTGGTTCTTGTTGATGAATTTTCAGCTGATGAGCTCCTCTCAGACTCATTCTCACACAAGGAAATCGAGAATGGCATGTTATGGGAAGTTGAAGGGAAGGTTGGAATCTTTTCTTCCTTCTTTATTTCCTTGTGTTTGTATAGCTTCTTTTAATGGATTTCAAGGAAACCAAAGAATTTGATGCGATCTGGTTAAACTAACATGATTTGGCTTAATTTGCAGTGGGTTATCCAAGGAGCTGTCAGTGTAGACACTGGGGCTAACCCTTCTGCAGAAGATGGTGGTGAAGATGAAGGTGTTGATGATCAGGCTGTCAAGGTCGTCGACATTGTCGACACCTTCAGACTTCAGGTAAATGAACTGCACCTGCCTTTCATGGTTTATAGCTTGACTTTTTTCAATACTCCCATCTGAAAACTGTGGTTGTTGTGATTTGCAGGAGCAACCTGCTTTTGACAAGAAGCAGTTTGTAACCTTCATGAAGAGGTACATCAAGAACTTGACACCCAAATTAGAGCCAGAGAAGCAAGAGTTGTTCAAGAAGAACATAGAGGGTGCAACTAAGTACTTGCTTTCAAAGATTAAGGATTTCCAATTGTATGCAACTCTTGTCTATCTTGTTGGATTATCTGTCATTAACTTGATTTGATCAAATTATTGTTACTTAAACCATTTGAGTTATCGTGTTGCAGTTTCGTGGGCGAGAGCATGCATGATGATGGTAGCCTGGTGTTTGCGTACTACAAGGAAGGCGCTACCGATCCAACCTTCCTGTACTTTGCCTATGGCTTGAAGGAAGTCAAATGTTAATGGAGTTATTCACCCCGTAGCAGACCGGGTTCCCCATAAGCCGCAATTGTGTAATTCTAGATATAAGAAGTTCTAAACTATTTAGTATTTCTCTTAGTTCATATATATGCTTTTTAAAGGTCTCGAACTCGGTTTTACTATTATCATTTTACATGTCTTTTTTTTTTTTTTTTTTTTTGTGTCAAGAAGGATATATTTATAACATGATTGAGGAAATAAAAACATAGTGTGTTTCCCAACATTTTCTGGTTCATTATTGTTGCATGGGTGTTTCCTCTGATGGCAAGTGAGATTTGCTGTTGTTGTTGGCCAAGTTGATATCCTTCTGTTTTGGGGGAATATTCAACTTGGGCAACTAGACAAGATGCCGACTCCCCTTTATTCCGTTTGACCAAAGGAGCGGACTCAGCTCTTTCCTGTAGGTAAAACCCTATGATACAGCACTTCCTGTACTGAAAAGAGCTTCTTTCCAACTTTTGAATGTGTTGTGTGATGGTGATGGAATTATCAAACCCTTTTCTTTTTGATTTATTAAACCTTCTCACAAGCGAATTTGTCTTTGAAGTTGGTGTTGTCAAAACCTGAGTGATTAGCTTTGTATTAGTTCAGATTTGCAAATATGTATCTCTTTTTACTATTAGTTACTTATAATTTCCATTCCTTCAACAAGTCAAACACTAGTCATGTGGACCTCAAGGTTTAATATGAATGTTACGGATCTCGCATTAATAAGAGTTGATATAGATTTTGATTTTACAAATAAAAGTTTTTTTTCACTTAACATGCATGTTTTTCAAATTGAAATTATGAAATCCACATGAATGATATTAAAGTCGAGTTAGATATAGAATCTACATGAAAGATACCAAAATCAAGTTACATAAGCAAAAGAACCCAAATAAAATTAATAAAAGACGATTGTATATTTAGATAAAATAAAGTATCACAAATCTCACATCATTAAACGATGAAATAAACTTTGATCTTATAAATAAAGATATTTCCCTTATCAACCATATCTTTTGAGTTGAAAATCAGAATCATGATACAGAAAAAACCTTTCCAGATTGTGATAATGAGATTTCGGTCACATTAAATATTTTATCTAATGCACTTAAGACATTCCTTTCACTACACATCCTCCATGCATGGGCATCAGAATTCAGTAATCAGACATTGGCATAAAAAGGATTTCGGGATGTCCCAAGTCAGCCTTTTTTCTTAATCTGTTGCTAAACAACCCGAGTATAGCAGGGTTCAAATACAAACATGGCAAACCAATCGTATGCATCGGTTCAAATAAAATGAACTGCAGAAGAAAGAAAAGCCTAACCCAAAACAATTGGGCAGTCAAGTACGTGTATACACAGATTCTCAGCAGGAAGAAGCCACCTCCTTGACATTGGCTTGAAAGGCACCTTCTCTCAGACTGTAAAATGCTCGGCCACCTCCTTGACATTGGCTCAAAAGGCCCCTTCTTCACAGTGAAATGCTCTCCCGTCCCACTTATGCATAGTAATTTAAGCTTGCCTTCTTCTTAGCTTGAACCTGAATGATACCTTCATTGAAATCTTCATGGTTCACCTGTAAATCAAGGACCCAAAAGCCGATTTTAGTACTTGCTCCCACAGCTAAAATGTTTGCAAATAAATCTGATACAAATAAATACACATACACATATACATATATGAACATACATGCATGTTCAATATGAAATACCTAAATGCTGTTTCTGTACATGTAACCTTATGATATATTTTGTTGACAAAACAAAAAGGTAGATAAACTCCCAGGAGATTAGAAAGTGCACCTCAGTTGCATCACGGCGAAGAGCAAGCATGCCTGCCTCCACACAAACAGCTTTTAGTTGTGCCCCATTGAAATCATCAGTAGATCGAGCAAGTTCTTCAAAATTGACATCTGGGTGAACATTCATCTTCCTCGAGTGGATCTAGAAAATCAATGAAAGAATTCAATAAAATTCTACACGTCATAGAAGACATAGAAGCAGCAATATTGAATGTCATACCTGAAGGATTCGAGCTCTAGCTTCTTCACTGGGATGTGGGAACTCAATTTTACGATCCAATCGACCAGAACGCATCAGAGCAGGGTCAAGGATATCAGCTCGGTTAGTTGCTGCTATCACCTACAATACATGCATTACATTAGAATAGATCACTTACATTTTTTCAAACAGCTAGCACAAAAATTATGTTCCATGCTTTCAAACCTTAATACGTTCATCACTGCTAAAGCCATCAAGCTGGTTGAGCAATTCCAACATTGTTCGTTGCACCTCCCTATCTCCACTCACTTCACTGCAGGTGGTAACAGACAGGTCAATAATTAGTGATTCTGTCCACAAATAAATGCCAGTGTTATCAGTGTCAAAACAAATTTGCTTCCCAAGAGATGAAGATATAGCATTACCTATCAAAACGCTTCGTGCCAATTGCATCAATTTCATCTATAAAAATGATGCATGGAGATTTTTCTTTTGCAAGCTGAAAGGCATCACGAACAAGTTTTGCTCCATCTCCAATGAACATCTACATGCATTAAAATTTTAAATACTTATTAAAGGGTCTATGCAAGCAGATAAAAATTCACAACTAATATCATACAGTAATGAAAACAACTTTATTGCTCTCATTTTTCCTGTCATGTTATGATAATCAAGAAGTAAGGAGCTCCAGTAAAATGATTCTAACATGAATTGAAAGCAGTAGACAGGATCCAAACATGTAGAGAAGTAAGCTGGGATAATAGACTTCATACCTGAACCAGTTGTGGGCCTGCTAGCTTCAGAAATGTGGCATTTGTCTGTGCTGCACAAGCACGAGCCATCAAAGTCTTTCCGGTACCAGGAGGTCCATATAAGAGCACCCCCTTAGGTGGACGAATCCCTAGCTTTTGAAACCTCTCTTTATGAGTCATGGGCAACACAATGGCCTCAACTAGTTCTTGGATCTGTTACAGGAACAACCATCAGAAAAAGGTGTTAAACATTAGCTCAACAGTTACAAGTGATCTTGGAAAGGGTGGCAAAATTAGAAAACTTGCCTGCTTCTCCAAGCCACCAATATCATTGTAGTCCTCAGTTGGTTTCTCATCAACCTCCATAGCCTTTACTCGAGAATCGTACTCTGAAGGCAGGGTATCCAATATCAAGTAACTGTCTTTATTGACTCCAACCAAATCACCAGGTTTCAACTTATCAGGGTCAACAAGCCCAACCACAGGTAGAAAGATGGTCTGCAGTGATTACAAAACAAGTCAAGATCAAAACTAAGCATTGTTGTCACTTTTTTCAATTCTCAACAAATGTTGATTTGATAATTAGTTTCACTACGGAATAACATAACAGACTATTGACTTGCCGTACTAGTAGCACATAAGAAATAATGCTGCCCTCACCTGACGAGTAGAGGTTTTCAGCACAACACATTTACCCTTCCTCTGTGAGTCAAGATCAATATTGGCACCATCCTCCTCTGCCTCATCCTCAGGATTCATCTCCAATATCTGAAAGAAAACAGTAATTATTAAGGTTTAAATCATCCAAGCAGATGATTGTTCACGATATAACTACATCAACAATGGCTCATCATTCAGTCAGTTCCCCTTTTCATTGCGCTGTGAGTTTGTTTACACACAGTATCACTATATACCAGTACAGAATAAGTTGAAGATTACTGGATATAACATAGAAATTCAAAAGGTATTTGACCAAAAAAGAGCCACACAACATTTACCTCAACAATGTTGCCGACCAAGTAAGGCAACTGCTTGTTAAGCTTAATCTTCTCCTGATTCTCCTTAATCTTCTCCTTGTATGAATCCAACTCGAGATTTGTCCTCTGCATCTCCTCCTTTAATCCACAAACCAATTAAACCAAAAATCAGAAAAATTCACACATACTATAGCTGCATTCCTTTAAAAAAGAAAAGAAAATTACTTAGCTTTAAGTATTAAGATTTCCCAATTAAACCAAAACCAGAAAATTCAGAACCCACCAACAACAAAAAGAACTTCCACTGATATGTAAAAATTACTTAGCTTTAATCAATATCCAGAACAAAAATAAAACAACAAGGTCGTTAATATTTGAAAGACGAAATGCTATTGAGATGGGTAGGACTTAATAGTGAGATTGGATTAAAAAAAAACCCCTAAACCACAACAAAAACCCTAAAAAGAACAATGCAAACTAATAATTGAAGCATAGATATAATAGAAAAGAAGATATCGAGAGGGACCTTGAGGATTCGAATCTCGTTATCGAGAAGACGGGACGCTCGGACGATGTCCTCGGTGGTCATCGACATCAGCTGGTCCTCTTCAACGTTCGAATCTTCTACCATGGCGGTCGCCATCGGTGACAGTTCTTGAATCAACGGCGAATTTGATCCAAAGATCGATCACAGAAACAAAAAAGCAGTCGAATTAGAACGAAAATGAAGGGTAAAAGACAGAGAAAAATTGAAAGAATATTGGGTTTCTATTACTTTATAGTTCTCAAACTTGTTTTCGAAGAAATGGAGAGTCTCCGAGAGGGATTTGGAAGTGCGTCTCGGGCTATCTTGGACCCATTTTGAACCAAGTCGGACCTCCCATTTTGGCCCGATTTCTTTCTCATGGGCTATTTTTTGGCCTACTTCATTCACATTTGGTCCATATCTTAGGCCTAAGTATTTTAAATTTTGGGCCTATTTATTTTTCTCAATTAGGTTCATAAAAATTCATTGATGAAGTACTTAAAAAGATTATTAAATAACAGTTGAAGGTTACAAAAATTTTTAATCATGCATTTCAAGATTACTCATTTTGTTGTCTAAAAGTTATTGAAAAATGTTATAAAATTATCTAATATTTCCATAATCCGAGTATTTAATATTTCATTAATGTTGACTTACTAATTTTGCATATAAGCTATTGATAAAGTACATTCGAGATTAATAAATAATGATATATGTATTGATATGTCGGTAACTCAACATTGCTGAATATTCGTAAAAAGTTATTGATAAATAACGAGTGATGTTGCTTTAAAATGATGAAAGTTATAACAAATGCCCGTGTCTTTTTGACGTCATTGATTTTGCCGATAATTTATCGAAACAATTATAAAATTTTATGAATTTTTTTAAAGACGAATCGGAGCAACAAAAGATTGAATCTCAGTGTATCGTGACAATAAGGTCACTCTACCACTTACAAAAACAATCGAGTATTTAAGTCGTCCGTGATGGGAATTATGCTTCAAGGAGGCCCAAATTACATAATATTTCAATAACTAGGTATCTAATATTTCAGTATTGCAAGTTACTGAGTATCCATATGGCAATGGGGGAAATCTCAAAGCTTCCAATAAATTCCTGATCGATGCAAAATGCCTGCAATGATAGCCCAGAAGAGGATCTCTGCAAATATAACATAGAGCAGAATGCCTACTCTTCTTGAATGCCAAACCCCAATGAATATGTGCTTTTGAATCCAATATACCTGCCAATGCCATAGATTAGTTCGAACTGATTCAAATTCATGGAGTAAATCATTCATGTGGAAAACTAAACCCACCAGTGTATTATGTGGATCCTGGTAGTACCATCCATTGATGAAACCTGCAAAGATCCCTTCAGCTGCCATAACATAAACCAGCATGGCATTCATGCCAATCCATTTCAATGGCAGAAACACCAGCTTCAGATCCCAAATATCAACCTGGCAAAGCCAAAATTTTTGCTTCAGATCAGCATAAGGTATCAGGATAGCTGGAAAATGTCACCTGTTTTCGACTGCTGAGAGTGCCATGTTGAAAGCACATACCAGGATATAGATGGCTGAGAAAACAAGTGCTGCTGCTCCAGATGTTACACAAACATAGCTGAAAGTGTATAGCTGTTTATTCAAAGGAATCGCTGTGAAATGTAGAACAATTCCAAGAATAAGGAGAGCAATTCCCATCATGATCCACTGCCTCAGTCTTTCAGAATGACCCTGGAATCGATTTTTTCATTTTTTATCAAAGACAAGAAGCAATGGTATCTTGATATTATAACCAAGAACCGGAATCCTAACCTTCAAATGTACAAGCACATGCCCAAAATGGACTCCAATGATTGTAGAAAGAACAGCAGATATTGAACTGCAATTAGCATACACAACGTGCTAGATCAATAGCTGTAAAGATAGAAAACTCCCACACAGAATTAGTGGTTACAGAGTCCAGAGACCTTAGAATCCCTTCAGGTTCGAAGGGTGCATGGCACCATGATGGAGCGGCATCTTTAAATGGTCCCTCATAAGGGGAATTCACAGTGCAAGCCTGCAGTACTTTAGGAAAAGATTTCAGACCTGTAACTGCTATTCACTGTAAACTAGGTGATTTTAATTTCCAAAGAGGATCATAGCCAGAATTGCAACTACGAAAACACACCCTGGATCTTCTCCATGCTGGTCGTTGGTACATGTGATTGATCCCTAATACTTCTCTGTCAATATATCCCACAGCATTGCAAGGAGGATCCAGTTTTCCTCTCACATTGCAGGCTACCTAAAATGAAATACAGAAAATCTTATCAAACAACAGATAGAACTTTCCCTCAGAGTGGCATACTATTAGATAGAATACAGCAGTTCGTTATCTGGAACTTTATGGTTTTGTAGGATGAGATTAAGGGCAACCAAGGGCTTACAGTGAAAACCTTCCCATAATCAGCACTGTCCTTGTTTTGGACAGTGAACTGCCAGTCAGGAACATATGTTCCATAAAGTAAAGCCAAGTACATAATAAGTATGCATGCACCCACCAGCCTGTAGATTTGGAAACAGAGAACTAGTTAGTAGTATACATTATGATTATGGAGATAAATACCATACCAAGAAAAATCGAAGATGAACTTACCAATGCCAACAGTATAACCTGAACACAGAGAAATGACCAGCTGAAACATCTTTGGGTTGTGCATCTTTCAGAAAAATCTCTGCAAGTGCCACTACCAGATATGCAAAAGCTATTCTCTACAAAAGGTAAAGGGAATTTACTTCCTAAAGCCATTTCTAAGGACTAAATTCTGCAATTAACATCAGGAACATATACCTGTAGAATGCCACAGAATCTTATCATTTTCATATCAACGCCATATGTTAGCTTGTCAGGAGCATGAGAATACCCTCCTTCATGACAGATATAAGGATCCAAAGTTAGCATCAAAAGCTTTTCCCTCGTCTTTTAGAATTTGCAGAGATGGATTAAGATAAAAGAATTTCTCAATTTGGAATCTATAACTGCTTCAGGAACATTTGCTAGGGTGGTAAGTCACTTAGTTGCTTATGAATTATACCACCATAATCTTCTATAATGTTTTGTTAGGATAAACATCCTCAGCTAAATGTGATAATTAGCACATCATGAATGCCTAAACCCTGAGCAGATAGGAACTGATCACCCCCCAAAGTCTCAACCTTTTTCCCTTGACAGCTACTAGTATATGACAAACAAAGGAAACCAAACCTTGTAGTAAGAGACCCCAAAAGAGGAGCTTCAAAGTTCTGAAACCCACCTTCTGGATAGCTTTGCCTTTACCTGGTATTCTCTACAAGAAACTTAACCATGATTAGCCATAGTCTCGGAGAGGAAGAAAAAGACAGTAAGGTACTCACTGTAGTAAATCCAAACTGCTAGTTCATTAACTTTGAAGAAGAAGAAGAAGAAGAAGATCCTTACAACCTTAAGAGCAAGAGGAATGGCCATGCCAACAATGAAAAGAAAGAAGGGCATAACGAAATCGGCAAGGTTGCAGCCGTGCCATGGTGCATGACCAATCACAGGCCACTCTCCTCCAGCATCATCTACTAGAATCATCAGCTACAAAAAGTAAAGAAATTCATTAAAAAAGAAAAAAAAAAGAAAAAACCCCAACAGTCCAGCTCACAGAAAGACTTAACAGAAAATGAAGAGTACCGCCACAGTAAGGCCTCTGAAAATGTCAAGTGAGGCAACACGCTGAGTTTTATTGGGCTTCTGAGCTGAGTCGTCGGCCATGGGGATGGCCAGAGTATGACGTTGAGCAGGTTCTGCTTTGATTTCAGCCATTCTGAAAGCATCCAGTTACTGTCGGCCTGAAAAGGTGGTTGCTGTAAGAAAAGCTAACAAAGAAGAAAAAAATAATTGATTAAGATAGTATAATTTCTTTGTTCTTTTTTTTAATTATTTTGGATTTTTTTCCTGGGGCAGTGTGCTGCTGACAGTAACCTTAGATTATTGGAGTAACAAGTTCAACGACGTTATCTGCGTGCACGTGTTTCTGAAGACAAAGGTTTGAACAGGAGGTCAAAAAATATCTGAACATGAGATACGTTTGTGTTTCATAGGCTATTTAAACACTTTACAAGAAAATTTAATATTTTATTTTTTCAATAAATTGAGAAAAATACTTTTCGAAGAGAGGATTGAGGAGATGAAAGTCAACGATAAGATTAGGAAAATGGAGGGTCTATTATTGTATCTTAAAAAAAATTAGATGGGATATTCATAATCTGCAGCTCTTTATTCTTTTCCAAGGAAGCACTTTGCTATTTGTGTTGGACATAAACTTAATGTCAAGGGCCCAGAATCGACAGAGTCATAATTTGTGTATTAAGGCGAGATTAGGTATTTAAGGGTTAAAACTATAACGCCTTATATAGTCATACATTGCCGACAATAGAAACTGTTGATGAGATTTTGAAGTTTAGAGAAAGCAGAAGATGCACCATCACCACTGAAGACATCAAAGAACGAAAACTAGTAATTTAGTTTCTGTTTCAAAAAGTTTTACATCAAGAGAATAAGACACTGAATCTGTTCCTCATTAGCAATCTCCCTTCCATGCAATCATCCTAATTGCAACGTAGCAAGACAGATATCCCACTTGATCTTGTTTGTAAACGAAACATAATGCTTCAAAGTTTGTGCCAAATTGTTTCCAATCCAATTACTGAACTGTTGAACATAGTATCAAACGACCTTGTCCACCCACCTGTTTCACAAAAGGGCACTGTTTCTGTTTTATAAACAAAGATTAACAAAAGGTCCCCTGGATGGACAATGATAGATAGGTATGCAATTTGGGTAGCAACTACAGCATATGATTAACAATGTCATAAACTCATGCATCCAAATGGGATTTTGACCAATGACCTAACCCTCCATCCTGCTCATGCAACAAAGATACATTGTTTGAGTGAAGAAAGATTGCAGAGACAAGAATGCATATGATTAACAATGTCATAAACTCATGCATCCAAATGGGATTTTAACCATTGACCTAAACCTCCATCCTGCTCATGCAAGGAAGATATAATGTTCGAGTGAATAAAGATTGCAGAGACAAGAATGGATATGATTAACAATGAGATAAACTCACGAGTCCAAATGGATTTTGACCAATGACCTAACCTCCATCCACCATCCTTCTCATGCTATGAAGATATATCATTCAACTGAAGAAAGATTGCAGAGACAAGAATGCCATTTGTCCTAGATCAATAGCAACAATTATGAAGATTGAAGGGCATTCAACCTTAAGACTGCTAAGAAATGGTGATTAAGGTATCAGTCATCCCTTGATGAACATGACAGCCCACACTGAATGTGACATGGCAACCGAAACAATACAAGAATGCATAAAATGGAGCTAGAGGGAAACAAAAAAAAAATATTAGTTTTACCTTTGTTTCCACCGGGTTTACCAGCTGACCTTCCCCTAGCCCTGCCTTTAGCCCTCCCCTCATCTCCACCAGGCTCATTGCCTTTAGCTTTTCCACCAACAGCACCTTCTTCTCTAACTCTGCCCCTTACGCAGCCCACCCCAGGCGGCTTTCTATCTGAGCAAGTTTAACTAGAGATACCAACAGAAGGATTGCCGAGAGAAGGACATGCATATGGCTTAATGCATGGCTCTTGGCCTCTTCTTTAACTTTGCCAATCACCTGAAAGGGAAACCCAGCAATCATAACTGCAACAGAGTAGGAGTTCTGCTTTTATAAAGATAAGCTCGCTTAGTGCAGATTAAAGAAAATGCATTCTTGTTGGTTCAAAAAACAACTAATTGAAAAATCCTATGCCACCATTTCATCATTGAGAGCCAGGTATGAGAAGAGAAGCAGAAACGCAAAGAATATGAACTACTTAAAAAATTCATTATAAGCACACTGTTGGGCAGCTCCCTGGAGAGCAAGGGGATCCATTCATACAACAAGAGCTGCAGAAATATAACTTTGCTTGATAAATCAAACAATTCCCACTTGCTGAATAAGAGCAAACTCTGGGTCAGCAAGGCAACCAATCTCAAGGGTATCATCAGAGGATGCGCTTCGACGAAAGGCATCCAACCAAAGCTACATCACCGGTTACTAAGAGAAAAGCTTTGAAAGAGGATGCCTCACGGAGCACATAAAAAATAGTCTGATTTGGCTAAAGAAGCATCATTCCAGAGGCAGCAAATGGACCCGAAGAACTAATAAGGAAAATCAATTTGAAAAATTAAAAAAAAAAAAAACAAGAAGAAGAAGCATGGGTAGTAATGCATCATCGGGGGGACTCGAAGATACTCGATTGTATTCCCACGAATGTAACTCTGATTTACCATTATCGCTACTGCGGATTCACTAGAGAGAGAGAGAGGGATCGGTTCTGAGCTTGGATGTGTTTTTGAAATTGCGGCTATTGGAGGGGACCAACGAATTCCACGTTGGTCGTGTATTAGGTTTAGATCGGATTAAGTATTAATCTGCGAGACATTTTTTAAGACAAATCGTGAGACACAATGAATCAATATTAACATCTTTAATCTGTGAAACGTTTCTTAAGACAAAACAATAGGACTAACAGGCTCTAGAAAGAACAACACTTTTTGACAGCACTATGGTTCTTGATACACTTTTTCAAAAAAAAGTACGGGGTGAAGCTCAATCAATCCGTTGTCGTCCAGTGGCTAGGATGTCTGGCTTTCACCCAGGAGACCCGGGTTCGATCCCCGGCAACGGAATTACGAACTCTTTTTGCTCAAATTAGAACAATAAAGGCAGATTAATTAACACTTGAATAGTAGAAAAGCATAATCTAAGAATTTTAATATTGTTCCTATATGATCTATGAGACTGGAATCTGGAACATACAATTGCTCAGGCATACGTACTAAAATTTTCCACAAGCACCACAAGAAAGATGTTGGGGAACTATTCAAAGCAATGCTATACATGGCTTGTAAAGAATGATGCGGGATAAGCACACCAAAATTTGAGACTCTTACAGGAGAACACAACTTGCACACCAAATAACAGATAACTGTAAAATCAAGGTGGTTGGAGGCGAAACAACAGTTGTAAACTCTCAGCAACTGTACTACAGATACAGTCCGGTGACCGGGGGACCCAGCTTAACTCGATTTTATGCATCAAGGGATGTGCTTTATGAGTTTGGTATGGTATAGTCACTTTCCAATTCCCAGTTCTTTTGATATCTCTCTTGTCAGGCTGAATTGTGAAGTGTTATGCCATGGGAATAAGGTTCGAGTAACTGGAAGTTTCCTGCGAAGATCCTGCATGGCACATAAAAATTTTAAGAGCATTAGTTTCATTTCAACGGGGTTCCTGAAGTTGACGAGTATTCTAGATGGACATCAGGAGATCTAATATTCTCTCTGTAGACAGGCATTCTAGCTAGGATTTATCTATTGCTCCAGCATGACTCCTACCAGCAATATGATTTTCCACAGAAAAACATGAAATGGTATTAGGTTCCATCATCCACATACTGGCATGATTGAGAAACAAGCAGTATCCTTCAAATACAACCCAAAAATAGCTGGGTGTAACGGTTGAAAACAAATCTAAAAATGGTATCCTAACCTAATTCAAAAGGTTTCCCCAGCAACTTTTGGCTAAAAAGGCCTTTCAAATCAAAACATACCTTGAAAGTGGTATCTGGCAAATTCAAATAGGATGCCTGCATTATGTCTCGACTATCAGTAAAGAACTCTAGAAAACTCAAGCATTTGAAATAAACCAGACATATTGAAAGCAACCTCAAGGGATGCCAGGTACTCTGTCTCGTGGTGGCGAATTATGGTGGCTATAGAAACTGCACTATCATCAGGGGACTGAAACAAACACAGAAAGTATTAATCATATGAAACCAATTATAGAAAGAGGACAGGGCAGAAAGAGGTCAGAAGGCATTTCTGTTGATGCACGTTCAGGAGCCACAGGGCAGGATAAACTACGCCAACAAAAATTACCTACTGCCACTGTTAATAACTCTAAAACTTCTATTTTACAACTTATGGTAATATCCAAACTATATATCTCACATGCCTTCACATTAGAATATTTGCTCAATACAGTTATCAGCCTGAAATGCTATGTCAAAATAGTTGAAAGGCAAAAGAAAAGAAAAGAAAGAACCAAGGAAGAAGACAAGAGAGGGGGGGAGGGGAGCAATGTTAAAAGAGCTTGTCAATTTTGTAATAACCTGAAATAATGTAGAATCTTTACATTCATGTCTTGCATCTAATTGCACGTTTCCCTCTTCAAAATAGTGTGCACCGACCTGAGATGAAAAAGAACTGACTCATTCAGATCTGAAATGCGGGAAGAAAAGAGTCACAAATATGCCATGCACTAAGTCATGAGAAATACTGAAATACCTGCAATTTGCCTTTCAATTCCAGTATTTGAATATCATCTTTAAACTCAATGTTCCATATTGACCGCCAACTTCCATTGCTGTAAAGCCAAAAAGCATTATTAGAAGATAAACAGTCATGTGTTTCTGTGTGATCCTCTGTTAGACTACTAACAGATAATCAAATAGCTAGTCAGCTATACAATCAAGCAATCACAGTAGAACAGTCACTAGTACATTCTAGTCTAACAAATTTAACGCACCAGAAATTCTGTGGGCTAAGTCTAGCAGCAGAAATCACTACAACAAGCTCAAAATCAGATCCAGGTCCCTCCACATCTTTTCCATTAGTACAGTAAACTGAACAAAAACCTTTTGGATAAGCTTCACCAACATACTTTGACATTTCTATGTCCAAAGCACATCTGCAACGAAAACAATGAAATTAAGTACAAATTGTAATTAAAGCATCAGATATGCACCCTAATTCCAGTGATAAACTGCCATTGGTTTTTGCTTAGAACTTTATGATATAAAGTAGGGATGATAGAAAGAGCAACTATGATTACATCTCTGTTCATGATGAGTGCTAGTTTCAGCAATAACCATCAAACTTATCAGTTGTTGGCATTAAGCAACTTTATAGATCCTGGGACAGTCCTTGGTATCAATCCAGGAGAGTCAAAAGCCGGGAGAGAATCATAGAACAGCCACAATTAAACACAAAAACCTACACTAACATGCAGGTAAAGGCGCAGTAGTAACAAAAACCTACACGTTTGGAATGGGTCACTGTGCACAACAGGCAAAGGTTCAAATTCAAGTCATTTCCATGTCAGCAAACATGGAATAAATTAGATCTAAGGCGGTTCTAATTTGGATCCCGCTATGGAGGAAATAGGCACTTGAAATGTGAAGACCCCATATTATTCTGTCAACTCTATTAAATCTCACAGAGAGATGCTCGTAATAGTTCATTAGAAATCAATTAAAAATAATATCAGTCCATTAGAGCTGTAATGCCTACCGGTATTCCTCTATATACGGGGATGGAAGCTCCTCATCAGTGGCAGGTCTCACCTCTGTACAAACCTGAACCAATTTAGGACATCATGATATAAACATTCAAATTAAATGACGCATTAACATTCTAAGTGTCATATCATCAGGAAGAAAACTACCGAATATTAAAAATTTCAACTTCGGGAAAAGATTTTACAGCAAAGGTTCTTTGAATTTTATGGCATTAAGAAGTTTCAATCACAAGATGCATTAATAAGGCTAGAAGGTACCTGTTTGACATGGTCAACTATGGCAACTTGAGCAGTCTTGGGGTCTAGATACTCATTATCCTGAAGCTCCCCATATGATGTAACCAGGACCTAAACTCCAATTGGACAACATTGCAACAATCAGATTTGTTTTAGAACCAAATTCAATGACATCAGCATTGAACAAAGAGACCAGAAATTGTAATTATCATCATATTTGATTAAAAGAGAACAAGCCAATATGAGAAATGGAGGTAATTGGATGACTTATGGACCATAACCATGGAAAATAAGCTCAATATCCTATCTAGAAAATGTTAGAAATGAAGCACTTAAAACGCAATGATCGATACTCATTGCCTCTAAAGTAAACAATCAAGGCACTCTAAAATGACATATAAACCTCCAGCATTCAAGCTACACTTACAACATTTAACCAACTAAGACATGTTTGTATTTATTATGCATAATCCAACATAAACTACAAATATGAAGCAAGGCAATTCGTGATAATAAATGTATACCTTAAAAACATAAAATGCATGAACTAAAAGAAAGCTATTTCTGGCAATCCCGAAACATATCAAATGCACTTACATTTCTGTAAGCCTAACCAATCACATTACTATACATCTAACTTTAAGTTACTAATAATTAACACTAAAGCAAATCATATTAAGGGTTTCTAAGACTTACATCTCCGAATCTACCAGGCATTTCGAGGCAAATCATGTGAGATTTGTTGTAAACAGGAAATGCCTCCGATACCGCCTCATTGTACACGTCATCATCATTCAAAACAGACTTTAAATCTGCAAAAAAATATATTATATATAAAAATGATATAAGAAAAATCGACAATGGAACCGATCAATCCAAATCAAATGCGAATCCAACAAACGAGATAGAGAATAGAACTAATTGATCAAACTGATCGATCGAAAACTAAAACGACAACGACAATGGCAAATGCAAGGCTAAAACGACACTAGACAGAGAGAGAGAGAGAGACCTTTAGCGACGTATTGGATTTCGCCAGCGGGAGCGTTGAGGAGGAACCATTTGGCGATCTCTTTCCTTTGCTCCTCACTCAGCTCTGTTTCTTCTTCTGCCATACCTATCTTTCTAGCTCTCTGCAGAGCAAATTTTAAAGGAAAAAACCTAAACCGTTTGGATTTGTTTGGAACGAGAAACAGAAGAAAAGCAGAGGAAAATGAAAGAGAGAGAGAGATATGAAGAAGAAGATAATGATCTGTAAAGGCTTTCTGGTTTGTGAAACAAGAGAGTGAAGGAAAAAGAGAAAAAACAAATATCGAAATCATTTCCGCCTGTGGGGTTTTGATTTTCTTTCAGCCCCTTTAAACGACGTCGTAGCCTCGACATCAAAGAGCGATGTCGTTTCAAAGCCTTTCAAAATTTTTCTCTCGGGCTTAGAAAAGTTTAAGCAAGTAATGAAAAACTCCGAAAATAAAATAAGACAATTTATATACATAAGTTGTTATTCTTTTAATAGCATGCAAATAAGTTTTTACTTCTTAGTTTGTATCTACGTAAACTCGTAATTTCAACGAAAAGTTATTAATCATCAAATTTAATATTATCGAATATTTTCTATCCACATAATATATAATGTGATAATTAACATAATCACATAACTACCGATGTTAAATAAATCACATCACCTACATAAATCCGTAATTTTAACAAAAGATTAACAAGCATCAAACATAATACAAATAAAAATTTTCTGTCCACATAATATATGACGTGATAATTACTGTGATCACATGATTATCGATATTAAATAAGTTATATGATCACTTTCATTTGTCACGTGACAAAATCTGTATCAGTTGACATTGGTCAGACGATTGTTAATTTTTTGGTAAAATGAAAGACGTGCAACTACAAATCGAAAAATAAATAAGGGTTAAACTACTTGGCACAGGTTAAAGGTGATAGAGAGCTACACATTTTATTGTGAAAGGGCTAATGGTGAGTGTTGAATATCAAAATTTTGATTTACAGATTCTACAGGGTACATTTTAGCAGGAATTCCACTGTTGAACTAACAAATTAGCTTCCAAAAACTGTTTCCAAACCCTCAGCGGGCGTATGTCCCTAATGCTAGCAGAATTTTCCTTTGCTCTGGGGTTCATGAACAAGCCTCTTGCTGCAAAACCCATCAGTTCGGTTGGATCCATGTAACTGCGAATCCTTGATGCAATCCCACCTTCAAAAGAAAACCCCATTCTAAAATATCGATGATCATCGGGAGAGCACTCTTCTGAAGAGGTAACAGCGTTTGGCTTCAGCTGGACTTCGGTTTCCTGTCCTGATGATTCATCCAGCATACATTCATTGCTTCCTAAGCCAAATGGATCCCAATCTACCTGATGCAGGATATCAGCTGTCCTTTTTGCACCATTGATGTGATGATTTTCCAACTGGATAGATTGCTCGAGCACTAATTTGTCAACTTGTACTTTTAAGTTCTGCAGGTGATGCCCGATTCTAGAGGCCACAGCATCGTACAATTTTCCTCTTGATGCATCTACGGGTTCTTCCACATTGAGCAGATCATCAAAATGTATAGGGTCTCCAATTAGAACTGTCACCTACAAAATTTTATGCATTAAGAGAAATCATCAGCTAGAGTCGGCAAAAAAAAGTAAAGGAAACAAAGAAATCAACATATCACTTCATAAGAGCAAATGTAATCATAAACATAAAACTATGATATAACCAGCCATTAGCAAGGATTTGCTTGTCAAGCCTAATATGGGGAAAGAGGTTTAGGGAAGTGAAAAAGGGAAGAGTGGAGAAGGGTAGAGATGTTAAAATAGGGGAGAGAAAGAAAGAACACAATGTTACTAAAGATGGAATGATGAGGGAGGCATTTGCAGCCTGTAGCTGAACATGTTTAAAACATTGCAAAGTCACACGTTGCAGACAGTACAATTACTCACAGGAGGCTGTTAAACTTACAACCTTATTGCCAGAATTGAGTGGAATGGAAACTTTAAGAATGTCTATCTAGCAAAAGAAAGAATAGCAGACCACATACCGTCTTGCCAATCCTTGGGAAATTGGCTCCTATAGGCATAACATCTTGCATTCCAGTATGCACAAATGGCAGGACAATTGGGGTATTGTCTGCATCTAGAACCAACCTGTATCACCATAAGGTTGTTAAATGTATTTTGTAACTGACATGGAAGAAGGAAAGGATAAAAAAAGCAAAGGAAGAAAAAAAAAAGCAACAGACATAATTGGACAAATCATTTTCTTAAAACAGATTTTATCAAAGAAGAGATGAGGCCAGTTTATTTCCAGCTAGAAGGAGATATAACTCTCATCTCTTAAAGATAAGTTATCAAAAACTCTTACCTCCCAACACCTCTCTTGGAAGACCTCACAGTTTTTCCACCATCTCGGGAACGACTGCCTTCTGGGAAGATGTGAACCCATCCACCACTATTCAACTTTGAAATAGCCATGTCCATGCCCTACAACAAATTGAACCAAAAGGATGAAATGGGCATAACTGCCATACATGAAACACAGTCATGAAGAAAGGCATAGACATGCAGATGAGCCTAAACCATACTGTATCACAAACCTACCAATACAGGTGCAAATATCTGAGGCCTAGACCATATTACAGAACTCCAGGATGCAACATAAGAAGTTCAAGGAAAGAACAAAGAAACCTAGTCCCATAAAAACACTAAACAATATGCATGTAAACCAAATATGTTTGTACTAGCATGCTTACACATTGACAAAACAAATCAGTATGGGTCTACAATCAGACCAGTCTGGCACATTAGCCATCATTTCCATTTCACAGAAGTTCAAATGCCAATAAGATCTCCCTCCTTTTGTTTTCCCGTTTCTTCAGTTAAATGCCCCTCATCTCAACAATACATACTGTAAATTTCACAATGCAAGGATTCTAAATTCATCTGCACAATGCGGTATAGTTATCAACTTGATCATTCAATATTTAACATTCACTGTTCCATGATTACTAAAAATACTTCTAAAACTTTAAAAGGGGTACCTTCTGATAAATCCCATCACCACGAGACACTGGCAACACTTTTACAGATCGAAAGAATGCAGAAGTCACAGGATTACTGAAACATCGATCTGATGCACACAGTGTCCATCTCAAGTTCTGAGCATCCAGAAGAACTCTCGGAGGAAGTAGCGACGCAATGACAAACGGATCATCAACAGATGCAACATGATTGCTTACCTGCAATGAATTTCAAAAAAACAATAAAACCGTTCCTTCATCAGCATATGCTACACATAATAACAGGATCACAAATAAGAGAAACACACACCTACAATTGAGGAGAAGCTAAAACTGATCAATAGCAAAAAACCAAAGCTTATACCGTTACAAGGGGTTTGTTCTTGGGTCTATTAAGCAATGCGTCGTGTAATTTTTCGAGGCCATAAACCTGACAGAAAAGAGAAAGACATTAGTTCTTACAAACCGCGATATACACACAAAGAATTCTCAATCATACAAAAATCCTACGTACTTGAACGCGATTGAGACCATTCATGAAAACGTGGCAAACATTTCCTATCAAAGGAACAGCCACAGCTTGAAGCGTTCGCAAAATAACTGAATCCTCCTCCACATTAAAGTCCTTACTCACTGCAATACCAGCAACGTAAATGAATTTTAATTCCTAAAATATCCAAAAAAAGAGTTTTAATCAAGAGAAGACATCAGATTCAGAGCGGGAAAAACAAAAAACAGTGACCTCGTTTGCGGTAGAAAGCGGAGGAAGAAGGGAGAGAATCGCGACGGAAGTCACGGAAACGACGGAGCCAGCGTTGGACCGTGGAGGAGACGTAACGATCAGCGAACATCGAATGACGGTGGCGGCGATGGCGATCAACCGCTACCCTGAACCGCTGCCTGAGCTGGAGCTGTAAAACGCGAGCCTTGTTCTTCCATAGATCTCCCCTGTCTATCCACTGCACGGCCATTACTTTTGCTTCTTCTTTCTCTATTTTGGCAGATTTTCTCAGCGAATTTCTGAAAAAAAAATAAAGGGAGAATTCGTCTTTTTCTTTTCTTTTTTTTTTTTTTTTTTTCTGTTGATCTGATTAAAATAGCAGAGAAGCGCGAGTATGAAGAGCGGAGACAGAAAAGTGCGAAAGAGAAACTGGCGAGGCGGCAGGGATACTGACTGACCATTTAGCACATCGGGTCGGGTTATCGGAGGATTCGGTTATTTAAAAATATTTTAATTACTTTTTTGAATTTTTTTCTTTATTTGAAAATATAAATTAAATTTTGATTTTCATTAATTATATTTTCTAAAAAAATTTATCCTTAACTTGGAAAAAAAGTGGTATTAAGAGTAATAAGCATTTTTTTTTACTTTTTAAACGAGATACTAATTTGAAATAAATAAAGATACACAAATAAGTTAGTATTTACAAATAAATATATTCTTTCAAATTTCAATTCATAATATTATCTTTTTGTGACGGTTTTTGTAACTTTGTAACAATTTTTTTATACTAATGAAATTACTTTAATTACATGTATAAAACATAATACGATATAATGAATACACTGATTAATCAAAATAAAATGTGTTATTATTGTTAATAATAATTATATAAGTTAAGCAATTCAATGGGGATCAAATTTATCTAGATCATTGTTGAGCCAAACTTAAGCAACTTGAGTAGTAGGCTCGATTGCATTATGACAAATAATAATGATATAACTATTATGAATAACAACATCATTATTATTGTTTCAATGATTTTCTCTTATTGTATTGAATTTAAGTAATTATGATATGATTGAAGGGATGGAATTATAAAAAAAACAAATATTTTATCTTTAAAGTTAATTTTGTAAATTTTAATTTTATACTTATAATAATCTGATTCAAGAAAATATTACAATTACAATTTACAAATAGCTTAGGATTAATAGTTTAATATTAAAAATAATTTCGAATTTTCTTATTTTTATAATAATAAATCCATATATATTATCCTAATCATCATAAAAAAATTTATCGGGTCGGGTTGGCTGATCAAAGTTTTCTTTTATTATTTGATTATCGAGTGTTGGATAAGATGCTTTGGTGGGTGCAATGGGGGTAAAATCTCTGTTGGGGCCACGGGAGACACGTCAGAAGTGCATAGGACGCATTGTTACGTGACACGCGTAACCTTAAAACGTCGGGAACATTGAGGCTGGCGCATGCTATAACTTCCAGAAGTATCTTGTCCTAAAAATACCTTTTGGGCTGGGTCACTTTGGGCTTAAAATTCTTAAGTTTGCGGACCCTGAAAAACAGAGGCTCGCCTTCTTAGTATTACCAAAAAGTCCTCCAATTATGTTAATTTATACAACTAATCCCTTAATTTTTTTTATTATATCCAAACAAGTTTTTATTTTCTGATTTATACCCACACAACACTAAACTTTAACAGAAAATTAACAATATCTAGACTCAATATCAACTGTTATTTTCTATCTACGTGACATAACGTAATAATTGATGTGAAACAAGTCACTTAACCATATCATATATCACGTAAATTGAAAATACAAATGTACATTAAGTTCGATGATTGCTAATTTTCCATAAAGATTAAGAGCTTGTGTGAGTACAAATTAAGGAGAAAGGCTTCTTTGAGTAGAATAAAGAAACTATGCACTATTAAGATTAAGGCATATTAGGAGGAATCTCTCACATGGTTTAAAACTTGTATGACAAGCATAAATGAGCGATGGCTGACACTCCATCAAAACGGAACTTGGGCAAGTACGTTACGCATTGATGGTTTCCAAAATTTCTTTCTACAAATCACAATCAGTTAGAAATTTGACATTTTAACTAAAAAGTGAGGCTTGTTGGTCATTAAACAGTCAGAAACACTGGCTTGGCATTTTGAGCATCCAAGCTTCCAAAAGTCCAATCCTCCACCCGAGTTTTCTCTACCAATTATTGAAACAATGGTCCGATTTCAAGCTCATCTTTAGCTCAACCTCCATTCTGAGGATCATGTAAAAGAATTGATAATCTGCTACTGACAAAACCACCTAGACAGGATGAAGCATTGAGTATGTTTCCAATGATGAAGATTGAAACGCACTTGAGTGGATTAGGACTGTTCAAGTGATAAAGGAGAGCATTTACCTTAAGAAGAATCAGCAAATGAAAATCTGATAATCAGGCTGTGGATCTCCAATGTTCAAATAGTTTACATCAACGACAACACTGCCCAGATCATCTGGCCAAAACCAAGAAATTTTGTGCTAATTGCTAAGTCATTCCATTAAGTTAAGCAAAAAATGCATACGTATGCTTAACTATACAAATAAAACTAGCATAAAGACAAATGGTTAATCAAACCTTCATATATTGTCCTCACATAATTCACATACTCAGGTATGAGATCCCTATATATGATTCCTCCGGGACGCGCATCCAGGACGAGCAGGACTCCTGTCAAATCATTATCATGACCAAACTAATAAATATTGAATCCTCGTCTTTCAAAATAGAGAAACAGTAGTAGAATCTTTTCAGTTCCAAATTTCATTTTTGCATTTACTATAAAAGTTCTGTAGGTACTGAGAACAGATTGTTTCTGGTATTTTTAGTAGCACTGAACTTGGAACCTATAGAAAGACCTACCTGGAGCCATCCAACCTTTTGTTGAATTGCTTGGCAATGGAGCAAGCCAGAGAATATTTCTCAAGTTCATTGAATCATCATAAGTCACGTTGGACCCTGGAAAAAGCAAATGTAATCAATAATGGATAGAGCACAAAACATCACAGTATGGAATTCATATATGTTGTGTCTTTAAATAGTAAGAAGCTACTAGAAAATGTAACACTTCTGCCTATAGATCAAAGAAAACATCATATTGTACCCTTCTGGCAATATCCCATGTTGATTGGAAACATGTCTTTATCATATGCTGGGTATTCTTTAGCATGAAATCTGCCATTGAAATGCTACAAGTTAGGAACATGCAAGCGTTCAAAGTAATAGATTGGTAAAAGTATTGCTGGTAGAGACCATTATCCATCTTATCCTTTTTCCATCCCTTTTTCATATAAGCTTCCAACTCTTAAAAAGTGGCCAGTGCCTCACTAATAATCACAGTTTATAGCATCTCTAGACATAATAATTCTTCACCAATTTCATACATTTTCCTAAAGGTCTAAGGCTTCACAAAAGAAGCTGATCAAAACAATGATACCCCAAGTTCCAAAACTAAAGAGGTTCAAATTTGCCATATGAATACTGGCCCTTGAATTTCGATAAATAAAAATTTCCAGAAGCTGTCACCTAACTTCTTTATTCAACATTTTTCCAATTTGAGTCCTATGCAAATTACATCTCCCCTGCACAAGCAGATTGATCATGCAAAAAGATAAAGCTTACAAAATGCCAAGCCTTCCGGTCTCTGTGGCAATAAAAATGTGACCATGAAACAAATCATATCGAGTTAATGAAACTTTCAATCCAACAGAAGGACCCCTCTCAACAATAAGTTTGAACAAGTATTCAAGATATGAATTCAACTCCTGCAATTTCAGAAAAGCCAAATATAAGCTAAACATCTAAATAAGTTTCCGGGAAAATACCAAAAGTATTGAAGAGTCTGGTTTATAAACCTGACTTATGAAGCGTCTACCATAGGGCGTTCTGGTTAACCCACATTTATTTTCCTTTGATCCTTCGACATCAGGCACCTGATTCACGCGTAATGACAGCCGTTCATCAGCTGAAACCCACCAATTATGGAAAAGTTTACTGCTTTCAGCTGTGAGAACACGAAGTTAAATCAACTAAAAACTTACAGGCAAGACAGTTGGATCAAGGGCGCGATGGATTGAACCGGGATCACCACCAGAGTCAACAGCGAGACGGGCCAGCTCGAGAACCGGTTCGGGAGGCCACCAAACGAGCTCATTTTCCTCATCTCTTGGACTCTTAAGAAGGGTCCGTCTATAAGAAAGGGATTTGGAATCTGGGGTTTTTCGGGTATCGATGGGAGTGAAGGGTACGAGGAATTTGAAGCAGGATTTGAGTTCATCAGCGACCGAAGGGTTAACCGAGGAAGACTGAGATGGCGGGCCGAGGAGAGAGAGCAAATCCGACGGCGTAGCTTTGGGAATCGAAGGCGATAAGGATGGGGATTTGGAGAAGAAGAAGGGAGACGAGGAAGAAGCTGCGAAAGAAAGAGAAAGGAAAATGGTGAATCGGAGGGAAAGAGAGGTATTGCCCATTGGCAAATTTCCCTCCTTTCTGTAAACAGCTGTTTTCCTGTGAACTCCCTTAGAACTTGGAAAGGTGATTCGATTAGATTTTGCCACGTCAGCTTATGTTTAGTGGGTCCATTAAAACCATTGACTGGGTGAGGAGATAGGATTTGGGCAACAAATCCTTATTTAAAGATATTTTTGTAATTTTAATCCATGTTTAAGGATATTTTTGTAGTTTTAATAAACAAAATTATCGATTTAAACAGAAATTATTCACAATATATTATTTAAATAATACAAATATCCATAAGATACTAATATGGAGATGTTAAAACTATAAAATGTGATGAAACATGGGCCTTCCTGGCAGCCAATGAATGTTAAATTAGTACTGACAGGTTTATGATAAAAGTTTAAGAGAAGAAAACTGGTTTTACAATGCTAGGAAGTGGCATGAAAGCCTAAATTATCACAATCTGTAAGATTATACAGAATTTGACTACAAAACTTAAAAGGACCATTGTTCTGGTATCTTTCTTTAAATCTGTTTGTGCATCCCTGGTTTCCATCTTCATCGAGTATGCCATCGACCTGCAATCTATTCCAGCTAAACTGTATTGTTAAAATTCTGCTCATGATGGGGTATTAATTGTGTCCCTGCATATTCAAAACTCCTGAAAAGATGACAAGGGTACTCTGCCGGATTGAACTATGTTACGGAATTTATATAGGCAGTCCAATGGGACGAAATTTCTGCTGCACAAACAGAATTAAGAGTCTTAAAACATGGCAACAGACAAAAATGAAAGGTTCAAACTACCAGCATTGTTTGACACAGCTCTGGGAATACGAGGATAATTCTACCAAAGCCTAAAATCATTGCATTCGTAATTTACATTGTTGTCTCTAGTTGTTTTTATTCAATTTCAATTATCACACTAGGAAAAGCATAAATATCTTAGTGCCACTGAGCCAATATGGTCAAAACCAGCTCCTTCCAAACAAATGGTCTAAAACCAACATTCCACTACAGAAGCAATGTCCCTAGTCAGCCAAAGATTAGTTCTGCAAAAGCAGGGTGAAGAAGACTTCACTTACAGTGACGAGTGCTGCCACCCAGACACTAAAAGCCATCCATAACTTTGATGCCAGCATTCTTGTCCCACTCCTCTGGAGCAGCAACTTCTGCCATTACCTTTTCCTGACCACGCCAAAGGATCTGCCCGCGAAACACATGCCCTCAGATAGGTATCATGAAAGATGAAATACCAAAAATTATAATTATACTGCACTCACCTTGTCAATGACCCCAAACTCTTTAGCTCTGGTAGCATCCATATAAAATGGTCTTTTCATCACATTGGCTACCATCTCTACTGACTAATGATAGAGAAAGTGATATACTGAGTTCCTTCATTTTTGCAAATTTTATATCTAACAAAGAAGACTAGCATATATTCATCACACTTACATTTCCTGTGTGCTTGGCCAGAAGTTCCACTAGTATGTCCCTGTTTATTATTACCTGCAAAACCAAATCACAGTCAGAGGGCTTCATACTGCAATTTAGATTCATAAATTGCAACCTCTCAAAAGGCTGTGAAAGACTCAAAGAAGAGCCCAAGATGAACAATTAAAGAAAAATGCAAATCCAGATCAAATATTATTGTATCAGAGCACAAGGAAATGCTTAATTGCATTTAAATGTAAAGAACAAGAAGTTTCCACAGACCTCTTTGGCACGTATAAGAACATCACTTGCTGGCATCAATCCAGATGATGGTATACGAGGCTGTTGGATCATAGCTGAAACAAAATACAAGCCAACACTTGAGAAATTGTATTTTTAAAAGATAAGATGGAATCATAAAAATTTAGAACCACGGACAAGCAGGAAACTGCATCATACCTTTGGCATGAGGCATCATAAACCGTTTACCCTTAGTGCCCGCAGAAAGTAAAAGACAAGCCTGACCTATAGCAGCCCCAACAGCGACTGTATGTATCTGTGTAAGCAACAATTACCATGTTATGAAGGAATACCAAAAAAAAAAGAAAAAGTTGACTAGTAAGATCATATCATTCTTGAACAAAAACAAGAAAAAAACTGAGGAGAGATCCAGAGAAAAACTTAATATCCTTATTAAAATATGGCAAACAAGAGAAATTGATATCTTTTAAGAAAGAAATTTACCTCATTTTGTAAATTCATTAGTGCATCATACATGGCAAAACCCTCGGTCTCCATTCCAACCTGCGGCATAAGCAGTTTTAAATTCTGTAAATATGGACCGGAAAGAAAACACAAACAATATTCAAGTGCGAATAGCAAGCAGTAGAAGCACCACCAAGGAAGAACAAAATGGTGGTGCATACAGTGTAGGGGCCATTCAGGAGCATAATGCAGTCTTATGTTTAACAGGATACACAAAATTCACACAAAACACTGCCAAAATCAAACCTTTGAACACGACTTGGCTTACTTTATGTCTTATGACATCTATCAAATGATAGCAACATCTCCAGAAGCTATGGAAATACAAAATGCATTACATCTTCAACAAGACATCTCTTTATTATCAAACTTATAGGTATCAGATGCAATGCTCACTGTTTCACCATCATCACGAGTTGTCCCCGTAGAATTTATGTAAAGATATATTGGTTGCTTGGGATCCATCCACTGAAGATACATCAATTCTGCAACTATGAGCTCTGTCACCGCAGGCACAAGCTGAACGATGAACATGGTTAACTGGTTGAACAGATTAAAATAACAATGTAACAGTGTGATGGATGCACGTCTCATACCTCTAGCTAAATGCAAGAACATGAAAAACCAATGCTCAAAAAGGCCAAAAACAATGGTAGCAGTTGTCCCCCCTTGTTGTTTCGAAACTTTTATACAAATAATTTTCAATTAAAGATTAACCCCCCCACCCTCTTCTCTTCCTTATTGAAAAGACTTACCGGCATGCCGATGTAAACTATTCTACCGTGAAGAAGCAATGAAGGTAAGTCCGGCGGAGGCCTCCGCGGCCGGTGCTCATTGTATGAAACTGATCTTTCCACCTAATTCAGCCAATAAATGTTTAATTCACGTTATTTCAGTTAATCCAAATTTAATCACTAGAATTAAAAGCCTAATTTAATTAATTTGGAAAAAGGAAATTGTTTTAATAATTCTGATATTCAAAGGCAATTAAAAAGTTTAACCAAATATTTATCGACAATTACACTTACTTGAGCCGGAGTAGCCATGAGTTTGGGCGACTCAAACAAGTCCAAATACGGCGGCGTATCAGGATTAACCGGACGGTTAAGAAGCGTTTCAGGGGAGGAAGCGGCGACAGAAGCGAGCTTCGAGAGAAACGGGTCCTTAGGGTTTACCGGAGGCATGGGGATTTTAGCGGCGTTTTTGGCACCGAAAGCGCGGCAACTGAGCGTCAAAGCCTTTGGTCTTCGAACGGATTGGGAAGAAGCGGAGGATGGGATTCTGTAAGCCATTGGCGCGTGCAAGCAACTCGCCATGGTTTTTCTTGTGAAGTTCGAATTTTCCCCCTTTTTTTTTCCTTTTTCTGATGTGGAGGTCGACAGGAAGAAGAAGGAGGTTCTGTTCTTTCAGTTCAATCTGGAAACTGGGAAGAAGTAGTAGTAGTAGTAGGGCCGGGTCGAAGGTGACCCGAAAAAACCAACAACTCGGGTTTGGTTTTGGGTCTTTTCTGGGCTTCATCTGTCACTTGGGCTTAAAAGTTATCACTCTTTTTACAAATATTTTTGTAAAAAAATTATTATTTCCACCGTTAAATCCTTCTCTATATGTTTGTTTTTTTATTTTAAAGATATTAAAATAAAAAAAATTGAATTTGATATATTTTACACTAAAATTTTTTAAAAATTACAATATAAATGTTCAATACATTTTAATATAAAAATAAAAATATAGATAGAGAAAAATGAAAATAAATTACTTTATTTTGGATATTCTATTAAGAAAAAATAAGTTAAAAAAAAAAAAGGAATGAGTATTATTTAACAAAAACCCACTATAAATTCGTTCTTAAATATTATAATCAACTTAAATTAATATTTAGTTATTGATAAACACTTATTATTATTAATTTTAAAAATTATGAAGCATTTGTAATAAACAGGGCATCCCCATAGCATTTGGGATAATCAAAAAGTCCTTCCACTCTCGACATCATAGATTGAATTCAGAAAATTCAATTTTATTTTCTTCAATTTCAATATTAATTAATTAAGATTAATTGTTTTAATCGATTTTCAATATTCAAAATTTACATTTTATTTATATAAACATTAAACATATTTTCATGTAAATATTTATAATATAAAAAAGGAAAGAAAGAAAAGAGGAACACATGGACAACAATGGAAGAAAACAGAGTTATAGATACATGGAAATGGCGAGAAAGAGAACTTTAGTCTTAAAACCGACATATAACCACCAATTAAACATAATCAGATTGTGCACAAACACGCAGCAAAAGCAAAAATCAACTGTGGGAAACCAGTGGCTCTGATTCAGGCTTCTCTTCATTGAACACCTCGGCGATCTTCTCAGTAGGAACCAATGGCAAATACGAGGCAACCTTGTACCCTTTCTCTGCGCTGCTAACCACCGTCTGGTTGTACTTGTCGGTGCAAAAGGCGGCAGTGGGGACGACTACGGAAGCCACCTGAGGGAAGAGAGGGAGCCGGTTCAGCTTTCGCCAGGCCGAAACAGCACATTGTTCAGCTTTGGGTTCATACTTGGCGTAAAGCCCTTTCGCTGCTGGCTCGTACTTGGTGTAGACAGATTTCGCGTACCCTGAGGCAGTGCTCACCACTCCGGCTCGCTGGACCTCGGAAGCCACGCCCCGAGCCACTCCCGGAGCCTTCTGGGCAACCGAGAAGGCTTCGGAGGAGACCTGCTTGATGACCGGACGGACACGACGGTCGATCGAAGTCACAGATTCACCAACCTGCAATGAAACAAAAGAAGAATTCTTGAATCCCCATTGCAAATTGAAACACAAACCATAAAAATTTTCCCAATTTCCCCATCATCACAATTACCTTGCGATCCACGAATTTAAGGAGCTCAACGGGGACATCGTGGTACTTATCATAAACCGGTCGAACCACGCTCTTGACCGTTCCCTCGACGGTCTCGACGCCGGGCTTCAACGGTCCCGACCTTTCCTTAGCGTAAACGTAGAGGTTGGTGAAGCACAAAACCGCGTAAACAGCCGATACTTGCACGAATTCCAAGTATTTCAGGCTCTGTTCTTCCTCCTTAGCCTTCAGATTTTCCATTGCCCAAAAACAAAAAACACCCAATTAAGCAAATCCCAGAAACAAAATCGAAAAATTTGATCAGAAATCGAAAAAAAAAAAAGAGAACCATGATTCAATTACGATACCATGTCTTGTTGAAAGTTGGAATCTCCTTGAGCCATGAAACAAACAAAAAGATGGTTTCTTTGTTTGTGTTTTGTTGGGCGTTGCGTTGAGAAACTGTGAGAGAAGGGAAAAAAGGGTGTTGGGTTTTATAGAAGGGGGGGAGGGGAGAGGGAAGATCTGGCGCGGGAGGCGTATGAGCGGCCGCGATGAAGAAGCGGTGATGGAACGCGTTGGGTAGTTTATAGTGTAGGCGTTGGTCAACGCTGAGGTGAGTCCTTCGAGGCTAAGGTAACGTTGCTAAGGAAAGCAGGTGATTTTAATAAGGAAAAAAATTAAAATAAAATAAAATAAATCGTCATAATTAATAAACTTAGACAAAAATGACGTCAACCGACCAAGGATTTGGGTTTCATTCCACGTTTCCATCTGCGGTATCGAACAAAAGAGAATATTCCAGAAGGTTGCTCATAATATTAAAAAAATATTTATGTCTTTTAATTTTTCGATTTATTTATTAAAAAAACCCTAAACTATATTTATTTATACAACTAAATTATTATTTTTTATTATGTCCTAACAAAATTAACAGTAATGTTAATTGATACTTTTTATCTATATGACATAAGACAAGCGATGTATTAAATCTAATAATTATTAATTTTTCATTAAGATCAAGAATTATTAATGTGATTAAGTGAAAATTTATATAAAATATGTTACGTGGATAAAAAATATTGAATAATATTAAATCTAATAATTATTAATTTTTCATTAAGATCAAGAATTTATGAGCACCCATTGTAGGTCCGAAACAAAGTTGCAAACACTCAAAACATGTGACAAGTTAATTTGTGAAATAGTATGAAGAGGAAAAATAACAAAAGAGTTGAGGAAATGAACATCTATGTAGCATTAGATTGATTCTTAATTGAATGTAAGAAAAAGGAAATTAGGGTTCATAGAGAGGATTTGCTTGACAAAGAGAAAATTTAAAATCAAAAGAGACAACATTTTGGGCCAAAAGTGACCCAAAAGCCTTCTGAATTTTGGGCTCAAACAGGGTCATAGAGAACTTTAACCCATTTCTAGAATCAACACACCAATTCTTGTCAAATGGAGTTGGCCCAAAGCCCTGATTTGCTTCATATGAGCAAGCAGTGTAGGCCTGTTGGAAATTTCTGATATTCAGGCTCTGTCACGGGCTTACCAATGGGAAAAAACCTCATCCCAAAGTACAACAATGGGGCTTTATTCTCATGGACTTGACCTGCTTACAGATATGTTCCCTTTGTCAGGAATCAAAACAAAGTTGCTTATGTTCAAAATTGCATATAAACATCAAGGGTTCAACAGTCCTACAAAGTTTTCACAGCCTGCCCTCCACTCCATTGTACCAATTTCCATAGCTCCAAGAACTTTTCATGCCAAAATTGTCCAAATCTCAGCCTCAGTTCATATCAAAACTTGACACTATCATGGAGAAGCATTGCAGGATTTTGCAGTACGTTGTCTACTGTAAAATCATGTATGAAGAATCAAGTACGTTTTTATGTTCGAAATTCTTGTCATAGTAGATCTTGAATTAGTATAAATTATTATATGTAAAATATAACAATTGACAGCATTATCAGAAACAAATTTACTTTGATTTTTCATTTCCCTTGGGGTTGGAAGGAGGCATTAGCAAGTGTAATAGGGGCAATCTGGTAGGATTCAAAGACCCACCAAGACATGTTGCTTTGTCAAAGCTTTTGCTGCCAGTTTTTAAGCGTGGTCCACTGGCATGGTATAAACCCAGTCACATTTTTATAAGCTGCCAATCTTAATTAATTTTATCTCTGGCATGGCCAACCACCAGATATAAATTATCACCCAATCATTTTATTAAGCTTCTGGGGATGCTTAAAAAACAAGATAGAATTTGTCTCTCATCTCCTATTGAATTCACAGTTTTACACTACAACCAGTATTATAATATTTGGTTTATTCATTAATGTATAATCTTTCTGCCTAAAGAGCAGATTCAAATCCTTTCTTTTTTAATTATAAAAAAAAAAACCAATACCACAATATATTTAAGGATATTCTCAAATTTTATTTGAACTTAATCTCTTTCCCGGAACGATATGAAAAGGTACATTATATTCTTCGATATCGAACATGATGCATTCATGAGTTTATTCTCAAAGCTTTTTCTAGAAAGATCGAAGTTGGTTGATAAAGAAAACGAACTTATTTTCATATCAATTGAATTAACTTGTGTAAATAAATCTTTTTAATTAATAATTAGCAGAGTATTTTCTTTATTTCTTTTTTTTTTTACAAATTTTTCCATTATTCACACTTCCCCTTTGCATTATTATTGTTTGAAAAAGTGAAAGCAAATAAATCAATTCAAAGACACAGACATTTTAACCAAAAGAAAGAAGAAACATTGAAACAAACAGTGTAAAGGCAAGGCATGAGACAGGGACCCCTTTTGGGCATACATATTTTTTGTGTTTGGACAAAAAGGGGGTCCACTGAAAGGCTTTTGATATGATATCATGGGCACATGTTAGGCTGTGATGGACCCATCATTATCAAACCATAATTTACAAACATATGCCATTGCCACCTAAAAAATAAAAAAGGACATAAAAGAAAACCCTTCTTTTTTATGTCCTTGAATCATTCAATCATATACTTCATGTGAAGGACTTTCAATTTTCTATGTCCCATGCAGTTGATTTATATATATATAGAAAAATTTAAATTTTATTTTTTAAAAAATCATATACTAATTAATAAACTAAATATTCAAATGCTATCATGCAATTGGGTTTACAATTCTCCTTTTGGTTCAATTTCACTACAAGTTTGATTCATATAATTAATAAAAAAAAATAATTTGATTCATGACATGAAATAAAATAAAAATTACTATTAGAACTTACATCCGATATTATATGAAAAAAAAAAACATAGTTATTGAAAAAAAAAGAGTGTAAATCTGCCCAAATCTCAAATGGTTAAATCCTTGTAAATATGTTTAATTCAAAAGAGATCTCTCCAATTCCCCCAACACAAAAAATCATTTTCACCTATCCTTTTCCAATCTTTATATTCTTTTCATCATGTCCGCTCCAAAACCTTTCATGGTACAATTCCTTTGCCCTTTTCCAAAAACAACTCACATTTTCCATATACATACCATTTAGGATATTCCAACACCATCTAACAAAATAAATAACCCATTTTTAAATATTTGTTATTATCTAATTTTTACAGAAATTAAGTTAAAATCTTTAATCTTGATGTATTTTATATTCAAATTTAATTTTTTTAAAAAAAATTTGAAATCCTTTACAAAATACAACCAAATTATTAATCATGAAAAACAGAGAAAATAAATTAATTTTTTTATAATTGAAAAAATTACATTTCTTTAAACAATGAATAAATCATAAAATTACCCTAAGACCCAAACAAAATATGAAAAGAAAAGAGAAAGAGATCTCGAGGGGAAAAAAAGAAGTGTAATAGAAAGAACAATAATCTTTTACAAGAGACATTAAAAATTAAAAACAAAAATTATAACAATAATATTTTCACCAATAACAACAGAGACCCATCCGCCATAGCCACCCCATCTTTCCTCCCTATCTCCTCTTTGTTCTTTCTTCATGTATAGTAACAATCAAACCCATTCCTCCCTCCCAAGAAAAAAAAGGAAAAAATAATAAAAAAAGGTGGTAAAAATGGACAATGCAAAAGAAATTTAAAGAAAACTCAGCTCCTGCACCTTGTAATACGGTTGCAACCACGGCTGTAAGGGTTAGCCTGAGCTCCGGGCTGGCAATTGTAATAGGAAGCGCCGCGTCGGGAACATGGCACGGTGTTCCTCTGCAGTGCACCGTAGCTGATGTATTGGGCGGTCGCCAAAATGCGCCGGCTGATCTCGGAGTCCAGCTGGAACTCTTCCCCAGCTAAGCACTCGGCTATGGAACCCTTGCATGGCGATCCGGTCGGTATCCAACCCAGGATCCGCTCGTGCTCCCCACTCGCATCGACGGTCCTTGTCGTCGCCGCCACCACCGCCGTGATGATCATGGCGCAGATCACGAGAAGCTTACAATTGACTGCCATTTGACAAATTCAAAACCTCTCAGCTCTTTGCTCTGATTTCTGGGGTTTCCCTTTCTTTGCTTTCTAATGTGAGCTGCTGCAGCTGTTTCTCTTCCTGTTGTTTCCTCTCTTCTCAGCTTTCTTCTGCCTGGTGGCTTTGTTTTTAATTCTCTCAGTTTTGAGTTTTTAAAATGAAGGAGGGGTTAAGAGCCAGTTGGCACTTATTAGTAATATGGTCAGCATAAATGGCACTGACTTTGCTGTTTATTACAGATATGCCATTGATTTGCTAATAGGATGGACTCGGTGTTGTGCTGTCTGCTTTGGGTTACTAATAGTACTATTAAAAAATTAAAATTGATTACATTCGAGTATTTAGTTTATTAATTAATATATAATTTTTTATTTAAAAAATAAAATTTAAATTTTTTAATTATAAAAAATTAAAATTTAAATAATTACATTTTCTTTAAATTATTTTTAAATACATAAAAATTTAATTTTAAATTCAAAATGTTCAAGAAAATAAAAGGCTTTTTTTTTTGTTCATTTTATACTTAAAAGTGTATTTGACAATTGAAAATGAAAAATTTTTAAAATTAACAATTGATTAAAAAATTGTGATGAAAAAGAAACTTTCTGAAACAAATAAACTTGGGTTTGGTTTGACTGCAATACGATTATTTTTATTAACTATAATGTGATTGTAATGTTTATTTTTTTTACTTAGTAAATATTAAATACTAATTTTAGCACTCACATTACAAGAAATATTAATAATATCTCTTAAACATCTTTAAAATCAAAAGTATCTTCTGACACTATAAACACAAGACTAAATGAGCTCTTGTATTTTTAGAGAGTATAAATTTGATTTATATAAGAGATTTGAGTTCGAGAAAAGGTTATATTGCAATATAAATGGTTGGGAAAAAAATGACTAATTTTCATGGAAAAGAAGCATTGACTAGAACAAGTAGGAACAGATGGGAGACAATGGCAACTTGGATATTACAAGGAAAGCATTGGGCAAGTGCATAAGTCCGCCCGTTATCGCTGACCGCTTCTCTCTCTCTTTCTTACACAGTTTTGTTTTGGTAAAAAGAGAGAAGAAAACAAAATTAATGATTAAAGAAAAAGATAAATATAAAAAAGAAAGGGGAAAGACGGCATCTAGGATTTAGGTTAGCATCCTTCCATTTCCAAAACTTGATCCAAGAATCTGTTAAACCGAAGCACGTTGCTCTTTGCTAATCCTCACCACATTCCCGTTACCGTTTGTTCCTTTTGCTACTAATTTTTCGTTAAAAAATTAATCTCAAACTGCTCACTTTTCTTATAAATTTGTAATAAATTTTTTAAAAAATCAATTTACACCCTTATTAATTTCAACTTTCTTACATAATAACTTATATTTTCTTATTCAAAATAAATCCCTAATTTCGAAAGAAATTACTCAGTTAAATTTTTCTAATAAAATTATTAAGATACTCTTAAATGTAAACAAATAAAATAAATTTTGAATTAAAAGTATTTCGATATAACTCTTTTTAAAAACAAAACTTATTCACAAAAAAATAATTTAAAAAAATAAAATCTTCAAAATGTGTGTAAAATTCACTTTAAATTTTATAATTTCAAGATTTTGGCTTAATGATGATTTGACAAATGCTGTTGAAAACTGTTGAGTGTTGCAGGGTTGACAATTTTTTTTTTTACACTTTGCACATGCCTGGCACTTAAGATGTTATGAAACATTCAACCCTCTAACAAGACTGAGAAAGGAAAATAAAAATAAAAATAATAATCAAACGTGAAATCCACTTACATGTGATGAACTGATAATGTTGAACATTCAACCATATGCATCATCAGGTTTTACAAAAATATATAAAAAAAATATTAACGTGGAAAGCATGCAAAAAGTTAACTTGACAAGGCAATGATATTTATAAAAATGTTTTTATAATTCAAATATTATTTTTTAATTTATAAATATTCTTTAATTAGAATTTTTGTATAATTCTTACCTTTCAACTCTTAACTAAACTAAACAATTTGAATTGTTGGATCAAAATTATGTTTATTTAAATAAAGTATTATTAATTATTAATTATCTAAATAAACACAAACACGATACGACTTGTTATACAACATAATTAAATAAGTTAAATTATATTTATATGATATGATAAATTTATTTAAATATAATTAACCTATTTAAATAAATATTATTATAAACAAATCATATTATATAAATTAACACGATGCAACAATTAACAAACAAATTAAACACATTTAATATATTTAAAATATGAAATTTTCATGTTTAAATTTATCAATATATTCACATTTAAAATATAAAATATGATAACCTTAATTCCAATCCCAGTTATATCAGCATCATTCTCGTATCGTATTATCAAATTGTGTTCAAAATGAGGAATAATAAGAGCTCTTTTCCACTCCTACGCGCCAAGACAAACAATTCAAAACAATCAAACGAACAACGGCTACAAGAATTTTACATTTATTTATATTTTTTTAACACAAAAAAAAAAAACATATTCAGCGGAAAAGAGAAAACGTCAGTAAATAAATAAATAAATAAATTCGAAACGTCGTTAGCACCGACGTAATCAGCACGTAGCCGTTAAAAGACGTGGGACCCAACACAGATCACCAAGACGGTGTTTGCGTGTCCCCAAAACCAAACCCTCTGCGCAGCCAGCTGGCTCTCATCAATCTTTTCTCATATAATAACAAAATCCATTTATTTATTTTTTTTTAAGTTGAATCGAATGTTAGTATATTTCTCATAGTTTACAATTAAAAACTATTTTCTCTCTTTTTCTTGGTCTGCAGCAACATTTTCTTATCATTTTCTCATCTTAATTGTGGTTAAGAAGGAATTAAGATGATGATGAAGAGAGAAAAAAAAAGACAGACAACAACCAATTGAAAGAAATACCATCTAACTTGCCCACTTACCAAACAGCCCCACTTATACCTATAAACAATTCTAGTTGTACTAACCTTTTGACCTTGTAGATATTCCTTCAATCCTATCACATTTCTATAGGTTCACACTGTACCTATACAGTTACACTTAAATAAATATTTTCATTTAATAAATAAATTTAAAAGTTGAGAATGCTTAAAAATAAATATTCATAATTTTTAAATTATTTATTTTAAATGATTTTTAAAATTTTATTTTTACACATTCATAAGATCACACTATAATTAAATCATAGATTCACAAGGTGACACAGCACAAGTTGTCACAAAGGAACATAAAAATTTCTATCAGTATCTGAATCCTGTATTCTAAGATCTTGACAAAAACCTGCCTAGAAATCAATAAACATGTTTGGATCAATGATAGGCTCTATGACATCCTGGCAAGTAAGCATTGTTCAGGGATCATGCTATAATGAATAAGTGAACCCAGAAATCCTTAAATGGCTTGGGGCAGCCATGAACAACTACTGGACCCCATCTGTAGATTTCCAAGATTCTAGATTCAACATCCAGGAAAACCCCAAAATCCTCAATCCGATGGTTAAAATTGTCCAAATCTTGGATAAGTAATAGGCTGAATTATAAATGCTATGAACTTGAAAGCCTGGCTAATAGGAATCTATACCAGACTAATATGTAGCACCTAAAGCTGGGGAAATCTCAGAACATCAAATCTAGTTGAAGGCATTTACAAAGCTTAACAACCATTTTAACTTGCTAACTCCATGCCTTCTCCCAATGGTAGGTACCATCAGCTTTTCTGGAGAAACCTTGAAAGGTAGTTTATTGGATGGGATAAAGGCTTCCAAGAAAAAAGATAACAACCAAGCATATTGCAACTCTTTAAATATACCCCTTCCCCTTGAATCTGAAGGCACTACATAAGATTGGCGATTTTCCCCTAAAATGTATTTACAGTGAACCCTCAATGGCTAATTTCTTCCAAGCAAAACTACAACTGTCCTTGGCTCGCGAAACACTATCAAGGAAGGACCTGAACTCACTAAGGGAGAACATCCACTAAAAGTCAAATGAGATTTGCTTCATATTTTAACAAGCAACTATTAGCTATAATTATTGCAAAATTTTAGTAATAGATAACAACCCATGTCCATTCTAGGATCAGTCACCAATTCGTTTACCTGTTATATAACTTAGGGAGTTGGCATCTATTTACCTCATTTATCCTTTCATACTTATTATCTCACATTCAAAGATCTCCATTTTGTGAAAAAGCTAGAACTCTAATTAGACAAAAGACCACAACAACTGAAACTGACATGCTAATTGTAATGTTAGGTCCAAAGTAACATTGTTCAGTGCATGGAACTAAATGAGAGAGTACATTAGCAGAAATTCAGATAACATGATTTGATGTTTAGTTTGCTTTTCTAAAGAAAATTGTGAGGAGAATTTCCCTAACCCCTAGAAAAAACGCTTTGGGAATTTCTGAATGAAAATCTGAAGGTGGGCCGCGGGTCCAGGAGATACAATTGAATTCTGCACGAAGCATGAAGGACAAGTTTACAGGTGACAGCACATGTTTCTTGATTTTAATGAATGTTGTAACTTGTGAGCACCGTAAAAGAGATGTTAGTACTCAGGTCTGTTCTATAGAAGAAAAGTTTCGATACTCACTTAAATATTGAAAAATCACCTAAAGACTAAGATACTAGAAACAGTGTTTTAACCCTAAATAGATAAAACCACCCTGGCATCAAGTAAGACATGGATTTTTTGACAAAGTTAAAAATTTTATGTTCCTGGTCATGATCTTTTGACACTCTTACTGCTACCATAGAGTCTAACTATCCAAAAAAATCTATATCACAAATGTAAGTACTTCATAATCTTGTTGCAACACAATGTTTAATTTTTTAACATGCTTTATAAGAGTATGAAGCTTGTAACTGGTTTCACTCCCCACAAACATATATTACAATCAAATATTAAATTGAATATACTTCTATAAATTGTTTTTGAAGTGTATCAGACTATAGATCCTTCTATGCTCAAAAACTATAGCAAAGAAAAGTTACTTAAATTAGTTGAAGATAAAGCTAAATGAGAATGAAGGATATGACAAAAAAAGGGTCATGCACTTACATTGAAGAAAGCAAACAAGCAGCAGGCTAGCATTAAGACCAAGAGATCTGTCGTTAGCTCATTATTACTGTTCTTCATAATATGGTGGTGTTGACTGTACACATAGTTCATTCTCATTCTCATCCCCATCATCATCATCATCATCATCTTCATCTGCATCTACCCAGTTACTAGGATGACGTTGTGATAACGCATGCCCATTAATCTGGTTCGTATCTGAGCACAACAAATAGGGGGGAAAAGAAAATTCAATTACTGTAAAAGTGATAACATTATAAGCAATACAACTAACTAGTGTTGTGAGTCACCTTGCACCCCTGCAACATGGTCCCTTTCTACTTGGTGATGGCTACTATAGACTGTTAAGAAAATCCAGTTAAAACAATCAAAACCAATAAAGTTACAGCGCTATTGTCCTACTAAAAAAATCCTGCAGCACAGTTTATAAGAACAGGGAAAGCCATCAAAGTTCAGCGTTAAAGACTCCTCCATGACACTTAAAACAAAGACGCTTGTAACGTGTTACCCATAATTATGATTCACTTAAGTCTGTATAATGACTGCAAAACAAATGGGATTTTATACCCTCTGTTCACTAGCATATGTAAAGATGCAGGAATCTTGCAGGCATGGGCAACTGCACACATGCAGAGGAAGAAGAAAAGAGTAGCATGATATGACCAATAAAAGGCTCAAAACATGGTGATAAGACTTGAATAAGGGCATAGAAACAGCAATATTCAGGATACAGATTAGGAGCAGCAGGAACACTTTCTCTAATGGGTGCATCTTTTGTAATATTCATCATGCTAATCCTTTGAATATCCCTCTGTTCACTAGCATTCAAGTTCTGCTGTTTTTGAACCTGCCTTTCTTCAACCCCACTACCACTTTTTGCTGCACTTCCTGAGAACAATTGTAATACATGAGGTTTAGGATGAACACGGCATCAAAATCAGGATATTGAATAGTTACCTGATAGGTCAGACCATATTCGGGTGTGGTCAGATGGGTGCTCAGATACATTTGCCCTAGACCTCTCTTGTTGTGCTTGAGACCCTGTCCCATGCATTGCCTGGTCATGCACTGTCACAGCGGCTTGTACAGGTTCAGAGGGATTGCCTTCATGTAGCTGTGATATAAGCATGGTTGCAAGTACAAGTGCAGCATCAAAGTTTGAGCCAGATCCATCATCTAGACCAAATTTTGGTGCCATTAATATTGGCCTGTTCCCAAATAAACATCTTTCCAAGATCAAACCAACATTTTGGCAAAATGAGATAATAGTATTTAGAAAGAGGGCAAGGCAGACAAAAGCAGTCGTTTATTAGCATACTCATTGACTTTGCATTGTCCCAACCTAAAAAGTAATAAACTGATCATATGTGTTGCACTCTTTTTGGGTTAAATAAAGTTTCATATACTTCTAACTTCCTAAAAATATTTCATTTGTGATTCAGATAGCTATCTAATTGCAAACGATTGATGTAAGAAGCTGAATTAATGCAACAAAAACATATGACACAAACTTGCTATAAGATATTGCTATCAAATCGCAAATGAACTATTTCATGTTTGGATGTTATTGCTCGATGACATGAAATATTTTATGTTTCAGAACAAGTTGTTCTATGAGTTGCTATCAAAAGAGAATTATGACATTCCAAAAATGTATGGAGAACTAAAATTACTAGAAGGATATCTTACTCTCCCGCTTTGTCAAAAAACAAGTGAATGTCAACCTCGCAGCCTTCACAAAAAGTAAGGAATGCCTGCATTTCAGTTTTTTAGAGTAACATAACGTTTACCTCAAATATTAATGAAAGAATAATGACAATTATTAGCATGTTTAAATTGGATTTATGACCCAAATATAATCAAGCTGTTTCAAAATCTACTTGGTGGGCCTAGATTCGATACCTTCAATTCCTTGACACTAAAAGTAACATCTACAGGATCTCCTGTGTGAGTATACTGCACACACTCCTCCATAGGATCTATCCACAGTTGAGTGTGCAATGAAGAATCGTTGTCTGCATTGGCAAGTGAAAGAATAAACCCTAATTTCTGGTGAAATAGCAAAAATCAATATTGTTCGTGTACCTTTTGTTGGGTCTATATAACTTCTAAGCTCAACAGCTTTTCCACCGATTTCACTTGCAGCATCAGAAGGTAAAGACATCGGCTCTGTTGCAATGATGGTAATTTCCTGAAGTGATGATTGAAAATTAGCTAGCAATCTGTTTAGGTCACGAGGCCTCACTACCAAGTTACTTGGAAATCTTCTCCTATCAAGAGATAAGTGTTGTATGTCGGGCTCAACATTGCAGGTAATCCAATATGCTTTTTTCATACCTGCCAAACATACGTTATGAAACTGTTTAAAACCATAAGAAATCCAATTATATCAAATATCAGAAAATTACGTGAGGACTCTTTGCATGGGAAAGTTTCCTTGTACTCATAAATGCTGCATCAAGCAAAAAACTAGATTTTCAAATTTATCCAAAACAAGTCCAACTTCTAATATTTATTGTGGCTTTTGTGGCTGGATTAGGTAAGCGTAAAATCAAACTTGTAAAAGGCATGTAGAACACAATAAATTGATTGCATGCCAATGCTAACACTAACTGCATGGCACAGTGATAGTTGCCATACTCAAATTTGCAGCAAATTGAATAGACTAGTGACATACATGAGAAACACCTCTTCCCCTTCCCATATTTGAAGTTGGATGCAAAATGTAGCAGAATATCAAATGAGTACTTTACCACTATAGCATTCCAAAGCCCATTGTACTTTCGATGCATCTGGATCAGCCAATTTCAGAGTCAAGTGATCGATACTTGACATAGGTGTCCTAAGAACAGAACAAACAGCCTAAACACACCAAGTCACTTAAAATGCTACATTTTCACTATCCATCCCACAAATCCTTATATAAGCAAATGAAAGACAAGACCATACCTTCAAAAGCACGCTGCACTGTACTTGAGTTCCAGAAATTCCGTAGACATCAAAGAAGTTCGGCTTAAAAGTAATAGACTGGTAGGCCGACCTTGAGGAATTGAGTGTATGAAGTGCAAGCTGCAAATATTGCCAAGTTGATCCGTTATAATTTGAAATAGCTAATAAGTATAGTATTCTGTTTGGTTGCCTAGAAAATCTAACAAATAGAAGTAGATGGAAATGCTTTTGCATTTCTTTTTCCATTTTCACCACTAAGACGAAAGTAATCAAAATCCGCCAATCATTTGAAACCATTTTTTATTCCCTTTGCTTTTAGAAAATCTGCCGCTTAAACAGCGAACCAAACAGAAACTAAATCCAAGCGTGAAAACTTGATTGCCTTTTCACTTTCCTTCACTTTCCCGGTCACCAAACAGTAAACAAATTAGCACCTATGCCCCCTTCAAAACCCTAATCGTGTCCCAGCAAAAACAAAAACCTAATTCAATGCTTAATTAACTAAAATAATCACTTAATTCCAATTACTTGTGAGCAAAACAACTGAGTTGAGAGATTGAATTCGGAAAGGTGACGAAAGGGAGGCGTACCTGAGAAGGAGAAGCTTGGATGACGAGCTCGTTGCCCACACGTGCGAGGCAAGTGATCGAACGACTAAAGGTTCTGAGAGCGTTCCCGCTAAGGCTCAGCTCCATTCGTCTTTTCTTTCTTAAGCTCTCTGTTTCTCTGAATGAAAATTTGAAACTGCTAACCCTCCGAATTCAGAAGTCTGAAATTTGAGACATGGAAAAGAGAGCGAATCCTGATTTTGCATTTGGCGGGAAGGGGGAAGAACGTTGAATCTTTGCCGTCCACGTCGATTTGTTTCGCTCCCTTGTGCTGTCGACGGTCCTGATTTGATTTTTGCGTAAGTCGGTTTTTTTATTTGACAATTTTAATCTTTTTAATTTAAATCCAATAAATGACAAAATTATACATTTTTATCAAGAATTGATTTAAGTAAAATTAACAAGAATATAAAGATTTTAGTTTAATTTGGATAAGCTAGTATTCTGATGATAACCTTTGCATTTATCGTTTTAATCAAATATTATATGATACCGCATGATATGTATAAAATACGAAAGATATATTTTTTCAATTTTATTTTATTAAATTACTAAAAACTCATTTTATATTTATTTATTGTTTTAATTAAAACATGATAAATTTTCTTAAAAAAATGATAAATTATTTTTTGACATAAAACTACAATGTATTTGCATGTGACTACTAAATTGAAATAAAAATGCTTACTCGTTGAGTATTCTTTAAATATATAAGTGACAACAGAACTAAAAGGAAACATTTACTTAACTAAATATCTTGAGACTTGACATGTCCTCTGATTAGTAGTAGTATGTTTTATTTTCTTGATTTAGCATGTTATATATTATTTAAATTAAATAATATAATTATTTTAATTAAATTTATGTTTTCCTTATGTTATATATTAATAACATATCATATATTATTTTAATTAAATAATAATTTAGATAAAAAACATATTTTTTTACTAAAATTTGAAGTGTTTTTTTTATGTTAGTATGTGTCACAAAGTAAAAGAAATTTATAATAGTATGTTCTATCATCAACTATAAAATTATCTAATAAAATTTAATACTGTTATCAGTTATTTTTAAATCAAATTTTTATAAATCTATGAAAATTAAATTCATTAAAATTAAGATAGAGAGACTAAAATTGTAAAATTAAGATAGCATAAGGGACAAATTATATTTTAACTTTTTTATAGTATGAAATTTAGTTTTCCATTTGAAAAAGAAAAAAAAGTACTCAAAACAAGATTAGTATGTAATGAGATTAGGACATAACTATAAACAAATTATTATTAATTTAAAATTAAGTTATTTTAATTTAATAATGTTTTGAATTTTGAACAAATGAAATTTATGTCATTTTTTTTTTTTCAAGTTTGATCAATTTTGGTTATATTAAATTTGTTTGTTAAATTTTAATTAAATCATGTATTTCATTAAAATTATGTCATGCTACTTTTATTATGCAATCTATAAATGTTAAATTCTAATTCTAATTCCTAACTCAAAGTTAAGTCTGTACAATCAAATTATTTTTTGAGGCTTGAGCAATCTTTAATTGAAATTTTCAATTTCTTCTCTTGAAATATAATTTCTTATTACAATTTTTAATTGTTGTATTTTAGAGACATTGAGATAATATCAATTCGTTGATTTGATAATCAATGTATATTATGTATACATTATTAGTTAATCATAATATTTCATTTTATATATGTGTAACGATAGAAATTTAAAAATATTTTAAAATAAATAATTTTAAATTATGAATATTTATCTTATTAAAATTTTAATTTTAATGAAAATCATAACATTTAATAAATTTGTTGGGCTCCGACTAAGACTCGACAGCTGAATACATTGCCAATCCACAAAATGGGCCTATAGGCCTACATCAGTCCATGAAACGGAGTCGTTTCTTTCATAGCATACTAAGCCCTGCTCACGTATAAAATCCTGCAAACAAAACCCCTAAACCACAACAGTCTTCTTTGCAGCCGCCGATCTCTCTCTTCCAGGTACCCTCTCTGGATTTCAAATATATATTTTATGGTTCTAAATTGATATCAGTTTTATCTTATTTGATGTTCTAATCAGCATATGGTGGGTTTTTGTTCGCTTTAAGTATTAATGTAAGCATGTTCAATTTTTTTTGTAACACTAAAAGTTAAATCAGGATTTGGGTTTTCCCTAAAATGTTTGTGTGATTCTTTTTCATTATTTGAATTAGGGTTTATAAGGGAATTGAAGTTGAAATGTAGTTAGCTTTTCTATTCTTTATTGGTTCATGTTTGTTTGATGAATATAAACCGATGTTGTTGAATTAGGTGATTTGAGCTTAGTGTTGTTGCTTGTTCGGTTAAGCAATCCGCAAAGATGCAGAACGAAGAGGGTCAAAACATGGATCTTTATATCCCCAGGAAATGGTATCTAATTCGCTTCACTCCTGTTTTTATTTTGTACTTTTTGTTTGTGTTGAAAGCTTATGTGTAGTTTGTTGTTGTTTCTGTTGCAGTTCTGCCACTAACAGGCTCATCACCTCCAAGGATCATGCTTCTGTGCAGATCAACATTGGACACTTGGATGAGCTTGGGAGATACGCTGGCTCATACTCCAGTTTTGCTCTTTGTGGCTTTGTCCGTGCCCAGGTTCGTGTCGGTTCTCTGCTGGCCTACTGATTGTTTTTAAGCTGTTGTTGAATCTATGCTTGTTGTAATTATTATTGCTGTGATGTTTTGTCATTGGATTGGATCTGATACTTGCATTTATGTCATGTTTACATTCACATCCTGTGTAAAAGGCTTAGTCGTGCTTGTTGCTTTGTTAATGATATGCAAGTGCTTTCCTTGTCATGTTTACACTCTAAATATATGAGATATGTTTTGAGTGTCTGTTGTTATCCATTCAATGTGAAAGTTTGTTTAGAGGAAATATTGGTTTTAAGAATGTTTTCGATCACAATTTCATGGCTAAAGCTCAATATGGTAGTGACAAAAATTATGCTTAAAGACCTAGAAGAGGCAATTTATTAGTTGAGGTGTAATCATTCAACTTGCTTTGTTAATGACATGGTTATGGTTACCTTGTGATGTTAACACTCTAGATATTTAAGATATGTTATAAGCATCTATTGTTATCCATTTAATCTTCAAATTCATTTAGAGAAAACATTGGTTTGAAGAATGTTTCCAATCATATTCTCATGGCAAAAAGTGGATATGATAGTGACAAAACCTGTGTTTGAAGACCTGGAAGAGACAAATATCACCGGATAGATATGTCTGGTTGCCTGTAGATTCGTACAAGTCCTGGCAGATACATGTAGTGAATCTCATTGCTATTACTCAAACAAGCATGATATGTATGCGCGCATATTCATCCATAGGTCAAATGGGATATGTAATTATTGAAATAATTGTTAGAGACTCAAATGGTGGGTATGCGAGAATGATAATTTATATGCTGCTCTTTATCTCCATGAATCTAGGAACTTTCACTTGCATTGTTTTATTTGGTCTAATGAACAATGGAGGTGATAGAGAAGTTCGATTCTATATTAACATGTTGTGGTTTGTTGCCATGGTTCTTTATCAAGTCAGCTGCTGATTGATTTGTTTGACTTTGTAGGGTGATGCTGACAGTGCCCTTGACAGGCTCTGGCAGAAGAAGAAAGTTGAAGTCCGATAGCAGTAATAGGCTGTCTCTGAACTTGGGAGGGAAATGTGTTAGTTTGAACTATTATGTCGTAGTTTGTTTTGGTGGATTATGTTGAAGTTGTTTTCGTTGAAACAGAGGTGTTCTCCACATATTTGTTTTCTCTTGGTTATCAGAGTTTAAATTTTGTTAAATTTTTTCAGCACCAAATGCTTCACTAGCTAAATAGCCAATGGAAATAATAATCAATATTTATGGTGAAAAGAATTAAAACATGTAAGAAACTTATACCTGGTCCTATAACTTGATAGCAAAGCATATACTAAATATTCGTTCCAGAAAAATTTAGCTTGTTTGCTTTATTTGACAAGAAATAGCATTTACTTGGAATAGAGCAAGTTTTGAAAGCAATCTTGTGTTTTGGGTTCTTTCCCTTATTGAGAAATAGATCACCTAAATCATTACTGCGGGCAGGCAGGCTTCACCATAAAGCATTGTTTTCTTTCTGATACTTTGACCCACATAAATGATTCCTTCTATGACCCAGTATCTGATAAATTGCAGAATTATGAATTAATGTTAGCTTTGTATAGGAACTGAAGATCCAGTGACTTATACATGATTATTAGTGAATTGTTTATGAAGCTGAACAGCTTATCATTGAGCTGTTTATGGTATAACTGATGCAATGATTAAGCAAATCATGGTGGAACACACCCAAGGTTTGCTTTTGCCACTGATCTGACCACCATTCTTCATAATTAACAGAGTTGGTGTTTAAACTACAGAAACCCAAAGAATCTTTCCCTTCCATTGTCTCAGCAATCAAGCATGCAGCTCTGGAAAATTTTTTTGGGGGGGGAGTTTAGACTGATGGACTCCAAATTCAAGTGTAACTTGTGTTTGATTCTTTGCAAAACAGGTTCCTAGAATCAAAATATCTGATTCTTGTCTCTTTACCTTTATTGAGAAACACATCCTAAGGGGGTTTCAATATTGACAAAACAAGAGAAACAAAGGCACAGCTTTCATGGAGCAAAAGCAGGTTCAATGTTAACTACCCAAGTTTTTTACTTTATTTTTAAATGGGCATGTGGCTCAAAGCAATTAGCTTAAGCAATTTGGTTATATTTCTAATGGGGGCATAGCTTCCTTTTAGTAAGACATCTCTATTTCTATTGTTTAGGCTTTTAGAGAAACAAACCTTCTTTTAGGTACACATATAGAGTCTTTCCCCCACAACCAAAAAGTTAGGTAGCTCCAAAGCCAATGGTAAGCTTTGATTTCCTTTTTGTTATTGAACTTAGGGCAAAGGTTGCTTCCATCATTGTGTTGGTCATGATTGTCATCATTAAGATCATAATTATAGCATCACCACTCTTGATTATTGTTTTGTTAAACCCCATTTTTGTTACCAAGTTCAGCCTCTAATGGAGAGAACGTTGCTGTTTATTCTTTCTTCTAGTAGCTTCTACAAATAACTGGCTAAAGCTAGGGAAATGGTTATGGGGAGGATTGAGAGGCTTGGGAAGGAAGACAGACTTGGATTGAAGGAATCAGGTTCCTTATTAATGGAAACTGCTCTTAAATTGATAACCCAGGGAATATGCTGTAAATGAAATTTGCAGTCATGCTTTGATAGACTGAACTGACTTGACATGTATTTTTTCCTTTTTTTTGGCTTTTGGATTAAGATTCTCTCATGAATCATTTTCCATCCATACCAATGGTCCAAACAAATCTTTACCTTGCTTTACATTGTCTGATCTTTTGCCTGTTCCCTTCCCCTCCAAGGCTCAAACTCAGCCTCCCCCCACTTTCAGGTGCTAACCCAAGGAAAGGACATCAGATTAAAAGACAATCATAGTAAAGACAAAAGAGTAAATCTCCCCGTAAAATAATCCTTCTCTAAATTCTAAACAATTTTTCATTAACTTTGTAACTCCAAGATGTCTCAACTGTCATTCTTTTAGGAAAGTTGGGAAATGCAAGAGTAAACCATCAAACTCTCTTCCTATTTTTTATTACCTTTTTTCCTCCAATTTTGCTGCACAAAATTTGATACAGGCTAACAACCATGATCATCTGTGCTTTGTTTTCGTACAAAGCTGATGGGCCCAATTCTGAAGCTCATGATTAAGAGCAGCATGTGGAAAAGAAAATTGCTCAAACTGAAGATAAGGGGTCCATGAGAGACACTCTTCCACAGTCTTGCTTACCCCAATATTGTTTTATATTAGTAGTTGCTGAGCTGGGTTAATGAACCCTTTAATACAGATATGTCATATAAAATCACATTCTTATTATTATTTGGTATGAATCAACTGAAAAGAAGATTGTCAAAAAAATCTAAAGATAGAGGCAATACTTATTCTGATATATGTTACATTTTTAAAACAAATATTTAATTTAAAATCAATTCATAATATAAACAGATTTCCCAATTATGATTACCCTTTTAAAAGAATAGATTTGTTCTCTTGTGGACAGTACAATGGAAAGAATAAAAATTGCAGAACAATTAGATTCTCTTTACCCATCAAGCTTGGAATGTCAAAATGAGCTTCAAGTGGACAAGAGAATAAAAACTTGAAAAGGGGAGCTTTCTGGATATATATTGAAAAGGATTTAATAAAGGGTGGCACTGGCAGATTTCAGGTTTCATTTCTTCTACTTCAGGAGAAAGTTTTTTTTTTTCTTTTATGACAAAGATAAGTCCACATATTCTCTTCAGGATTGGGAAAGGAAAAGTATAATACCTGTTGAACAAGATGGAAGAATGCTTATACTTCTAGGACCCATCCATTGTCTATAGAAGTTAACCAAAATGGCCTTTATTAATCTCTTAGTTTAGCTCAAAACTTTGCCCTTTGATAAGGAGGAGATAATGGTAATATGATTGAAGTGGAGGTTGGGGGAGGAATCACTCCTCTCTTGAAAGATCAAATCTCCTATGTTATAAAATTGTACTAGTCAAAAATAGTTTGATATGGGTAATTTATGTTAATAAAGAACCTCCTGCATGCATGTGATTAATAAACTAAGAACATGTTGATTCATGTCACATGATAAATTCGTTTGAACAGAAGGAGACAGAGGTTTAAAAGAAGGATAGGGTAATAAGCTATCTGCAATTGTACAGACTTTGCTTTAATTCGAATAAGAGGGTGTGAGCCAATAAAAGAAGCCAAAAAAGTTTGGGAAAAACAAAAAACAAAAGCAAAGGTCTGTTAAAGTCATGATCACACATTTCAAAGGTAGTTTTAATGAAAGAAAGAAGGGATGGCTTTCCTTCCAAAAGAAAACTTGCCAGTGAGGCTCAATGCCCTAGCTACTACTTCACACAAATCTATACCCAGAGAGAGAGAGAGAGAGAGAGAGAACAGTGAGGTTGTTACCTTCAGTATTTCCATCATCAATGTAAAGCAGGGTAAACAACAATGCACACTACTTACCCCATCAAGCACAAGGCAATGGTAACTTTAGTTTTGTATTAAAGAAGAAAGAAATGGGGGGTTTTCTTTTTCAAAAGTTGCACAAAAAACCAGGAGACCCTTGCAATAAATAAACAAATACTGAATTTAAAAATGCAAATTGATCATCAAATTTCACCTTTACACATCAGAAAAAGGAAGTAGGTTTTGAGAGATTTGAAGGGTCCTACACCAGAGCTCAACAGGCCCCAAAAGCAAAAATTCCAGTGAGGATATGACACCTGTCTGCCCATCTGAATTGGCTAAAAGCTTTGCCAGGAAAATAATCAAAATATGAGCCACCGTTTTCTCTTCTTGACCCAAAGTGTAGTCAAATCTTTGGGATCCATCTAACTATCTAAGCAATTCATTTAATCACCATGTAATAAAGGCCAAAATGCCAAATCAAAAACCTACTTATACACATCAGCTGAAGAGGAAAGAAAGAGAGGATAGATGGGGTCAAAGGGGCCTACAAACAACTAAGCATTACAATGCTAAATGCAGACTTAAAACCAAACCTCAAAAAGAGCAAAAAGTTCTAAAAAAAAGCTAAGCACAAACACCACTAAAATTAAAAAAAGGAAGACCCCCCCAAGCCCATTGTTTTTTCCCCACTCTTATTCTTTTTCCCTAACTTAAGCTACAAGGTTTCCTTCTATACCTACATACATTGCAAAATTATCCCCCCGTACGGTTATACCAGTAGTATAAATTCCGTATCCATATAATGCCGTAAAATACATCACATGATTGAACATGCATTCGGGTTTTCGTCGCTAAACATCTCAAAGGAATCGGACGGCTGTGATGAATAGTATGGATATATGCCCTGATCTGATGGCGGACGTTCACTCATGGGGCCTGGGTGCATATACGCGTATGAATACGGTGATGAGGCGTAGTATGCAGCACTGTAGCTACTACTTGGATACGCTGTATTGTAGCTAGTGACATACACTGGTGGTGCATGGGAATACGTTGGGTATTCGTACATTTGGTGGTGACGTGGAGGGCTGTAACTGGCTGGAGATGGCATGGGAACCGGACCATGAGGTCCATAAACAGGCAAACGCGATCCAATGAATGCAGGTCCAGCGTCGCCTGAGTGTTCACCCTCATCTAAATTAGCATTAGCATTAGCATTCCCTTTTTGCCCCTTCTTTTTATTCTTTTTACTTCCACTGCTACCACCGCCACCACCGCCACTCTTCTCACCAGCATTACCCTCACTGTCACCACCACCACCACCACCTTTCCTCTCAGCCACAGGTGACTGATTTCCGGCCGCAAGGATCACAGTTTGCTTGACCTGATCAGGCTTCGACTCCTTGACTTGCCCACCAGTTTTACATGGTGCACTACCACCTTCATGGGCTTTGCTAACATTGTTACAACCCTCAGCATTCTTCGCAGTACTACCATTCTCACAGCTTTTTGCAGTGTCTTGTTGAACAGTGGATTCAGCTTTTACTGCTTCTTTCTCTTTATCACCCCCACGGTTACTATTACCCTCTTGATCACCGTTTGCTTGGCCGCTTTGCTTGTCTTTGTTCTTCGACTTTCCTTGCTTTTTCTCCTTTTGTCCAGCTTTTTCAGGCCATAACTCTGCATGCCTCCCTTTCTTTATTAGTTTCTTGATCAAAGTTTCTACATCTACGTGCAAGTTGGCTTTCACCGTGGCTTTTTGTTGCTTCAAATCAGCAATAGCCTCGTAAACGCCTGCAAATTGCAGAGCAAAAAATACATACATGAAAAAGGTAATGATAGAAATGAACAAGGCAGATTGAGTTTTGTTTTCATATATAAATTCAGGTAGGCAGGTGAGGAGAAATTAGAGTGACAATGAGAGATGAACAAGGAGAGAAAATGATGGAAAAGAGATTTTACCGTAAAAAGAATATGTTGGGTAAACAAAAAAGAGAAAACTTTGATCAAGGAATGAGATTAACTGAAAAATCAAAACAAAACCCAGATGAGAAAACCTGACAAACAACAAGATTTTGAGCTTAATAATCTATAGTGATATTGGTCACTTGGAAGGAAAGAGTGATTCCATGGAAAACAAGAAGGAAACCAGTATAAGAAAAAGAAGAAAAACTATGAAGCAGAAAACCCAGAATTTTAATGAAATTTTGTCCTATGTTAAAGGATTGAGATGATTAAGGGAAGTATACCATCAATCTTTCTTAGAGTCTTTTCGACTTTCCTCTTGCAGGCTTCACAATGAATGGAGACTTTCAACACCCAAGCCTGAGGAAAACCAGGAAATAAAGGGTAAACAAAAAATGGGTCTGAGAAAAATACTGTTAAAATTGGGAAAAAAAGGGGAAAGAACCATGCTTTCACCTTGTACTTAAGAGGAGGTTCTTGGTTTTCTTCTGCTTCTTTAGATTCAGTTGCCTTAGCTTCTTGTTTAGTATCTGCTTTGCCTTCTGAAGTTGCCATTAGGACAATAATCACAACACAAGGCAAAGAGGAAAGTATAAATTTTTCTGAGAAAAGAGAGGAGGAGAGAGAGAGAGAGAGAGAAGAGAGAAACTGTGAGGAAATGCTTAAGAAGTGAAGGCTTAAAGAGAGAGAGAGAGAGAGACAGACGATGGAAAAAAAATCAAGTAGGGGCCCTGGGAGTTGGTGCTAAATGGGGTGGCAAAGAGTAGTACTTGCTGAGAAAATGATTTTATTACATTAAAAAAAAAGAAAATTTTCTTGAAAGCTTTGCTTTTTCTCTGCAATGGACACCTATCAAGTTAAACACTTTGATGCTCTTTGTTTAACTGCTTCTTTTTTGCTAGCTAGGACTATACCAGAATTTTTTTTTGGCTGCTTTTTCTTCCTTCTTTTCCTCTCTTTTCCGCACAGGTAATTTCCTCCTTAATAGTGCCAAACCACTAACAATTTTCTTGTATGCATGAACAAAAAGAATAACTTTTAATGCACCAAGGCATCTCAATGTGGGTATTGAATTGATTTGATTGTAAACTATTTCATCTTAATCGATTAATATCGAAATCAAAAAAATAAAATGAATTAATCAAATTTATTCGATTTAAATCAAAATATGTTCACCCTTAATCCTAATTTATCTCATAATCTTTTTGCATTACAAATTTAATATATTTTTCTTCAGAGTAAAAAAAAAAGGGCCATTATAACTTTAAATCAAGCTTAAAGTTTCCATGAAATTAATGGGAAAATTACCCAACAAAGGGGTTATTATGCATCAATATTAAATAACCATAGGAAGGCACCATGCAATGGGCAAAGAAGATTTATGAAGGAGAAGTTGCCTTTGAGTTGTCTCCTTAGAAAGGAAACCATCAACATGAAGCATAAAATTTTTGTAACACGGAAATGCTGGCTTGGTTCCAATGAGAAGTTGCCCCTCAAAGAAGCATTGAGAATAAAGCTTCCCTTTTTTCTATTAATTGCCCCAAAACCAGTGGTCCAAACTTATTTCTCCAATAACTTCAGCCTGCCTTTTTGCCAGGGGATGGATTGATTTACAGCTTTGTTGTAATACTCTTATGAATCTTTATGAAGATATTTATGGGCCTGTCTCCTTTTATACATAGATATATATGTGACATTATGATTTGATTTAAGACAGAAAGGAAAGGGAAACAAAAAAGAAAACTAAATAGTGAAAAGGCTTTGCCAATATAAAATTGATAACCAAATCATATTAAAAACAACATTACAGCTATACCCTTTTAAAACATAAATTATATACTACTATATTACATTTTTTTTATGGAAAAATAAAAAAATGTAAAGACAAAAATTTTTAAAAGTTCTCTTTGTGGAAATCAAATTTGGTACTGGTTTTCCTTGAAAAGTCTTGAGCTAGCCTCCTTAGCTCCCCTGTTAATCCAGGTGCTCCACAGTAAAATACTCCTGCAAAATAGGATTCAATATTAGGTAAGCTTTTGATATTATACTTGTGCTTAGTTTGTAAAGTATTATCCATTATAATTTATTAGACCTCACTATTTTTTCATAAAAGATGTTTTATAGATAAAAAATAATGTATAAATATTTAATTTTACTCTAATACATAATTGATGTGAGATTTATGAAAATAAAGTGTCAAAAAAAGTAAGAAACTTATTTCGATCTTATGATAATCATAGGTATTGCATACCCTAATAGTGACTTGGGACATGTGTACTTAGCTTGAGGAAAACACCATTGAAATGCAGGATTTTAAAGCGTCTATGGCTTATTGAAATGAAGAATAAAGCTAGTAGAAAGCAAAGACATACCGACTCTTTGATTAGCGTGGTTAACAGCAACATGCTTGAAAACCTTGTGCCAATTCGGCCTGGCAAAATGTGTCTTCACACGGGTTCCTGATACAATGTCAACCCCACTCTTGGCATGGTGGAGGGACTGAAGCATGGTGATCAAAGCTGATCTAGCATCCCCTTCTTCGAACACACTGGTGCAGTAATTGTGGAGCTCGATCATCCTATCCCTGTCATACTCAGCCACCTCGTTCATCACCCCTCTGAACCACTCGAACGAGCCTTGCTCGCGAGTGACCCAGTAGAAATAAGCTCGTTTGGTGGCGAAGGGCTTCCTCTTGTTGTTCTTAACTCCATTCTCTATCCCTTCCTCCATTTCCTTCTGTTGCTTGATGTTGTTCAGCACGTCTTTGACTATGCTGATCAACGGAGTGGCGCCAATGCCGAGTCCTACTAGGAGAAGCACATCATATTTTTTATAGTCCTGTGCTGGAGCTCCATAGGGGCCATCGATCAAGAGTTTAGGCAACCTGTTTGAAGATTGAATTCCATGTTGGGAGTTGAGATAATGATTGGAAAAAGATGGAAAAACAGCATATTGGCGGGGAAAAACGAAAGTTACCTAGGCTTGTTTTCTCCTTTGCCAATATCTGCTCTCAGGAGGCCACTTTGATTAACTGATGGAGGCTGACAGACCTGCAAACCAAAACGTTTAAAGCTTACAAAGGAGACATTTTGTTGTAGAAATCCTACAGGTTTTGAGGAAGAACAATCACCTTTACAAAAAGGGCCTTGAGCTGGGATGTCCAGTCTCCTAAGGTTCGGATGTGAATACTCAAATAGTCATCTGCAGGGGATGAAGTGATGGAGAAGGGATGCCTGAAGAATCAAAAACCATCGATGTTCTATCAGTTTCCCTGCCATTAAAACTGTTGAAATAGTGAAACACTACATAATTATTTGATCCTGTTTTTTACCATTGGAATGGGGAGACTGCTGCACAGTTCACAAAGATGTATTGGCCACTGGTGTACTTAAATCCTTGAGGCTTAGACATATGCAGGGAGAGTACATTTCCAGGGTACACAGCAACCTGAATTATGAACAGAAACAAGTATTAGCCTTACCCGAGCTTAAAACTGTTATCTTTTCCTACCAGTAAACTTGATAAATTTGACATTTGGGGGGGTTGGAATGTACCTTCAAGATCTTCACTGACTTATAGCCAGACCTGAATGCACGAATCAGGCGTTCACACGCGTATAGTAGCATTGGAACTGCTAGATACATCCATGTCTGCAAGCAAATAGCAGAAAACAATTTAAAATCCTCTGGAAAATGTCAGCATATTGTGAAAATGTTGTTTTGCATTAGCTAGTTTTTTGAGACACTTACTGTCTTTTTGTACCATTTCTTGGAGAGGTAGAGGAAATATCCATGAACAATGAAGAGGGCATAGACAATAACAAACAGATGATGTGAGTACCAGAAGGCATTGAATCCGGTGAGCTTCTTTATGGGTTTGGGGAGGTTTAGCCGGTTGCGGCGGAACCAGGGCTGAGCTAGTATGTAGGCTATGGCCATGAGCACCACCATGGCTACACCAGTCCAGCCCTCGGTGCCTTTCACGAACCACCAGTAGTTGTTAGGCCGTTTTTCCCCGAAGAATGGCTTCATTGGCTCATATTCTTCATCAGTGGCATGGAGAAGTCTAGGGAAGTCGCATGTAAGATGAGCACCAGCATGCAGGCCAACTCCAATAGCAATCCCCAAAGCAACCACCTATAGAATTTGGTCCAAATGCAAGAAAGTATTAATTTCTTCTATGTATACATCCTTTATTATGATTTATTATAAGATAAAAGTAAGATAATTAGCCCTTAATTCTGGATTATTATTTACCATACCTTGTGAAAATTGATGTTGTCATCAAATGGGACAACCACCCCTAACTTGGTCCTGCTTCTAAGCCAAGTAATGGTATTCCTACACACTGGAAGGAGGATAAGGGCCATGTTGAATTTAGTTGTCTCAGCTGCACCTTTGGCTGTGGTAACACAGTAGCCCATCACATCAAACACGGCCCGATGTTTGTATTGGATGAATTTCCAAGTGAACAGGCCTGCACAGATTGAGATCCACAGGGCCAGGACCCATATCCTTTTCCAATTGTCCTCCAGGAAGTAAGCAAGACCCCTGCCCCATCTTTTGATGGGGTTTCTCTCTTTTGTTGGCACCAATTTTTCACTCAACAGCCTGCTCAGAATGCGGCTATCTGTCACCAGGTTGGTTGACTGGCTTGGTGCTTGGAGAAGCAGTGTTTCCAAATTGTATATCTGACAAAAAGGAAAAAACAACCAACAGGGAATTGGGTCAAAAGTCTGTGGTGAAATTAGGGTGAGATCCTGTTTGCTTGGCCTTGAAATGGGGTTGGGAGAGTTAGTTCATTCAATGAAAGTCAAGGTGCTGACCTCAATGTAGCCAAGGTTGTCTTTGTCCAGTTCTTCCATGATCAGGGCTGCATATTCCTCAGCAGATTCTTGGATTTTTGACAGCTTGTTAGCACTAGCACTCAATGCAATAATCTGCACAACATTTTATTGAAACAGTTGTAAATATTTTTTTATAGATAATTGCAGCTTAAACTACTTTTCATATCAGTAGTACTATTCTCCGGCTTTTACTCACCTCTTTCACTTCTTCTTCCGTGATCCTTCCATCAGCATCTTTGTCAACCCTGAATTTACCCAAAAATTGCTTGAATAATAATAAATTTTATATTTAATAAACTGTCAATATATAATATTTATATATTATTACTTACTCATAATACGTCACTTTATAAAATACATAAAAATAAAAATTCTAAAATCTTTTAAAACAAACTTTTTTTTTTAAATATGTAACAAAACATCAAATAGAAACCAGTAAGAATAACCAATGTTTTCATATCGTATTCGTGTGCAAAGAATTTTCTTGGTGGTGATTAGATTATTTAATTAAGTGATGATTTCATAATAGTAAATTAAAATAAAAAATTATTTTTTGTATTGTATAACCAAAGTAGAGAGTTATTGTTAAGAATTATTATAAAGTCAACAAAATTGGATAATATATGGCAAGAGAATTTATTTTCACCAACCATCTGGCTTCACGTGCAGAGAGCACAAAATGCGGTTTTATATGATAAAATTCTTTGCATGAATACCAAAATGGACATCTTAGCATAATTTTGTCTAATGATTAGGTGAAATCCGTCTCAAATGTCCCACAAAATTTGTCTTATGCAATGGAAGCGTATGGTATTCATAATTCAAGCTTTGTTTTGGGTCAATAATGGAAGTGCTTCAATTATGTGAAACAGACAGACAGAGTTCTTACATGTCAAAGAAGGTTTGCAGCCTAGCATCAAAGCCATGATCAGAGATTTGTTCCCAGAATTCCCTCAGCTCAGCTTTGCTTATTGCTGATGATGTTATCCCTCTCCGTCTAGCCAGGGCCTCGAAGAGTTCACTGGCAAACTCTTTGGATTCATTCATTCCTGGTTACGACAACCAAACCCAGGGTTTCTAATCAGGCTATGATCTTGGTTTGGAAGTAAACAGGTTTATCATCGGGCTAACAGGGAGAGAATGGTGTCGCATTACCTATGCATTGGCCGAAGAGAGATTTGAGGAGTGAGCCATCGACAGACAGTTCATCGAACCGTTTTTCGACCTCGGACCAGCCTTCACTTCCTACGTTCTTGGTGGTCATAAACTTCAGGCCCTGAAGGGCACGAGCAGCTCCGGACTTGCTCCTGTCGACCTTGTTGAACGGTGCAGCAGCCTTGGTCGATGTCATCCGCTTTAGTTCCTGAGAGACTTGCCTGATTCGGAACGAAAGCTGGGATCCGAATGAAGGCCTTTTCTCCAACCTGGTTGCTAACATTGCCGTCTCTGGATCACCTCCCTTGATGTTCTGGACAGACACCGAGTCTTCCCGGATGTCTAGAGTGATTTCCACGTACTCGTCGTCTCCATCCTTGAACCTTGCACTTTTCTTGCTGCTGCTTTTCTTGTTGTTCATCAATATCGGCCCGCTCAATGGACCACTGTAGCCGACCCTGTTGCTGCTCGTGCTTTCTGTATCGGACCATGACTCGTGTTTGCTGTGTCGAATCTCCATAGTTTTTGCTTTCCTAATTCTCTCAACTCTCTCGAACCCAGAGTTTGTGTATCCTGAAATGGAAAAAACCAGGGAGAGCAATCAGGCTGACAAGGACTCAAAGTTCTGATATATCATGTCTAGAACTATAATAATTAGCTAAGGATTTGACTATGCTACCCTCATGAATTATATTTTATGCAAGGGCATATTTGACTTTAAAAACCCTTGTCTGGCTGCTTTTCTGCTTATAGAAACAGACTTACTTGGTTATTCTACCACTCTTCATCATTGATTAAAGCAAAGAAACACACACACGCACATCATTGACATCAAAATCAGTGAATCAGTTTAGACGTTTTCCATGGTGCATGGAAACATGAATCAAACCAAGTGAAAACAACCAAAAAGAAAGGATTTTCTCGGGAAAATCACTCTCAAAATCTTACCGGAGAGAACAATGAATTCTTGCCCTTTGGAGAGCTTCAAGAGTTGAATACTAGGAGAATGTTGGTGAGGAGATAGAATTTGAGAACTGAAAGAGGAACATAAATAGAAAGAGTTTTATAAAGGGGGAAAAGGTCGCTGAGAAGGCAAATCAAGGGAGGGGAAGAGAAGTCAAAACTTCCAGAGAAAAAAACAAAAAAGCAAGGTGAAACCAGGGGGCGCAGTCGGGTTAAGTGTTAGTTATATATTGGAGTGGTTATGTGGGCGTTTCCATACTCTTTCTAAATAAATCTTCAAAGATTCCAACCATCACCAACCCAACCCCAGGTTGACAAGAAAAAACTTCATTCAGCATGAAGAAATTTAACAATGGTAGCAGCATGCAGGTCAACCATTCACGAGAACATTGTTGGAAAGTTGCCTTTGAATATGAACTGAAACCCAAAAAATGAATGTGAGCCCGGAAAAAGGTAAAGCACACTCCTATTTGGGTCTGCTTCCATGAAAATGCCAGGCACCAAAGTTCTTACAGCCTAGTGAATTTCACATTTAAACTATTAAATTAACTAATCTTATTTGCCAGCACATAATATTTTTTCCTGTTGCATGAATCATCTTCTATGTTGTTTTTTGTTCTTCAAGAACCTTATCTTTTATGCTCTTCTAGTGACATTGACAGCTTCCCCAAATTTCTTCAACTTTTAGCAGGACTTGCCTGTCCCTAAAGAATTTATATAGAAGAAGACATTTTATAGCAATAAAATAGACACAGTTTCATTGAGTCATGGAGATAAAGATGAAAACAATATCAATCTCTTTAATTTGATAGCTACATCCATTTAATTCAATTAAGCAAAGAGTGTCTGCTTTGTTTTTATCATTATTTTTCTTCATTGATTCAATCATATAGCACAAATTTTCACATATGAAACATCTGTTAATACCCAACTTCTTTTTTTTTTTTTTTTATTAAGCTGAATATGACAATTATAGAGAACATCAAAACTCTCTGTAAATACAAACTAAAACAATTTAGAAAACTCTTCTAAAATTGATTCAATACAAATGAAATACCCAAATTACATACAATACTGAAAATAATCTAAAGAAATTATACCATCTCGATTGAGTTGCAACAACACCTAGCTAGTAGTACCCAATTATTTTCTAATTTAATTTCTATGCAATGCATGTGGTGTTTAGTCACCCATTTGGACTTCAATAAGTATTCATAGGTATTAGGTGGCATGCATATATGAGAGGACTTGAAGAATTATTTTACAAAGGGAATATTGGGAAAGATTTATTAATTCTATATATATATAACCTTAAGACATATTTAGAAGGGAAATTATTGGGTAAAGGTTTTTTTTTTTTTATAATTAGAGGATAGGGGATTCGAATCACAGGAGATTATACACCAACCAATAAATTAACTGTTCGGGTGAATTTATAATCTTAAAGGATCATGCATTGTATCTTTAAATTTTGACACTCAGAGGAGCATAAAGCAATAAGTGATAGTGTATAAATACAGACAATATTGCGAATATAAATCCAAAAAGAAATACTATTTAATTTTTAGTACGAAATTAAAAGGTTTGAAAGACAATATTTTAGAAATTTAATTTCTCAATTTCAGATAATGGGAAATAAAATGAACTTTGGTGGTAGGTAAAAAGGTAAATAGTTTTAATTAAAACTTATTAAAATAAAATTTAAAAGGAAAAAACACAATGATTTTCCACTAGTTAATGGGTCTGTGGTAATTCCATTACAAAAGGAGAAAACACCAATACCTTTTCACATATTAACTACTTAATGGATGTTAGTGCTCATATTAATGTGGTCCATATCTCATGATGATGGAATACCCGACATTGGACCGCCTAATTAGGACCTGTTGTAAGGTAATGATTAAGTCAATAATGGAAGAACAACTTGGCTAATTGAGGTTAATAATACAATCATTAAACTAATTATTCCTAGAGATTTAAATATAGAAAGTGAAAAGCTTGATTAATTGTACATCTTTGAATTTTGCACTTTGTTTTCGAAATTGATTTCTTCTTTGAATTGGTTTGAGAAACTTGATTCGGGTATGATCATAGTTTATAAATATGATTAGGATTTAGAAATTATGAGATCTCGAATTCGAGCTTACATATCATAATGGAGTTGGTAATTGTGGAGAATCTATATATCTATCAATTATACTACTTTTCCTTAAACTAACTATGATTCTTTCTTTTCTAAAAGTTTTTAGTTGAAACAGTTTATGGGTACAATTGAGCAAGACTGATGAAAGAGGCTATTTAGATATTAAATGTAGTAAATAATTTCATGATTTATGTTTATTAATTGAGTAATTCCATGAATCTAGACTCAAAGGAATCATATCAAAATTAAAATCTCAAAAGCCAAATACATATCCTCCAACCTAATCCTAACATACAGTATTGCGATAATTAATATGAAATTCAACTAATATTATAAATCTCGAGTTGAAACGAATAGATCAAAATTAAAACCTCGATAAAAACCAAATAATACATATTCTCCCACCTAATCCTAGCCTAAACCTAGTACATGTTACTTACTAGGACAAACGCATGTGAAGTTTGATCAAATTAAGATACTGTAGAATTGAAAACACGACAGCTAATTATTCGTTTAGGACAAAACAAGATGGAGATAAAGCAGAACAAACAAGTCAAAATGAGAGACAGACACAACTTGAAGGCAAGTAGGCTCTGGATTTTTACTCAAGAACCAGTCAAAATTGAAGGCAAAACCTGGATTTGGGTATTTGACCTTGGGTGACGTTAGCTTTATCTTGTTTGAAAGAAGGAAAAGATGGTTTGGAGAAGCTGTCAAAACAAGTGAAAACCCTTGGCTGAATCTGTCTGGATACAGAGACTAAATATAAATGGAAGTTTGATTAATTATACGCGTTTCTAATGTTGAAAAATACAGTGTTTCCCCCTTCTGCTTTTAATAGTCATAATTGAACCATGTTTATAAGACTATGTCTTTATTCTTTTTATCGTATCTAAATAAGCTTTTTTTTCTATTTGAATATTCACTTAAGTTTTTAATTTTTAATGAAAAATTAATCGTTGCCGTCAGATTTAATATTGACTGGTAATTTTTATTCACGTGAAAACAAATGATATGATTATGTAATAATAGTTGTGGAATGGATCATGTGATTACGTTATTAAGTTATATGGATAGAAAATGCTAGCAATGTTTGATCGAACGACTAATAATTTTTCGTTAGGGTTAAGATTTGTATAAATACGAATTAAATGATAAAAGGTTGTTTGGGTACAATAAATTAATAAGAAAACATATAGTTGAGGAATTTATTTAAACCTTTTATCCATTATTATTTATGTTGCATAGGAGGGAATGAATGGGGGATAGCCTAAACCTCACCAAATTGAATTCCACTTTTCCTTCCATTGATTATTCAAACATTCTTCAATTTTAGACCATGTTCTAAGTAACAACCATGGCCTTTTCTTCCATGCTTCTTCTCATGGGAAAACAACCAAACCCTTGGTCCAGGATTGCTGAATCAAGACCTGTTTCTGATCCAAAGTATTGTGAACCTAGGCCCTTCCATTCCTATCCTTAAAAACAGTAAAGAACCCACTGCCTTTCAGGTTTCAAGCCCATACAGTCATTAGATGTTAGACAGTAAGGTGGTGGGCAGTGGGCAGCCAATTTATGCCATTAATCTACAACGTAAATGCAACAAAAAAGAGCAAAAATTGAAAGAAGGGAAATAATTCTTCAATGTTAAGGTAAAATTTGCCACCAACCTTGAGCAAAATTGAAAGCAATGGTAGCATAGGATTCTCTCCCCTTTGAATGGTTTTGTATTTTAGTTTCTGCACATCATTCTTTTGCAAGACTTCCCATGTGTTTTTTGCACTGTAAACTTTGTTTCTTTGTTTGTACATCCTCTGATTTTTGGCCTCTTTGTGTGTGTTTTCTTAGGTCAAATGGACATCCTCATTGCAGAGAATGAAGCATCGGAAGGTATTAAAGTTTGGTCCTGTTTGGAGCTTATCGTTGACTATGGGCTCCACTGGTTTCAGATATGTCATGTGGTTCTGAGAGAAGTGACACTGACAGCACATTATCAAGTACCAACTGCATCTTACCAGTCACAAAATGGATATAAAACCATCCATTTTTACAGAACTATTCTCACCTCAGAATTCATATACTTCTCTGGTAGATCCAATGTGAATTAAGTGTTACATGAACTATTTACTTTACCTTAATGTATTCATATCCGTATCCATATTTATATCTGATATTTTTTCAGATGCTTTATTATTTATAATTTGTCAAAATTATAACGTAGTCGTGCTCAACACGTATCTCGAATCCATATAAGATAGGTTAGAGCAAAGATGAAGAGAGACTTTGAAACACTTAAGATTTGGTAAAATGAAGTGCAATCAAATAGCTTTGCCATAATGGAAGTGGGAGGGGGAAACTATCCTTAAATGGGGTAACTGACGGCACAGGCTAATATACCAGATAAGGTTGCTGAAAATCAACACCAACTCACACCAAACTATTTTGATACTATGTTTTTGAAGATAAAAGACACACAATGGGGCAACCAACTAGCAACTTTGCACGTGGAGCCATAGAAAAGAAAAGCTTGGGAAAGAAACTAGTGCTACTAAAAGGCCTATTAGCTTCCCATAATGCAGCATTCGCATTCAAGAGCTAGCTTTCACCTAGATGCGGCTTTAATCTGAAAATGGAAGAGTGGATACATTACCACATGATAAAGGAATGGACCATTTCTCTCTCTCTCTTTTAATAATGGGGGTTGGAGAAAACTTATGCTGTCAAGAGGTAGGCAAGTCCAACAGATTAGGACCCACGTAGACATTTTTTGTAAGGTTTGATTTCAGGACTTTTTAGTGAACTTTAGGAACTAAAAAAGGGTTTGTTTTAAATGCAAAGACCATGATGGGGATTTGATTGACTAAGCTTTTGAGCAATGAAGCTATCTAAAAAACCTGCAGAAAATGATGAAGTGCATGAGCAATAAAGGGGAGAAAAATATGTCAGCTTTATCTTAATAGAAAGCATATCAGAAAAGTAAGACATAATAAAAGAAAAAAAATTAACCTTGAGGGTATTTCTAGAAGGCAAATTGTCCTACAGATTTAAAAGTGTTTTGCAGGAGAATTTATGAAGGGTGAGAAGAGATAAGAGTACATGAACAGAGGAGAAAGTAAAGAAGGTTCTGTACAACAGCAACTGCCAGGATCAGGGGTTCCTTGGAGTAGCATTAAAGACTGTGCAGGACTAGATGGTTTTCACTACACATCACCTGCACCACCAAAATAAATGTTTTTTTCTAGAAAAAAGAAAGGAGAATGCAAACAAAAATGAAGAACCTAGATTTATAAACAGAAAGCTTGCTTGGTGATGCTTTGATGATTTCTAGTTGAAGATCATGGGTTATTGTTCTCAGATTCTTTACATGATTTTCATCATTTTCCTGCTCATATCATTAGACAGCTCCCACATTTTGAGTGCTGATGCTTTACTGGATGCAGCGGAGGGCTTCACAGTTCATGGCCTACAACAGTTTTATTTCATGGGGGAAAGTGGGGGCAATCAGAACAAAATTGAGAAAGTTTCAGGACAGGATGAGAATGAACAAAAGGAAGCTTTGATTGTGCAAAAGTTTAGAGCTTTGCTCGGATTGAAGAGTACCAAAGGAAGAATCCCATTAAATGGTGCTGCAGAATGTTTCTCACCATCTCCCTCTCCATCACCAAACAGTATAGAAGCTGAGACTTCAGTACCAGCTCCTGCTCCAGCCCTGCCAATGCACGCACATTTCCATTCTCCAACGCCTCGATCAAGCACAATGCCACTACCTAAAAGAATTCACAAAGAAAATACAGATAAAGGAAGAGTTAGAAGAATTCTGGTGCCAGTCCTTGTGTCTGCTGGAGCTGCTTTTTTAGCTTGCCTTGTTGGACTCATCTGTTTCTGTGGCAAAATCAGGAAGCATAGAAAGAAATCCACAAAACCAATTTTGACATACAGCAGAAAAGGAAGAATTAGAGGCAAATCCCAGTATACGAGTTCTCAAAATTCATCAAGCAACGTGAGCTTAAATCCTAGCCTAGATCTCTTTTGTCTTCATACCTTGGGAGTGGACTTAGAGCGGCAACCAGCTTGTTTAAAACAAAGTGCTGAAACTGGGAAAACATCAACGATAGATAAGAGGAAGGAATCAAACAAGGAAGTTGCTCTACCAGAATCCGACAATGCTAGCAGTTCTTCGACAAGAGAGATTACTTCAGTTCATGAGGATGTAGAATCAGCAAGATATGATTCTGATGGGGGTCACTGCTCACCTCCCGATAAAGTAATTCCCATTGAATGTCATTCATCTGATGATGAATCGTTTCATTCTTTTGCTGATTCGCGTTCATCAAATGTCCGGCTTTCCAATGTTTCAGCTGGTAGTCTTAGTGATACATCAGAGAATGCCCTGAATGTAACAAAGGTATCACCATCTCCTCAACATTCTTTCGCATCTCCATCCATGTCCCCCGCCATGTCTGGCCGCCATGAGTCTCCGGATTGTCAAAAGAATTTTACAGCCCCACCCCCACCGCCACCGCCACCCCCTCCACCTCCACCTCCTCTGCCTCCAGTTGTGCTCATTTCTCCTTTAAATTCTTCTTTATCTGCAACTAAAGCAAGATTGAAAGCTTCAAGTTCTTCTACATTGCTCGATGTTACACCTGCTAGGAATTCAAATTCCTCTTCTGGATCAAACCAGAACCAAGCAAACCCGAGTGACATCCCACTTTCGCCCGAAAAACCTTCTAAACCTTTGCCAAGTTCAACTGGTATTCCTCCACCACCATGTCCACCTCCATTTCTGAAAGGAAACAACAACCCTGTCAAAGGTCCACCTCCATTTCTGAAAGGAAACAACAACCCTGTCAAAGGTCCACCTCCTCCACCAACCCAACTTCCACAGTACACGCCGCTGGGCAAAGATGGGGCTCCATTGCCAAAATTGAAGCCACTTCACTGGGACAAAGTCAGAGCTGCACCAGACCGCTCTATGGTATGGGACAAGCTGAGGTCAAGCTCATTCGAGTAAGTTATGTCATGTTCTTTTTGCACACTAAATTCCTTTCTTTCTGATCCTGAGAATTAACTAAATCTGACATGGAAAAGATTGGACGAGGAAATGATGGAGTCACTTTTCGGATACAACATACATAATTCAATGAAGAATGATGAAACAAAAAGCAAAACCCCTTCTCCAAGCCAGCATGTGCTTGAGCCCAAGAGGTTGCAGAACATAACCATTCTCTTAAAAGCACTGAATGTGACAGTTGAGCAAGCGTGCAATGCATTGATGAAAGGTTTAGCTCTGAATTTGATTCATGTAATCTGCAAAACCAATCTATTTCAACGTACAAGTTCCTCTCTTTTTATTCTTGTGATTGCTTTCTCCATTTGGTGAAAAGCAGGAAATGGTTTGGTTTTACAACAACTAGAAGCATTGGTTAAAATGGTACCCACCAAGGAAGAGGAGACCAAGCTTTCTAGCTACAAAGGAGATATCAATGAGTTGGGGTCTGCTGAGAAGTTTGTTAAAGTACTTCTAAGCATTCCATTCGCCTTCTTACGTGCTGAAGCCATGCTTTACCGAGAAACTTTTGAGGATGAGGTGATTCATCTTAAAAATTCGTTTTCGATGCTACAGGTAAGCATCAAGCTCTGATTCATATCATCTCTTTTATGGAAAAGCTATGTTCTGATACAAACATCTGATATCTCTCATTCCCATTGTTCTACCAGGAAGCCTGCAAGGAACTCAGGTCAAGCAGGCTCTTCTTGAAGTTACTAGAAGCAGTACTCAAAACGGGCAACCGAATGAATGTTGGAACAATTAGAGGAGGCGCTATAGCATTCAAGCTCGATGCCCTCCTTAAGCTTGCTGATGTGAAAGGAACCGATGGGAAGACTACATTGCTCCATTTCGTCGTCCAAGAGATCATTCGGTCGGAAGGCATAAGAGTGTCTGATAGCATTATGGGGAAGATCAACCAGGGGAACAGAAGCAGAACTGCTGAAGAAAAGGAAGAGGATTACAGAAGAATGGGACTAGACCTTGTTTCTGGTTTAAGCACCGAACTCTACCATGTCAAGAAGACAGCCACACTCGACCTGGATGTTCTTGCAAGTTCTGTCTCGAACCTATCAGATGGCAAGGCTAAACTGCAACATCTGGTTCAAGAGGAGCTATCGACAGACGAAGAAAGTGGGAATTTCGTTCGGTCAATGAACTCCTTCCTGAACTATGCAGAGAAGAATCTGAAAGAGCTGCAAGAAGATGAACATAGGGTCCTGTTACAAGTCAGAGAAATCACAGAATACTTCCATGGAGATGTAAGCAAACTAGATGAAGCTAATCCACTTCGGATATTCGTGATCGTAAGAGACTTTCTGGGAATGTTAGATCATGTTTGTAAAGAGCTTAGAAGCTTGAAAGTCCCAAGCTGTCCAAGCCCTCTGGCTCCATTTCGATAGAGATTTAGATTTTCCTCTTGGTGTGTTAATAAAAAATATATTTTTCCTGCTTCCCAAACAACCATTTGATCAGGCTGTAACTTAAGTTTGTTCTTGTTTTTTCTGTAGAGTTTTGGCAGGGTTTTAGATCAATTCTTCAGCTGAGGCTGATTTGCCAGATAGTTGGATTATGATTTTTGTTCAGCTGAATTGAATTCATGATCGGATTTGCTTGCATAGCTGTGTGTAACATAACAAATTCCATCCAACATTTATTTGCATACCACAACATTTATGAACTGTTCTATTAAGCGAGCATTAATTCCATTTTAATTGGTTACTTGATTCTATTTTGATCTATTTTTAATGTTTAAAATTTATATTCAAATAAACCGAAAAATGGATTAGTAATAATATATTTTTAAATACATAATATATAGTTATTAATAAAAATTGTTAATTTATTTTAAATAATGTTTTGTATGAAATATAAAATACTGAAAAAATAATAAAATCGATCGAATGAATCAAATATAAATCGATTTTGATTATTTTTATTTTAGTATATAATTTAATTAATTTAATTATTTTTTAATGAAATTTTGATTAATTCGACTCATTGAATTATAAAATCGAATTGATTGAACTGATGCATTTATTATCAAAATTAAATACTCGAATGTATTTTGAAATTTATTTCGAGAATTTTGTTTTTTAATGGATCATGAAAATGGTTAAAACGGGCTTAAATTTGCCCCAATACGGTAGTGAAGCTCCAAAACCAAAGCCCAGAAGGGAGTTCCATTTTTACCCAAGATGTTTTACCCGTTTTAACCGCTAAACCCGCCATCCAATTTCAAGAACATTCCCGACAAGGCGGTCAAATTTTCCAATATCCTTACGTGTCATCAACCGATTGGGTCCACAACGTGTTAGTATTCCGAAATTGCCAACCACAAAAGAGTCAGTTTAATGACATGGCCCCCTCCCATTGGGTAGAACACTCTAGCACCGAACACCCGTCACGCCGGTATAAATAAACCACCATTTCGGCCATCTTCGCTCTACCGAAATAAAAAACCAGAGTGAAAACTAAAACCAAGTAAATTTGATTTTTCTCAGATAGCAGTGAATCGAACAGCAAGAATGGCGATCAAGAACAAGGCGTTTTGGGTTTTATTTCTCTTTATTTCAGGTAAATAGAAATACTTTCTATTATTTTCTTAAGTGAAATTTGAGTTTTCAATTTGAGTTGCTCTGTTTCACTCTGTTTTGCTCTGGTTTTTTCGTGAAGAATTTTTCTTAGGAATAGCAGTAGCGGCAGATGAAACGAAGGTAGGAACGGTGATCGGAATCGACCTGGGGACTACGTATTCTTGCGTGGGAGTTTATAAGAACGGTCACGTAGAGATTATAGCGAACGATCAAGGGAACAGAATCACCCCATCATGGGTTGCATTCACTGATACAGAGCGTTTGATTGGAGAAGCCGCAAAGAATCAAGCGGCTCTCAATGCAGAACGCACCATCTTTGATGTTAAACGTCTCATTGGAAGAAAGTAAGTAAAGAAGCTGATATTTTTTAACTTTAACTTGTTGGGTTTTTCTTTTATTCGTTTTGGAGGTGAATTGAACTTGGGTTGTTTGGTTTTTTAATTTTAGGTTCGATGATCCTGAGGTTCAAAGAGATATAAAGTTCTTGCCTTACAAGGTGGTTAACAAAGATGGGAAGCCCTATATTCAAATTAAGGTTAAAGGTGAGACGAAAGTTTTCAGCCCTGAGGAAATCAGTGCTATGGTTTTGACGAAAATGAAGGAAACAGCTGAAGCTTACTTGGGGAAGAAGATCAAAGATGCTGTTATTACCGTTCCGGGTATGGTTAAAATCTCCTTTTTACATTGTTCTTGTTATGTGGAACTACAGAGAGAAGAATATGGTTTAATGGGTTCTGTTCTTTTTTCTGATTTTGTAGCTTATTTCAACGATGCACAAAGGCAGGCTACCAAGGATGCAGGCACCATTGCCGGGCTAAATGTGGCTCGGATCATCAATGAGCCTACGGCTGCTGCCATTGCCTATGGATTGGATAAGAAAGGAGGAGAGAAGAACATTCTGGTCTACGATCTAGGCGGTGGTACATTTGATGTTAGTATTCTGACAATTGATAATGGAGTCTTTGAAGTTCTTGCTACCAGTGGAGACACCCACTTGGGAGGAGAAGATTTCGATCATAGAGTGATGGATTATTTCATCAAGTTGATCAAGAAGAAATATAACAAAGATATCAGCAAGGACAACAAGGCCCTAGGGAAGCTTCGTCGGGAATGTGAGAGAGCAAAAAGAGCTTTGAGCAGCCAGCATCAGGTTAGGGTCGAGATCGAGTCATTGTTTGATGGTGTTGATTTCTCGGAGCCATTGACTAGGGCAAGGTTTGAAGAGTTGAACATGGACTTATTTAAGAAAACTCTAGGACCAGTGAAGAGGGCTTTGGAGGATGCCAATTTGAAGAAGTCTGATATCAGTGAAATCGTGCTTGTTGGAGGAAGTACTCGAATCCCCAAGGTTCAGCAACTGTTGAAGGATTTGTTTGACGGCAAAGAGCCTAGCAAGGGTATCAATCCGGACGAGGCTGTGGCATATGGTGCCGCAGTTCAGGGTGGAATTCTTAGCGGTGAAGGAGGAGAAGAAACCAAAGGTAATAATGATCTTCTTTCATTAGTTTTGGCAGAGCAGAAAACGTTGATCGACCACACTAACAAGAACAAGATTTCCTGTTTTTTGATTCTTGGCAGACATTCTTCTTCTGGATGTTGCTCCTTTGAGTCTTGGCATTGAAACAGTTGGTGGTGTCATGACCAAGTTGATCCCAAGGAACACTGTTATCCCAACTAAGAAATCTCAGGTCTTCACCACTTACCAAGACCAGCAAACCACAGTTTCCATCAAGGTAAAAACAAACAAATCTTGCTTCTTTGATATGTTTATTGTATCCTTATTACCCTGTTGAACCGAAACCCATGTTGTATTTGCAAAATCCCAGGTTTATGAAGGTGAAAGAAGCTTGACAAAAGATTGTCGGGAGCTTGGAAGATTTGATCTGACTGGTATTCCACCTGCTCCAAGGTGAGTTTCATATTCCCAATTTGATCATTTTATGTCCTGATGTGATAGACCAACCAATGTTATCTCTGTTCTTGCAGGGGAGTTCCTCAAATCGAAGTCACCTTCGAGGTTGATGCCAATGGCATCCTCCATGTGACAGCAGAGGACAAAGCAGCGAAGAAGTCACAATCCATCACCATCACCAACGACAAGGGGCGTCTCAGCCAGGAAGAGATCGAAAAGATGGTGAAGGAAGCTGAGGAATTCGCGGAAGAGGACAGGAAAGTGAGGGAAAAGATTGATTCCAGGAACAAGCTAGAAACATACATATACAACATGAGGAGCACCATTGATGACAAGGACAAGCTTGCAGACAAGCTTGGTTCTGATGACAAGGAGCGGATCGAGAGCACCTTGAAAGAAGCTCTGGAATGGTTGGATGATAACCAGAATGGAGGGAAGGAGGACTTTGATGAGAAACTTAAGGAGGTGGAGGCAGTGTGTAATCCAATCATAAAACAAGTTTATGAGAAAAGTAGTGGCAGCTCGGCTGGATCAGAAGAGGAGGATGAACCTACTGATGAGTTGTAAACTGTTGAGAGCAGAGGATTAAGATTCTATTTTCTTTTTTTTTTCTTTTTCTTGTATTTTTCTTCAAAATTAATATTGATAAATTTAAATTTTAAAATAAACATCAACTTAAAATGAGAAAAAAGAAGATAAATAAAAACAAATGTTGAAAATGAAAAAGTAAAGTATGAATAAAAAGAAAATAAAAAAATAAATAAGTACTTTAAAATATTAAATAAAATCACTTATTTTATTGTATAAGTATACAATTTTTAAATAATATATAGTATTTGATATTTTGATAACATTAAGTTATTATTATGGGTCTTTGAGATTATTAATTGTGCAAACAAAGGTTATTAACAAATTTAGATAAGTATTTAAAATTTTAATATTATAATGTTTTTTATATTTTCATGAAAAATAATGATGAAATACTATTAAATAATAGATGGAAAAATACAAATTTTTTAATATTTTTTGAAGTTCATGATTTTGCAAAATAAGATTACTAAAAAAGCTATATTAATATATTTTATTTTCAGTAAGTATATATTTAATATTTCAATAACACAAGATTATTGAATATTTATAAGGATACTTATAAAGCATGTATATGATATTTTAGCAAATAGGTATTTAATAATTTTTTATATAGTTAAGTATTTGATATTTCAATAATCCTATTTGCTCATATTGTCGATAGAAGTTTTTGACATATATGTCTTAGGTTATTAAATAGTAAATGAAAATTACAAAAAATAATTATATTCTTATAATATTGATTTTGTAAATTAATATTATTGAAAAGTTATAAAATTACCCGAAAATTAAGGAAAATAATATTATTATGAGAATGTTGATTTTGTAAATTAATATTATCGACAAAGCTATAAAATTAATATTATGTTATTAAATATTCATTAAACTTATAGTTGTTATTAAAAATTAGATACAAATATTACTAAAACTTAGATGAAAATTACAAAAAAGAAAATTTATTTTGAAGTTATTGATTTTGCAGTCGATTTTATTAAAAATGTTATACGATTATAAGATTTTAGATAAAATATCTTTAACTCCTTAATTTCTAGCCATAATTCTATATAGGTCTATAAGCATTCGAAATAAACTATTCATCCAAAACTTGTAAATGATATTAACAGATAAACGTGAAATGTTTAAAATATTATTTTTCTTTCTCTACTCTTTTTAACTTTTTTCCTTTCTATTAATCTAACTTGTGACGTTCCCCTACACTATTCGGTCACCCTGTAATTGGATTTACTTCTAAAATGTCATATTCGGTCAAATCCTCCAAGGTAAGCGCAAGCTTAGAATCTCATATCTCATTCTCCCTGAGGGGACCTGCGGCGTTCCCTTACACTAGTTGGTTACCTTGCAGTTGAATTTAGTCTTGGAATATCATATTCAGTCAAATCTCCCTAGGGAAGCGCAAGTCGAGCATCTCATATCTCATTCTCCTTTGGGGGAGTGTGATCTAGCCAAATATGACACTTTTCAATCAGATTCAGCATTGGTGGTGAGGAGTAGAGTAGAGAGAAATTTTTTTTAATAAAAAAAAAATAAAAAATAATTTATATAATTTGATAATTTTTAAAATTAATAAAAAATTATCACATTATCAAATTAATAAAAATATCAATAATTGATTAATGATTGGACATGTGTCGAATGAAAAATATTTTTTTAAGTTGAACTATCAATTTAGATTACAAATGAACTTGCGTAAAAAATGATTAAAAGTTAAGGGTAATTATGATATTTTATTCAAAGATATTTCTATAGTTAGGTATTTATATTTTAATAACTTTAAATCACTGAATATCAGATGGATTATTAACAAGAATAATTATGCATTCGAAATTTTTTGAATTTGTAAATTGAAATATGAAAAAAAATTAAATATTTAAATAGCATATAATATTAATTAATTAATTGGAGCGCCGGTTCAATTTTGGCGCGTTGGGTGCTTAAAAGCAAATATATTTTCGCGGCCAATTGAATTTCAATTCACCCATCGGGGAAGAAAAGAAGGCTTTACAAATTCTAGCTTTTCTGTTTTCTCTCAAATTTTCTCGGATCTCAAGCTGAATCGCCGTCTGAGTTAGGTCAAGTTTCTCTTTGCAGTCTTGTTTTTCTGATTTTTTTTTTATCATTTGTTTGGCTTTTAATGCATTGAATTCGTTCTTCTTAAACGTTTAAGATTTGAACTCCCTTACTCGTCTGCTTGACTTTGGTCTTTCGGTTCCGTTTGGTAAGCTAGAAAATGAAAAGGAAAGGGAAGGGAGAAAAACGATAAAATATGAATTATTGTACTATCGTTTTGAAGTATGAATCGAAAATTTGTGTTATTCAGATTAAGCTCGCATCGCTAAATGGATACATCGAAATTTATTTTAATTAAAGAATTAGGTTTCTAGGAATATTCAATTTTTGAGTAGATTTTAAGTGACAATTTTAGTTTCTCCGGAAACTTTGAAAAAGGGAAAGAGAAAGGAAGGGAACTAAGCTGAGTCAACTAGGTTTTGCTTTATATGTTTGAGATGTCCTTGACTTTAGGGTAGCATTTTGTTTTATCCTTGGTTGACAGTTCTCATGAAATGGGTGGTAATGATGCGCCGTCTGATCAAGTTGTTCAAAAGCTTATTGAAATGGGATTTGAGAATTCTGATGCCATAGAAGCTGTGAAAGCGGTGGGACCATCAGTTGATGATGCGGTTGAGTATGTTTTGAATGGTTGTCGTAGGAATAGTCACAGTACATCAACTAGTTCTCAATGTTCTTCAAGGAATGGGAAGAGTAAAAGGAGCGTGTCATCCTTACAATCTAAGGGTCTAATGCGACAGTCTAGTATATGGGATCATTTTCAATCCACAAGTAAACCAAAGCGAAGCAAAGGTTATGATGCACCTGATGGAATTGTGTCCAGATCCCAGGTGTCGCATAGTCCTGTGCAAGAACAAAAAGGATCGTTTCCTTTTGTAAATAATCAGCTTGAAACTGTGCCAGAACCATTTCCAGTTTGCTGCTCTGAGGAGCCAGATATTGGATCAAATTGGGAGCCAAAGGTTAACAGTTTATTACAAAAGCATTTTGGTTATTCATCCTTGAAGAGTTTCCAGAAGGAAGCCTTGGCTGCTTGGCTCACTCACCAAGACTGTCTTGTTCTTGCCGCAACAGGATCTGGTTAATACTTATATTCTTTTGCATGTCTTGTTCTTATGTTCATTCACTTTGCTATCTCATAATTTTTTAGGTACTAATTATTTACCTTCTGCAGGAAAATCTCTTTGTTTCCAGATTCCTACATTATTAACAGGAAAGGTTGTGGTTGTTGTTTCTCCTTTGATAAGCTTGATGCACGATCAGTGCTTAAGATTATCAAAACATGGAGTCTCTGCTTGTTTTCTTGGGTCTGGGCAACCAGACAGCAGTGTGGAACAGAAAGCCATGAGAGGAATGTATAATATTATATATGTTTGTCCAGAGACAATTTTGAGGTAGGTGCATGCATTGCCTCTTTGGTTTTTTCTCAAAGAAAATGTTTATTCTTTTTTTTTTTTTTGGTAATTGAGAAAGTACTTGTACTTTGGTGCAGACTAATTAAACCTCTCCAGAGGCTAGCAGAAAGTCGTGGAATTACATTATTTGCTATTGATGAAGTCCATTGTGTATCTAAGTGGGGCCATGATTTTCGTCCTGACTACGGGTATGTATTCCTTATGTTTGCATGGTTTTTTGTATTTCTTCTTCACCCAATCAACTTAAATCAACATTGGTACTTGTTTGATTTAGGGAAAAATATGCATTTTACTAAACCATGTCTTAAATGCATTTAAGAGCCAGGCAAATGACTATTTATTGCTAAAGCAGGTGTGATTTGCACAAAGACAGTGAATTTTGATTGCATTTTATCTATGTACTAAATCAATTGATGTAAGTTTTTGTAACTTGTTAATTTTTTTTTCTCTAATACCTTTTGGAATTTATTTGACTGCCCTTTCATATTTTTATAGCCACACATCTCTTTGTAATTTCAAATTTCACTTTATTAGATTTTTGTTTAGCTCGAAACATTTTGTACACTGCTTTTGGGTGCATTAAGCCTGGCTCTCAAGTTTGTTTTTGAAGCTTTAGCCATCCTTATATGGCTATGTTCCATTGTTTCAGGCGATTGTCTATATTACGAGAGAGTTTCAGTGCCACAAATTTAAAATTCTTGAAATTTGACATCCCAATTATGGCATTGACTGCTACTGCCACAGTTCAGGTTCGACAAGACATCCTTGATTCCTTGCGCATGTCAAAGGAGACAAAGATTGTGCTCACATCGTTTTTCCGTCCAAATTTACGATTCTCAGTGAGTTTTCACTTGTTGCAGCATGGTTTTGGTCATATTTGGTTTCGCTGTCCCCCTTCCCACTTGTTCTTTCAAACGTCCACTTAGAGTGGGGTTTTTATGTATCAAGAAACTTGAATGGTCTTAAATTGTTTTTATTTTATTTTATTTTCTTTTCTTTCAGTGCATGTATTGAATTTCTCCATAATCTTTTATCATGAACTTGTTTGTGTTTTAATAGGAACCTCAAATTTATATGCTGCTCTTTACAGGTAAAACATAGTAGAACATCAGAGTCTTCATATGAGACGGATTTTTGCCAACTCATAGATCTTTATGCCCGAAGGAAAATGATTGGTGAAAAGAAACAAGCTCTAATCTCACAAGAATCTGATTCAGATCAATCTTCTGCAAGTGATTTGAATGATATTGAAGAAAGTGATATTGACGAAAGTGATAATGAAAATTCATCAAAGCAAAACAGTTCAATTTCTTCAAGGGAAAAGCAAATGTCAGTAGAATATTTAGAAAATGAGGTTGACGTCTTTCCGTGTGTGGAATATTTGGATGGTACCATCCTCTGATACTTTAATTTGATCTTCTATATATGCTATTGCTTGGCTTTGCTTATAGAACATGAAAACGTTCCAGCTTCACCGTTTTTTTGCTTTTTGATTGCTTTTATATTACAGTTGTCAACGGTGAATTTTCTGGATTTCCTCATCGTGAAGAATGGGGTTCACAGGGGTCATTTGAGACAATTGATCCTCCGAATAATCCAGAAGAATGGCTGAGGCTTCTGCAAGAGTCTCTAGAACAAGGACCTACCATTGTATATGTTCCTACAAGAAAGGAAACACTGAGCATTGCGAAGTATCTTTGCAAGTGTGGAGTTAAGGCTGCTGCTTACAATGCAGCGGTAAATACTTATAGAAATCGTATTTTAGTTTCTTGCAGTCATTAAGCACTAATTTCTGTGCTTCTGAACTGCAGTTGGTAGTATGGTGTCTTTGCTTCTTTCTGTCTTTAACTCTTGTTTTCCGTCTTTCTTCTTCTTTTCCCTCTCATTCTTCATGTTGAAGGAATCACTCTTATCTTCATTCCATTAAACTCTGCCCATGCATATCATTCTGGTTATTTGTCTAGCTTTCTTGCTGATACATTTCTTGCAGCTACATGATAAAGACGAGAGTTTATATTTGTCTGATACACAACTATTTATGACTTTCCTCCCTCTTTGTTTCTCAGTTGCCAAAATCACATTTAAGGCAGGTTCACAAGGAATTCCATGAAAACTCCCTAGAGGTATGGATTTCAGGACTCAGAATGAATTGTTTCTGCATAATTTTGTACTTTGTGTAACCATCGTCAAAAAGATGTGTCCTTTTCCAGAAATTATGTTGTTTTTCAAAAGATTTCATTTCTTTGAAAATTTCAGCCAGTTACTTTTCTGGTGCTTCAAGCTTCAATCTCTCTTGTCAAATGCTGATTACATAGATATGCTGAATCTGCTTTTGTCTGCTCTGCAATCTTCTTCTCTGTTTAGACATGTTACATCCTTTTTCTTCTTTAGTCTTATTTTGTTTATTGAGATCAAACGAAAGTTTAGGGTGAAGTACTGTTTATGATCTAATTGTGCCATCTAACAGATGATTTATTATGCTTTACCTCTGACCTGCAGGTTGTTGTTGCCACTATGGCTTTTGGAATGGGGATTGACAAGTTGAATGTTCGAAGAGTCATGCATTATGGTTGGCCACAGGTCTGTCCTCAGGTTCTGATAAATATTAGTTATAGGTGCACCTTTTGACTTTCATCATATAGTGATAAGTCTTGCTATCTAGGCTATCACAGGTTCAATTTTTCTTTTCTCTTGCGACTTGCATGCCTACTAGTTTTACCGTGTCCCATAATTGGCAGATACTGTTATCTGTTTTTTTGGTCACTTCAGCTTTTTCTAAACTTTATTCTGATTGCAGAGTTTGGAAGCATATTATCAAGAAGCTGGTCGAGCCGGAAGGGATGGAAAATTAGCAGATTGCAGTAAGCCTATTTACTATTTCAGAATATATGACATGCTCATTGTCAAAGCAAAGAACTTACCTAGTGTATTTTTCTAGTAATTTTTTTGGTCAGAGAGTGTATTTTCCTTTTGAATACTACTATCTGAAGTTTGTAATTTTATCAGGTGTTTTTTTTTCTTTATTTGGGTATATTTTTAACATTAGCTTGAGCTATACTTTATGTCCTGGCAGTTTTATATGTAAACTTATCAAGAGTGCCAACACTTCTACCCAGTAAAAGAAGCAAAGATCAGACAAAACAGGCGTATAAAATGTTATCTGATTGCTTCAGGTTTGCATAATACATTTTTTCTTGCTTGTTTTGCTCCCTCTCTCCGTTGACTTTTAATTACTTAACTTTTACTTACTTGCAGATATGGAATGAATACTTCTTGCTGTCGAGCCAAAACCCTTGTTGAGTATTTTGGGGAAGATTTCAGTAATGAGAAGTGCCTCTTGTGCGTAATGCTTATTTAAGGTTTTTTATGGTAGTTGTTTGCAATGATAGTTGTTGTAATATTAGTTCTTATTTATTTTATTTTGATTCTTTCTTTTCTTTTATCCCTTTATTCTAACTCTCTTGGCAAATTCTTTTTACTCAGGTGTGATGTTTGTGTCAATGGACCTCCTAACAAGCAAGATTTGAAAGAGGAGGCAAATATTTTGATGCAAATTATTGCTGCTCGTTATGTAAGTGTGTGTGTGATTATGTTCAATTTCTTTTTCTTTACAGTTTTACATTTCATTACAGTGACCTCATGAAACTAATGAACACATCATACTCTCATGGTCAAAGGGATTAATTTCTTTCATCTTTTCCTTATGTTCATGATATTCATATCAAATTGCAGGCAGAGAACAGTTTCATGGACTGTTCTTATGATAATATTGAACGGCAAAAATTCTTGGAGAAGCCAAACTTCAGAACTTTTGTCAATAAAATAAGGGAGCAGGTGATCTCTCTTTCATATATCTACCTGGTTTAACAATATGTTAACAGGAATTCTCACTTGGTATTCGATGGTTGTCATGTGATGGATATTTGCAGTCTCAAAAATTCATAGCTACCGATCTGCTTTGGTGGAAAGGTCTTGCTCGAATCATGGAAGCTAAAGGATATATAAGAGAGGGGGATGATAAGGTATGCACTTATGACTTAAACAAACAGCTTCTCCAATTTGAGTACATGAATGAAATTAAAGTTAGTCGTAATGGTGTAAATTATGTCTTATTTATTGTCAACTATGAAGGTCTTGACCATGTACTAAATGTGTCTACATGATACATAAACACGATTAAATAAATAGTTAGTAAATGGATCACAGGTTATACAGATATATGATATATAACACGACTAACTAATCATGTCTTAGGTAAGTTTCACACAGTTAAACATGTCTGTATGATTAATATAGAAACATGATTAGTCTAAATCTAAATTCATTTAACTCCATCTTGTTTTGCCATATGTATACAAAATTGTAAGGTCTGTAGCCAAGAAGAGATGACTCAGAATATCTTAGATTCGTTCTGCGGGATTTTCAGACATTAATATCTTTGCTGACCACTCTGGTATTATTGTTTAACGTGCACTGTCTTGTGCAGATCCATGTTCAGATAAAATTCCCAGAACCAACAAAGAGGGGACTGGAGTTTCTCCACTATGAAAGTGCTGAAGCTTTCCATGTTTACCCGGAGGCAGACATGCTTCTGTCAATGAGAAAACCGAGAGTTTATTCCAGTTTCTCGGACTGGGGAAAGGGCTGGGCTGATCCCGAAATTCGCCGTCAGCGCTTAGAGAAAATCCGGTCATCAAACAGGAAGCCAGGAAAGCCAGGAAAGCCAAGAATGAGGAAATGGAGAAAACATTCCTCAGACTTGAGTACTTCTCGTGGTAGAATCTCTGCAAAGCTCTCAAAACTGAAGTGCTCCAGGTTAGTTGATTAGTCACAAAGCTTCTTGACGATAACTGAAGCTTTCAGACTAGTTCAATTGGCCGACTTCTATCTGCCTTTCTGACAACACGATCTAGTTAATGTCGGGCATTTATAATTTTATGTCGGACTTTTATAATTTTAAGAAACAATACCCTAGAAGTTTATAGCATTAGCATGAGAAAGTTTTAGACCATTTAATGAAGCAAACCATGGACGAAGAGTAACACAAAAGCAAACCCCCAAAGAAGAACTTGTCATTGAAAGCAAGGAATCTCCATTTCTCTTAAAATTGCTTGGCTTTCTCCTCCACCTCCTCCCCGCAATCAACACAAAATCCCTTTGATGGATCACGTTCGTGTAGTTTTTGCCGTGCTCGTCGGCTTCTCTGCTTCCTTCTTCTTGGTACTACCATGTTTCAAGCGATGGCAAAGGCGACAGGTTTTGATAGAGAGGCTAACGATGATTAGCCAGGCATTGGAACATGCTGAAGAAAGGGCTTTGAGGTTCCAAGAAAGGCATGATCGTATACTTAGCCAGATATGTTCTTATTACATGGTTAATCAGGACCTGGAGGATGCCCTGGCGGCTACTCGAGCTGCCATGAACGAGGCTTTGGAGTTTGCTGTTGGGTTGAGGAAGATGCAAATGCAGGTTTTCAGGTCATTAACAGATGAAAGCTGATGTCTTTGTTTTTTCTCATGTTGGGATAGAGAGGCAGGACACAGGATATAACTAATTAATTAATTTAGAGACCTCTAAGCAAATTTTCATTGTTGTATTTGTGTTCTAACCAATTAAAAATTAGATGCGAGATTAATCTTGAACAAGAAAAATACTTTTAAATTATGGAGAGACAACTCGATCTACACAGGAGAAATGAAATTGTTTTTCATGTGTAATTATTTTTTTTCTTATTAAAATTTGATTATTAATGATTCGTTAATTAAGTTGTACATAAATATTTAACTCAATAAGTGAATTTGAATCCCTTTTCTTCTAAAATAAAAAAAATTAATCAATGTTTACAAAAAGCATTAAGCATAGTGTTTAAATAAGTTTTTAAATTATTTTAAAAAATTAAATAAATTTTTATTTTTATTATATTTAATTAAATTTATTTATTTTTATTTTAAATCAAATAAGTGATTAATAATTGATTATTTATCATTAGTCAAAATCTTACTTATGGTATTGACATAATATTGATGTGAAATGTGAAAAATATCACATAATTATATTATTATGTCAAATTAGTATATCATGTTATTATTAATTATGATATATTATTATATATATCATCATTAATTATAATATATTAATATGTCACATCAGTATCATACGATATAAAATGATAAATAATTTTTTAATTAAATAAAATATTAAAACAATAACTTATTTGATTCAAAATAAAAATATAAAAATTTAATTAAATGTAATAAAAATATAAGAACTTATTTAAATTTATTTGAATCATTTAAGAGTTTTTTTTTAAATATTCTCTCAAAACCTAAAACATTATGATAAAAATGATGACTTTGTTTAAATTCAGTTCGTATTACAATATTTTTTTAAAATTTTGGATAATGTATTTTTATTTATTTTTATGTTGTTCCTAATATGATGGAAAAAATTAAAACAAATACAAGAGTGCATTATCCAAAATATTAAACAAATAACCCTTACGTTGATAATTTTATGTGGCACTTCATCTTACATAAAAAATGTTTAACTCAATCAATATTAATAACTTGAATTAAAATTTTTGAAAATGATTTAATTTAGGTCCAAAAAGATGTTAGACTAATTATACTTTGATATGGGTGTTACATTTTATAATTGATTAACTAATAGTAATATTTCTTCTTTTTCTTTGTTTTCCTTTTTAGGTATTATTATTTTGCAAATGTAAATTACTTAACTAACAACTATAATAAAAACCCATAAAAAATTAAACTATACTTTACCAATTAGGAAACTTTTTTTATATTTAAAATTTTAATTAACCATATTATTCACGTTACCTAGGGCAATTTAGTCTTTTTATATAAAATATAAACAAATCTATTGGCTCTTGCCCCCAAGCACTCCTAATAGGCCAAAACCCAACCACACGGATCACCTACGCTGGAAAATCCCTGACCGTAGGATCCAAAGCACAAGCTAAACCCATGAAACCCAACCGTCCGATAAAATCTAATCCGTCCAATTCTTATTAGGCCAAACCATGACGCCACGGATTGCCAGAGCGACGTACTGTTACTATAAAAGCCCGCTCTTGTCCATCACTTTTCGTTCGAAATTCAAATCCAACCGATAAAGAACAAAGAAAGAAACGAAGCTCTCCACAGCTTTCAGTCATTTTCCCTCCAAAGACAAAGGAAAATTTTAAAGCGAGGCGACGTCGTTTTTTACTTTTCGATGGAGTCTACGGCGAAGCCAGCGGGAGGAAGGAGAGGAGAGAGGAAGAAGGCGGTTTCTAAGTCGGTGAAAGCGGGTCTCCAGTTTCCAGTTGGTAGGATCGCCCGGTTCCTCAAGAAAGGTCGTTATGCGCAGCGTTACGGTGCCGGCGCTCCCATCTATCTCGCCGCCGTCCTCGAGTACCTTGCCGCTGAGGTATCCGATCCCCCCTCTCTCTCTCTCTCTACAAAATTTTTGGATTTTTTTTATAAAAATTATGTTTGATCAGAGAGAAATCAATGGAAAATGCGTTTCATTTTCTCGATTTTGTAACCGGGTTTTGATTTTTGAATTAGTTTTTGCTTAAACAAAAGCTTTCATTTCTTTTTTTAAAAAATTTATTTAGATCTTTGGAAACCGAATTTCTAGTGATAGTTATTGATGCCAAGATCCTGAAAATCAGTTTCTGTGATTTTTTTTTTCCTTTGAATCCGAAAATTTGAGAGTTTAATTAATTTGGTTTTGGTTAGGTGTTGGAACTGGCGGGGAATGCGGCTCGTGACAACAAGAAAAACAGGATCAACCCAAGACATTTGCTGTTAGCCGTGAGAAACGATGAGGAGTTAGGCAAGCTTCTTCAAGGAGTAACTATCGCCAGCGGTGGAGTCCTTCCTAACATAAACCCGGTGTTGTTGCCCAAGAAAACTTCGGCTTCATCTGAGTCAGACAAAGTTTCGAAGCCCAAATCTCCCAAAAAAGCTTAGGCAGTTAAGATTCTATTGTAGTATTAGACAAATTTGTATGAAAAAAACTGTTTTATCTCCTTTTTGCTTTTAATGTTCTCTTAGGAACTCAGGGATCTCTTCCTCTTTTTGTAACCTTTTGGTGCATAAAATTTGACTCAAGAGATAATGGAAATGTGCTTGTTACCCCATCTTTGTTGCTCTATTTTGGTTTTGGTTTTGGTTTTCTTTATTTCCTCATTCATGAATTATTTCCATGATATTTGCTATAATTAGCATCTAAAAAATGAGGCTTGAAAGTTGCCCATAAATGATTGGTGATTGGTATTTGGGTAGCTTAAACGTTGGGATTTGGTTTCTCCTTTTGACTACTGTTTCAAATCCTGAGCTAATGGTTGGGCTGTTGAACTGAATCCTGCAGAAGCATTAAGCTAGATTTTTTTTCATGAATTTTCATCAAAGTAATATGGTTATCGTGATTATCGAATTGGGCTTTCTTGATACACGATCGTGATACCATAAGTTTGCTCTGGGCTTCGTTTTATGGGTCATTGGGCGTTTCGTCTTGCAAATTCTTCGTCCCAGCCCAAATCTACATTCTGCGTAAAACTCTTCTAGAACGAACAATTCTGGGTTTTGCTAGGATTCAAGGAATAGCAATTAGTAAAAGACAAGCAAGATCATAGTCAAAGAAAATCCAACCTCAGACATTTTGGCTTTGGTATCCACTCACGAATCATTTCTTGGTAATTTTTATTGAATTCTTCAGTTGCTAAGCGATGTCCTATCTCAAATGACTCAAAACTTTTGTTTTTGTATTCATTTTGTACGAGAAAAAGCTTCCTGTTCTTGTAGCAGAACCGCGCTAATTCGGATCGTTGCCATTGGCACTGCGGGTTCGGGTCTTCTTTATTGGAAAACCAGCCCAGATTCTAGTAAGCTCTCAATTTCCTCGAAAATTATTTCTTCTCCTTGCTTTATGATTTGGTATGTCTTCTTTCTGGGGGAATTAGCAAAAAGATTGCCATCTTTCTGTGGGAATTATCAAAAAGAACTAAGTAGTAGAAATTTTAAATATAATCCCACGTAGAATATCTGATGTATGTTCTCATAAACCTAACATTATATGTCCTAATTGCCTACTTTGGGTTGAATTCTAGAAACAACTTTGAAACTGTCAATTCCTGCACCATTGCTTGAAGACCTTTCATTTCAATGGCGCCAGCTGTTTCTTTCCTCTGATCATTGGAAAATTGGTTTGTCCTATTCTTTGGTGTTACATTTAAGTTATCCATATATTTTTCTTTCTTGTAATTTTTTTTTGAGAAGCATTCTTTCTTTTAATTTGAATTCCTCTTTTTTTTATTATCTATGTAGTTTATGTTTTGTATGCATTTGTAGGAAATTTCCCTATGTTTTCATCCAGAGTTAGTCCTGCTGCAGCTGGGGATACTAAAAAAGAAGCCCCAGTAGCGGTTGGAGATGGTAAAAAACCATGTTGTGGATGTTTAGGTAGAGATTCTATTGCAAATGCAGCTGCAAAGGTTGACCGTGCTGTTGTCAATCTGTCTGTCTCTCAAGGTATCGTTTCAAGGCATATTTTGATTTGCATTTTGACCTATGAGTATTCTTTTTATTGAAGTATAATCACATGGCTTGCTGGTAACTTTTTGTTGTACAGGTATCTATGGGATTTCAACTCGAAGGAATATTTGCTCTGGAACTATTATTGATGCAGATGGTACAATTTTAACATGTGCTCATGTTGTGGCTGATTTTCAAGGCATGCGATCCACAATCAATGGGAAGGTCAGCAATTGAAACTGTCATGTACATGAGAATTTCCAGGTTCAAAAATTCTTGCTGATAGATTGATTGAACTCTAGGAACTGCATTTATGAGTAAGCAGTTGACTTTTATTAGATTTTCTTTTGTGAAGACTGCATTTCATTGCTTGTTTACCTATCTTTGGTTTTGGGATATGATTAATGTCTGCAGGTTGATGTGACTTTGCAAGATGGCCGAAAGTTTGAGGGTAGAGTAGTGAATGTTGATTTACATTCTGATATTGCAATTGTCAAGATGAAATCTAAAACTCCACTTCCAACTGCAAAACTTGGTTCTTCAAGCAATCTTCGCCCTGGGGACTGGGTGATAGCCATGGGTTGCCCTCTTTCCCTTCAGAATACTATTACAGTGGGTATTGTGAGGTACTTTTTTGGACACTAAATTTGTTTTTTTGCTTTAATGATTATTATTTAGGATCTTTCAAGTTATTTGACATGTACATGATCTATTTTGGAAATTTTGGACTAATAAATTTTTTGGCTATTTCTGTGCTTGGTAGTCAGTTTATTGGTCTTAGTTGATATTTATGGTGAAAGAAAAAGAGACTTCGAATGTGTTAGATTAATTGAATTTTACTCTGATTAGCTACTGATATATTTTTCTGTCTATTTTACCCCATTGTTTAGTTGTGTTGATCGTGCAAGCAGTGATTTGGGTCTAGGAGGGATGCACAGAGAGTATTTGCAAACGGATTGTGCAATGAATATGGTACTCTCTTTCTCTCAGCTTGTGTGCACCAATAAATATGTTACATCTGTGCCTATGAGCATGGTCATTATGTAAATGTGTATGCATTTGGGTGATTCTCATGGATGGTGATTGCCCTTTTGAAAAGTGCAGTACCAGTTGAACTGCTGTTGGATTTTATAAGACTAAATGACATTGATTTGTTCATTGAAAGAGAATTGAGTACATGGTTATGGATACGGTAGAATTGTAGCTTAACATTGTGAAATTGGCCATAAATTTACTGATGGTCATTGGCATGTTTTGTACTTTGCTACTTTCTTCTAATAGCTTGGTATGTATAGCAGACTTTTTAAGGTGAAACAAGGATAAAAATGACGAGATTTTGCTAAAACTAGTTCGTCCTGTTTTGATCTGTACGATTTGTAGCTCTTGTGGATATACTAAATGTAATCTCTCTACTGTTCTGGTTCAGGGAAACTCTGGTGGCCCCCTTGTTAATCTTGATGGAGAGATTGTTGGAGTTAATATTATGAAAATGGCTGCTGCAGATGGACTGAGTTTTGCTGTACCTGTTGACTCGGTTTTCAAAATTATAGAGCATTTCAAGAATAGTTGGTATGATCATCTCCTTATGGAACTACTTGTTGAAATACTTCCTGTATTTATAGTAACGGGACTTATTGATCTTTTCTGACAATGATAGAACTTACCGCAACTAATGGCTCAGGGCAATATATTTGATTCTGCTGTTGAATTTTGTTGTTATTATATTATATAGGACATCAAACCACATGGCAAAGTTCTACCCTCTTGATTTGTTTACATAGTTAGCTTTCCCCCAAATCTCTTATGGGTTCAAAGATTATATGCATTAGCCAAATTGATTTTTTGAGCAGGAGAGTTTTTCGGCCTTGGCTTGGATTGACAATGGTTGATCTTAATGAGATGAATATTGCTCAGCTTAGAGAAAGAGGTGACCAATTTCCTCAAGTTGAGAAAGGCATTCTTGTACCTATGGTATGTTTATGTCAGTTCCTTCTTTCCCTCGTTATTTTCCGCTCTGCTTTTTTCTGCCTTTTTTATTCCCCTCAAATTATTTTTCATTTGCTATCCAAGTAAATCAGATTGACATTTGCATCTTCCCCATGCTTCAAATTTTTTCCAGGTATCCCTATGTTCCCCAGCTGATCGTGCTGGACTCCGTCCAGGTGATGTTGTTGTTAAATTTGATGGGAAACCTGTTGAAAGTATGACAGAGGTACTTTATTTAAATCGTGTTTTTGCGATACTAACCACCTTGCTTCCCTGGCTAATAGCTTATGATTTACATCGAATTAACACCCTGATGTTTTTGAGTTGCAAATCTATGGCAGATTGTTCCGATAATGGAAAATAAAATCGGGAAACCTTTGAAGGTTGTTGTGAAAAGAGCAAATGATGAAGAGGTGACGTTGACTGTAATCCCAGCTGAGGCCAATCCATATATGTTAGAGGCTGTAACTCATCTCTATGTTAATTTTTTTTGACAGATTTTGAGAAAGAAAGCAATAGAGCAAAAACACTGGAAAGTCAATTGTATGCAATCTTCACAGTTTAAATTTGCTTTAAACTTTGGGCAGGATCATAGATGTTCATACATTTATTTGAGGTATGATTGGATTTGACCGTTTGTATCATCGTGTTATAATTTTGTCGTGTTTAGGCATGATATTAACAGTCATACGAAAAAACTTAAATAAAATATTATTAATTAAATAAATTATAAATATTTTATTACAAGCGATATTCGATATGAGAAGATTAACTTGTCTACTAAACAAGTAAAACATTATATTTGATGAAACACGACACCATTATATGATATAATAAATTTATTTAAACATGATTAATATGATTAACTTGTTTAAATGAGTATTATAAACAAATTAAATAAGTTATAGACATTATGCTCAAAATAGATTTGACTTATTTAAGAAAAATTGAATAAATAGTTATCTTTTTATTTCTTATTTTAAATAAAATAAATTCTTATTAATAACAATTAATTAAATATAATTAATAAAAATATTACTTTGGGCTTCATTTTATGCGTCATTGGGCTTTGCTTACAAATTCTTCGTCCCAGCCCAAATCTACATTCTTCGTGAAACTCAGCTAGAACAATTCTGGGTTTTGCTGGGATTTAAGGAATAGCAATTAGTGAAAGAAAAGCAAAGATCATAGTCCAAGGACAATCCAACCTCAGGAATTTTGACGTTGGGAATCTACTAATGATTCGTTTATTGGTAATTTTCAGTCAATCTTTCAGTTGCGAATCGATATTTTTTCCTCAAATGACTCAGAACTCCTGTTTATGTGTTCATTTTGTCAGAGAAACGCTTCCGTTTCTTGTAGCAGATCCTCGCTAATTCGGATCGTTGCCATTGGCACTGCGGGTTCGGGTCTTCTTTATTGGAATACGAACCCAGATTCCGGTAAGCTCTCAGTTTGCTCGAAAACTGGTTCTTTTTCTTGCTTTATGATTTGCTTAACGTCTTGAGTGCTTGGGTATTCGTATTGCTTACTTTGGGTTGAATTCTAGAAACAACTGTGAAGCTGTCAATTCCTGTACCATTGCGTGAACACCTTTCATTTCAATGGCGCCGGCCGTTTCTTTCCTCTTATCATTGGGAAATTGGTTTGTCCTATTCTTTGGTCTCACATTTAAGTTATCCACATTTTTTTTCTGTCTTTTAATTTGATTGCCTCTTTTATTGATTATCTATGTAGTTTATGTTTTGTATGCATTTGTAGGAAATTTGCCATTGTTTTCATCAAGAGTTAGTGCTGCTCCAGCTGGGGATACTACAAAAGAAGCCCCAGTAGCGGTTTGGGATGATAAAAAACCATGTTGTGGATGTTTAAGTAGAGATTCTATTGCAAATGCAGCTGCAAAGGTTGGTCCTGCTGTTGTCAATCTGTCTGTTCCACAAGGTATTGTCTCGAGGCATATTTTGATTTGCATTTTGACCCATGAGCATTTTCTTTTATTGAAGCATAATTACATGGTTTGTTGGTAACTTTTTGTTGTACAGGTATCTATGGGATTACAACTGGAAGGAGTATTGGTTCTGGAACTATTATTGATGCAGATGGTACAATTTTAACATGTGCGCATGTTGTGGTTGAATTTCAAGGCATGCGATCCACAATCAAGGGGAAGGTCAGCAGTTGAAACTGTCATGTATATGAGAATTTCCAGGTTCAAAAATGCTTGCTGATAGATTGATTTACTTTGGATGATTTCTTGTTCCTAATTGATTGAACTCTAGGAACTGCATTTATGAGTAAGCAGTTGATTTTTATTAGATTTTCTTTTGTGAAGACTGCATTTCATTGCTTGTTTATCTATCTTTTGTTTTGGGATATGATTAATGTCTGCAGGTTGATGTGACTTTGCAAGATGGCCGAACGTTTGAGGGTACAGTAGTGAATGCTGATTTACATTCTGATATTGCAATTGTCAAGATCAAATCTAAAACTCCACTTCCAACTGCAAAATTTGGTTCGTCAAGCAATCTTCGTCCTGGGGACTGGGTGATAGCCATGGGTTGCCCTCTTTCCCTTCAGAATACTATTACAGCGGGTATTGTGAGGTACTTTTTTGGACACTAATTTTGTTTTTTTGGTTAATGATTTTTATTTAGGATCTTCAAGTTATTTGACATGTACATGGTCTATTTTGGAAATTTTGGACTAATAAAATTTTTTGGCTATTTCTATGCTTGGTAGTAAGTTTATTGGTGTTAGCTGATATGGATTTTATGTCCCTCATATAATTTATGGTGAAAGAAAAAGAAACTTTGAATGTGTTAGATTAATTGAAGTTTTCTCTGATTGGCTACTGATATTTTTTTCTGTCTATTTTACCCCATTGTTTAGTTGTGTTGATCGTAAAAGCAGTGATTTGGGTCTAGGAGGGATGCGTAGAGAGTATTTGCAAACGGATTGTGCAATCAACGCGGTATTCTCTTTCTCTCAGCTTGTGTGCACCACTAAATGTGTTGCATCTGTGCTTATGAGCATGGTCATTATGTAAATGTGTATGCATTTGGGTGATTCTTATGAATGTTGATTGCCCTTTTTAAAAGTGCAATACCAGTTGAACTGCTGTTGGATTGTATAAGACTAAATGACATCGATTTGTTCGTTGAATAGATTTGAATACATGGCTATGGATATGGTAGAATTTTAACTTAACGTTGTGAAATTGGCCATAAATTTACTCATGTTCATTGGCATGCTTTGTGCTTAGCTCTTTCCTTATAATAGCTTGGTATGTATAGCAGATTTTTTAGGGAAAAACAAGGATAAGAACGACAAGAGATTTTGCTAAAACTAGTTTGTCCTGTTTTGATTTGAACAATTCTGTACCTCTTGTGGATATACTAATCTAATCTCTCTACTGTTCTGGTTAAGGGAAATTCTGGTGGCCCCCTTGTTAATATTGATGGGGAGATCGTTGGAGTTAATATTATGAAAGTGGTAGCTGCAGATGGATTGAGTTTTGCTGTACCGGTTGACTCGGTTTCCAAAATTATAGAGCATTTCAAGAATAGTGGGTATGATCACCTCCTGATGCAACTACTTGGTGAAATACTTCCTGTATTTGTAGTAATGGGGCTTATTGATCTTTCCTGACATTGATAGAGCTTCCTGCAACTAATGACTCAGGGCAATGTATTTGATTCTGCAGTTGAATTTTGTTGCTTGTTATTATATTATATAGAATTTTATATAGGACATCAAACCACACGACAAAGTTTTACCCTCTTGATTTGTGTACATAGTTAGCTTTCCTCCAGATCTCTTCTGGGTTCAAAGATTATATGCATTAGCCAACTTGATTTTTTGAGCAGGAGAGTTATTCGGCCTTGGCTTGGATTGAAAATGCTTGATCTTAATGAGATGATCATTGCTCAGCTTCGAGAAAGAGATGCCAAATTCCCTAAAATTGAGAAAGGCATTCTTGTACCTATGGTATGTTTATGTTAGTTCCTTTCTTCCCTTGTTATGTTCGGTTCTGCATTTTTCTGCCTTTTTTATTCCCCTCAAATTTTTTTTCATTTGCTATCCAAGTAAACCAGGTTGACATTTGTATCTTCCCCGTGCTTCAATTTTTTTTCCAGGTAACCCCAGGTTCCCCAGCTGATCTAGCTGGATTCCGTCCAAGTGATGTTGTTGTTGAATTTGATGGGAAACCGGTTGAAAGTATCAAGGAGGTACTTTATTTAAATCGTGTTTTTGCGATACCAACCGCCTTACTTCCCCGGCTAATAGCTCTTATGATTTACATCGAATTTACACCCTGATGTTTGCAAATCCATGGCAGATTGTTGAGATAATGGATGATAGAATCGGGAAACCTTTGAAGGTTGTTGTGAAAAGGGCAAATGATGAAGAGGTGATGTTGACTGTGATCCCAGAGGAGGCCAATCCAGATATGTGAGAGACTGTAATTCATCTCTATGTTGTTTGTTTTTTACAGATTTTGAGAAAGAAATCAATAGAAAAAAAACACTGGAAAGTCAATTGTATGCATTTGATTCAAACTTTGGGTAGGATCATAGATATGATTGCATCCGGCCATTTGTATTATCGTGTTATAATTTTGTCGGGTTTAGGTATGATATTAACAGTTATACAAAAAAATACAAATACAATATGATTAATTATACAGATTGTGAATGTGTTTATCATAATAGATATTCGATACAAGAAGATTAATATGTCTATTAAATAAGTCTGAGATTAAATTTTATGAAACATGATTTGATTATGATATAATAAATTTGTTTAAATATAATTAATATGATTAATTTATTTAAATTAGTATTATAAGCAAATTAAATAAGTTATAGGCATTATGTTGGAAATAGTTGAGTTATTTGAAAAAATTTAAATAAATTTTTATTTTTTTATCATTTTAATTTTGAGTCAAGTAAATTTTTATTATTAATAATTAATTAAAATATTATTAATTATTTTATTTATTTTGAAATATTATTGATTATTTTATATTTTTGTGAAATTGATGGGAAGAATGAAAATATTATATGATCATATTATTATGTTATACTAGTATGGTATATTAATCATTATATGAATATAAAATAATAAATATAATAAAAGTAATTTTTAAAAAAATTTAAAAATAATTTATAAATTTTTTAAATATTATATCTAAATTATATTATAAATATGATAATTTGATTAATTAAATTATAGACACGAAACATGATCGTCTTAATCTCAAATTCCCTTAATTAAACTCTTCTTTGATTATTGATTTATTATTAAATATGATAATAAAACAAAAGGAAATAAATATTAAACCTTAATTTAAATACATGGAGAAGGTAAACCTATAAATGCCTCAAACTTGTACGTCAACTTTCTCTAATTGGCTTTTCCTTTTGATAAGTCCTTCCTACCAGTCCCCACCTTTTCCTTCCTCATGTCGTCCTCCGGCGAGACCCTTCCCCAATCCGACCCGGACTCGTCTCCGGGTCCAACCCAAGCCCTAAACCAGAACCCATTAACCATCCACCACGTCTCCTTCAACCAAGACAATACCTGCTTCTCCGCGGCCACCGACTGTGGCTTCCTCGTCTTCAGCACCGAACCTTATGGCCCTCAATTTCGTCGCGACTTCAACGCCGGTCTTTCCCTCGTCTCCATGCTGTTCCGCTTCCAACTCTTCGCCCTCGTGGGCTCCTCTCCGTCCCCCGCCGCCGCCAACACGAACGCCGACACCAAAGCCCTCCTTTGGGACGACAACGTCTCCCGCTGCGTCGGCGAGCTCTCCTTTCGTTCCCCAATCCGCTCCCTCCGCCTCCGCCGCGACACAATCGTCGTCGCCCTCCTCCACAAAATCTACGTCTACAACTTGTCGGACTTCAAACTGTTGCACCAGCTCGAAACGACGTCGAATCCGAAGGGGTTGTGCGAGGTTTCGCAGGTGACTGGACCCATGGTGTTGGTCTGCCCGGGGTTGCAGAAGGGAGCAGTGAGAGTGGAGAATTATGGGAGTAAAAGGTCTACATTTATAAATGCTCATAGTTCGAACATCACGTGCTTGGCTTTGTCTTATGATGGCAGGGTCTTGGCCACGGCTAGTACTAAAGGAACTTTGATTAGAGTTTTTAATGCTTTGGATGGGACATTGATTCAAGAGGTAAGATGATAATTAGTACTACCTGACTATGATTTTCATTGAAGGATTTTATCCGTTAAGTTAGTTAGCCGCCTCCTTTTTTTCTTTAAAAAAAATATGAATTTTGATGTTATTTTAACTCGCAAATAAACATGGAGTAATATTAAGAAGTGTAGTATGTGAATTGGTTTTGAATTTTTTTCCTTTTTAAGGAGTAGATGTGTGGGTGTTTAAAGGATGAGTGTTCAAAGGTTGGTTTCGATGTAGGGATTAATGGAGTACTTAGTTTTAAAATCGACAAGAAGAGTTTTTGGAAAATAGTGTTTGATGTTAACATCTTGTAGAAATAATTAGTCAAAGCTCACTGTCGAAGCATGGTTCGAAATTGAATGATTGAATGTCTGAACTGGAGAAATGAGAATGAATGTGCGAATAGCTTTTATGGAAGGGGGTGGAGGCTTGGGGGGAAAAGGGTTCTGTTGTTGATTACAAAAGGAAAATTTAATGTATTTGAAGTCATGCTTCAAAACCTGTAGACTCGGCTAAAACTAATGCCTACATTAGAAGCTGTTTTTGATGCCACAGAATTGTCATATAGTGTTTTTTCTGGATGGCTTATTGTTTTTAATGACCTTGATTTGTTTTTGGCAACTATTGAGGCAAGTTTTGTTTTTTTTTTTCCTTTCTTTTTCCTCTTGTTAAGATCCATGAATCTTCTGCAGGATTTCTCATTTGGACTTTTTTAAGAGTTTTGGGCAAATGATGAGTGGTTTGTCGGGATTTTGTGGGTTGTTCATTGAGATTCTTTGAAGTGTTTGTTAGTTTCCTGCTTGCAAGTAATCTATTATTTTATTTGGGGTAATTTCTGGCAGCTGGAGGTTTTTGAGCAATCTATACATTAAGTTCACAACTTGGTGCTTAATGCAGGTAAGGAGAGGGGCAGACCGAGCAGAGATATTCAGCCTTGCTTTCTCTTCCACTGCCCAGTGGCTAGCTGTCTCAAGTGACAAAGGAACGGTCCATGTCTTCAGCCTCAAGGTTGATTCTGTAGTTTTAGGGAATGATAGGTCAAGCAGTGCATCTGAATCACCTCTTTCTAATCAATCAGCTTTATCATCCCTTTCTATTTTAAAAGGTACATCCCTCTGCTTTTTACTTCCTTTTAGTTGTGTGAACTTTCAACTAGGAATTGAGTAGAAACTAGAGGGTTTTTAAGCTGTTTGACTTAGATCTAGTTTTGAACTTTGGCTTTGTGGATTACTGAATTTGGTGAAGCATAGATCAAGAACTATGTGCATGAAGGGACTGCTTGACATACAAGCCTATTATTCCTCAATTACTCCAACTTTACGTTTATGAGGGTTGGCTGTTTTTATCTGTCAAGCTTATTTGAGGTTTGTGATTTTTGTAGGTGTATTGCCAAAGTATTTCAGCTCAGAGTGGTCAGTGGCTCAATTTCGGCTGCCTGAAGGCACACACTACATTGTTGCCTTTGGACAACAAAAAAACACAGTCATGATTATTGGCATGGATGGAAGGTAATTGAAAATACATGGTGTTTAGGATTTTTTTTTGTTGTTATTGACTGATGCTTGTTTAATTCACTGTATCAGCAGGCTGGGCTAATGACATAGATTGTTACCCAGCGTAAGATACTTTAATGGTTATTTGCCTAAAATTATTGACAAAGTCTGGATTTTACATGTTAAATGATTCTGTTGGCACATCAACATGAATATTCATGGCTCTGTCATGTCGTTGAAGTTACAGTAATTTTGATTTTCATATGTTACTCAGGTGGCCCTAAAGGCCTCTTCAGTTGTCCTTAGTCCATGAAACTTCTTGATTGGTCAGAAGAGTCTAACATGAATAGTTTTGTTTCGGTATCTTGTTAATGCAGCTTCCTTCGATGCAAGTTTGACCCAGTGAATGGTGGACAAATGACTCAACTTGAAGCTCACAATTTTTTAAAGCCAGAAGAAACATTTTCGAAGTCAGACTGAAGATACTATTAAGAGTAAAACTTCATCTGTAAAGAACAGATATAGGGTGTATATATCAAATGTAAATGAAAGTAAGTTAGCTTTCAGTCTTGGTCTTGACTTTTACTGGCCATAAGAATCAATAATCGTTTGTCTTAATACTGTCACTAACAGCTTGAAAATTTTCCAAATTGTTCATACTTTCCTTTCTAGTTTACCTGATTAATGAAGATGACAAAGTCGTGTTACGTGATGGACAAATATTGATATGTTGACAAAGAAAAGCTGGTTGCCCCTTAGTTTATATCTTGTTCTTGGATCAGGTGGAAGAAAAAGGCCTGCTGTTGATAAAGGTTGCTTCAAGTACATTAAAGAACTTGGGCATAAACCTTAGAAAAGTCTGGGTACTATATACTCGAACAAGTTCTTCAACATTTATTTTGAGTCAATGAAGTTTTTCGGATTAATGATAATATAATTACTGTTAGATTCGATGCAACTTCTCTTTTTGCATATGACCTTACTAGTTAATGTGATCATGTGATAGACTTAGAATCTTTCCTTTGTTGCCATGCAAATTTGAATGCAAAACTGAACTAAATTAAACACAAACATGAGAAGTAGAAGAAGAAAAGAAGGAAAAAGACCTTGGAAACAAATTATCTTATACTAGTTTTTGGTCCAATGACTTTGGTTTTGGGTGTTTCAAACCAACATGAAAACTTCAAGGTGCCTATCCGATTCTCTGAAGAATCATTGATGGGAACCTATTGTTCGAGGTATGAGTACTTGGCAACCTGTTTATTTATTGATTGATTTCTGCATTTTCATGATTTGATCAACTGTTTTGTATGCATTTCTATTTTTTTGAAACAGATGCTATCAATGCTACAAGAGGAACAATCATTGTGCATGGACAGGTAAGCTATATTGTTTTTTTTTGAAGAGGTGAATTTCATTAATTTCCAAGACCAAGTTACATATAGATAACATTACATATGTATAGGACCTCTCAATAGATCTTTCTATTACGACAATCCTTATTACATGACTTTAAAGCCTCATTAAAATTCTTACCATGGAAAAACCCAACGGTACAAAAACCATGATTAAAGAAAAGAAAGTACTTTAAAAATCATGTATTACGTAAAATACGATACCTTTATATACTAATTAAATATCGCAGTTAAGGATTTTGTATAGTTGATTTGTGTGGAGTATTTGGTTTCAAATGTTGTTTAATATTATTGATAACTTTGTTGATGATCAATAAAGAACTTAAATGGTGAGAAGTGCTTTGGGCATCCCTTCAAAGCATTAGGCTAAAGGACCTTTAAACTTGATAGTTTTAAGTTACTAATTTTTCTATGGTTGTTAGTAAATTCTAGTAGATAGCATTAATGTAACACATTGTCTTATTTTTTTTTTTTTTTGAATTGAGAGAAAAGGGATTCGAACCTTGAGGGGATCATACATTAATCAATAAGTCAAATACTCGGATGTATTGTCATAACGTTTTTGATTACTTGTTGATTTAGTTTATGGATAGATTTAATTTTATCTCTTTGATCATGCAAATCAATTTCAAAGCAAGTAAGTTATAGATTTATATTATTTAATGCACTGATAGTGTATAGAATCTATATATTGTTAGCACACCACAAACCATCACTTCATTAGACCAAAGAGTTTTATTTTTATTTATTAATGAAATGCCGTTTTGTGGTGGGTTAATATTGTATAAAAATTATATATTTATAAATCTAAAATTTTTCGATACATAAAAGTTTACGTTCATCTTACTCTTGATTATCTTTCCTTGATTTGATTAATTCAATTAAAAGATTCGAGAACAATGATTTTAATAATATATATATATAACAAAGAAAAAGCATAGTGATTTAATTGGTTAGCAACATTAATTCGGCTGAGCAATAGTGTCGTAATGACATTTAGAGTTAGTCCCAAAAGTTTCTTCTAAGTTGGGCCTTTGATCAGTCCAATTAAGTCCAATAAATTGTATTGGATTTAGTTTATCATGGTATTGTGGTTTGATCATTAATTTCCCTTGGCCTAAATTCAACTCAAACAACTAAATTGTATCGACCAAATTGTTAGAAAATGGACAAACAAGAAATATTAATAGAAGGCAAGTAAGAAACCCCGAAACAGCACGTTTTCAATAATTATAGGCCACCCTACCTATGTTTGATGATAGTATTATCATTTTTAAATGCAAGCATTTACGTTGGATATTCTTAGACTAACAGTCCACATTTACAATTTAATAAAGGCTCTTTTCATAGATAATCATTGATTCATGTAGATTTTTTTATTACAAATAAAAAGAAATTGAAAAAAAGACAATCAACCTCAAAGCGTATTTATTCCGTTAGTAACTCAAGCCCTACAACTCCGTAGCTGTAAAGATCACTTTTTACCAATAGATGTCTATAGCATACTCCGTGCTAGGATATTATAAATGGGGTCAAACTTGAATCAGGGAGAATTAATTGAGTTTATAAAAAAAAAAAAAATTCAATCAGAAAATTGAAACAAAATTCACCAAGAAGAAACCCAAAGTGGAGTGAAACTTTTACAAGAAACCTTTCAATATATATAGCTTCGACTCATAAAGGTTATGTCAATTGTCTACTATCTTCTTTAGTTTTTCTCTTTTAAAAAGCTTTCTCCTCTCTTCTTAGCAGTAACAAAAAGAAAATCCTTAGGCAAGATGATATTTGGGGAAGGAATAGTGGTTGATGTTCTCACTAGCCTAATGCTTTTTTGCGGAACGATTTCGAAATTGGTTCCTGATTATTTGACAGAACGCATTAAGCTTTGGCAAGAGAGATTGAAGAACTATTTCTTTCCTAGCATTCGCATCACATTTGACGAGTTCACTTCTGGCCTTTGCCATCGTAGCGATGCATATATCGCTATTGAGTACTACCTTAGCTCCAAATCTATTGCACGAGTAACCAGGTTGAAAGCAGAATCTTACAAGAGAAAGACACCTCTTTTATTTTCTTCAAACCACTATGAGGATATTGAAGATGAGTTTGAAGGCATCAAGGTTACGTGGCATAAAGGAAAACATTCCCCTGATAAGGAAATAATATATAATCGAGCTCTTGATGATAAGAATTATTACACTCTTGTGTTTCATCCTAAAGATCGGGATATTGTCATGGAGCGATACTTAAATCATGTTTTACAAGAAGGTAAAGATATAAAGAAAAAGAGGAGGCAACGAAAGCTTTATATGAATTCTGACGAAGGCTGGGATTACACATTGTTGGAACAGCCTGCAAGTTTTGATTCTTTTGCTATGTATCCTGAGAAGAAAAAAGAGATCATCAATGATCTTATAGCATTCAGTTAGGGAAAAGAGTATTACTCTAAGATTGGCAAGGCTTGGAAACGTGGTTATTTGTTGTATGGTCCTCCAAGAATTGGTAAGTCTACTTTGATTTTGGCTATGTCCAATTTTTTGGGTTATGATATATATGATCTTGAGTTAATCACGGTTAAAGATAATGCTCATTTAAAGACTCTTTTACTTAACTCATCACGGAAGGGTATTTTTGTGGTTGAGGATATAAATTGTTTTCTTGATATTACGTAAAAACAAAAAAGATGATTCTGATTCTGATAATAAGCGTAAAAGTAAAAGTAAAGTTACATTATCAAGATTTTTAAATTTTGTCGATGGAATTTGGTCTGCTTGTGGTGGAGAAAGGATTATTGTGTTTACGACCAATTATGTCGACAAACGTGATCCAGCTTTGATCCGAAGGGGAAGAATGGATATGCATATCGAATTATCTTATTGCATTTTAGGAAGGTTTAAGGTGTTGGCAAAGAATTATTTGAACCTTGACTCACATCCTCTCTTTGAAAAAATTGGAAACTTGTTGGAAGAAGTAAATATGACTCCAGCAGATGTTTATGAGCATTTGCTACACGGCAGAGTGGGAATAGATCCAAAGGCTTGCTTGGAAAGCTTGATAGAAGCCCTTGAAACTGCCAAGGAAGAGAAGATTGAGGAAGAAGATGCTAAAACCCTTGAAACTGTCGAGGAAGAGGAGATTGAGGAAGAAATTGTCGAGGAAGAGGAGATTGAGGAAGAAGATGCTAAAACCTTTGAAACTGTCGAGGAAGAGGAGATTGAGGAAGAATATGTTAATTTTTTTAAAAAAGAAAAAGTCCAATTAAGGGATTTTGGTTAATTAATTATTTCAAGTTTTGTTTTTTTGTTTTTATCTATTTTTAAATTTCTAAGGAGGTTGAGACTTGTGGGCCAACTTGACTTTTGTAGATTATTTTCAATTCTATTATCATTATATAAGGATTTTTAATTTTATTTCGTTTCAATCCTAGTTTGCCATTATTATATACTAGTATATAATTGCTAATTATTCATATAATACTTATTAAAATTTATTAATGATTATGAATATAATTTTAAATTTTAAATTATAAATTTATTAATATAATTTTTATCAATAATATTCATAAATATTATTTTTAATTTCTTTATTTTAAATTCAAATTTAAGTTTTTTTTATAAATATTAATAATTAGATTCTCATATTTAATTTTTTTAATTTTTAATCAAATTCAAGTATATTATGCATAGTTAAATTTTAATCGAAAATATTCTACTCATCAATCATTCCCTAAAATTAATTAATGTATATTTTTACAGTGTAATAAATTGACCTACCCTTGAGATTTAAAAAATATAAAAAATTATTGAATTAATTAATATACATTACAGCAGAGATATGAAAGCCTCACTATAGCCATTGAGCATGTAAACTGCAACAATCATCCACCTGGAATTTTATTGAATCCAATGGAATGGATATATGAACACCAGTTTGAAATTGGATTGAATAATTAAGGTTAGTTAATATAAGAACATGAGTCCAAACAAAAATAAGAAGATGTATTGCACTGATAAAAGCGAAGCAAGTAGCTGAAATGCAAAAATGAAAACAGGAAGGGAAGAAGAGAATTGCACCTGGCAAGTTTGATTAGTAAATCAAGATCCAATTACTCAGAGAAATCATCTTCCAGATTGAACCAAATTTGATGCAATGAAAATCTGCAGCAGTTTACTCCTTTCTCTACAGTAATTGTGCATGACTTTTTCTCTTGCAACAGATTGAAAACAAGTATTGGTACAGTAGCTGCTGAAAATTCATCGTGATTTTCTCTGTGAAGTTACTCAGCTATTAAGCTAAACAGCAATCAATGTATCTAAGGAATACGTGGAGAAGCTTTATGAAGTTGCCTTAACTGTTTTGCAACATCAGTTATCGTTGGCTGGTCTTCTGGATTTTCCTCGGTGCAACCAAGTGCTATCTTTGCAAAAGCTACCAATTCATCACGATTGATTCCTTCACTTGAAATATTTTGATCCACAATTTCAATTAACTGATTGCTTTCAACATAGGACTGCACATATTCTTCTACAATGGCATCCTCTGCAGCATAATGTTGAGAAACATTGCTTCTTCCTCTGCAGTTCTATGGTGATGGTTTTGCCGTCAGGGTTCCTTCTGAGTTTGAGGGCATCATGGAGCCTGAGGTACATGTATTCATCTGATCAAATCTTGTATTTAACATGCTTTTTTAATAGGATTGTATTGTTCTGCTGCCTTCTGTTTATCAAATATTTAATTTTTTTGAAGTTTAATGCACTTAATTATCCCCCCAAAAACATTTGGAATGTAATCTCCAATTACTTGTTCTCTGCAATTTCAAAACATAGGAAATGATGGTGTTCTTTAACTTGGTCAGGTTTTGGATTTTTTTCCCCAATTTCGTAGCAGAATGGTAGAATGTAATGTATGCTTTTACTTCATAGTATTACTTTTGGTTGCTAATAGGCTACATTCTAATTCTTCCTCAGAATCATAGTCCAAAATCCAATCTTTTCTAGTAGTGTTGATGCTTAGTTTTTGCTATTTAATACTTCATTCTGGCTAAATATCTACTGCATTCTATATGTTGGCTGTCTATGCATGGCATAAAGCTGCAAAAAGAGATGCTTCAATACTCATTTACCAAATTCAGTTGTTCCTGGAGAATAATTATTGGAGCTAATACTTAATTACGATCGACATTCTTAGAGATAATAGAGTTTTTGCTGATAAACTTTGTCATTTGCTCTATCTTTGTAGGATTTTAATGGTGGAGCATCTCTGTCTGGGGACAAAGCAAAGCCCAGGACTTTTGCTGCACGATTTGCATCTACTGATGGGTATTCAGTTTTATCTTTGATGTTTGTGTTCATTTTTTGTGTTTTTTGTATGATCAGATGTGCAGATTATGCTCCCTAAGATTAGTTGACGGATGGAAAGCATGCACAGAAAAAGTTTAGTTCTGTGAAACTTCCCATTTCTCAGCTTGTATTTGATTTGTTGTCATGCTGGCATGTGCAGATCTGAGGTTTTGAGTGTTGTCATTCGCCCGACCAATCAACTCAAAATCACCTTCCTAGAGGATTGTGTCTTGATGTTTAGTATTACAGCTAGATTAGCTTCAAGAGCATATCTGAATTGTTGTAATGTTAGGAATATCTGCAGTGTTCAAATTTGCAAAGGAAAAAACAAGTCTCTTGGTTATAGATCGATTTCAACTTATTAGATTATACCATGCAATGTTTGCACTGTTATTCTATCCCTTGGATTAATCTGTTTCAACTATTAGAGAACTTAAATGATCTTTTCTTACTTGAACAGGCCCAAGATATTGCCGATTTAGGTTCCATAAAGGAGGCAGCTAGAATCTTTGTCCCAGGTTGGTTATAACTAAATGCTAGGTCCCAGGTTGAATTCAGTTCCATAAAAAGTGAAAATTCCTGTCTATCAATTATTATGTAGGAATAAATGACCACTAGCTCTCTTCTTGGCTTCTGTCATCTTTACTATTGGTCTTCAATTCTAGCAATGGTGCAATGGCAGGTGGCGCAACTCTTTATAATGCCCGAACCATAAAGATAAAGGAAGATGAAGGTTTCAAGTAAGTTATAGTTTCAAGCATCCCAGTACTACCGTAAACTATCAATAATTAATTCAATTAGTTAAAAGAATACTACTTGAACAGTTACGCTTTGCAGTAAGTAAAAGCAATCAAGGGAATAACAGACTGTAGATTACGCATAAACACAACCAAGTCCCCCACTACTGTTATAAGGTAGTGTTTCTCAGAATTTAAACAGATGGAAATGGAAAGGAATGCAGACCTGCCTTTCGGAAGTATGCACCTTACATGACAGATGAGATTCTGCATATTGCACTAAAAAGTGACAAAGGATAATGAATATAATGGAGAAGAAACGTTATTGAAAGCATGTAGCAATGTCTTTGTTGTTTCTGAGGAGCTTCCAGGATTTGAGTTTGATGTGCAAGAAGTATTCTGAATCAGGGGCAGTATGGATTACAAAATCCTCAATTATCTCATACTCCACCCTGAAATTCCATGTAAAATCAGCTTCACCACCAGCTTTTCTTGACGCCGGATTGGATTTTCTGGTTTTGCCATGGAGTCTTGGGAGTGAAACCTATACATAGACGTTTGATTCATCTATTAGACCTTGAGCAGAAACAATTGTAAGATAAAACTTTCGCCATTTCATTTCATTGTTTAGGTGATACCGGAAATGAACATAAATTTGATTAAATCGAAACATGTATATAAGTTTTTATTATCAAATTTGATTTCGTCATTTAATAACCTTAATGCGTGTTAATGTATACATGTAAATACAATATTTGTTGTAAAAAATTAATACAAGCATGTCACCGAATATTTAACATCTTTCTTACATGTATTGTGTTCATATAACCATTCTTCGAAATTAAAAGAAGATTCTTCTAAATTAAAGGAGATTAATTAAGTGAAGAAAAACAATAAAATCTTCATAGCTTAACCCTTTATTATTCTTTTGTCCTTATCCAGAGATGGAAATAGCAATTGGTCAAAACATTGAACAAATGAAAGTTTGATTTTGGTAAGACAATATCTAGAAGATTTGGAGCATATTGAACAAGCTCTTTTCATGCTTGCAACTTGAAATGATTCTCTCCCTTTTTGTAGTGGTATTTGTTTTCTTGTGTTAGACTATAGGGAATAAATGCTTCAAACCATTTGTTAATGACAAAAATGAAGATCAAAGGTGATGATGCCATACGTGAAAGAATAAATTCAATTCAATCTTCTATCAAATCCAAAAGCAACAAAATCAGTGCCCTCAAGAACATTGCAGAAAAGTTGCAATTGATTATACTTCAACTCAAACCCATGATTGATCCCCATTTACATTCTCAACAACCTAAAGAACAGAAAGAAAAGAGGTGAATGAGAACATAAAAAATGGCAGTTTAGAAATCAAAATCAAGCCCATCTTCAATACCAGCCTCATAGGCATCTCCAACCATATCACCAATCAACATTCCACCCAACAATCCACCAGCCAACCCCAACCCCAACCCTGCTCCCATGCCACTCTTCTTGGGCTTTTGCGGCTTCTGCACTGGAGGGTAACCATATCCAACCTGAGCTGCAGGAGGATATCCTGGATATCCATAACCTGGAGCGGGATATCCATACGGTTGATATGCACCACCGGGTGGAGGATAGGGGTAGCCTGCCATCCCATGGGGCGGTGGTGGATATGCTCCTGCCGGAGGAGGAGGAGGGTGTCCGGAGCTTCCTCCTGGATAACCAACCGGTGGCGGTGGATACGCCATGGCTGGCTTCTCCCCATGTTTGTCTACGTACATGGCTTCAGCCCCTGGAACTGGAGGTTGCGGAACAGGTTTGCTGAACTTCTCTCCGAACTTGTAAGAGAAATCCAGGACACCCTTTGCCTTGCCGTTAGGCAACCTGACGCTGTAGCTTACATTCTGCTCAACCTTCTCGTCCGCGTTGTTGTGATCGAGCAGCTCCTTGATGGGCACTTGGACAACACCGATATCTTTGTCTCCAAGCTGACGTTCGGATTTCAGACGGAACACGAGGTTAAGCCGGTTCTGTCGGGCGTTAGCTTCGTCTACGGTGAACCTCATGGTGTAATTCCACTTGGGGTTGGAGCCACAGTCTTTGTCGACAGGAGTCTTCTGCGACGTACGATGATCGCCATTGATTGAAACCACAGCATACACGTCCATCTTGGTGAACAAATTGACGTCCTTCAGGTCCTTGCCTGAGATTACATTAATCTCCAAGGGCCTAAACTCCATGTTATCTTTCTACCAAACAAAAAAGTCGCAAAGAGAATGAGATTTCGGTTGAGAATTCAAGAGAGGGTTTTTCAACAGATTCTGAAACTTGGGTTTGGATCGTAGAGGCGAAAGGATATATATATATATATATAGGGAGAGATTTAGGGGGAAGAAAACAGAAAAGGAAAGAAACCGGAAGGATCGGTGGCTTGAAACCGCCTCCAGGGGAGATTTTATTGTGAAAGAAAAGAGCTATCGGGTGGGAACTAGAATATATTCTCCGCGTCTATTAGATATGCTCGTATTAAATTCTTTAAATTTTTAAATTTAATATAAAATATTATCTTAATTCTCGTGAAAACTATAAAAAGAATTAGATAAGAATAATATGATTTTAGGTTTTTCAGTTAATTAATTGAATTAAAAAATAGTTATTGAAGGGTGGAGGAACAATAATTTGGGTCAAAAGCGTTTACATTATGAGGTGTGATGCGGGTGGGGGGGGGGGGGGGGGGGCGTCTGCTGAGACGCGTAGGAGGGAGGCGTGTGGTTTGGCGCTGTATTTACTATGTATGCATGAATTGCTTCCAGAGGAATTAATTCTTTATCGTTGTACCTTTCGCCTTTAGGATTTGTCACAAACAAAAACAAACTTTATCCTTCAGGATTAAGGAATTAACGTTATCTACTCGGGTCGGGTCTGAGATGGGGTTTTAGCACAGACCATGGGTTAGGTCGCAACAGATTCCGTGGAGAATGGCTGTGATTTATTTTGGTTCTATTAGAATACCAGGGTAGGGATCCAATTTCATCAAATACCTAAGACAAACAAAAATACAATGATGGGTCAAAGACACAACTCCAGTTCAAATGATTTAAAGGTAATTCTGAATCTCAATTTTACATCCAACAAGTCACAAATTCGATCTCCTTGAATCCGAGAGAGATTAAGTAAAGACTACGATACCACCAGAAAAAATATAATGAAATCCACCGATAAGCCATAAAAAATATAAGGGATAATTTTAAATTTTATCCAATCAAGTTAACTCTTTTTATTAAAGTAAAATATATATATTATTATTAAAATTTAAAGGAAAGGCACGAAATCATTTTTACCGAATATATAACTCAAGTAACTTTCTAAATTCAATTCAAAAGATTAAGAAAGAAGTCTCAAATATTCCATTGAGCAGCCACATTGAAAATGTCAAACTCCCCGTTGACACTCCCTAATAGTAGAAGTAATAGTAGTAGTACATAATACCAAACATGATGAAATTTTCTCGAATTAATATCACATAAAACCATTTCCTCACAAAATTTGCTGGCAAACAATAGAAACCCTATATGCTTCTTCACTCAAGTACCATACTCTTTGAATACAAATTCTGATAAAAATTTTGGTAAACAGAAAAATATATTGCACCAACAGCCATATGTAAACTGTATAATAAACTGAAACTATAATCTACGAGACATATGTATTCATGCAAAAACCCCGGGAGGGGTTTCCCGTTCAGGCTAAACTAGATATCTTATTTCCCATCGAAGAAAGAACCTTGGTTAAGTAAATAAAAAAAATATTTTGACCCAAAAATTTTTATCAATGAGAATAAATCTAGCAATCACTATTTAATTAGGCTTTCAATTGAATTTTCAGGCATCGTCGGCAGCGTTTTGTGGAGGGCTTCCTGACAGCCAACCCCATACGCCACCTGAGCCCTGCCTCTTTGCATTTAAGGCAGCTTGTTCAGATGCAGCTTTTTGTCGCTGCAGGAGTTCGAGTTCCTTTTGTAGTGTTTCCATCGTCTGAAGCTTCTGCCGCAGCTCCGCAACATCAACCTGTTGATTCGAGAGGATTAGACGACGGTTAGAGTTGGATTAGCCCTTGTATAAACTAAGTCTTAATAGTAGTAATTAAAACAGTCCACATAAACGCATGATCGAGAAGTAAACTGTGACACCCTATCTTCCAAATAAATTCATACTAACAATGAAGTTTGAGCATATTTCAAATTCACCTGGTATGCACCATGATGTAGTTGTGAACCTTACCTGCTTTTAAATTCTCATTTTACAGCGTTGGAGAATGGTAGTATTAAAGGAAATCAGAGTTTGAATGAATCCATTGCCTAAAAACAGATAATATTCCATTACAAGCAATAACTTTGTTCTCTTGATTTGAACATACCTCTAATTTGAAACATCTTGACTGCTCGGCAGCAAGTTGACCACGTACAGATTGGAGCTCCTAAGATATAAAAAAAATTTAGTGAGAAACAAGTCTAACCTAATACACACCACTGTTCCCAAACAAGAAATTACCTTGTACAATTCTGTGTTTCGAGCCTCAGCTTCAGCTAGTTCTTGCTTTAGCTGGAGCGACTGCAACTTCTCCTTGTTGAGTGATGATTCCAGCTCTTCCTTCTCCACCTTGAGTGTTGCTATAATGTGCTCACTGGTCTCCTCACCTTTGGATTTCTGCATATACTCTAAACTTAAGCAGAAGAAATAAATTGGCAAATATGACAATCTGTATGTAAGAGAGTAAATAAATTATAAATAAACTAATAATTTACTATAAAGTTGCAACCTCAAGAATAGATAAAAGTTCTGCAGAGGTCAAAAGCAATATGAATGTTATGAAGTATATATATTAAATCCACTATATCAGACATACATCGAAAGCATTCAAGACATGCGTAAAGCACACGTGAACTTTATATCAGAAGATTTCAACCAGCAGATTTCCAATGAATGGAATTGAATGTTGAATGCAATATCAAAATATTACATACCATGGGCTCTGAGTCAACATTATCCACAACAATTTCTCGTATTTTTCCTTCTTGACCAACTTCAAACTCAGACTCCAAATCTCTGGTAGGATTTGTGGCATTATGCACTGCAGAAACACTGTCAGGAACAGGAGCCTCCATTATCTTTGATTGCAAGGTTGACTTGTGACTTGGCTTAAGAACATTAACCTAACAGCAAAACATAAAAGATCAAACAAAAACATAAACTCATATACAGAAGAGGCTAGAATTGTTTCTACCTCACTGTTGTAACGCCCATTATATCCTCCAAAAGATATAAGTATATCTTCAACATTGAGGGAGCCCACAACCAGACTCAAGCCCTGCAATAATAGACAAGAAGATAGTAATTTCACAACTTCAATCACTGCAGTGGAAGTTATCTGCTATTTATAAAGACTGATGGACCAGAACTATACAAATTGTTCAATGTTAACACGAGTGTTACATACAAAAAAAGATAAAAAAAAGAACCTCTTTTCTCCATGACTTAATAAAGTATTGACATTCCTCTTGAAGAGATACACAGCTTCCAAAGTTTCAACTATTTCCATGGAACGATTTATTAAATTTAAAACCGATGAAGATGATCAAGTTAATTGATAAGAATGAACATGATGGAAGTTATTAAAGACAATCCAGTCAAATAATCATAATAATTACAGAGAAGCACAACATCATATGCAGAAAGTCTACTTTATTTACATGCATCTTTCTACCATTACTTGTTGAATTGACACACAGAAGTTTAAACATTACAGCATTTCTTATACATACGAATACCAATATACATATGATTATGCAATCCAAATAAAGACTGCCACACGCATAGCATTTTAAAGGCAACAAGCATCTGTAAAATGTAAAATACCTCACTAGCAAGAGGAACACGTCCTTTAACTGATGTCACAACTGACCATACGAGGGTGAACATATTAAGGACAACAGTTTCTGATGCCCCTGCAAGAAGAGAATAGGACAAACAATAAACATTAAGGAGTAGTAATAAAAGTATTTTTTCTCACGCAACCAACAGATCCCACCTAGCTGTTTCTAATCTTCATACCAAACTGACAGTTCAATAACACCAAAAGTAAGCATGTACTGGGGGCTCTACGTCCAAGGAACAATAATAATAATCTTCTATTTGATTTTTGAAGTGAGTCATTTACCGCTTTTATTGTCTCCACCGCCAGCAATAAACCAGTTCTCCCCAACTGTCACACCTGCATGACCAGCTCTAGGAGTTGGTATCTCACCTTGTTGTGTGGGTCTTGACCATTCCATCTACAAATCCAAATACATTAAAGATAGAGATACTGATTCCTCATACAAGCACATGCAAAATGCAAAAACCCAAGAGAGTAATTATCTTACAGCTTGCAAATCAAGGACATGCAAATCATTGAAGCAAGTAGCATGTGAACCCCCACCAAAAATAAGAAGGTAACGTTCAGCATGTACAGCAGCAGCATGATCAGATCTTGGTGATGGAGGTACCCCCCTGCATGACAATGAAGATAAACAAATATTAAAAGTTACCAAGGAATATAAATTTAAAATGACACTCTTCCAACCTATAAAATGATTGGGTATGAGGGATTACTCAAAATAAAGTGCAATATAAGTATTATATCAAGCTGTCTTTTGCTTCATAAATGTGCAAATGTAATCAGGTTATTAATTCAATTTTGATCACAGGCTAATCTTATGAACCAGATTGAAATCTGGTATGATAATTGAACCTTAATAAGGTTAAAATTAACAATGGATAAGGCTGATTGTGCATGCAACAAGACCCTAGTTCAAAGCCAGCTCTTCAGATTTGGCATGCAGCAAATGTGATTTCAATTACAATCTAAATGTCAACGGCTATAGAAGGACCATAGCACATATTTAACAAAAGAACTCAGACCTCCACTAACATGTCTGGAGGGATAGTGAAAGAATAAAATTGCCAAAAAGTAATCTTACACAGCATCAATTTCATCCCAGGTCATAGTTTCAAGATCAAGTATATATAGATCATTCAAGAGTGTTCGCTTCGCATCCTGTCCACCAAATATCACTAAGGTTGTTCCAACAAGGGTCACAGATTGACCTCCACGAGAGACCTGCAAGGTAATCACATAAATTAGGGGGAAAAAAACTCGTAACAATGTTGGGGGAACATATTCAGGAAAATCATAGAAGCTACCATGGGGAAAATAATGGGGAATGAGCATATATAAGCATACATGCATCGACAATTTAGCTTTACCAAGTATTACCTCCAGCCCTATTCAAGCATACCAATATGTTTAAAAATTTTCAGCTAAACATTGCCCAGCAATCAACATTTATGCATTAGGTTTTCAGTTTCTTAAATACCATATTCAACAGAGCAAGGAAGATCAATCCCACCAGCAGCTGCTATCTAAGAGACATTGAAAAACCAAAGCCTGGCCTAATTCTTTTTGTGAAGAAAAACACAAACCATGAACCCCGTAAAATTATCTAAATTTAGGTTGCTGATATTTTTGAGTTGATACAGGAGAAAGAGAGGTAGTTAAGAGGAAGAACAGATAAATACCGGTGCTTTGCCATAAGTCTTTAACATTGACCATGTACCAGTTTGCAGATCAAATGACTTCACTGCCATAAGAATACAGACCAATAAAATAAGCCATCAAAAAGAAAGGAGGCGAAAAAACAATAAAACCCTCAACTTATTCAAAAATTGTTATAAGGGGTGGAAACAAGTACCGTGGATAGTTTCAGAAGGATCCTTTGTATGGCCAGCAATTGAAAGAAGCTTGTTCTCCCATGGTATCTATGGGGAAAAATAGAAGGGAGAGAGAGAGAGAGTTAAATGATATAACTGTAGAAAGACAATCAGCATCACTACAAGAATTTTCAGCAAACAGATACCAGAGAAATGTGCATATTTTTCATTAGAGAACTTTGCTTCTGAGAAGTCAAAAGGAAAACAAAAAGAAACTCAGTTCTTTACTAACCAATGAATGACCAGCACATGGGGCCATGTTTACTGGAGAAGGCGATTCCACTGACTCGGGTCCAACCTTCGCATCAATCTTTGACCAAGTCCAACTTCTCAAATCTAGAACCTGTACCAATCCTCAAATTAGGGGGAAAGCTATCATGTACAGTTATACTGATGCATGAGTATACAAACAAGAATCCAAAGCTTATTAAGATTACAGAATCAGATTAGAGTTTTCCAGCAATGGCCTGGAAACTGAGAATTACAATTTAGTAATACTTCATTTGATGTCAAAAATCATACAGTATACTGAATTGTATTGTGATATTAGAAAAATAATGACATGGCATATAGCATGTGTGTTGCATGTTGAGGTAAATAATTTACTTACATGAAGGTCACATAGGTATCGACCATTGTGGTTTCCACCATATACATACATCTTATCCTGAACAACGGCTGCTCCATGCTGGCAAACAAGAGCAGAAGTTCTTTAGATGAGGTAAAAGGGCAAGAAGAAGAAGAAGAAAGGACTGATATTTAAATGAGAGAGATGCCAATACCTCATATCGGGCTTTAGGAGGCTGACCAGTTATTGGAGGTGCAATCCATTGATCATATACAACAACCGAACCAAGGCCTTCCAATACAACATCTTTGTCCTGAGTTTCCATCAGGCTTCCATTTTCAGCAGAAATGGTCTTTGTCTCAGCAAAAGAATTCCCATTCTCGATGATAGGCTCAACTTTTGAATTATGCTATGAACATGCAAACCAGTTGAGAAGGTAAAAGCAAGTACAAAGAACAAAAAGTCACCTCCGGTTAAGCAACTTGGCTTCTCTCCTTCAAATTTTAAGTACAGACTGATAAAAGAACAGTAAATATACCAAACGAAAAATCAAATTGAAGTACTTGAAAATATGGTGTAAAACTTGTTTAAAAGTTGAGAACAAGCTCTGAAACAGACTTAGATGCCCTTGAAATGGTAAAATTCCCCCAATCAAAACAGTGAAAATAACAGACCATGGGAAATAGTAAAAACACACAATCAAAAACTGTGGAAATAAAAGCTTACTCACATTCATTTGCACATCTATAACAGGCTCCGAAACAGGGTTAGATGCCCTTGAATACCATCCTGGTTCTTCTTCCTGAACAAGAACTCAAAGAACAAGGAATAAAATACTAAATAATTATATAAAATCGAATTGATTCATATACATAGAAAATGTCATTGGCCAATACCTCCAATATTTTCACAAAGAGACGCATAGCTTCTGTAGAAACCATGTTTCCAAGCTGCTGCCAGCTGCATTAACAATAAAAAGCTGAGAAGGACACTTATCAAAAAGGACAAAAGAAAAAAAAAAGAAAATATCATATACAACATCCATCTGACCTATAATTAATTGCTTTTAACCACCTAAATCCTTGTCTTATACATATATAAAAGCTTGCATATACAGAAGGTGGAAATTGGACCAATCTAGATCTCATGGATATAAACTACACAGAAGTACTTCTCCATATTTTTCTCCACTAGAATTGAGCAATACAAACTATGCAGAACAGTGCGCAGGTATCACCAAATATTGAAAGAACTAAAAAGGGTCCAAACTACATGTGTAACTGGACACTCATATCAGAAATGATCCATTCACATCTCCCCTAATCAAAGTTTCTATCATCAACACCGCATTTGAGCACATGGATCAAAACACTGACGTCCTAAGCATAACCATACCAAACCAAAATAGCCAAGCGTAAACACACACACAAACATATACATCAAATTAACCAGTAACATACAACAAGAAGAAGCACCAGAAATTAAAATTACACGGCAGCAGCAAATGAGCTTGCAGACCTTTTCCATTTGCTTTGCTCCACAGGACTCCATGAACTCGGTTTCGGAACATTACAAGGACCTACAGTAGCCTGTAAATCACATAATAATGTGGAAAATGAGTAAGGTAACGACACATGACTCTTCCTATTTCAAATAAATAAATAATTATTCGATTTAATTAAGAGATCAACATTCGAATTGCCTTAATTTCAGAGTGTAAAACCAGATCTACCTAAATTACACTCAAAAAGCTCCCAAAAACATACGAATTATATACAAAAGCAATTGAATATACGAAATCGTTAGCTGAAATCAAATAAACGTAACATTGCTGCAAAATGCAATAAAAAATAAAGAGAAATCAGCAAAAAAAAAAAAAACAAATCGCTGTCGCATCGGAGAAGGCTGGATCCAATGAAATAGAGAGAGGGAAATGAGAATGGTGAAGTTTACCTGCTGGTACAATGCGTAGAGGATCAAAGCGACGTCGTTGGAGAACCTGGAGCTGATGTCTTTGTTGTTGGAACTAGGAGATCCGTCGAAGCCAGCGTAGGAAGCGGCCGCGTAGAATCGTTCCGGGTACGCGAGGCCAGAGCTTGCCCTCGCCATCGTCGCCATTTTCTTTATCTTCTCTTCTCCTCTGTGTTTTGATCTGAGAATTTATATACCTATCAGATTTGAGAAGTTTAAGGCTCGAGGAAATAGTTTTTTTTTTCCTTTTTTCTGAGTGCGAAAATGTTAAAAAAATATAAGGTAGTTCTAAAGGAGGTGTTTGGCTGTTGGGATTGGAAGTTTGGATCTTGCCCTTTTCATTTTTTTTAAAGAATGACAAATTTCACTTATGCCTCTTATAGTTTTATTTTTGGCATATGACCCCCTGTAATTTTTTTTCCATAATAGTTTTTTTAAGATATCATTTCTCACAATTAGCATTCAATAGATAATTTCACGAACTAAAGGGGGTTAAGTTATTAATTTTGTGTAATAAAATTATAAAATTACCCTTAAATATGAGTAAATAAATTGACTCTTTACGAAAGTAAAAGTCATTTATAAGGTGTTAATTGAAAAAAAAATTCATTAGATGCTAATTATAAAAAATTATTAAATGTTAAGTAAAAATGGTTAAAATCATAAGAAGTATAGATAGAGTTAACCCTTAAAAGAAAATGATTAAAATAAGGGGGAAAGAAAAAGTTCAATAATCAATGTGTCTAAATTGAAATTTAAAAATTATGGTAATTGCACTTATAACCCTTCAAAATCTTTGTTAATTTTGAAACAATTCTAAAAAAAATTTTGTTCATACAATTAGGTTTGGGATTCATTGACATTGCGGTGCATTTGTGTTTGATAATTATAGGTTTTTTCTGAATTATTATGTTTCAAGAGCATCTAATATAGTTTAGTTTTTCTTTCTTTTTAATTGTTTTCTTGATGAAATGAATAAATTACAATGTAAATTTTTCTTTTATTTTCAAAATTATATGTGAAATATTAATTTTGAAACCATAAATGTAATTTTCAATATCAATCATGCATTTATTAAATGAATAATGGAATATGTAAGAGCAAAATTCAATTTTAAATGTACACTTTTTTTAAATTTGAAAATATTTCTAAATGTAATAATGTCTTTGAATGCAACAATTTTCCAACAAGAAAGAAAGCATATGAATTACATTTTTCAGCTAAAAACTAAATCAACATTCTTAAATATAAATGAGAAAACACATATATCATATAAATATACATATAGATGGAACACTGATTAATAATTTTCTCAAATTTATATTATAAAAAAATAATTTGCAGTTGTTTCATCTTTTTTTTCTTTGTTCATATTTCCTTATGTTCTAAAATGAAATATTAATTTAAACATTTAATTAAATACTCTCACTTATTCCATAGCATAAAATAATTATGGCATAATAATTTAATAAGTTCATAAGCTTTTCAAAAAAATCAAGTAAGTCTTTATTTTTTTATTACATTCAATCAAATTCATGTATTTTTATTTTATACTAAATAAGCCTCTATAATTAACAATTGAATAATTTCTATTAGTGAAAAATATCATTTGTCATTTTACACTCATGTGATATTGACATGAAATATGAAAAATGTCATATAATTATGTTAGTATGTAACATCATCATTAATTATCATATGTCAATATGTTACATTAGCATTATTAGAGCCAACCCTTGGGTAAGGCCACCAAAGCAAGGGCTTCAGGTCTAAAATTTGAAGAGATCTCATATTTTTGTAATAATAATAACGTAATTGATTATATTAAAATATATATATATAATTAAAACAATTAAAAAAATATTTACCTATTCTCTAATAATAAATATTTATTTTCTTTCATTTCTTATTAAAAATATGTAAAAAACTAAAAGTGAAAAAAAAAACATATTCTCTCACTTCTCTTATTATATACTTAATAAATATTAATTTTTGATCACTTTTCAATTCTTAAAATGCTATTAATCCTCAATTATTTTTCTTATTTTCAATCTATTAATGGTAATACATATTTAATAATCTCTAACCTCTATTTTTTCTTACATTTTTTTATTTATAATCAACTAACGATAAAATATATTTAATGGTCTCCAACAGCTATTTTTTCTCACTTATTTATTTTATTTTCAATCAACTAACGGCATAATGTATCTAATAATTTTCAACAATTATTTTATTTCTTATATAAAATTAATTATTTTTTTAATTTATAATATCAGCTTTTAAATTATTCTTCCCTCATTTGTTTTTTTTTTAATTTTAATTTTTCTTTCAAAAATACGCAGTAAGTGTGTTATGTTATTATTTTTATAAAATCGTAAACTTTATTTATCATTTACAATAAGTATTCAAAAATTAAGTATTATTGTTTTAATATTTGTAGACTTTTTCACTTTAATTTAGAGTTTATTTTATATTATTATGTATTTTTTATTTTATATGATAGTTAATTTATTTGAATTAAAAATTTGATTATTGATTTTAAATTAGTTATTTAAAAAATATAAAATAATTATAATAATTAAATATTTTTGATACTTCATAATAAATATTTGAATATATCAAATCAAAAATATGAATTTTGTTATTCAAAGCTTGAAAAATTGTTTTTCTTAATTTCAATAAAAAAAAAACTTCATTTGAATGTTTTGATTTAAGCCTTTGTATTTATTGAGTCGTCTCAAAGCATCACGTGGCATAAATTATTATTAGCATTTGGACTAACAATAATTAGTTGATCATTAATTATAAATATTTATTTAGTTCAAAATTAAAGTATAAAAATTTAATTGAACATAATCAAAGAATAAGAATTTATTTGATTTTTTAATATTTTTTGAAGAATTTTTAGAAATTATGTCATTTATTGTCAAAATTAAAAAGTGTCAAACATTTATATTATAAAAAGAAATTTCAAAAATTTAATATAAAATGCATCAAATAAAAAATTTTATCATAATTATCGTAAAAAAAGATAGAAACGAAGAGAGTGTTATTTAACATCTTGAGCTTGATAACACTTTGATTTGCGACTTGATTACAATTGTATATTTTTCTTTTTTATTATATAATAAAAATATCTATATCCTTTATTAATTTTCTTTAAATTGAAAAAAATAAAAAAAAAACAGTGGTAGGAAAATAAATTAGCGGGGGGATTTTGTAATTCCGGCATTCTTTGATTTGGGGCTCGTGGTACGGCAGAAGTTTAACAGGTGTTTAGTTAAACTAGTTGACGGTGAACTTTCACAGGGAGATGTCTGAAATAAACCAGAAAAAAAGCAAAAAAAAAAAAAAAAACTTAAAAAAGGACCAACGTAGAAGCGAAAACGGGAAGTCAAGTAACAGCGCGATCCAACTCGGAGTCTCCTTTGGCCTTCTTATACGTTAACATATGCTTCTTGAGTTTCTTTTTCTTTGCGCATATCTTTCTCCGCCTGTTACTATATATCGAAAGCCCTAGCCTCAGGTACTTCACTTCTCTGCCTTCTTTAATAGTGGGTTTCTTGTTTCCCAATTTCTTGTGGGGCGGGGGTTTGTTTTGGTTTTACATTGTTTTTTTAAGTTATTTCTGGGGTTTAAGAATATGGGTTTTCTTTGATAAGTCACATGATTGCTTCTTTGTTTTTTTTTTTCCATTTTCTTTTTAAGTTGCTTCTGGGGTTTAAGAATATGGGTTTTCTTTGATAATTCACATGATTGCTTCTTTGTTTCATTGTTTTACTATTTTTTATGTTTTGGGTTTTGCTTTCTTATCTTGTTTATTTACTTATTATACAATGCCAATCTTCTTTATCTTCCTGATTGGCTCAATTCGTTTTTGTTTTTGTTTTGAATTATTGTTTAATTCCAGTAAGGGGTTCGAATATTTTGTTTGTTTGTACATGATAATGGCGGTGATTGATTTTTTTTTTTTTTTAACTAGCTTACTAGGTACTTTTTTATAAATTTTGTTTGACTGTTTTTAGGTTGAATTTGGGCATGCTTTGCGGCTATTGACTTTGATTGCAAAGTGAGTGGTATGGATCATCCAAGATCAGGCTCGGGGAATGGTGAGGATAATGTTGGGATTCCAGATGATTTGCGTTGCAAAAGGTCGGACGGGAAGCAGTGGAGGTGTACTGCCATGTCTATGCCAGACAAAACAGTTTGCGAAAAACATTATATCCAGGCGAAAAGGAGGGCTGCCAATTCTGCATTGAGAGCTAGCCTTAAGAAAAAGAGGAAGTTGGGTGGTGAAACTGAGGTGTATGCAGACAAGAGTGATGACTTTGATGTGCCACTTATAAGTAGGAAAGTCGAAGACTATTCTCCTCCGGTTTCTGGGAAGAAATATAAGGAGAAGGTTTCGAAGAATCAAATTCAGTATTCGCCCGAGACACCTCCTATGAGGAATTTTCCAGCACGTAATTCTGTAAAGATGGAAGATGATTATCAAAGAGATGGCTCACCTTTTGAAGAGAATTGGAGGTCATACAAGATACGATCTTTTTCTGCTGCGGATTCATCCAGGAACAGATCACAGAGAAGCTATGATGATGTTGCTATGCCAGTGGTGAGTTAAGTTGCAAAGTACATGGTGCATCTGGTAGCATTACTATTGTCTTTATTCTTGTTATGGCAGGTTTTTTTTTCCTGTGTGCATGAGATCTTGAAAAGGCTGGGGAGTGGAATTCATTCTAGAGTGTAATGTTGCTCTTAAAGGATATGGCATATATATGTGCAACTTTAGTAATGGGGATACTTCACAAGTGGCATCTTGCCCATATAGTAAATTGTGGTGGGCCTCTTTCAATAGCATCACTAGTATCAATAAGAAAAAAGGTGGAAAGAACACTATACCAACTTATTAGGTTTCACAGCAAATGAATGGGTAAAATATAGTTAATTGATAATCAGATTGTTATGATTCTTTACTCCAAGATATTGCAGGGTTCAGTTCATGATTTATGATGATTATTCCTCTGCAACTTTTTTCTATTCGTTTCTGTCCCACTATTTTATGTTGCTGATGCAGATATCCATGTGTGGGTTTTCAGGGTGACTCTGAAGAGTCCTCTGAGGAAGTGTTTGTGGGGAAAACTTGCCATCAATGCCGGCAGAATGATAGAGAGAGAGTTTCTTGGTGCCTTAAATGCGATAAGAGAGGATATTGTGATAGCTGTATCTCTACATGGTGAGTTGAACTTTTAGTTAAACGTGCTCACATTTAGTTTGTGAGCAAGTATTTATGCTTCACTTACAGGTACTCAAACATCCCTTTGGACGAAATTGAGAAGGCTTGTCCTGCATGTCGTGGTTCCTGTAATTGTAAGGCATGCTTACGAGGTGATAACATGATAAAGGTATTTTCTTCTCTAATTAAAGGGTTTGCATATCTAAATAATATATACTACTTTGTACAGTGTAATTTTCTACTTAGTTGAAGAATAATTTACTTTCACTGAGTGCAGGTAAGGATACGGGAAATACCTGTCCTGGACAAGTTACAGTATCACTACAGTCTTTTGTCTTCGGTGCTTCCTGTTGTTAAGAAGATCCACCAGGAACAGTGTTCTGAAGTGGAATTGGAAAAAAAACTTCATGGTAAGATGCGTGTTAATTAAATGGTGTTTGAACTCAAGTTTCTGCAGAGAATATATGTGATTATGTAACCATTGTTATTTATATATGTTTTTCAGGAACTGCAATAGATCTTGTTAGGGCAAAGGTGAATGCAGACGAGCAGATGTGCTGGTACCTAACATTTACTAGTTATTTTAAATTAGTTTCACTTAATTTGGTTAGTTTAATTGGTTGATTTTTCTGTCCTTTTGACGAGGTTTACTAATTAGATGTGCGAAAGTACGGTTAGCACATAATCATGCCTGTTGTTCCAATGGCTTATGGTTTATAACTTTGTCTTTTTGCAGTAATTTCTGTAGGATACCTATTATTGATTATCATCGGCATTGTCCAAATTGCTCGTATGATCTGTGCCTCTGTTGCTGTCAAGATCTTCGGAGAGCATCTTCAGGTGGTGTTGAAGATGTAGGAAATGAGACTGGTGAGAGAACTCTAGACAAAGAAACTGCTATGGGACAAGTATCTGAATTGAAACTGAATTTCTTGGATAAGTTCTCTGGCTGGAAAGCCAACAGTGATGGCAGTATTCCATGTCCTCCAATGGAGTATGGTGGCTGTGGTCATCACTCATTGAACTTAAACCGTATTTTTAAGATGAATTGGGTTGCAAAACTGGTAAAGAACGTTGAGGAAATGGTTAGTGGCTGTAAGGTTTATGATGTTGAAAGTTCAGAAAAGACTGAATCAAATGATCCCAGACTCTGTCAATTCTCTGACAGAGAGGGTAGTGATGATAATCTTTTATACTTTCCATCGTCTCAAGATCTTAAAGCAGAAGGGATTGCAGATTTTAGAAAGCGTTGGGGCAATGGTGAACCTGTGATTGTCAAGGAGGTATGTGATGTCTCATCCATGTCAAGTTGGGATCCAGTGTCTATATGGAGAGGAATTCAGGAGAATGTGGATGAGAAAATAAAAGATGAAAGCAGAATGGTCAAGGCCATAGATTGCTTAGACTGGTCTGAGGTGGGTTCTCAATGCTACTGATTATATGTGTGCGATCTTGATTTCTCAGTAATTTAATTGATATTATGTGTTACACGCTTTTATATCTGTGGGTCTGATTTGACATGATGTCAGGTTGATATTGAACTCGGTCAATTTATCAAAGGATACATGGAGGGAAGATATCACGAAAATGGTTGGCTGGAAATGTTGAAGTTGAAAGATTGGCCTTCTCCCGGTGCTTCTGAAGAGTTTTTAATGTACCAGAGACCTGAGTTTATCAGTAAACTTCCTTTACTTGAGTACATTCATTCCAGGTTGGGTCTTCTAAATGTTGCTGCAAAATTGCCCCATTATTCCTTGCAAAATGATGTAGGACCTAAGATTTATATATCGTATGGGACCTATGAAGAACTTGGTAGAGGGGATTCAGTAACCAATCTCCATTTCAAAATGCGTGACATGGTAAGTTGCTTTTTCCCCTATCTTGACTAATTTTAGTGCATAAATTAAAAAAAAAATGAAATTCTTTTTTCATTAACCATTGTGGTCAATATTACTTTCAGATGCTTACTTTCTTAATAGAAGGATACTTTGGGACTGCAGCTTCCTATGTGTATATTGTTCTTTTATGTCTTAATGTGTATCAAAGGATTAAATCTATGGGTCCTATACTGGAAATTAATGCTTGAATAGCATTTAGGTTTTCATTTTTGCATTATCTTTTGCTATTTCTACTCTATTACTTTGGTATACATGCAAGATTAAAACATGTATGTTTGTAATACCATCTTAGATCTTTAATATGAAAGAGACAATGGATTCAATTATTAATGATTCATGAGCAAAGTCTGAATTACCTTTAACTCTTTTTCTTAAGCATTAAAATTAAATCTGTATATTCTGCGGTAAAGTGTATGAACTGAAAGTTGAGGCGTTTGTCAGGTTTACTTGTTGGTACATACATGTGATGTGAATGCTAAGGGTCAGAAGACAAAAATGGAGGACATGCAAAATTCCAATGGTGAATCTGAGGTAAATGAGTCTTTGGGTGATCCTGAAACAAGGTCAGATGAGAAAGGGTTACCTGATTTATCACTTGATGGAACTGATATGAATGATGAATACGAGAGCACATCTGCTGTACATGAGGATGAGAAAATGGATGATCAAGGAGCTGAAACTACTATGGTTGGGGAGAAATCTGTGGATTTTGAACAGTTAAATGGCAATAGAAGGGATGTTCTGGGAAAGACTCATGCAGGAGCTTGTTGGGATGTCTTCCACCGACAGGATGTTCCAAAGTTAATTGAGTATTTGCGTATGCACTGGATGGATTCTGGGAAGCCTGAAAGTGCAATAAGTGATACTGTAAGTTTATGATCTTAGTTGTAGAAGCTCCACTTTTAAGACGTTTGCTTGTGCAGAAGTGCATGTTGGTGATTCTTTATTTTGATTTTCAGGTGATATGTCCTCTGTATGATGAAGTGGTTTACCTGAATGAGCATCATAAGAGAAAGTTGAGGGAAGAATTTGGTAAGGATAATTGATGTCAATTTCAGAGAGTGTATGTCTTGGAGTTCGTTCAACTGTCCTTTTTTGTGGCACATGGATGAAGTGTTGCATATTTGCAGACTAGTATTCAATTTGTCCAGGAACCATTCTGATTGTGTTATTCCTAATCGAGTGAAAATTTTGCTGTGATTTTGAAAATTTCTGTAAGCCAGCCAAGTCTTCCAGAAAAAGAAGGAAACCCTCATGGTTGCTGACAGGAAGATGGATAAGATAACAACCTACTACTGTAAAATGTTTAGAAACCAATTTTCTAGGCGATGAAATTGGAGTTGAGGTCACAATTTTTTTTGGAAAACCTTATTGTAATTTCAAGCCAGTGACAATTTCAATATTCTCTTTGTATCAGTAGTTTTGAATCATTAATGTAATAGATAATAATATTTATTTTTGAGTGTTAAAAGTTGTTTTTTTTTTAACAGGAGTGGTGCCATGGTCGTTTGAACAGCATTTGGGGCAAGCTGTCTTTGTCCCTGCTGGGTGCCCTTTCCAAGTGAGGAATCTCCAGGTGGGTCTTCTAATCAGTAACCTTCCATGTTTGGATGAGTTCTGTAATTTTATTGTAAATATGGCAGATAAGGTGACATTTGATGTCGTTGAGTACGTCCAATATACTAGTCTTTTACCTTGTTGGATAAAATGATGTTCATTACTGTGGAAACTAATCCTTGAGTCTATTCTTCTGAGGGAGAGACGATTCTGGCCTGGTATTGCTTACAAGAATGGTTTCATGATTTATAAACTTGGGACCAATCTTTGCAGTAACTAATTTGAAGTTATTGAACAAATTAAGTTCTTCCTCGAATGGTCCATCATTATGGAATCTGGCCAAACAGAAAATATGCTGTCAGATTTTATTTGTTAAATGCATCTTTACCTTCTTGAATTAGTAGGCAGAATTGGAAAAACTTGATAAAACTCAACTCTGGTGTATAGAAGTATATTATTTTGCTTATGGTTATACTTCAATTGACTGATTTCCTTGTATTGAATTTTTCAGTCCACTGTTCAGTTAGGACTTGACTTCTTATTTCCCGAAAGTGTGGGGGAGGCTGTGAGATTGGCCGAAGAAATCCGCTGTCTTCCAAATGACCATGACGGAAAACTTCAAATTTTGGAGGTCAGGCTTATACCCCAAGAAGTATTCAGTGCTTTCTTTTCCCTGTGCTTGCCATGTTCCTTGGGTTTACTAACTTCACCCATTGTGTTGAAGCAGGTGGGAAAGATCTCATTATATGCAGCTAGTTCGGCTATTAAAGAGGTCCAAAAATTGGTGCTCGATCCAAAGTAAGTCAATTTAGCCTTAATTTTGTCTTGGTCTTAATGTTAGCATTTCACGTTGATCTTATTGGAGTCTGATAAAAAAGAATGAGCCCTCCCACTTGACCTTTGTCCTTTTAGATATAAGTGCATATTCCGTTAGGGGATTTGGTCTTGCGAAGGTATTGGGGCCAAGGGAAAAGACAAGGGCATTGCTGAGCTTAATTACTCCCTAAAAATGTTTCTCCAACCCACTACCCTTTTGATTTTCCTTTTTGTTGCTTTGCCTTCGGCTGAGTCCACTGTTTCTATTCTTCTCCCATTGCAGACTGGGCACTGAGCTTGGATTCGAGGATCCTAATTTAACTGCAGCGGTGTCTGAGAATCTGGAGAAGGTTGCCAAGCGAAGACAGATAACTTGTGCCTGAATTCTCTGTATAGTGATTATAATTTTAGATATAGAAAGTATAGTTTCTCCAGTGGCCCATTGTGGGTGCCTGATGGAATTTCGATGTACAAATGTATTTATATGTAAACCTATAATTCTTACAGTACTTGAAGGATTTAAGACATCTGATTCTTGACAATGTATGAGTTTATATTTATGCAACCAATTCCCTCTGAAAGACCGGCAATTCCCCCACAAAAACGTTGATATCCCAGAACCTGTTGACAACCGTTGTTTTTGCTTGTGCTGTCGACAGGTCCTGGAAAGAAGCTGAAGTAAAACTCCATATCAAGTGGTAAGACTAAATGAATTAGCAATTCTATAGAAGACTGACTTGAACTCTGGCCATGCGGATTCTGCTACTTGTGCATTCAGAGTGAAGAGCCTACCCCCACGAGCACAACAAACGGCAACATTATGCCGCTGGAACGAGGGGCTTTCGACTCTGAATTCCAACTCGTAGTACTTGACATTCTTGGAAGGATCCTCTCTCACAGATGATTCTATCAGAGTTCCTTTAACATCAGGGCGTTGTCCTGTGATCGTTCGAACCACAGCTTCGCCCACCTCTTTTGGCCCTCCGAAAGTTTCAATTCTATGAATGCAAAAAGGCAAAGCATTAGGCCATTAGCTTCATCTTCCGGGATGTCATCGGGTAAGGTAGTGGGTACCCTAAGATTACTACCCGGGTCTTAATCGAATCTGTAATGGATAATAGTATTACTACTCGAACTCTACCTGAACACGATTATAAGATACCTTTACGAAACATTAATTGACATCTCTATATGGAGGTTTGTTAAAGGTGTTAGTAGTATACTCACGAGAAGTCTAGGGGGACTGGTGAGACAATGACACTGACATTGAGCTCACCACTCGAACCAGGCGGACCGTAGGCAACAATTGGTTCGTTCACATTCTTGCGGGGACGATTGCTGGATTTCAGACTGCTCGTGGGAAGTGGATCAAGTGATCTCTCCAATCTCTCAGCTGCTCTATATAGCAACCTTTGATCTCCAACCCAACTTGCCGGGTATATGAACTCTGCAAGCAGTCCAAAAATCTTATATCAATTTTCATTTTACTTTAATTATCTGTGTCTGACACTGTTTGAGTATTTCAATGTTTATACGACTATGATATTATGATACATATATTGGTCATCTTTTCTCGAAATTTATAGAAAATAAAGTTATCAAGGAAGTCGAGTAATAGAACTTACTAACCAAATCCTTCATTATTTTCAATGCGACGACTATATCCTTCAATTGGATAAAGCACATCCAGCTTCAAATTTCGACCACCCTCTGGTGCCAACCCCAGAAGAAAACTAGTTAAGCCACCAAAATTTGCACCGACAGCCACTAGAGAAGCTGAACCAACACCAACAAGTAGGCGCCGCCTGAATGTTGTCGCAAGCGGTGCGAATTCCTCCGCCCGGGACTTTCCTTGCCTCGTTGTCACCTCCTGGAAACTCTCCTTGTGGCCGTTGTTGGATGATTGCGTCATGTAAATTCTGTTCAGAGACACATATTTGCATGCATGAAGGTACTGCTGCAATGCCATATCTGCACTTTGCTTTGGTGGTATTAGAACTATAGCTTGTTACGAATATAAGTTCCAAGGCACTGACGGTCCAATTTAGATGCTCTGGGTTTTCGTAAATGTTTGCGTAAGTTTTGCATTTTTCATTGGTTTCTTAATGACCAATCACGCATAAAAATTTGGGTTTTGGCCAGCTTTTCTTGATAATGCTTATCCAGTTCTGGTGGCTCTCATTGTCTGTGGTTTCATTAGGTACTCAGAGCCACAAATCTAGAGAAGGCCATTGTTTTCCCTTTTGGGGGCCTTTTCATGATCTATTAACTTAGGCTTGATGGGTATTGCACGGGCCGAATCTGTGCAAGCATGTTACTCTCACCATGGCACGAGGATGACGAGTCGATGGTTCGTCCATCGAGGGAGAAAAAGAGAGAAGAAAAAGAGTATTGTGTTGCACTTGCTCCTTGCTTGACCGTGCACGTAAAAAAAAAAAGGAAAAAAGGAAAAGAAAAAGCTTAAAGCAAATGATTACAAAGGCAAAACGTAAAAGGTTTTCTTTCTTTTCTTTTCAACCAATGTCTTAGGGAAAAATTTAATGCAAATCATGCATGACAATGATGTAATTACTCTTTGAGATAATTAGTAGTGTACATATCTTAAAGGAATTTCACATTGGTTAGGTAAAAGAGAGGTTTTAGGTTTATAAACATTAACGTTATATATCTCAATAGGTTAATTTTTTTAAAAAATAATAATAATTTTGTAATAAAGTGATATATATTAGAATCAATTCGAATTTGATTTCGATATCACGTCAAGCAATTTAATGAGTGGAGTAGATAAAGTGACTTAACTTGTAACAAAGGTATCGTGAATTCATATAAGAAAAAATGTTGCGAAATATCAAAACAGTCTTACAAAGATGAGTTTTGATATTATAAATATCGATGCTGCATATTTTAATAGCTTAATTTTTAAGATAATAATCACTTAATTTTTTAAAGAAAAGCTAACGTGTACTAATTTTTTTTAAAGAAAAGCTAACGTGTACTAATTTTTTTTAAAGAAAAGCTAACGTGTACCAATTATTGGAAGATTAATTAACTTGCTTGAAATTTAGCCAAAATGCTGAATGCCTTGCTCTTTAGCAAGACCACTTTCTTAAATATTAATCCATGGCTAAAAATAAAGAGCTGGAAAAGGAAAAAGCGATAGAAGAAGTTTTAGCAAGGAGTTCTATTATTGAGCTAGCTAGCTACTTCTAGTTTTAAACTTTCCACATTGGTTTCTCCACAGCTGCATGTTGCTGAAAATGGCTCAAGCCTTGCAGTCTTGCCTGGGCAAAGCCTCCAAACTCCAAATGATCTTGCTGTGGTTGATGATGATGATGATGCTGTTTTTCAAGCAGATTCCTGGGTCTTGATCCCCCGATCCCCAAGAAATCAACAGTCATCATATCCCCACTAAAGCCTGACAGACCAGAAGGGTTTGCTCCACCACTTCTTGGGGTACTCAACCCTGAATTTGAACTTGCACCGCGCTGATCGTTCTCTATACTCTTCAACAACGCATTGTTTTGATCAAAAACCCCTGAAAACATCGCCATATTGTTCACAGCTGAACTTTGATGGTCAACCCCTCCATTAGCATTGAAAAACTGATCTGACCGTATTTCTTCTTGGCTCTTCTGCATGAACTGGTTGGTGAATCCAGCATCAGCTCCTAGCATTTGTGGTTGATTACTCTGAGGAGTTTGCATTGAAACAAATGATGGTGGCGCCATGCTTGTGGTGAAACTTTTCCCCATCAAGGGAGAGTTCAGGCTACCAGTAGTAACAGTTGCACCCATTTGAGCTGCTTTCTGTAACAAGGCAGTGGCAGACATGGAGGCTGAGCCAGAAAACAGGTGCCCGTTTCCTTCGAATAATGTCGACGAATTATTCGCATTGAGTTGCAGGCAAGAGGAGGAAGGATTGGAAACATTACTTTTCGCTCCACCAAACAGGTTTCCAGGATTGCTGGAGAACATGCTTCCTGCCATGCTTAAGGGCTGTAAAGGGCTTTTCGTGTCATGGCTGAACGGATCAGAAATATTCATGGCAGATGTGTTGGGGCTGTTGTTGATGGGAATTGCAGGAATAAGCTCAGGGACTTGGGCTTGTAAGTTCGATCCCACGTTGGGTACAAGTCCTTGGTTTGCCTTGTTGTTTTCTTCACTTAGGGCATCACAGAAAGCTCTGTGGGTAATAAAACTGTCTCTTCTGCAAAAAAAAAAAAATAATAATGATAAACAATCTGATTAGTTAATCACTTAATAATCTTCAGAGAAAGAACAATTATTGGGAAAAGGGTCCATTATTCAATTGCTTGGACCACAAGAAGGGGGACTAAGACTTTATAGTAAAATAACAATTTCATGCAGAATCTGTGGTCAAACAAAGACTTTAAGCAAAGCTAGCAATTGGGTATTAGGGAAATTAACTAAACTTGCTACCATCGACCCAAAAATAATATATTCTGAAGCAATCCGAATGATCCAATCATCCTTTTTCTATCAAAGATAACACCATTGATTTCAAGTCTTAGTTCATGCATGCACTGCCAACTAGTCTTACATGGCGTTCTAGACATTAAATCAAAACTTTTTTTTAAATCTTTATAGTGACAAGTTGCTGTTATAGAGTCATGTTCAAAGGAGGATAAATATATATGTATAAACCTGGAGAAAATGGTGCCACAGTCACATTTATATTCCTTGGTGCCACAGGTCTTTGAATGAGCTTTCCAATCTGATTGCACAGCATATTTCTTGGAGCACTTGTCGCATTTCCATTTCTTCTCTCCATGTTTTCGACAGAAATGCTTCTTGATCCCTGTCAGGTCGCCTAGAGCTCGAGCCGGGTTATGGTGCACGCATGAAGGTTCAGGGCAGACATAGACCCGCTTCCGGATTTCAGTGCTTGTCCTTTGCCTAAGCTTCCATGGCAGGTTATGGCCTCGCCGGTGAAGTTGAAGGTTTTGGTCCCTCTGGAACCCTTTCTTGCAGATTTCACATACAAAACGGTTTGTGGCCAAAAGGGTCTTTGGTGATAGAGCAATGACTTCTGCATTGGGATCTGCACACATAAAAGCCCATGCAAAGACATGTCATCATTCACTTTTTGCCATAGCATTTTTCTGTTATTCTAAAGCTTTAGTGCTCTTAACTTTCAAAAGTTTCAGAAAACCAATTTACTTGGAAATAATCGTTGGGAATTAAAGAACATTATATTGTTCATTTTCCACAGTTAATATCTTCAATTTCCTTGGAAGAACCAAATTTTGGGTCCTTTTTCTTACTTGACTACAATTCAACAGACTGCCATCTTAAATAAAATAACATAAACAGTTAGGAGACTGGAGTGATTAGATCAACATGAAATGTGAAAAAGGGAGAGAGAAAGAAAGAAAGAAAAGAGGAAAAAAGAAAGAAAGAGGGAGAGAGAGAGAGAGAGAGGGGAAAGTACAGATATTCCATTAGCAGGGATATGTGATTCCTTTACTTGAAACAGTTAAAAAACAAAACAAAGAAAAAAAAAAAAAGGAGTGAGGGCAAGGCCAACAGTTTGCTCTGCAATGATTGTGATACCCAACCAATAATTGAAACCCCTTTTAACAACTTAAAACTTCAATAATTCACCATTTTTCTGACCCAGATTGGCTCCAAAACCTTTCTTCCTACTCAAAACAATACAGGAAATCTTCTTCATAACAGCCCTAAAGAATTAAATCAGCTGCCTGCAGAAGGTTTCCCTATTTGTTTTGATCCAAAACAATATATATGTATATATATGCAGGCATATGCAAGAACATGTCCAAAACTTTCTAAATCCGGCCTGTAATGCCAAGATAACTTAGTTGAGTAGGTAAAAATTCATTTGCTTACATTTTGAGAACTCTGTTGACTGATACCAAGTAGTCTATAAGCCATAAGATGAATCAGAGAAAAAAAACATTGAATTACTGATGTAACGAACTCAAACTCAAAGCAGTAAACAAAAAAATCTTTCTTCACTTCTCTACTTCAATGACCCTGTTAATTTTAACACAACAAAATCTTTAAAACCAAGTTTGTTTAATCAAACAAATGATGCCCAGAAAAGCAAAAAAGTAAGTAGTTGATGAAGCAGCCAGTTCATTTTACCAGGAGTTCCTGGAAGGTTTCTCTTCTTCTTAGCTTGTGGAGGCTGCTCCTGTGGAGTAGTGGTGGAGCCATTGCTGTTAGTTGAAGGAGGCAAAGAGTTTAAACCATGGAAGTGATTCACTTGCTCTTGTTGTTGCTGCTGCTGCTGTTGTTGTTGTTGATGAACTTCTTCTCCAGCAGTGTTGCCTGAAGATAAGCTCCCGCCATCACCTGCTGTAATATTTGACATTGAAGATAAAGGAAACAGATAAAAAAACACCCAACTTTTTGTCTTTCTTTCTCTTCCTTCCAAATGACTCTCTTGTTTCTTTCTCTCTTTTATTCCTAGTTCTTGCCGCTCATCTCACCAAAAGCAGAAAAGATTTATTTGTTTATTTTTATAAATAAAAAACAAAAACCCCCCAAACAAGAAAAACTTGGGATTTTCTTGTAGCTAGAGGAAGACAAAAACCAGGAATTTCTCCTTCATTTCTGGTGCTTGAGGTTTTCTTTTTTTTTTTTTGCTAGCACAAGGAAGAACATAAGAAGCCAACCAAGTCCTCTTTGGCTGTTATCTATACATAAATATTACTCACTAGCTTATAGTATATTCAACGCTGTTGGCTAATGTTATACTCAATTTGCCCCTAGGTTTCGTTGGTATTAACAATTTGCCCTTATCCTCATTTCAGTTAATTTTAGGAACTTATAGCCTTAGTTTACCATGTCAAATACATTCATTTCTTTAATATTATTAGAAAAAAGATTTAATACTCTCTCCGTCCATTTTTCTTTATTTATTTTTCTTTTATATTCTAAAATAAACCCGTTTTTCTTTTCTAGACACCTAATACTCTTGCTTTTTATACATTATAATTTTAAAAATTTTAATCTCTGTGAAAGTAAAAAAAAAAAAACAAATTGAATTAATGTATGGCTTCATTGTAAGGATTTTATTTTTGTTGTTTGTTGCTAGGATTCTAATTCTTAAGCTCAATTTAATTTTTCTTGAACAAGTTAGTAATATTCCAAGGAAATCAGGGGCACTTTAGGTATTTCAATGTATAAAAGAGCCCACACAAGCTAGTTATTTTCAAACATTGCTGGCGGAAGTGAGCTTCAAGTTGAAGACTTGTCGTTTTCCGCTGATAATTTTATTAAAAGCAATTACATTCCCGAAATACCCCTATAAATGACCCGGAACTACGAAACTCGCCACCAGAGTTGGCAGCCGCCGTGATGGGCAGACGGAAGTGACGAAAATAGCCTCGCCGGTCACGGGTGTGGCCACTGATCGAATCCTTCTCGAAAAGGACCCGACAATAATACATAAAAATTCTCCATGTTCACGTGCACCCTAGAGGTGGTACTTCCCCCAAGGTGTATGCCAGATTTTTTCCCCCCCAAGGGTATTCTACATATTTTGTGAAAAAGTAGGGATAAATTAGTCATTTTAGGCCTATGTCGAATGATGTGGGATGGTGATGTGTCATAAGTAGCCATGGAAAATTTTTGAATAAAATAAATTTTATTATAAAAAATTAAAGATAATAAAAAAAAGATAGAAATGAGAGGGACTTAACAATATTATGATTTAATTAAATTATAGGTAAGAGAAATTGTCTGCTAAGGTTCTTAATAGTCGTTTTCTAGCTGCTCAACTCTACTTGGTCAATGTGGTTCGGTTTTTCATCGAGTGTGAATATAATTATTAATATTTAAATTAATTGTTATTTATAATTTTATTTTAAGTAATACAAAATTTAAAAAATTATTGACCCAACAACATTTAGATTCGGATCGTTACATTATTAAGTCATTTTATTTGAATCCGACAAAAAATTTATTTCTGAAAAAATTGATGCTAACAAAATTTTTTTTTTTTAAAATTAAAAAATTAGATTAATTGATAATTTGTCGATAAAAATATAATAATTTTGAAAGGAATTTTTTCGATGGAATTATTTTCTTTTGGGGGAGTGCATTAAAGTGAAAGTAGCACACAGAGAGAATCTCTTCAGGTGTTAGATCGATAAGCATAATAATTCCAACTGATGGTGTACCATGAGAGAAAATATTTGAAGTCCGAAGCTCAGTCACTTTCCTTAAGCTCACCTCTTTCCATGCAAAAGTTGCAATGTTTGCTCTCAATTATTTTATATATATATGTATATATTTTCACAGTTTTAACAACGCTTTCTGTTTCTGTTTTCCCTCTGGCTTTCTAGTTGTACGTAACTGATATTTGCATGGTGATGGGACTTGTCTGCATGGCAAAACATCTTTGCATCTTCAGAAATATAAAACCATAAATGTTATGAATATATATATATACATGATAAATACATATGCAGGGATTATTTAGCAAGAATTGGTGTTGGAATATATCCTTTCCACCACATGCTCATGAGCTAAAAGACTGACAAAGACCCTTCAATTACATGGTACAAGGCACAAAATCGAGCAACAGGTATTGTCAGTGAGATATATCCATGTATCATTACTTTTCTTTAATCTTTACTTTGCCTGCTTCCCTTTTTAGGTGTTTGGTTGGGTCGATTTTGATATTATTTTGTTATAAAATTATTATTTTATTTTTAAAAAATTAATCTGATAAAGTGTGCAACGTTCACGTTTATAAACATATTTTTTAAACTTAATAATTGTTAAGTTTGGTATTAATTGTATTGACATAAGTTCTTGATGCGAGACACAAATTTGTATTAATTTTACTCAGTTTTTACAGTGAAGTTTAGTTTAGGTAGAAAGGGGGAGAGAGAGAGGGCCCAGAAAATGAAGCCATATACATCATGAACCATAAATCAATTGAGTAAGTGGTGGGTTGGAGGAATACTTGAGTTTTATATGCAACAAAACAAATTTTTTACACATGCAAAACAGACAAAAACTAACTGCAAAGTGCTAAAACTATATTATATAATTATAATTAATTATCTGTATTTAATGCCAGATTGACTGTTATTTATGCCAATATTTTGTCCAATTCTTTACGATTTTAATTAATTGTTGTACCACGTGTGATCTCCAAGCTGAAGAATCAGTACCTTCTGAGAAAAGTTTTACACAAAAAAAGACTATTTTCATTGTCAATTATTTGTTGTTATTCGATACCCCCCCTAAATTTGGATAAAGCTCATGTGTGGGACAGGAATCCCAATTAACTTTTGGCTTTTCCTGCTTCCTTTTTTTTCACTAAAGAACCCTTTTTATTTTTTTAAGTAATACATTGTAAGATAGAAAACAAAAATCCATTAATTCGGATTGTTCCAGCTTTGGTTAAACTATCGATAATGATGTTTGTCTCTCTAAACATATGTATGAATGGTAAGTAAATAGTTTTACATTTGATATTCTCGTTGTGATTCGAGAGATGTTTCATACATCACGAAATTTTACAGTATTAATTAGTTTAATCGTCTTGATAATTCTTTAGGATTGTTTTGATAGTTTTAAGAGAAATTAAGAGTTTTTTTTTTTTAATTGGAGATCTAAAAACTAGATAGAGTTTTATTGTTCTCTATATTAATTTGGACAGACAAAAGAAAGGCATTTAGGTAACGTGTTGTTATCATTTTCCATAGCGTGAGATACATGAATGCTCCCTTTCACAAAAATGGTATACAAAAGGTAATTTTCATTTTATAATTCATATTATCCTTTTGAGCAAAACTGTATCTAGATTAAGAATTAGGTATATACTATCAAGTTGCATATAAGTTTAGAACATAATATTATCATATGATTTAGACATTTGTTTTTTTTGAAAGGCAATGAGATTTTAATTTCGATATCATGAAAGGAGAGTTACAATTCCGAAATCAAGATTAAGTTAACATTAAAGACAGACCTCTTGTATCGAAACATAAAAATCTCTTGTATGTAAAACCCGAACATGGAACATTATCACATGATCTAAACATTGGGTTTATTTTTGCTTTGTTAAAGAGACTAATCTCAAATATACATAATTATATATATAATTTTCTTTCTAAACAACACTTAATTAGCTTGTAAAATTAACAAATATAGCTTAGGCTGTGAGTTAATTTGAATGGTGGAGATCCCCTTTTTGTCACAATCAATTGGGCAATCTAATGAACTCACAAAAATAAAAAAAGAAATTTATAGGTAATATATAAATTGATGATCATTTTCAAGGTCATATTCAAAAGTCACCACCCCCATGCAAGCACAATGAATTTTTAAAGGTGCATATAGCAAATTAATTATGTAATTAATTAACTTAATTAATCACCCACATCAATTTATTAATCACTTAAAAATAGTAATTTGATTGTGATGTGTTCTACCTACCTAGTGTCTATAAAGATTAAAGTGTTGACAAATCCACCATTAATCCTGTTTTCCCTTTTTGTATGTCATCTTTTTATCGGCACTTTTTATTTAGTAGGCCTTACAATTAATTTGATTAACATTAAATTAAAGCTTCTTTAATGTGTTCTAGGCCTTCAAGCTATGTACAAGCTTTCTGATGCAATTAAAAAAAATTAAAAAATTAAAAAACAATTAGCTTAAATATGGTAATTAATTATGATTAATTCAACATTAGCTTTGATGATGATCAGCTTCCTTTTCCTGCCTGTAATCCCTTGGGCTAAAGCTTTATATCGGCATAGCATCCACCAACCTAATGGCCCCCGTAGTGAAAACAACTGCATGCCCACCCCACTGCCTTTCAATTTTTAGATCATTTATTAGAAAATATTTTACTATCACTTTCGTCCATCCATTTCTGAAAACATTTTGATCATTTTCTTCTCTTATATATATATATTGAAAGACGTAATTTAATTTATTGATAATCATTCTTTGAGACAAAAATAATAAAGCAGAGCAACAAATTACATAACAAAGAATTCTTTCTATTCTATCGCTGTCAATATATATATATTAATTGCACATTAGCGTACGGCATATAATTCATTAATTTGTTGCTTCATTTGCTTGTTATAATACTTTAATGATGAAGATAACATAAATAATAATTGTCGATTAATTATATATATAATAATTTTTTTAAATCTCGAATATGTATTCTCTCATGTTTATATATATATAATATGTTTCAAAGTTGAAAACTTATGATGATAGCACAACCTCGATAAATATCTAATTTTATCTAAAAATTACTCAAATAAAGAGAGGAGGATTCTAGCTTAACACTTTTATTACTATGTGTATGTGTGTGCACGTGCGTGCGTGTGTGTGTATATATATATATATATCATGTCATCTTTGACGTTTGAGGTTTTTTTTTTTTTTGGGAGGGGGGGTTAATGAAGAGGATCAAATCAAAATTTTGTGATGATTTTGGTCAAAAAATTGGAGATTAACAAAGAAAAAATGGTGAAAAATTCCATAGCTACTTATATCATTGACAAAAATGTTTTCTTAAAGAAATAAGATGTTACATTAGTCTTATTTTAATGGGGTTAAATTTAATTTAAGAAAATTAAACATTAAAATTCTATTATTATTATTATTATTATTATTTCTTTAACCAAAAAGAAAATCTTTAAAAAATTTAATTTAATGGGGTCCAAAATAATAATTCATAAACTAGATTTTGTACTGTGACCTTTTTAATGAGATTTTACTTAAGTAAAACAAGATTTTAACCATAATTAGCTAGTGAAAAGCTAGCTAAAGATCTAGGGCTATGTCGTTTAGTGGAAAAAGAAAATTATGAGAAAAGCATCATTTATATTAGTTGGCAAATTATTTGCAAAAAGGCATAAAGTGATTAAATATGTGCAATGTATCAAATATTGTATGGACCAGCAATGATGAAGACCACCATTTTTTTTTCTTTTTCCTAAATTTAAGTACCTTTTTTTTTTTTCCATCATTTTCACTATTTGATAAGTGTAGATTAATTAGAAGTGATCAACAGAAAGAATGGAGATATGGAAAAAGTTTTTGATGTGGAATAAAGTTATTTTCTTGACTTTGCCTATATCAATAAAAAGCAATGAAATTTATGGATTTTACGAGATAACACCCATGACGATCATCTTGTCTAGATAAGATAATACATTACCTTTTTATCTTGATAAATTAAAGATAATGATTATTTGAATATTTTAAAATTATCGAACAAGGTTTTACAAAAAAGTTTGAGAAATCACTACTCATAGGCTAAGGTTTTGGTTATGGTTTGTTTTGAAGTAATTTCTTGTTACCTGTTTTCTGTTTTTGGAAGAAAAATTGACTCGTAATAAATCCCGACCCTAAAATCACATAATAAAATTATTTTACTTTGTAAATCTAATAATAAGAAATAACATCCTTATCACCAATTACCTCTAAGAACTCTACAATCTGATAAGGTGATCATGTTATGATGTGGACTTCTTTCCCACAATGTTATGATAATTTCTTAATAATAATTTTTTTTTAAATTTCTCCTCAATAGTACAATGACTAATGGAGGAAAAAGCAAAGTTTATTTTAAAAAAAATGTCTTTCCTTTTTTGAGGCATTGACAAAAAGAGACTCTCTTTGATGGACAAGGATGAGTAAGAAATCTAAAGAGATAGATCTCCATGAACTCATTAAGTTGGCAATGAGCTTTCACCTTGAGCTTTTATTTCCAAAAGTCCCTTTATTTTTAATTTTAAAATAAAAATTAAAAAAAATAAAATAAAATTAATGTTACTTTTGGGCTTAATACATATTGCAAGCTAGTTGTGAAAAAGCTACTTTCAAGACAGAACTCAAAGATTCTCTTGTCTCTCAATCAGATGCTTTTTGGTTCAGAGTCCTCTTATTGAAATCACTTCACCTTTTACCCCTTCTGTCCCAAGAAACAAGGAAAAGTCCTAAACCCTAAGCATTTACACATTGGTGTATAATTCATTTGGTTCAGAAATGAATGATTATCTTGGATTCTTCATGCAGTATATATTATTTGGAAAACCCAAAAAAATATATATATAAAAAAAGGGGAGGGAAGATCCAAAACCAAATGATCATGCAATGAACTTCTTCCTTTTTATAGAGTTTGATTTGGTATAAGATAATAATGATCTTTAAGTAATAGTCAACTTATAAATTTGATGGCTTCAAGTTGAAAATCATGAGCTCGTCAAATTATATACTTAGTCAAAAATTTAGGTTTAATAGTTTGAAAGTTCGGAATTCGGACGATAAGATCGCATAATTTTTTTTTCTTGTGATATTATGAGTTTAGTTTGAAATTACGTATAGATATGCATTTACAAAATTTACTTTATAAATAGTAAATAAACGAGAGATTTATCGATCTTTTCCTAAATGCAATTTTATTATTTTTTTTAACTTTTCATGGAGCTAGAACTTATAGTGGTAAAATCTTTTTTCCAACATTGTAGAGAACATACACCTCATAAAGAAGTTACTTTGATGGTGGGAACAATAAAGTTGTCAATCATTTGATTAACAATCAAAAAGTGAATAAATAAATAAATTTGGGATTATATATATATATATATATTTATAATTAGAACTCCTTTTTCTCGTTTGAAATTTCCTTGAATATTCATGCTTATCAATGGTCGAAAAAAAGTAAGGGGATGCATGGGTACACATACTGCTGACAATAAAGATTTAAAGTTGCTAAAGGAAATCTAAAGATCTCCAAAATGTCTTACCAAATTCAAAAATCAAAATTTCAAATTTGATTTGACATAAGAATAATAGTAACAATTTTGGGTTTTTTTTTAACTTTTTTAAATATTGAATTCGTATTATCAATTTTTTAAAGTTTTTGTTTAAATTCGAGAAAGCGTGTGATAAATTGTTTCGGGTTTTTTTTTATGCTTATTTTTTTAATTTGATTGTTTTTTTAAAAAACTAATTGAACATATGGAGAAGTTTGATATCTTGTCAACTAGATTCATGGAGACAAAAAGAGAAAAGAGTGAATAATGATTTAAAGGAAAAAGGGGTTGTTGCATGGTCGGTGTGCATAGCCCACTTGCATTATTTTGCCATGGGAAATTCTTTCAAATAACAATCATTTGAGGTATGATGGCCTTTTAAATTATTTTTATGGAAATAATCATTTCGTGATAATAAATTTGTTTAAATTACACGTCGAGAAATAATTATATTTTTTTATGTCTTAATATACCTATTTTTTATTTTTAAACTCATTAATAGAATTTTATAATTTAACCGATTTTTACATACCCTTTAAATCTGTCTAGGGAAAACTGGCAAAAGTGGATTATGATTCAAGTATAATAGGCAAATTTCATTGGATGGGCTGTCAAGCAGAGAGCTGTTGGACAGACCAAACAGTAGACCTACCAAGAACTTTGATTGACTACACAGAACTAAAAACTTAAGCACTCTCTGAGCAGGAAATCTTATTGATCAGTGCCATATTAGTTACAGGAACATGCTAAACTGAACAAACCAGAAATTTGATTAAACATGAACCCCTGAAAGCAGCTTCCATGATGTAAATAGGCAGTGCAGGAGACAAATATGATCAAAACTCTTTGTCATAAATTTTTCTCCTACTTGGAATACTGGTGCATGCTTTGTATAGGGATTTACCTCGTACCTAAGTGCCATCTGTTTACTGATGCAATTGACAATCCTGAAATGGCTTCTAGTTGTAACAAAACCAAAAACTGATGTTTCATTTTTCTGAAGGGGTGACAAAAAGAAGAATAAAGGCAAATGGATCACGGCTCAACCCCTGCTATAATTTGGAGATTGCTGGTCTACGGTATAGGCAAAGAAAAAGATGGGAGCAAATTCTGCACTATCACAGATGTTTGAGGCATCTATCAGGCAGTAGTCCAGGCAAAAAATCAGCACCTGAATACATCAGCTGTTCTGGATAAGGACTTCAGGATTTTGGCCAACCCAGAAGATTGCGAATAGCTAGTGAGCCACTTCAGGAGCTTTGCTGATAATATCTTCGGAATGGCTCAATGTGCCATCCATGCCTTTTCCTTCCTTTTTATCCACAGTTTTACCACCTGCATTACCATGCTTTGATGTTGTTTTGACTCTACTGCGTGCCTTTCGGGAAGGACTTGCGAATTGGATTGCTTGTGCTTGCACATGTTTAACTTTTTGTGTCCTCTTCATGTTGAGGAACCCACTCTCAAGAGCTTCCAACACCCTTGTGGTCAATGGTCTGCTTCTTCTGCTTTGCCTCCGGGGGTTCATGATAGGTTGCTGCTCTTCACCACAAACATTAGTAGCAGTTTCCAACAAATCAGCATAAGTATTCACAATGATGAACTCGCTGCCATCGGCTTCTGCCGTTTCTGGTTCACCATTCTGAGAATCCAGTGGAACCAGGGGTGGGTTTGAATCAATTGCTAATTGGGATTGAAGCTTCTCACTACTCCCATGAGGAGTGTCCATAGATTCTGGATTTCCATCAGCTGAAAAACTAATAGGTGATACTTTCTCTTGAAAATGACTCACATGGGGGACATCATTGCTGCCTTCATCTTGAGATTGTAAGGCACAGCATAGCCCTGCTTGTTCACTAATATCAGCGGAAATCTTCTCAGTGAGGTGGCTTTGCTCTGTATCAGCACAAGCATTTAATCTCCGTCTCTTCATAGGAGAAACTAAATTAATTGGATTACTAGAGATATTCTCAGTGAGGTGACTTGTCTCTGTCTTAGCACAAGCATTTAATCTTTGTCGTTTCATTGGAGAAGCTAAATTAATCGACAGAGCAGAGAAATTCTCGGCGAGGGGACTTGTCGCTGTATTAGTATGAGCAGTTAATTTCCTTCGTTTCGTCGGGGGAACTAAATTAACAGAATGACTAAATTTAGCTCTTCGACTGAAATGGTGCTTTATTATCCTCTTTGACCTGGTATCCTCTGATATATTGGTCTTCTCATCCTGGTGAATCAACAACCCCTGATCTGCAGTCCATGAGTTCTTTGGATTTTGACTTGAACTTTCATTATCGTATTTACCCTCACTATGGTTACTATCACCTTTCAACAAATTATCAGCTTTAACTGGCTCACTACTAGGTTTTGTATCAGTGGCAACTGAACCATGACTTGATAGCCTGTCAGCAATTTTTGGCTTATGGTCATATGAAGAATCATCACTTGAATTATCTTCACTTCCTCCTGAAGAATTATTAATTTCAGAAGAAATTTCAAACTTAACCGGTAAATATCTGAGTTCTCTCACACTGCATGCTTTTCCTCCATGGAGCAGACTGGTATCCACAATGGTAAATTTAATGTGGCGTGCAGTAGAGCTAGCAATTATGCCCTCACAATGGTGAGCATTAGTAACACACTTTTCACCTTTTGACAGCATATGATTAGCATTTACCTTCCATGAATCTTGAGTATCCTTCTGCATCGGTTTGGAAGAAAACCTCAAATCAATTGGTGCATATCTCAGTTCTCTCATCTTGGATGCTTTTCCTCCATGGACCAAACTGGAATCAACGACTGTGAACTTCATATGGTTTGAACTTAAAATAGAGACTCGGGGCTTGAGATAACAAGGCTTACGATCAGGAGGATCATCCTGATCCGATGACTCTCCTGGAACCCACCCATTTTCTTCATTGCAGCTCCTGATGCCACTTCCTTCAGCATCAATCTCAAGAAGCTTTGGTTCGGATGCAACTTTGCTTAAAACATCACTAACAGAATCAAAGTAGTGGTTTCCTTTAACAAGTTTTCTTCTTGAGAACTTCTTTACTCCAGGCAGAAGAAAAACTAGGTAATGTTTGGAACTGACAGAGCATTGATTCTTAGGTTGCTCAGAGTGCCACCCTCTTGCAAGCAGACGTGGCCAAACAGCTTCCCAAAAAATATCATTACATCGAGCTTTGCTCAATCGAAAGCCTCCAGTTAAAAATCTGATGATGTCACCAGATGTAAGAGATGAGCAAGCCTTCCCAGATGGTATTTCAGGGGAAGCTTGAGTGGTCTTTGGAGGCTCCATGGCCAGGCCTGTAAGATCTGCCTTCCCATTACCAATACCTACAGCTTCTACTAGAGCACATATGCCAACGGTAGTCTTCAAATAGCAGACATAATTTTCAAGTGAAGTTCTTCCCTCCACAAATGACCTAGAGACCTGCTAATAGATTATGAATTAGAAAAGTAAAGGACATAAAAGTTCAGTCAAGCACGTTAAAGACATCTAAAAGATTATTGATTTTATGCACCTAGTTTACAACCATGATCAAAATAAGTTTCAGTAAATAACTAGAAGATTATACTAATGGTCATAGCCTTACAATTATCTATCAAAGTCAACAGAAGGGCCGTGCAAGACAATTCTCAAGCAGACTTGTAAGCATTTATGATTTAATAAGTACTAGCTGAGGAAAAGCAGTAACAAAATTACATGCATGGCTATTACAATGGACAAACGGACGTTCATGCATGGACACCATGGAACCCTCCCTAATTCAGATTCTAAGGACTGCAAAGAGTGACAGTACTATTGAAAATGTTTCCTAGAATCCACAATGGAGTGGGACCTATGCACATTTGCTCATCCTTTGAGGCTAGTCCTGAAGGAATGGATCTTGTATACTTTGTAAAACATACTCAAATATTAACTTTAGAAAAATGGATGTGCTACATCAATGGAACAGCAAAGCAAAAGTAGCAACAATGAGGATATATTGAACTCACGCTTTCTTCTTCAACATGCTGCTAACAAACGCTAAGTTGAGTCCGTGTGAGGAACAAATAAGCATATATGAGCTTCTTTCTAGAAATGAAATCTAAGCAGTAAATGAGGTTTACCTCCAGCAAATTATTTTTTGATTCATCTGGGACACAGGTAAGCAAACGAGATAACAATTCCTGTTGCCTCCATCCAGTAAAGATTTTCCGTCCATATATATTTTTTCGACTTCTTCTCTTTTGGCCATCTGACCATCTGCGGTATCTGTCAGACCTATAAAATGCCCCATAGTAAAATGACAATATATCTCCCATCTCCTTGTTTCCAATGAATCTTTTTATCTGCCCAAAATCCTTCCCAAATACATACAAACCAAGAAGAAAACCATCCACTTCTGTATTACTCCAGGAATCACATGATGAACCAGGAATTAGATGAGAGCTTTTACCTTCACATGGTCGAAATAAGTTAGTCTTACATGCCATTCCACATTCAAGGTTTTCTGCATTTGATTCTTTTTCATAAACCAACCTAGCATCTGACTGTTCAGCACTGAGTTCTGAATTTTTCTTCCTCTTAGAACTCTGGGCCTTTCTGCACTTTTTAGATTTGACAGACTCATCAACTTTAGTTCCATCATCAGGCTTACTTAGACCTCCCTGGCCTTCAACCTCAAAATCAATATCTTGTTCATAAGTCCACATGAGAGGGACAGGTAAGCCTAACAGAAAGGAATGGGCAAGATAAGGACTGCCTTCTGAGTCAACAGGGTCCATCAAAAGCCGAAGATGCTCAGATCCTGTTATCATGGGAGGAATTTCCACCTGGTATTTGTCGCCAACTCTCGGACTTATTTGTGGATCGCCAAATATATCACTTACATCAAGAGAACCTGGGGGAAGCAACTGCATGGGAGATGGTTCTTCAGCCAGGTTGTGGTTAAGATCCAACTGAACTGTTTCCATCTGCGAAAAGAATATAGGTTAAGAAATATGAGTGCAGTAAACTAAATAGCGAACCCCTAAAGATATGACATATGAGCACACATTATCCAGGAACTTATTATGTGTTCAAGTACAGATTACCAAATCTCAGACTCATTAAAAACCACTGAGACTTTTACACCATGAAACAGAGAAAATGGCAACATAGATCAGTACCCAGTTTTACAAACGGAAGAATGTAATTTTCTCCCAAGAAAATCATAAAATTGTCTCTTGAAGAAGGTGAAATTTAGTGAATTTGATCCAAACATTAAAGGATGGCTATCTGATAGTGCCAACAGAGACACAAAATGTAAGAAATATTCAACAAAGGGATGCATTGCTGATGTGATGAATCATTTTTCACTCCCGGATGAAATATTAAAGCAATAGAGTTCCAACATATAAACAGAAATCCTTATGGACTAAAGCAGTATAACGATTCAATCTTGGAGAAACATGCAATTTCAATTAAAAAGGAGCTCCTAAAAAACCTAAATGGCAATTCAGTTATCCAGGCCAATTGGAGGAAATGCTCAATCTATTAGCACAAACATTATGTTCAAAGAGCAGAGCACAAGATGCCACCTGCAGAAACTGTTAAAGAAAACCCCATTAATGATCTTTTCCAGAAAGAGAAATCCCAGTCTCTTTCTCCATATCATATGTTGCACACGAGCATACATTAACCGATTACAAAATTTACATACTGGAAACATAAACAGGGAACTAAAGAAACCCTCATTAAAGAAACAAACACAAATGCAGATAGCATCAAAGAACAGCATCTGATAACAGGATCACCGACCCAAGATCCTCTTTCCATACAAACAATTCACCATCAAAGCTGATTAAAAAACATTCGAGAGTCGAAATTCAGAACAAGAAAACAACTAAAACAAAGTGACAAACAATTCAATGAAACCAAACAAGTGATACAAAATAATACATTCACATAAAAAGAAAAAAATCTAAACTTACACAAAATTCACAGTCGAAAACAATAACATCGAAAGTAAATAGAAGTAACCCAATGATTATAAGCAAAATTCTGATGTGATCCTATCTAGAACAAGATTAACTTGGCTTTAAAGAGATAGCTAAAGGAACAAAGAAGAAGAACAATCCAAAAGAAACCACATTTGAGAATAAAAAAGGAGTGTTACAAAGGAGAGAAAGCAAAGAAAAAGAAGGGAGATTGAAATAGTAAACTTAAACCTTCTCCAGAGAGAAAGAAAAGCTTTGAAACGTTAAAAGCAAACGTGAAAGAAGGGACCTGGGCAAATGGGTAGATATGTTTTGCATTGATTCGTAGCTATTTTCAATCCAAGTATATATATCTCAAAGTAAGAGCATATCCCAAAGAAAGAACCAACACAAACAGGAAAAAACCAAAGGAACAAATGGCTGGTATTTTTCCAGTTTTGCAACTGAAATCTAAAAACCAAGAAAAGGGATTGGGGAGGTGGAGATAGTACCTGGGTTGAAGAGAGATATGGGGTGTACAAGACTTGAAGAGAAGAAACCGAAGTGTGTATGTATAGTGTTGGTGTATAGAGAGAGAGAGAGAGAGGGAGGGAGAGAAAAGTGTCGTTTGTCTTTGCAAAAGCTTTTATTACTGAGGAAAAAAAAAATCTATGAGGGCAGATTGTTCTGTAAACATTTATAATATTTGTTATTTAGATATTGAATTTCGATTTAATTAATCGGTCTTATTCATGTGTATTTATGTAATAGTCAATATTTCGTCTAAACACTGACATAATTATGACATGATAATATGAATAATTAAATTTAATTCATAAGATGTAAAATTTCAAGACGTAATGCTTAATATTAATATGTTTTCGATTATGTGAATGCATAAAAATAATAAAAATAATGTTAATCAAATAATTAAAAAATTATTATTAAACTCGATAAATTAAAAAAGATAATTATAATGTCTATATTATTGACATGTCATAATAAATGATGACGTAACTTAATGAGAGGATCATATAATATTTTTTCTATTCATATTAATGTTATATCGATACTATGTTAGTGTCAATGAATATAAAATAACAAGTGTATTTTAAGTAAAAATAATTAATCAACCGTTAATTATAAAAACTTATTTAATCCAAAACATAATACTTATTCTCTTAGATCGAATAATGATATTTCCTTTTCGAAATTTGATCCATATTATGAGAATAAATCTCTACTCGAAATAAATTCGAAATGAAATAATCATTCTGTTGAATTAAGATGAAATTATAGGTAACATGTCAAAAGAAAATGATTTTAATTATATTGTTCTCAAAGTTCAGGATGTTCTTTTATTTATTAGGGGCAGATGTTAGGCAAATAGGAGCATTTAAGCATAGTTAAGACTGGTCAGATTGGGGGGTTGGTCTTTTGGGGGGGTTTGGAGAAGGTACTTTCTGTCTTTGGAGCAATCCAGATTATTTCCTAAATAAATAAATAAATACAATTAAAAAAAAAACCATATGGGAAACTTTCATTGAACATAGAAGCAACTGAACCTGAGCTATATACTATCTTCAATTCTTCTCTGAGTCAACTCTTGGACATTATTTTAAGTTAATTCTGGCAATTAATATTAAATATATATCAACTAAACTATACTTCTGCAACAGCTGCTCATCATGTCAACGAGATTCGAGCTTTTATTCCTTTTTTTTAATTGGGTAAAATGTGTACTTAGCCTGTAATTTACTTAACTGCTGCACTTGTCTTTAGTTAGTGAAGTGTTTTAGCTTAAGCTATACGATTTTCCAGCTCTAAAGATCAACTGGGGGCAATGCTGGAAGCTAGATTGAGATCTGTTTCTAGAGCAAAATTTGGGATGGTTTTGGATTGTCAGTGTCAGAGGGTCGACATGGTGTTTTGCTGATGGAGTTGACTGATCAATGAGATTACTGAACTTGCAAAAGGAAGAGCTGGCATATTCTTATCAGGTATGTTCTAAATTTAGTCATAGTTCTTTGTTTTTATCAGAACTTTATATGTTGTTCCAGTATCGGCTTCATTGTTCTACCAGTCCATTTGTTGTTTCTTTTTCCTTTCATTTTCCTACATTTTCTTGGAAGCCAAACACAGCATTGGGAATGTTCATATATGACTACTGCATGTATCCAGGACTTGATTCTGGGAAGTTTGCTGATTTTGATCATGTTTTGGTCTTTAATCAGAGAAAGCATTAGATGCAGGGGTAAGGAGAAGAAAGGCTGAAGATTTGTGAATGTGAATGAAGATGAGGAGATCATGCTTTCCGAGATGTGGGTTTGCAAGAATAATGGGCTGGCTTCGGATTGTACTGGGAATCCTTGTTATAATTGTGAGTATATCAAGTCTCTTCAGGTTCTACTCTGCTGGATTCTTTGTGCACAATGAAGACATATGCCGCCATTTTTATGGCATCAAAGATGTTTACGAAAGATTCGATGTAAGAGCCTTAAATGATCGAGTTGCAGAAGTACTAAGAACGATGGAGAGCCTTCAGGAAAAGCTAGAGACGACTCTGCAGCAGATGGAGAAGAACAAAGATGTTTTGGATCAGACTAATATGACAAGATTGGAGCATAAGAAGTATTTGGAGGTGGAAGTGCTCAGGCCTCTTTACAGTGCACACATTGCTCTCAGACAGATTCGGCTGCCTAAGATTGAAGGCAATGGAAACGGTACCCTGAAAGAGGAACCTTTGATTAATACATTTATCACAGAGGAAATCCGGAAGTATATAACTCCCAAAGAGAACAGAATTGTGAAGGTTAACTTTTATGGAACAGAGAAGATATACAATACCATAGGGCATGCATGTGTTTTGATGAAGAAGGAACTGCAGGAGTACATGGACTATGATATAGGATCATACTGTAAAGATGATTGGAATCTAGCTCAGAAGCTTATGGTTGGCGGTTGCGATCCCTTGCCCCGAAGGCGGTGCTTGACAAGGGCTTCCAAGGTGTACCAGAAGCCATATCCTATCAATGAGTCTCTGTGGAAGCTACCTGATGACAGAAATGTAAGGTGGGGTGGTTACAAGTGTAGGAATTTCGGTTGCTTATCAAGCAAGAATCCCAAGCGAGGTTATACGAAGTGCACTGGATGTTTCGAGATGGAAAAGGAGAAGCTCAAGTGGGTAGCTAATAGCTCATCACTCGCTGTTGATTTCCTGATAAGAGATGTCCTGGCCATTAAGCCAGGCCAGGTAAGGATTGGTCTAGACTATGGTGTTGGCACTGGGACTTTCGCTGCCAGGATGAGAGAGCTGAATGTTACAATCATCTCAACCGCTTTGAATCTAGGGGCTCCTTTCAATGAGATCATTGCACTTAGAGGCTTGATTCCGCTATATGCAACACTGAACCAACGCCTTCCATTCTTTGATAACACGATGGACTTGATTCATACAACCGGGTTCTTGGATGGCTGGATTGACCTTCTTTTGATGGATTTCATCCTTTATGATTGGGACAGGGTTTTGAGGCCAGGAGGATTGTTGTGGATCGACAGGTTCTTCTGTAACAAAAAGGACCTGGATGACTACATGTACATGTTTCTGCAGTTCAGGTACAAGAAACACAAGTGGGTCCTTGCCCCTAAATCAAAAGATGAAGTCTACCTTTCTGCAGTGTTAGAGAAACCTCCTCGAGCTATCTGATCATAGTATGTCCCTATGTTCCTCTCTGTTTCAGTCGTTAGCCTCTAGCTGTTAATAGATAAGTTTCTGTACACTGGAAAAGATATGATCCTGAATCTTTGTTTGACAGACTGACATTTTCTACTTGACTGGTGTTTTAAATAATGAAATCCGTGCTCTAATGAAAGGAACTGAAACTGTTTCTTTTCCCCTTTCTGTCTCTGTGTTCGTCATAGCCTGAATCTGTGAAGGTTCTCGGATGTGTAGTAATTGCTTGTGAACCCCTTGCAATGCTTCTTGAGGTCTCTTCAGCATTGTGGATTTTTCTGCATTTTTGGTTTAGCTTAGCTAACTTGCTCTTCACATCAAAGGTTAACCATTGCTTGCTTGAATTGAACTGAAAGATGCTTTTGGGCATTCTTGCCAAATACCCTCAATGGTCCATGGATTACAGCTATGCCAAGGTCTCTAAATCTTTGGGCTTGTATCTCCTTTTTACTTGGGCCACAATGATTACAGGTGGACCTTCGGTACAACCTGGTACTGGGCCCATTCCATCTTGTATTTGGACTTTGGTGATTTTGTGATAAAAACTACTGACTCTAAATGGGATCATTTTTAAAGTAGCAAGCCCATTATCCAGTCCAAGTCAGTATATATAGGCCAGAAGCGGACCATTTTTCTCAAAGAATCCCAGTTCCAGGTTACCTGGGTCACTCTTAGCAAAGGCCTTTGCATGTAGGCAAACCACAGGTTGGTTACTCCTACCACACAACCTCAGGCAATTGATACTGGTTTGTGAATGTGAAAGGAGAATAAAAAGAAATACACAAGCTAAAAACCCGAATTTTATGCACAAGAATATGATCATTTAATTTGACCAATTAAACATCATTGCGACCTTGCCAATTTGCCATCGTACTTTATGAACCTTGGTTACCAGGATTAATTCTTTATATTTTCCATTGATGCAGGCTGCAAGCACTTGGCATTAATTTGCTTTTTATTAAAAATTAAAAAGACCAAATCACCAAAAGATAAAACCAAACCTTTTGACAGACATCAATTAGGTAAAACCTTTGATTCTATTAGATGTTCAAATCTCTCTAGAACAGCAAGCTAATAACAAGGTTTCATGGTTTTGTTTTGTGTTTTTTTTTTTTTTTTTTTTGTGAAGAAAGGAGGAATAAACCAATGTGACATGAAAACTGCAGTCTGAACTCAGGAAAAATGGCCCCATAAACCCATCTGACAAAAAATTTCCTGCCGCCATAGGCCTTATTTTTCTGCACAAAGTAACCAATACCTAAGCCCTAAACTCACTAATGATTATGACACAAAGCCATAAATATTGACCTTAGTTTAATGAGTTAAATTAGTTCTGAGCACACAATAATCCACTCTAACAACAAGAAAAAGCATCCTGGAAAAGCAAATTCTGAGCTATCCAATTGGTCTGAGGCTTACCCTTGCCCTAAAAAGTTACACACTTCTTAATTTAAACAGGTCATTTTCAGACAAAAACTAAATCAAATCAGATTCCAGCTTGAGTGATTTACAGAAATATAAATGGAAGGAATCTTACCAAAGTTAGGTTATGGCATAAAAAGGGAGGAGGAAACCATGAAAATGTTTTTATTCTTGCAAAGCCCTCAAAAAAGTTTCCAACCATATCTAGGGTTTTGACAGGTTCCATGTACTATGGATATAACCCCATGCCCTTTTGTTTAATTTTATTTAATAACAAGTCTAGTGCACCATGGAACCCTAGCTAATAACTAAGAAGGTTTGTACAGCTTTACATTTATATTATTTTAGGCATATCTTTGCTGTAACATGGCAACTAGATAAGGCAATCTTTGTCTCATCAATAAATTAAACTGTGACTAATATTAAAGTCAAATGTCTTATATATGGTCTATGAGAATGTTTCTTGCTTTCAAAAAGAAGGAATTTCTACTGCTTTACGGTCTATAAAGATGCTTATTTTCAATTTAAGATGTAGATCCAAGAGTACATATATACACAATGTAGTACTACATCATTATGAATTTCCTGCTGAACATGCTTAGAATCCTAACAGTCGAAGCATATCATTGATATTTCTTTGAAGTTTCTTGAAAATTAGATACTTTTATACCATTAGGCATATACATACGATCAGATAAATATGTTAATGTGAAATTATGACTAATTAATTTTGAGATTAAAGGAGAAATACTTGCATTAGCCCATGCTTTATTTGAAGAGAGAATCAATATATAAGTAGTGTTAGTACAGCTTTTACTGTATCCAAAGAAAGTTAAGGCAAATTGAAGTGATGTTTATGTGATTATGCTTTTATATGTCATCCAAGATGAAGGTTTATATGTACTTTTCTTGTAGCATAAAAGTGGGAAAGGATTGGCAAGATGTCTAGAGATTTCAAATTCGAGTCGTAGTGTTCTCTTCTTATAGCATAGAAGTAGGAAAGAGTTAGTATGTAAGATATTTTAGAAATTTCAAATTTGGATTGTAATATTCTCTTCTTGCAATATAACAGTGGAAAAAGGTTAGTAAGATATCTTAGAAATTTCAAGTTGCAATCCTAATATTCTCTTCTTGCAGCAGAAAAGTGAGAAAGGTTGAACAAGATATCTTAAAGATTTCAAGTTTGAGTCATAAATTTCTCTTCTCGTAGCATAAAAATGGAAAAGGTTAAAGAGGTATGGTAGCATTGATAATCAAAACCAAACTCTAAAAGAATGAAGCTCATCAACAACACATGGTGACATGACCAGAAAGGAATAAAAAGGCTTTTCCTAACAGAACCCAAATATTTTTTGTAAGGCAAAAGAACCAAAAACAATAATAATAATCAAAGGTCAGCAAAATTAATCAACTAGAATGTGTTTGCTGCATAAACATCAGTACTATATTTTATTTGTTGCGGCCCCATTGCATTTTGATTTGTTCCCAGTGCTCAAAATCTGTCCTTCAGTACTTCTCCAATATCTCAAACTCTAGAACACTCTGGTAGTATTTCATTGGCGTAGACCAAAAAATCTCTATATACTAATATATACAGTTTAATTTATTAACCAAAAGTTACACATGATGCAGGAAAAAATCTTTTGAAGCAGACAGTAGTGGAATTATTTTGAAGCATCATCAGCTAGTGGAACTAGCTAACAACAAAGCTTGATGCTGTAGACAGGAATTCCCCCATTGTCTTAACTAGTCTTTTATATGTAAAATATCTGCCCAAATAGTGCCCTATGTATGTACTATGCCCTGTTAGGTTAACATCTTAAGTTGACCAAACCTAACAAAACTGAATTCATGAGAAGGAATTCTTTCTCTTTTTGAAGCCAAATAGTAGTGATAAAACCTAAACTTTAACCTAATGTGAGGTAACCAAGCACTAAGGTCTAAGGGTATATGATCAGTTTTTTTTAGGTATACTGCTATATATGCTTAGGTTCTCCTAAATTCTAAATCATGCAAACGAGCACAAATATCCTCCACTCATTTGAATACAGTGCAAAGAATATTTTAAGGGAAAGATTAGCATATTTAGAGCACAAAAAGGCTGTAAATGCAGATTATCAGGAGTGAATTTTGAAGAAATTTATGGTGATAGTGGGGGAGGGGGGGACCATATGGTTTTAAGTCTTTTAAGGGTTTGAAGGTTTTTTTTTCTTTTTTGCTTGGAGAACCTGCAAATCTGTAGACATGGCAAGATTCTATGTAGAAAAAGCAGTCCCTGTCACTTTGGCTTGAACTTTTGATTGGTCAGTGTATAGCTTAAACCTTTGGAGCTTTAATTTAAACTTAGTTGCATAATTAATCCATATTGATGCATATATACAGATTGATGTTCATGAAAACCATGAAGGCTAGTGTTTCCTTCTGGAATATATTCAGAGAAATTAATTATTGTGCTGATTCGCTTGCGAAAACGGGTGTGGATATATATAGAAATTTTGAATTACGATGTCAGAAACAAGCTGGATATGGTGATAGTTTTCAAGTGTAGACCAGTAGCTATTGTCGGCTCCCATTTCCAGTGTTGATGACTTGCTTTAGCTACTTGTAGCTTGAGCATTTATTAATATAATTCTGGCTTAGCCAAAACAATAATAGATTGATGTTCGTGTTCCTTATGCTAAAGTGAAAATTTAGTTTGAAGATTGATTTGAGAATTGGTCTGAGAGCTCTACCTACTGTTTTTCCATGTACAGAAACAATGTTTTGTATGATTTGGTATTGAGAAGTATTCCTTCAATAGGGCTTAGGGGCTTGCATATATGTTTAGCAAAACAAACTTACAAAGAATCTTTTAAGCAAACTAGGGGGTGTCTTGCTAGACAGTTAACTAGTTTCAGCTCCTTGGCTGCTGCCCTAGAGATTTTGTACCCAAACTGATCTCATCCCTTAACCACCTGAAGGATATGTTAATCTCAGGAAATTGGGACAGTATTTCATCTTAAACAGTTTGCACTTGTCAAAAAACTCTCTCAAAATTTGATTACAATATGTAGATTATAAGTATTTTTTTAAAAAAGATTATAAGTATATTAATTGTTCTCCTAGAAAAATAGTTATGACAGTACACTGACCATGTTAGTCTAAGTATAAAGTTTGTCACATATTTTAATTATACGTATGCATACATATACATTGATGTGTATAAAAAAATAAAAGTAAAGTTGAGACAATTAACACCAAAATTGAGATATTTGAAGTTACGAAGATAGTGTGTGTTTCGAAATCTCGATTAACCATTTTTATGATAATCGAGCGGAAACTATGCATATGATTATCCGTGAAACTCACATGTCATCGGATGATATGTTGCATCCTCATTGTGTCTATACACATGCATACACATATACGCAGAAATGCATTTATATAATAAGAAAGCTTGTGGATCAGGGAAGCTACGTGTCTCAGCTTGAGAACATCTAGTTTCCATTAACATCTGAGTCGATCTTTGCCCCAAAAAAATGGTTGATGAACAAGATCAACTGCTGCCAATTGCCAACGTGGGTCGGATTATGAAACAAATCCTGCCACCAAGTGCCAAGCTTTCAAAAGAGGCTAAACAAACAATGCAAGAGTGTGCGACAGAGTTTGTGAGCTTTGTCACTGGCGAGGCATCTGACAAGTGTCACAAAGAGAATCGCAAGACTGTGAACGGAGATGACATCTGTTGGGCTCTGAGTGTTCTAGGGTTTGACAACTACGCTGAGGCTATAGTAAGGTATTTACATAAGTATAGGGAGGCTGAAAGAGAGAAAGCTAGCCAAAACAAAGCAACCAGCTCTCAAGACAAAGATGAGGAATCATCAGAGGATAAAAATGGCCAACCAGCTCAACAAACTGAAGCTCCTCCAACCCCAGTAACTATGGGAGACAATTCTGTCACAGAGCCTTCTTGAACATGTATATTTTATGGTTATCTAGTCTTTGTGAAGGTTTTGCCATATGAATTGAGCTATATGGTGAATTGGTGAAGGGGAAATGAGCAAGTTCAAGGACAGCTTGTGTAATCAAATTGTAAAAGATTTTCAATCTCTTCTAGGTTTGATTGTGTGAACTGAGTAGTCACTGAACACTCAGGTAACTTTGCTGTGTCTTTTTCTTTGATTCATGGTCACATACTTTGTTTTCTCCTTTTCACCCTCTCTCCATCCCCCCCTTCTCTCCCTTATTCCCAACATTTTGCTGTAGAGGGGAAACTTCTGTGAAGTTGTATTTTCCTTGTCCAATTTAATCTAGCTAGAAATGATACTTTTAGAGGAGTTTAATGGTATTTTGGTGCAGTTAATTTTGATGCAAATTAGAGTTTGAGCTGAGTGCTTAGAGAAGAGATCGATGAACAGATTCACTGCTGAATACTCCAAGTCATTGGATTCTGCATACACATGCTACAAATGTTAGATGGACAGATCTGAGTAAAAAGGATTTCTTTCAATTGATTGGCATCTCTTTTCTCTTTTTCTCTTTTTAGAGTTTCAATGAAGGAACATTTTGGAGCTAACCAAGACACATGAAAACCTAGTTTGCAATGTAATTTGATGTGTATTTATGATCTTATATTCTTTTCAAGAATAGAATTTGTCAGAACATATTAACTTTGTAACTCATTAAACTCTAAAGGATATGCCGATGGTCCTACTTCTTCTGTTGTTTTGACTGGTGCGTCAACTGATTGTTTCGGAAAATGTTATGAGAATTGTCTAATTAGGCCAGCAGCAGTACTAGTAAAAGCCAGTGAGTTCTATGAATTGTGTGCAGCAGTTTTGAACTTGGGTTTAGGGTTTCCGAATTAATTCCTACTTCTTCTGTTGTTTTGAATGGTGCATCAAATGATTGTTTCAGAAAATGGCATAAGAATTGTCTAATTACCAGTAGTATCACTAGTATATGCCAGTGAGTTACTATAAACCATGTACAGCAGTTTAGAACTCAGGTCTAGGGTTTCCAAATCAATTAAGTACCATTTGAAAGGTACAGTTAACCGTACTAATTAACACATCTTGATGCTGATGCATAAATATGACACCATTTACAGTTGTATTGAGCTGCAAGGTTACTGGCATAATTCACTAACCTATGCAAGGCTCTTTAGGCGAGAATGTGGCAATCCATCAAGCATTCTTCACCAAAAAGGGTTATAATCAAACCCAAATTTCATTACTTCATATCTGTTCTTTGGGGTCTATATATTTCAATTCTTATCTCTTCCAGAAAGGGGAAAAGCAAAAAAGCAAGGAAAGCAAAGGGAAAAGGGAAAAGGGAAAGCAAGGAATATAAGATATCTAAAAGGAAACCAAGGGAATGATTGAGATCAAATAAACTTTCTGAGCATGACCACTTCCCCAGCTTCCAAAGTCCCCCTCTCTCCTCACTCAAAGTCACAGTTTCCATATTTGACATTATTTCTCTAGTATATCCTCTTAGTGAAAACAACCAGCCCTATAGCAGCACTCATTCCCATTCCTTTCCCTTCTAAAATATTCCACAATACCTGACTTGAAACAATAAAGACCCTTTCTGGATCTTTGTGTTAACAGCACTGTTACCATGTTCCACATAAATTTCCAGCAATAAGAATAGTCAAAGTAGGGTAAAACTATTCTAGGTTTAGGGTTTCCTAAACCCTAGAAACGGGGACCACTGTAACTGTTGCTTCACATTACATGAGTAACCGTGAAAAATGCAATTTAAATCTTCAGGCATGCTTGTTTTTTTACTATAAATGCAATTGGTTCAGGGCAATCTTCTCATTAAAGATGATTGCTTGAACCCTAATTAAATAAAATCAGAATATCTGTCAAGGGTAAGGCATCAAACCTAGGGCATCTGAAAGGTCTTGGGGGACCACTTCTCAACTATGGTATGTTGCCCTCCCTCTTGCTCTCTTTCCAGCAAATAGAACAATCAGGTGCACTTAAAATAGAAAAGGGGTGAAAGAAAACTCCAACTCAAAATGTTTCCTTCCAAAGAAGAAAGAATAATACATAAATATTGAGGTAGTACAAGGGACAAAAGCTGATTAAACTCAAACTTTCTGGACCAACCATAACCATTGCAGCATTGTACGTCTGTGGTGTGGTTTCTTCATATAATGATTTTGAAAGCCTCAAAATTTTGGGTTCAACTATACCATTGTACTAATCTGCAGTGGTATTCTTGACTGGAAGATTTTGAAAACCTCAAAAACTCTGGGACCAACTATATCAATGCAGTACTATGTGATGTTTTTCTTGATAGAATGATATAAGGATAAATGTTGCTGCCACTGGCTCCGACCATGGACTTGCGGTATTGAGCTTTATAACCTGAACAGCCTGCATCCCTTGCCAGCGAGCACCGACCCGGAACTTTGGCAATGGTGTATGCCAATTAATTAAGGCGATCTGGCGTTGTAACTGCAATTGGTGCTCCCATTTTCCAGGACAGAAGGCAAAAGGATCATGAATTGTCCATGTGAGCTTCAGCAACTCAGTGTAAGCAAGTTCCAACATTGTTGCAAATTGCAAAGTGCTTTAAGACACATACCAAGAGATGCAATGATCTTCTTAAAAGTTGAAATAAATTGTGATCAATTAGAAATGCTGATGGTCCAGAACAAAGTTGAGGCATGTAATATAAGAATGGTTTGAGAATGTGCATGCATCGATATGGATTTGCTCCATCCACAACATGTGCATTTCTAGGGTACTGTCTTTGTTTCAATACTTGAATTTTTTTATTTTCTTTTAGCTTTGAATTTTATCAAAAATAACCTTATCTCCCTCTCAATATCTACTATGGCATTTGCATCAACAGAAAACAATGTGTAACTTTCAGTCAAAAAACTAAGGACAAGCAATTACTTTACCTTGCTTCTATATTCATTAAGGCAAAGAACAGTTTGAAACTTTTGTTACCCCATACGACTTTTCTTGGTGAATAATAACTGGCTGCTAGTTTAACTAAGTCCTGCTTCCAGAAAGAATGATTGCTTGGTAACTTAAAGACTATGAAATAGTCTTTTATGACTCAATTCTATATGCCACCATTGAAAAAGTTAATCCAGTATACACGAAGTATAGAAAGAGTAATCAACCACCATGCATTGATCATCAACCAAATCTGGATTTAGCTTTTGTAACTGTAAAGCTCAATATATAAGTAGTATAAGTAACAGTAATCACCCTTTTCTAAGTGTTGAACAATGAAAACTTAATGTTTAACTATTAGAATACATATTTCTTTCTTTTTTCCTATTAATTTTTATTCTATGCATTGTTTTGATATGTTAGATCAAAATTATGCTATATTATTATGTGGTTTTATCTGATTTTGTTTGATGAGAATTTAATTTTCCATATTTTTTAAAAGCAAACATGCATAAGCTAAGGCATACGAAGGCCAAGGCCAACACATAATCCAAAAAAATGAGTGACCGTGATCGACCTACCTAGACCTAGGAGTAAGCAATTTAACCTGAATTAACCAAATCAATAAAATAAATTCAGTTAATTCAGAAATGAGAACGATTTTGATTTAAAATTTTTTTCCAATTAAACGGTTTTATTATTTGTTTGAACATTTTAGTGCATTTGCATTTATGTTTGTTGGAACATTTTAATGTTTTAAACCATATTTATTGAAACATTTTAATGTTATTAAGCTTATTGTGTTGTTAAGATTTCATAATTTAGTTTTATTCACCTTGGAATAAGCATAGAACAAAAGAAACAAAAAACATTAGGTTTGAGTGCATTAAGGCTCATGAGTCCAAAAATCTCGATTAATTCAATTGATGACCGAATTAACTGATTTAATTTGATAATACTTGATTTTCAATCAGTTTATTTAAATTTAAACAACAATTGATTAATCTAATTATAAAAATTTCTTAACTGAACTAATCAAATCGACCGATTGCTCACTGTCAAAAACCATTTATCGGACACATAAAGGCGGTCCAACCCAAGACAAACTGTTTGAACCAGAAAGAACCCAAAATCCATCTTTTAGAAACTGTTGGGTCAAGCTGCGTGCTGGCTGCTAAACTAAAAGCACGAAAGTCTGAGCCCACTTCTCTTTTAGAATCCCAGAATCCTGTTTGCAGATGAACGAAAATATGGCCCAAAGCCATGCATCTCATCTTATTGTAACCTGGGCTAAGCGACCTAAGCTCCATTTGACTCAGCCCAAAAACAGGAATTGCTTGGTAACTATGCATGAACTGATCCCTTCCCCAAAAATTTTTCTTGCATTCAAACATTTGAACAATATGGAAATACTGGTAAGATTTTAAATAACAATATGGAAAAAAAAAAAGAAGAAGCATGTATCCAGCCTTTCATAAACATTTTAACTAACAATGTCTTTCCAGGGTAGTTCCTGAAACATCCGAAAAGGGTGAAGATATTTCTCTATAGAAAAATAGGTTTCCTTTAAGAACATTATGGAAATACTGGTAACATTTGAACTAACAATATGGAAAAAAAAAAAAAAGGGCATATATCAAGCCTTTCGTAAACATTTGAATTAGCAATGTCTTTCCTGGGTAGTCCTGAAACATCCAGAAAGGGTGAAGAAATTTCTCTTTAGAATATAGGTTTTCTTCAGAACAATATGGAAAAATTGGTAATCCCTGTACTATACCTAATGTTTTTGACATTTTCCAACTAGCAAGAGGAGCATGCAAAAATCAATTGTGTAATTTTGAGGAAAAAATCAACTACTCTGATCGATAGAAGCTTCTACAAATCCCCAGCCATCATCAATATCTGGTCCTACCCAATAACCAGTTATTACCATATGAGTACAAGAACTTACATACAAACTACATGAAACAATTTCATCAAAATGCTTTGACAGTATAGTCGGATGATGTTGACCACTGACAGAAAATATGCCTTTGTTTGAGCTCCAAGGGGGAGGAAAATAGGATGCTGCAAGTAAAAATTCGTAATATCAACGAAAAAGCACAAACTAGCAAGGATATGACTAAAAGACCCAACATGTAACTGATATGTTATTGTCAACATAGCAACAGTCAGAAATTGATTCACAATGTTTATCTTTGGGTTTTACCTAGTGTTATTCTGTTCATGACACAATTATTCTTGCAAGTCAAAGTGGTAATGCTAGTGACACATCTTCTAGTATAACTTCTTATAATGGCATTCACTCACTTGTACACCTACTCATTCATCTTAAGGAATGGCGGTTCGATTTTCACCTTCCGATACTACACTTTAATCAATATTCTGAAATTCTCTTGGAAAAGTCACAGCTTTTAACAAAACTCCAAAAAGAACGCTTTGTTAAAATGTAGTGTACATTTTAAAATATGGGCTAATGATGATGAGACAGTGAGAGTAAATCGATGAAATTTTGACCTTTGATTCTAGTTTGAAAAAAATAATTTCTACCTCATTAACAGTTAACCACAGGTTGAAAATGTCTGACTCAGTCCCCAATCTACAAGAACCTTAGCATTTGGAACGAAAACAAATTCAAGCCAAATATGTTGAGCTCAAGTCCTCGAGCTTCAATTCCATAAACAAGGCAAAGAAATAGCTAAAATACACACAAAAATTTAAGTTTCATCAAACAAGGATTTCCACTTTTATGAATTCAAAAGAAGTAAGAAGTTCTCACTCATCGGCATTCAAAGAAAGACCAAAGTCCATCAATTAGTTGCATTTCTACAGTGACTTAATTCTAGCCTAAACCCAATATCCAAATTCACTTAATTTTACATGTTTGTGGTTTAGCTGCTAGTTTATAAGCAAAAACTATGCTTTCAAGGTTCCTGAATAATGGAGTCTGCAAGACCTAAAAAAAGAAAAGGAGAAGGATAAGTAGAGGAAAAAAAAGGAAACAACCTGTTTTGGTGGTTGGTAGGCCTGGAAGTCTGCATAAACCTGATTTCCTTGGATATCTATCCTGAATAAAAGTTCAAACAAAAATCAAACAATTAACCAAGCAAAGCAATAGCATGTTTTATTAGAGAAAAGATTTAGCTGGACTTTGAGATTTTTGCTTTGCACAGAGAATTCTCTTGAGGGAGAGAATTTTGAGGAAAGAAAGGGATTTGGGCCCTTGGGGTTTCGAAGAGGGAGTTACCTTGAGTGGGATTTGAAGAGAACAAAGAGGAACTGAGATGCTAAAGGAAACGAAGCACGCCATTGAAGCTTCAGTGGTAGATTTAGTAAAGAGGTTTCTGGGTTTAAGAACACTGAAGAAAAAATGTTTGCAAGGAAGCAAGTTGTTGAAACGACGTCGTTTTGGTCTGTATATTAAATTATCAATAAGTTAACGTCCGTTTATTTATTCTTTTTCTTTTGCTTCAAATGACGTCGTTTTCTCATTTATCACCGAAGAAAAATTTAATGACTCGAACTTAAATTTTTTATATAATTTCTCCAAATTTAAATAAATGGATGATAAATAAAAGCATATTTTAATTCCTCTTGGTAAAGAAAACTTGTATTACAATTTTTCATTTTTCAATATTATAAACATGAACAATCATAAAGTGGCAATGTGCAACATTAAAAATAAACAAAGTCCTATGTTGTCCAAAATTTCTCTTCAAGCCAGAATCCACTATTTGAGTATCGAAAACTCTAAGTTCCATCACATGAAACAAGAAGCCTAATGGTCAGCAACCTCAGATTAAAAGAGGTTTAGGCTCTTCTCCAGAAGTCTGGTTACCATACAGAACATGTCCTGACGCCTGCTACAGGGGGCTCTGCCATAAGAATCGACGAAAACGAAATGCTGCGATAGCCCTGGTTCTCAGGAGAATGTGGAACCGTAATCGCTTGGACTCTAGAAAAATCTTGAGAGGAGCTAAACCAAACTACTGTATCCATCGAACGAGGTGATTCCGATGTGCAGACCAAAATGTAACAGTTAACCAATGGATGGTCCATTCGGAATTTCGTTTGAACTTTTATGGGATTTGTGCCTTTTCTTATCCCGCTTCTTACTGCTGTTAGAAAATCGATGATCAGTATGAATATACATATAAAGTAGGGTCTCAAAAAAGCAAAACAATTGTATGGACCATACTCATCCTGCGAGCTGTGCCCCCAACAAGATTTTAGTTTCCGGTTGATATGCTTCATATCCTTTTCTGTGGGGAACTTGTATTTCCTGACCTATAGATGTTGCCAGCAAAAATAAATCTAAATCAGAAAAACCTTGCATGTATTTATTTATTGCTGAATGGCATTGGTTATATTTTAAATAAGATGTTTATATCAAAAATAAAATCATGGTAAAACCGTACCCAAGTATCTATAGCATTTAGGGATTCTATAAGCTGGGATATGGTGTGCTCAGAATTCTGGCGTGTGAGAATGCTTCTGAGGTATCTGCCAAAAAAGGACACCAGTTGATAAAACTTGCAGAATATTAATTCATTGTAATCCCAAGAGAGTTTCATGAATTATGAAGCAGCTCATACCTCTCAAAGTCAAGAACTTTATGCATCTCATTTGCACTGCGTAAAGCAGCCAGTGCCAACTGTAACATAGCAATAGACGAGCTAAGCCATGGGAAATCATATTATTGGAAGATGAACAGATCAAACATCAGACCCTTGATCCAGATGCGACCGAGAGCAAATGTGAAGATGCTCAGCAGTTAGCACATGACAAAGGCAAGATTTCATAAATATAGCAAGCTTACATTCATCATAAAACATCAAAATCTGAGAGAGCTTTGTTACAGGGGAAATTTAACAAATTTACCATTCCATTCTAAGAATCACTTTTGTTATGGTGAACTTGATAAAAAAAAAAGAGAGATCTACAAACATAGAACCATTTTAAGCTTCAAGAGTAAGACATTTTCCATACATATTCTTTTTATAGACTATCAGCTAAGATAGATATTGCAAAAGATACACTTGAAATGGAGTTTGAACTACAAAAGATACCTGGCCGGGAGGAAATAGATGTGGAGCATCAGTAAGCATAATTTTGTCAACTTCTATCCTTGCAGTTTCTTGCAAATCCTATACAATATAAACATATTGAATAGATACTTAGAATACAATTTAGAATGATAAAGTTATGCATTTATCTTCTTCGGAGGCTAGGTATAGCTAGCATTAGGTTATTGCCCCAGCATTAGTAATACTAAAAGTTATACTTTCGAGCTTGGGTTGGGTGAACCAAACTTACAATCATGTCAATCCTAAAACTGACATCTCTCCAGAAAATATGAGTAGCAATAGAACTACCAGCAGGCTATCAAACATAATATTACAGAAGATATTACCAAAAAATTACCTTTAGAATTTGATTTTGTTCATCCTTTGCTCCACAGAATTCCTAGAGAACCAACACTTGTGTCATTAATTATATGGGGAACAGAAATGTATCAAATGGACTTAATCAGGGCCAAATAAAATAGTAAAGAAATATAATAAAATTCCTTTCTTTTGCATCAAGTTCACCCAGATGCTCAATTCATGATTATATTAACTACAGATTACAGAGTTTCAGAAGCTGATTTTTATTTTCTTTTAATTAGTGAAATAAATAAGTAAATGAGTAAACAAATAAGGGGGAAACAAATGATTTCCCCAAATAACAAGTTAAAATTTTCTTGTAAAAGTATTTCAAAAGTATGGAGGAAAGAATAAGAGGACAATGGCTAACTGAACCCACCTCCATGTCATTGACAAAACCTTCAACTGAACGATAGGGTGCATAAACAATGAGATCAAATTCCAGACTCTGCAAATCAAAATATGTGTTTTACACAAACACGAGAAGAAAAAAAAGATAAAAATAATGATAAAAAAGAACAGTAGCCATGCCTGATAAACAATCATCTCGTAATTGAGAATCATTTGATGATCCTGTGAAATCCCCTTACCAAGCTCCTCTGCTGATACATGATTTTCTTCTATCTTACAGGCTGCATACACACAGGTTAACCTGCAGATATATAGAAACCTTTTCAATTTAACAAGCATAACATTCTCTAAAGAAAATTTTGTATTCAGGGGTCATTATTAGTCAAAAGAAGATATAATCCAGCATCACATATCAAATGATAAAATTAGTGAAGAAAGATAAATTCAAAGGACACAGCTTTCACTAGAACAAAAATAAGGGAAGGGGGATAAGGGGTGGGTATGTCAACAGTATGTTGCTTTCCTGCCATTTCATAAAACATTAAAATAACACATGATGCATTTTCCAACATACTCGCAAGTGCATTTTCAGAATGACTCGCACAGCACATCGCATGAGTTGTCAAGCATTAGAGCATATATCTGAAAGAGATATAGAAGAGTCATACATTATATGCTTCGGATGATGTTCCATGACTGACCATTGCAGGTAAAACCTTTTGAAATAAATTAGAGCTGTTGCCTGCAAAACATGAAACAGAGACAGAAGCAAATCGATTAAAAAGCAGTCACTTTATCACCTCATTTTTGTTCCTGAATAGAACTGTTCTTTTAAAAACAGTAACAACTAACAAGTACCTGAATTTTATTAGGAAAGTAGAACGCACTACAAACTTCTCGAAGTTTGTTCTCATAAAACACCCGCATGAATTGTTCTTCTTCAATGCTAAGAGGTTTTGCACGAGAATGCTTGTCAGCTGACACAAACAATCAAAATATCACATGGTGTGCTTTGTGTTAATCAAACTAAGCACCTCATAATAACTAGAAGAAGAAAGGAAAAGGCATTTACCATTATCTCTTGCAATAGGTTCAGGGTATGACAGTGAGCCATCAGCATCTACTTCCATTTGTGTTGTTCCATACTTTAAAGAAATCATCAAGTCAGCTTTAATAAAACGAACAATGCACAGAAAATTTTCAAAAAGGGAATGCTTCCTATAGAACACATTCACAACTGACAACATTTAAATGCTGATGTTGGAAAGCAAAGAATGGAGTTCAACATCAATTTCCATCTACTCTACTATAACAATAACCGTAACACACTAAAGACACGCGAACACACAAAAGAGAGAGTTCCCCATACCTTCTCCAGTGTTTGTATTGCTCTTTGATTTGCAGCCCTGTATTTCTCAACCTATATCAGCACAAAAGGAATACTTTTACCAAAAAAAAACACAAAAAATAATTTAATTTGAACTTGATAAAGTTCTCTATTAAACTTGAGAAAGCAACAAAATTCAAAAAAAAAATATTTTCTCACTTTGTCTTCTTTTACATTAACACAGCAATCAAGTAGAAAATCAAGCAATGATATTAGCATCAGCAACTTGTAATCGATGAAATTTATATATACATATTTCCAGAAATGATGAAATCTTTATCTTATTTTTTTTCCATATTATTTACCAGTCCTTGAGGAGTGAAGATCCACTTGGCTCTGTGAGTCGATGTCTGAAAATCGGCCATGAAAGACTCAGCAACTCGGCAGCCCTGACTCAGCACTTCGAATTTTTACAGATTCTACAGCGAATTTTTCAAGCTCAAAATACTCACTTATACATCCATTCCTCGGAGTTTTTCACGATTTCTTTTTCCGTACGATAAAAAAAAAAAAAAACGAAACAAAAGCAAATGAAATTGTGAAAAGAAATGAAAATGGAAATGGGTCTCATGCACTGTAGACCCAATTCGGGTGCCATCGAATCCATTGGACAGTCAAGTCCAATTCTTGTTGCTGGACTGTTTTGGGTTACAGCAAATTGGCAAGCCCATTGCTTTTTAATTCAAATAATGAAGCTCAAGTCCGAAATGCTATGTTCATAGTAACAATTAGCATGATCAAATTGTGTCATGACCTAGTTATGTAATCGGTCTAGTTGTAGAACATGAAGCAAACTATTTTTCATGATATTTGTATATAAAAGTCAAGGTGTAAAAATTAAGATAACCATCTCATCCAATGATAGAAAAAAATCAAATTCAAAAACTATTCATATAGAAATTTAAATTTTGTTTACAAAAATCATAAATCGACGATGATATAAGAGATTAATTTTATCTTCATCGGAGGAGTGTTTCATTATTTTCTACTCACATGTTGAATCTAATTTTTTGACAGTGTTGTTACCTTTGATACATCAAATATTTTAATTATGTTAAAATAAGATGGAATAAGAATCACGCTTGCTTGATCAATGTTTTTGTTGTTGGTTATATGACTTGTTGCTTGGGTTTTTGCAATAACAAAAAAAAAAAAAGTGTTTAACATCAAATTAAGGTTTTGGTTCATTTAACATCAAAAGTGTGAATCGGTTAATTATTCAATCCTTATGAATACTTTGGATTGGATTTTCTTGTCTATTTCTTTCTTTTCAGATGAAAATTCAAGCCTTCATTGTGATTTTTTCAATTAAAAATTTTAATAATACATTCTTCTGAAACTAGGTTTAATCTCGAAATTTTTGAGTACTAGATAGTAAATAATTTATGTTAAATTTTATCTTTCCTTTTATTGAGTATTTCCCCCTCTTAGCTATTTTATTTTTTTCGAAATATTTTGAATTCAAAAGAATTGTACGATTATTTTGTTTATACGTATTATTGAAATCTTGATTTTCTTCTTAATTAACAAAAAAAAAAATAGCCTTTCTACTAACATTGTAATAACGAGCTAATTTTACATAAATATAACATCAAGAAGAGTATTTTAAAATTTAACGAGCTTTTGATTTGGTAAGATTTTAATTAGGAAATTATTAGCAAGCTTAATTTAGACAACTTCACTTAGATTAATATACATTCTTTCAAAACGGGTTTAGTCTCTAAATTCTGAATTAACAAGTGCTAGGTAGTACATAATATTAATTATATTTTTATTTTATTTTTTCCTTGAATATTTCTCACTTTTAGCTATTTTCTTTCATGAAATGTTTCGGGTTAAAAAAAATTGAGCAATTAATTTGTTTATTCATTTTAATCAAATCATGATTTTCTTCTTAATTAGAAAAAAAATTGAAGGGAGGTAAACAGAATTAGCCATAAGAGTAGGGACTAATTTGAAAATTAGTCTCAAAATTTTCAAACTTAATCTGCTATTACCATCCCCATAATTGCCAAACCTGTGACATCAAAATCAGACCATCCCGAATCCTTCTGTTTGCCACGTGTACGGTGATTAACACCCCTTTTCCAATCCAAACCCCTTTCAAATAATCCCCACCAAAACAAAAAGATTTAAAGAGAAAAATCCAAAAAATAAAAGAAACAAAAAAACAAAATAATCTGATTGGCCGAACGACCTTTATATTCAAGTTTCGCGGCAACGCCACACCCTCTCTCTCTATCAAAAGTTCTCCTCTCCTCTGAAAATTTGTTCTTTTTTGAAAGTCTTTCTCTCTTTTCTTATTTTTGGGGGTAAACCTTCTTTGTCTCTCTCTAAAACTCTTTGTTTGTCTTCATGGTTTAGTCTCGGATCGAACAAGGCTGGAAATTTGGTGAGTGGGGATAGTCTCCGATCTGTGAATTAGGGTTTAAAAAGTTGGGATTTGTTTGTGAATTCAAATTTTGGTTAAAAATTTTGAATCTTTATTGCTTTCTTGGAAGTATCTTTGGATTTTCTTTGCTGGGTTTGAAGCAGTTTTTCAAATGACTTTGTGGGTTAAACCAAATTGGCTTCTTTGCTTTTTTTTTTCTTCTTTCTACTTCTCCTTCTTCTTTTCTACTGAATTTCAATATTGGGTTTTGAAATTCTGCATTTTTTGGTTTTGGGAAATTCTGTTTTTAATTTTCTGGGGTGGTTTTAGAGCAGTTTTTGAATGGCTTCTTTTGGAGTCATTTTCTATCTTGAAGCTTATTTTAATGGTGAATTTGAGGTTTACCAGTGGTCTTTTTTTAATTTTTGTATAAACAATTTTAAACTTTTTTTTTAGTTCATTGCTAACATCGACTTTTAAATTTTCACTGCCGGTTTTTGTTTCCCCTTTTTAAGTTGTTTATAATTATTAACTAAACAAATTATACTTTCAAATCTGTATTGGATTCTGCATTCTGATTTTCTATTTGAGTCTATGATTTGTGTCAAATCTGTCAGCTTTTTTTTCATATAGATAGGCTAAGAATCATGTTGAATATCTTATATGGCTATTTTATCCGAGCAACGGATCTGATGTACTGCTATTTTTCGGGTTTATGTTTCTTGATAGAGAAAGTTATTGATGGCGCCAACAAGAAAATCTAAAAGTGTGAACAAACGATATTCGAGTGTATATGAAGTCTCTCCTGATAAAGATGCCGGTAATTCAAGCAAAAATAAGCCAAAGGTGAGTGTTTGAGTCATTTCCCATTGGTTAATTTGCCTAAGATAAAATTTTTCTCTCGCCTTTGGCTGTTTGGTAACTACTTGATTTCGCTCGGCATAGCATCTGGTTTTTTTTGCTTTGTTCATGTGGATTGCATAAGATGCTGATTGTGTGCCGTTTTGATGCATGGACTGCTGTATCTACGCTATGAAGAAGAAATTAGCTGACAAGTTAGGATCTCAATGGAGCAAGGAAGAAATTGAGCGTTTTTATAAAGCTTATCGAGAGTATGGGAAAGATTGGAAGAAGGTACAGTAATTATCTGCTACCGTTGATCTCACATTGAGAAATATCATAAGAAAACATTATGTTTTCCTTTTCCCTGTAATGTTGTGTATTCTTTTACATTGTATGATGTTCCACCCAGGATTTTTATTTTGTATAAATATAATTAACATGTTCTATTTTAACTTTGTGATTCCTATGTTTAGGTGGCTGCTGCTGTGCATAATAGATCCACTGAAATGGTGGAGGCCCTTTACCTTATGAACCGGGTATGTTTAGCCCCAAATGTAGCTTTAAGCACTAATCAGTTACCAACTTGTCTTGATTTTCTTAATCCTGGATCCTTAAAGGAAGTGCATGTGTTAGGTTATCTATAAAAAGAAAAAAAAAACCAATGAAACTTCTATCTTAGTTAACTTTCCATTTAAACTTTAATGCTGCTTCTTGAGATCTATCTAGTTCTAATTGGACAAGGGTTGTGCCTAGAAATCCATGCACTGCTATAGTTTAATGCAGATAAGCAGTTTGTCCTCATTGCAATAGTCTTTAAGAGTTTATGCAGATCAATTGCTCAAGGGTTGTGTATATAGTTGCATTTTTGGGCCTTCATGTGTTGGATGAAGCCTGAGAGTTGCTTTAGTTTGACTCTATTTGCTTATAAATATTGTTACTTTCATATGTTTTTTATTTTCAGGCATATTTATCCCTGCCAGATGGAACAGCTTCTGTGATTGGCCTTATAGCAATGATGACCGATCATTATAGTGTCCTGGTGAGATTGGATATGAAATAATTATGTCTCTAATATTTGCGGTCTTATGATTACTGTAATCTTGTCCCCCTTATCCTTTGCTGTTAATTACTATAATTTCTAAAGCTGTACAACAAACTTAACTCTGCCATTGGCATTCACATCAAGTAAAGCTGTTTGGTATATTCTCGCCTTTATGAAGTGAATTATCTCTTCATTGCACTATATTTGAGCCAATTATATCTTTTCCCTTTTAGGCTCTCAAAATAAACTGCGCTCTTAACGTTCTTCCTCTATCTACTGACCAAGGGTTGAAAATTTTTTACCATGTCAACAAATAGAGAGGGAGCGATTGTGAAAGAGAGAGTAATGAGCCTTCTGAAATACCCCAGAAAGCTCAAAAGCGCAAGCGGGCAAAGGTTCATCTTGGTACCTCAAAAGAAGGTGTTGTACAGCCTCAATCAATTGCATCTAGTCAGGGATGCCTATCTTTGTTGAAGAGGGCAGGCCTTAATGGTAAAATACATCGTTCTTGTTAGCACCCAATTGCATCTATAGTATTTCTTCAATTTGGTTACTTTCTTTGGTTATCACAAGTGTCTTTTTCTTTTCCCTCCCTTAGTTATATTTCTTATTTGGCAATAAATGTATATTTCTTATTTGGCAATAAATGCAGCTAAGAGACTGAAAAGGGAAAGAGTTAAAGTAGTAAAAATTGTCCAATTTATGGGGAAGAAAAGCAAAGGAATTGTTGATGAAGTTATTTTTTGTCTGTCACAGAGACGAGAAGTGTTATAAATCAGGAAGAAATGTTATCAATCGGAAGGGAATGTAAATAATAAGCGCCACTAATGGTTGTTCAAACTACAAGAATGACAAGAGAAGAGGAAACAAAAGCTATTCTTGTTGGTCAATTAGAATAAGTGGAGGGTGTGAAGCCGATGCTTTGATGATCTGAAAATTATTTGTAGGAGGATCTGTCATGTGGGTTATGAACTGACAATCTACTATTGGAGCTTCCTTACCTCTTTTTTATATTTTAAGACTCATTATGGTTTTCATTAATGTTTTCTTTAATAAACCATTTTTGTTGTCTATGGAAGCCAAGTGTTTGCATTTAGCATCTTTAGTTCAAAGAACAGTGGAGACAGTTTGTTCACTACCTAGGAAAGTTGTTCAGAGTCCATGAGAACTGCTAATTGGAATTTGTTATAATATTTGCTTGTGATTATGCAATCATGGTTTTTTTTCTTAATGTTGCTGTATTGGGGAAGAATGCCAATTTACAATTTTGTTTCCAAAGCATAGCAACTGTCAATTCAGTCAGAAAGTTTGTAATATCATCTCTGTCAATGTGGTTGAGGTCCTTATCTGGTTTTAAATTCCTTCCAGGTATTCATCCTCATGCAGTAAGGAAAAGAACTCCTCGGGTTCCTGTTTCATATTCATATAGGAGAAATGACACTGAAAGTTACATTCCACCAAACAAAAGAGTTAAGAAGTCAGACGCTGATGATAATGATGCTGAACATGTTGCCGCATTGACGTTGACTGGGGCATTGCAAAGGGGAGGCTCCCCTCAGGTTTCTCAGACACCTTACAAAAGAGCTGAATGCAGAAGATCCTCACCCGTTCAGAGCTATGATAGGACGGTATATGACCTCTGATTTAAGTATACGATTTTTATTTTTGGTTGTCGTGCCCCCATTATCTGTGTAATAATTTTATGCTTAATTTTTTTAATGACATGCAATTAGTCACCACAACCGGAGACCACTAAGGCCAAGCTTGATGATTCTTCCTACGAATGCTGGATGGAAGGCAGGCCTAGGGGCACGGAACCTGTAATTGGAACTCATGCCAGAGATGCAGACCCCTTGATGGATATGGAAGTTGTTGGTACCATTGAAGGTCATCGAAAGGGAAAGAAATTTTACAGGAAGAAAATGAAAGTTGAAGAAACCAAGAACAATCTCTCTGATGATGGTGGAGAAGCGTGTAGTGGCACTGAAGAAAGAATTAGAGGTAGTACTCTCAAAGGGAAAGTTGATATGGAGATTACCAGTGCAAAAAGTGAACAACTTTCACCATGGAGTCAGAGGAAGAGAAGTAACAAGAAGCTTGTCTTCGGAGGTCTGAACTTAAGATCTAGCATTGAGTAATGTGATAATTCTACCTAAACAATGAACGCAAAGTAGCAAGAAAAAGGAAAAAGAACAGGAAAATACGAAAAGAATTGATGCTGCATTATTTGTTAAAAGGATAATGGTCTTCTTGCAACTGTTTTTTAGATTTGATAGCGCATACAAGCTCAACATCGTTTTTTTATTCTTTTTTCGATATGTAGATGAAAGCTCTTCCATTGATGCTCTGCTGACATTAGCCAATTTGTCAACGTCAATGTTGCCAACATCAATAATGGAATCTGGTAGGTGTTGATTGCTTCTAGTTCAGCTTTTTCTGCATGATTCTACCATATGATATCAGGCTTCCTGTCACTGGTCTTGCTATACTTACTCATTATATGTTTCTTTCAGTCCATTTTCTTCATTCATGCTGGAAGGAATACATTTTTCTTATTCCTTCTGTTTTTTTTTTCCATGTTTGGCCTAGAATCATCTGTCAAATTGAAAGAGAATAGAATTACACTTGAATCTGTTGACAAGTCTAGTGCCCCTGAAGCTGCATCTACAAGTCATCACAGAGATAATATTAAGCACCTACGGCCAAACGAAAAGGTGCTCGACTCAATCACTGGTGCAGAGGAAGCTACCACTAGGAAACTAAAAGTTGGAAGGAATTCAGCTATGGATGATAATGTTGTTTCTGAGGCAAAACAAAAGCCAGAACCTACCAATAACTCTTGGAAAAGAAAACGCAAATCCTTCAGTTCAAAGGTAATCATTGAATATTCTTTGTTTGTAGTAACTACTTCACTTCTAATCTCGATTTAATGACAAAATCTTTTATTCAAGCTGCAGATTTCTAATGCAGAAGCTTCAATGGATTCTCATCTCCGACAATCTTTTGATAATGAGGTAGGTGAACCTTTTAACCTTTGATTTACTTTTTTAATTTGTGTAAGGTAGCAAATCACTTCCATGTTATTTTAGTTGTATATATTATCTCCTGGGTTGATGTTAGGTGCTAAATACGAATTTATACCCACTGTTCTGTTGAAATTTATTTATTTTAGAACCATGCTGCTGCCATATTTGTCTTTTGCTTTCAGCTAGCTGACTAATCTCCCCCCTTTTTCTTTTCCTGCTCTCGTGTGTGTGCATGTTCTTATGTCTTGTAGGACATGGGTGAAGAAGACAATAAATATCTCACTAAAGGTAAATGTGGTGCTCAATCTTCTGTTCAATCAAGACAATGGAAGTCATTCAGAGTGTCAGAGGATTCCTCTACTAATGATGATCCAAAAATGGCTGGAATTGATTCAGTGGTGTTGACTTCACAAGTTCCTGCACCAAACCCTGTTAGCGTACCACCTAAGCATCAAAGTAGACGTAAAATGAACCTGAGGAGAGCCTTCCTTTCAACAGATAGAAGTTCTTCCAAGTGCACATTGAAAAATCAACCAATCAAGCAGTCTGTCACACAAGACAGACTAAAGGTAAAATCTAATCCTTCTCCATTCATTTCCCTACTTTAAAAGAGTTTTCAAAATTTTGAGCATAATTTATGGACATTATTGAATTTCAGGAACAGCTCTCTTCCTGCCTATCATCTAATCTGGCACGAAGATGGTGCAGTTTTGAATGGTTTTACAGTGCTATTGATTATGCTTGGTTTGCTAAAAGGGAGTTTGTTGAGTACCTAAATCATGTCGGACTGGGTCATGTTCCAAGGCTTACTCGTGTTGAGTGGGGTGTCATAAGAAGGTAAGCTTGTCAGTATCCCTACTAATGAGAATATAAGGAAAACAGAGATTTTACAATGCAATTGCTTTTTAAAACAGTTCCCTTGGCAAACCTCGGAGGTTTTCTGAACGCTTTTTACATGAAGAAAGGGAAAAACTTAAACATTATCGGGAGTCTGTGAGACAACATTATTCTCAGCTTCGCGTTGGTGCTAGGGAAGGACTTCCAACGGATCTGGCATATCCTTTATCAGTTGGACAACAAGTAATTGCCATTCATCCCAAAACGAGGGAAGCTCATGATGGAAAAGTACTTACTGTGGACCATGATAGGTGCAGGGTTCAGTTTGATAGTCCTGAACTAGGGGTTGAATTTGTCATGGTAATTGTACTTTTTAGTATATTGGCATTCCAGTGCATTCATCTTATGTTCATTCTGGAAATCACACAGACATATTATTTCAGGATATTGATTGCATGCCATTAAATCCGTTGGAAAATATGCCGGAAGCACTTAGGAGACAGAACCTTGCTTTTGATAAATTCTCTGTGACACCTAAACCGTCTCAAGTGAATAGCCATTCAGATTTTGGTGGGTCCACGGTATTCACTTCAAGTGGGCATCTGGAGAATGGAACCAGCCCTGTGAACATGTCGGCAAATCAGATAAAGGTTAGGATGCATAGGAATTGCAAATACTATTTACTTTTGTTAATTCCAGATTTCTGTTTGTTTGATCTTTAACATGTCTTTTTAAATCTCTTTGTGTCATAATTTGAAAGTTCAACTTAAATGGGCTGAGAATGCTATATTCAGTTACACTGCTTTTTCTATGGTTTAAATGTATCCTCTTAACCATTTTTTGGTTTTTTTTAATTGACACTTGTAAAATATTGGTGTATTTGGGGTTAACACATCACATTGAGAGCAGTTTTCTTCTTCTTTTGCTTCCTTTCCACCCCCTCTGCCCAAATTCTCTCTTTTGATCAAATACTTTGGAGTTCATATTTGGTTCTAGAATTAGAATTTCTCTAGCAATAATGTTAAATATTAACCATTAACCAATACGATATACTTGGGTCTTGGCCAGGTGGATGCCAACCGTAACATTTTGCATGCTGAGGCAGCTGTTCCTTATGTTGTTAGTGCACATCAAGCAGCCTATGGTCAACCACTTACCATGGCACATATCAAAGGGAGGGAAACTGATACACGAGCTATGTCTGAATTGAACGGTGCTCTTGACAAAAAGGTTATTACACTATTTGGTAAACTTAGGTGTTTATATCCTTTTGAGTTCATCGTAATGTTATGGTTTCATTGAAACTACACCTGGATACTTTTCATGTTAAATTGTGTCATGCTTTTTAGCATGCTCATAAAGATAGCTGCTCTGCATTTGGTGGATACCTTCATCTCCAAAAAATGATCTGTTTCATATTATTGCGTCAAAAATTATCATCTTTACCTTATTAGCCTATTTGGTGATTTGACATAATATAATGAAAATGCTGAAAACCCTTCATTATATTCTTATATTTTTAGAGTTGGCTTTTTGCTTTATGTCTGTGTTAATTGGCTTGTAAGATGTTAGTAGAATTGCATTAGTTGGAGCTGATCTTTTGCATATATTTAATATTGCAGGAAGCTTTATTGATGGAGCTCAGAAACACGAACAATGACATATCAGAAAATCAAAATGGAGAAAGTTGTTTAAAAGATTCTGAACCTTTCAAGAAGCATATTGCCACGGTACTTGTACAGCTAAAGGAAGCCAGTGGCCAGGCATTCTGGTTTCCTTGAATTATAGAAGTGGTTTGCTCTTTAATTTGATTTCAATTCTCTTCGTTGACAACTTCGTATTGATCATTTTCTGTGCAGGCTTCTTCTGCTTTAGTTAACTTGAGACAACGAAATGCTTACCCAGCAAACCCCCTGTCACCTTGGCAGAAACCCCCAACCAATTCCAACTTCTTTGGTGGCTTGAAAAGTTATGTTGACAGTTCTCTTGTCTCACCAGAATCAGGATCTGGTGTGGGTGAAATTGTTCAAGGCTCAAGACTAAAGGCGCATGCTATGGTGGATGCTGCTATGAAGGTAAAAGTATCTTTTCCATGCCCTTTTTTTTGTTTACCTAAACGTCCAAGCTTAGGGTTTAATTACATTTGTTATGCACTATGCATTCAGGCCATGTCATCAATGAAGGAAGGCGAAGATGCATTTATGAGGATTGGAGAAGCTTTGGACTCTTTAGATAAACGGCAATTCACATATGACATTAGGATGCCGGTGATCAAGTCACGAGAGCAGGAGAATGGCAGTATGGATTATCGCAATCACTTGGTTTCCTGTACATCAAAACCGGTGGCTGCCGGTTGGGCAACTAATCCCAAGTCGCAGGAGGCTTCTGACAAAAACGAGGAACAAGGTCCTTCAGAGCTGATCGCATCATGTGTTGCTACTTTGCTCATGATACAGGTAATTTGCAAATTCTTTTCTGATGTGAATGCTACTTTTTGAACAGCAAACTCTCTCCACCCTGAGGACCAGACAACTGGCTTCATCCCTGTTTCTCCATTGCTATGTCTTGTGCTGATTACTGTTTTCTTCTAAACATTCGCAGACATGTACAGAGCGACAATATCCGCCAGCAGACGTGGCTCAAATAATCGATTCAGCTGTTACAAGCTTGCATCCATGTTTTCCCCAGAACCTGCCAATTTACCGAGAAATACAAATGTGCATGGGGAGGATTAAGACTCAAATATTAGCTTTGATACCCACTTGAATCTGATTGCTTTATCTTCTCTATCTCCTTTCCTACCAAACCATGTACATATGATGTTGGAATCCAGGTTCCTGGTATAATTCTTTCAGAGTTCTTTCTACCCTCCCAGTTTTCAGTTTTTGTTTTAACATGGATCAACAATTATACAAAATCTCAATGATCCTAATTGGACCATGATTCTATGAATTTGGGCTTGTTCAAATCCAATCTGAAACAGGGTCCTCTCCTTAATATGAACTGAACCTCCAGAAAATCCATAAATTGAAAATTTTAATAATAAAAAAAATTGTGTTTTCATGAGTTCCATCATCCATTGATGTACCAAAACCTTGAATGAGGCTCACCAGTTCACATGTTATGTAACATACAAACCTCGGGTATTAATTTTCCATTAAATCCTATAGGTATTTCACATATTGAAGGCATCAAGTTGATATCTTTAAAAAAAAAAAGTAGATTGATTCAATTTTAAAATTTTAAAAATCAAATTAATCGAGTTCTTGTAGAAATAATCAAATTGGTCAAATTATATCTTAAAACGAAAATAGCTAAAACCCACCATTTTTATCATTTTATTAATAAGATTAATATTTATATATTAATAAATATATTATTAATGATCTATTTTTCGACAAAAAAACCTGATTAAAATAACTGGATTAAAACGAACGATTAACTAATTAAAACTAAACCAAACAAACAAAACCGAATTAATCAAATTCAATCATCAATTAAAAGGAAACTAAATTAACCAAATTCAATTGATTTTATGAAACCAAATTAACGCAATTCAATCAATTTTGGACGAAATTAACCGAGTTCGATCGATTTCGATTAATTATTAGGTTAAAAACTATTAATTGACCCTCCCATATCAGATTATTCCCAAAAGGAAACTTGCAGGACATGTTATGGCATAAAACATACCCTGATAACATGAATTGGCCTTACAAGACATATGAAAATTACCAGCAACTCAAGGCAAAAGGCCAAATGCTCCAGCATCAAACCAATCATCAAATCTAGAACGATATACATGGAAGGATCATAATGGTTACACCAAGAGCAGACATATCTCTACTAATATGTAATCGAAAGCCAATCAAGTGCAACTCAAAACTCCATTCATTGAAGCAAGAAACCATCCACTACATGTAAAAACTCTACTTGATCAAGATCATAAAGAGGAACAAGATTGTAATCAAATCCTTGAACGTACTACAAAAATTTTAAATTATAAAGATGAACATTTTGAAACATATAGGGGTCAAACTCTTGTCAAATCATGTAGAGCAGATTAGTCCCCCTTTTTCCGGAAAGAGCATCCCTCGGTGAGTCTGGCTCTACCTCCTGTAGGCTGGCAAAGAACAGTCTGGCAGTTACCACACACCACCACGGTTTGAGAGTGGCTAAACACAGTTGTTCTGCCAAAAAGGACAACAAAAGACAAGAATTAAGAACGAAATGCATGCTGAATATGCGTCAAAACACATAAATTTAAAGACCCAAAGACGATTTTCCAGACAATTGAAGGACTTACATGTTGAAGCAGCCTTGACATTTCACATCCTTTGCAAAGGGTAAAAAGAACAGAGTTAAGATATGGATCAAAGGGTGAAAAGATATGGAAACAAAGAAGTCGAAAAAACAAATTACCATGAAGAAAGAATTGGGCGACTGAACCAGACGCTTGAGTTTGTGCTTCTTCTTCTCAAGCTCTGCTGGAGGATTCAGCAAATCGACATCGTTTTGAAGAACCTGATAATTCCATAATTTAAACAACCTCAAACCAGGTTCAATTATACAAAAAAAAAAAAAAAACATAACAAAAACAAGCCGAAACCAAAGGGGAGATTGAAACATACCATTTTGGGTTGGCTGCTAGATGTCCGAGGAGCAACCTGGAGACCCTCGAAGCTTGGCAGGCGGCAGAGATGAAGAAGGAAGAAGAAACTGCCAATGCGGTCCTTTTATATATGGTGAAGAAGACTAGTTGCCCTAGGTCTGTTTGAGACACAAAAACCCAACGGGGCCCAAGCTTGTAACTTGAATTCGGATTTGGTCCCCAGGCCTCTGCTTGCAATCTGGGTTTGGGTAAGTCTGGGAGATAGATTGGATTCTAGCCCAAGCTAAAAGCCTTTAAATTATGATTTTTTTAATTAAATTCTTAATTATTCTATCGTATCAAAATAAGTCATTAATTTTCGATTTGTGCAAAAAAAAAATCCTTTAACCCTTAACAAAAAATTAATCACCGTCAAACCCAAAATCAACTAACATTTTCTAATAATGTAACATATGACGTGGACAACTGACATGATCGTGATTGTAATCAATATATTTAACAATATTAATTATCGCATAATAATGTCAACTACCATATTTACTAATAAGATTTAGACTTATATAATAGAAAAACTTTTAGATTATGATATATTTTAACTTAATTCTGAATTTTTTATCATACCAAAACGAGTCATTAATATTCAATTTGTACAAAAATAAATCCTTAAAATCTAACAAAAACATTAAAAATTAAAATTTATTTTCAAATTATTATAATACAATAACCCTTTTTGACTATCTAAGCAAAAGATTTTTGGATAAAGGGCAGGAGGTTCCAGCCAAGAGCTGAGAGAACACAGAGAGAAATATAAATTTACATGTTTTGACATTACAATAACAGAACTATTCAGATATGGCAGAGAGACTAAGTATACCATATGGTAATGACAAACTGTTATTCACATACTTTGTGCTTTTGTACCACATAATTATACTGATAAGGGAATTACTGCTTTGGCCTTAAAACAAACATTATCAAACATAAACAAGCAAGTACATGCACCACCATCAATTTTTTTCTAGGGAAAAGACACTATATATGAACCAAAATGAGATAAGAAGCTGCTCCAGCATCACCTAAATCTTTGGGTTTTTTTTTTTTTTTTTGTTCTTTTTCTGCCTCACTTCTCTGTTAGCACAGATATTGGGAGCTGCTGCAGCAGCATGGTTGAGTTGACAATAATTAGGTTATTGAAATGACGGGGAAAAATTGAATTCTCACAATTTACAAATTCATTTTCTTGCTCTTTGAAAATTTCTATCCTAAAAAAGGGGTGGGGCGGGCTCAGAGTGATGAAGCCCTGCCAAATCAAAAGACTCAGAGAGTAACAAATAAAGACCATTCACCAGGTGAGGGACAGATAAGAGCAGCAGAGAAAAACAGAACTCAAATGAAATTTTAATGGATCTCTTCCTCAACGCCACCCACAGTAAAGCCCTCGTTTTGAAACACAACTTGACCTTTTCTGAGCTAAACACCAAGCAAGAACCTAAACACATCACTCAATGAAATAATTCCTTCTACTCGCTTGCTGCCAGCCTCCACAATCACAAGTCTCCTAGCCCCTGTGAGAATACAAGCAACAAAACGCTAGTGTGAATCACATAAGAGAACTAGCTGCATTATATGAAAAAATAAATGAGGATGGATGAAAAGGATACCAGGATTTGCCAACCGCTCCATCACTTTGTGCAAGGTATCTGATCGTAGACACATCTGACATCTTTGACCATTGAAAGAGTTTGCATCTTGACCCAGTTGCAAGGCCTGCAAGAGGTGGGTATCACAAAGTTTTTTCAAGGACATCTTGGCTAATAAGAAAAGCTCTTTCTCTACTTGCATTTAAACTATCAAGCGCTGCACAGCTTAATGACATTTCACAATTACCTGATGTATACTCATTTCATCAAGATGAATCTGTGCATAAGCTTTATTATTTGCCAAAGCGGTTATATCACTGTCAAGCAAACAAGCAGATGACAACTTTTGTTAAGGAACTAAATAACATTTGGTTTGGCATCCAATAGTCTCTTCTTTTTCAATTTTCCTTTCCCACTAGAAAGAGAAAGGCTTTACCTTCGTGAATATATATCAAGCAATGAGTCATTCTCATCCACTATTGGTATCGAACTAACCTCGGCTGCAAAACAAGGTGTCATATTGTAAGATGATTAACAACATAGGTGAAAAAGACGAAGAGGGAAGGGAGAAAGAATGGAACAGAAGACACAAAGACCAAGAAGTACCGACGATTACTAACAACCCCAAAGACATTAAAACATTCCGTCTCACAAAGCTTAGAGGAAGGAAAAAAGGAATGCCTCTAAAAAAAAATGGAAATAGTTGCAAAGTGAAAACTACATGATGATGTCCATCCGAAATATCTACAATGAACTTGCTTACATAGGTTGTCCAGTTAAACATTTGAACTTTCACCAAGAAGGCAAGGTAAAACAAGCTCAAGATGAAATGAAAAGGCGTAGATGCAAAATTAACATTCCTAATTCAACATTACAAGAAAGCATGCTTAAAACAGTCCATTCTTTTCCATTCTGCCTGCTAAGTGATAATTTGTATCTTATAGTAAAAACAGAAACAGCAGCAAAAAACCTTAAGCACAAAGGGCCGCAGGTTACCTTGAACTAACAACGATAAGGCAGCACCAAGAGAGGCGTTTGGCCGCAGCATTGCCAATGGCCGACCATTTGATTCCCCAATTTTTGGTACCCAAGTACCCAAGGGAATTGAACAAATTGGTTGCTGAAGAATGGGCAAGGAGCTAGAAGAATGTTTAAAATGTCTGCATATACCTGAAAATTAGGTTGTGGCTAGTAAGAACTCATGCTCCCTCAGACGAGTAGGAAATCATGTACCCTCGGCCGTCGACAAAAGAAACTCTTACATTTTAGTATTTCAGACAATGTGGCAAGATGCAACAGCTGTGGAAATGAACCATCTTGTGCCGAAGAATGAGTGATGGGAACCGTAGCCACCTTACCCTTCAAAATCTTCAGAGCAACATCCTTCAAAGAATCATAAGGCCCAGCCTGCAGACAATGGTCATAAATGTTATGGTACTGATAAAACAGTAGCCAAACCTTATAGAAGGCAGCTCCAACTTCAGTGAAAACCAAGCCCCCTCAAATATTAGCAATAGAAATATTCTACCCATAACAAAAATTGCATCAAACAAACAAGTTGGAGTCATAACATGATAAATAAAAGAACAATGCAGATTCTTCAGAAGCATGGGCTATGAAAGAAAGACTCAAAGAGCTTAAAAATTGGTTATATATTCCATTCTAAATTTTGGGAGAAACATCAAGATTTTATAGAGTCCAATTAATCGTCCTTCCAAAATCTGGAGTTGCCGTATTCCTAAGAAATCAGTATCTCTTCTCACGAATAGATTCCAGAAGACTCTACTATCAAAAAGCAATAGTTCAAGATCACATGGTCAAAAACAGCTAATCCTAACAATTTCAACAGTTAACAACTCTTCTTCCTAGCCATAAGCAGTAATTGAACTTAAAAGTTTCATTTAACATACTATCAGAGAATGAAGTCAATAATGAAGTTAATTCACCACCTTCATGAATCATCCTAAAAATGAAACATGTACAAATAAATCAGAGGCAGTCATGAATAATGGGTTAGAAATGCTAGAGCATCCTGGAAATGGAAGCATTTACATGAACAAGACATCTAGGATATGATCTTGCGCTGCCATCAATCTGTCTGCTAAGCTGCACCTTTCCCTCTTTCCAAGCTGATATTGTGTGTGTCTCTAATTCTTCCTCTGTCAAATTCGAACCATGATTCCCCAGCTGTCCTTCAAAGGGTTAGAAATGTTAAACTTACCCAAGGAATATTGTTGCAAATAAAGAAAAAAAAAAAGCATGCATTGCCACATTCTACTTTTAGTATGTGTGAGAAAGATTAAATAACGGCTCATAAATACTCCTACAAAAATATGCTGCTTTGACAATTGCTTTACAGTGATTTAAACAAACAGTTAACTATGGAAAACAAAAATAAATCTTTACTCATAGAAATTTGTAATCATGATTAAATATCTCTCAACATTGAAAATTTCATCAATAATTTATAATGAAGAACAACATAAATTGTTTCTCAAACCCTTATCTCTCTATCAAATAGAGGTTGGTCAGAGGGAGTACTGAGTTATAAGGGTCATATAGTGAGTGGTATGTTCAACCACTTCCTATTTCTCTCTCTTGACAATCATGGACACCCTCAAATTTCAGCATAACAAGAGAGAAGCCTGGTTAATTTCATGCCAGAAGTCCATTGAAAGAAAAAGCCACCAGTCTATTTCATGAAAATTCATTTCCCTAATTCATAAATCTCTGGGCCTCTAAAAGGACATTGGCCTTAATAAAGTAGCTAAATTTATTCCAGTTACAAATAAAAATTTTTTGAAACTAATCACAGGTTAGATTAAAATTGATGGGAAAACTGAAAAATTTTTCTTCCAAACTCACCTCTCTTAGGATAAGAATAAAGTCTAATGCACTAAGAACTCCAACAAACTGACCCTTGCAAGAATCCCAGAGAGGAGCCACTGGAATTCCCTGAAAGTAGCATAAATCAACAACAATGAAATCTCAGCTAATAATCAGCGGGGTGAAGGGTAAAGCCTAGATAAATTGCACACAGTTGTAATGGGCAAAAGATCTTAAAAAAAGTAAGAGATATATAACAAAGAAACTACGGAAGGAAGAATTATGTCAAATAAGCTGCATAAAGCTAAAACGTAAAGGGGAGAGAGAAAAGTGAGGAAATTAGAGAAATAAGAAAGCACATGCAGTACAAGGTTATCTCCTCTCTGGAAGACAGACGTATGTAAAACAGGGAACACTTGAAATGGGACCTTTATGAGGAGTGACTGTGCATATTTTTTCCTTTCTGCATGTTTTTGAGTTTGTGAATGAGATTCACCTGTTCATGCAGAATATGGAATGCTTGCTTCACGGCTATATTAACATCCAAGGCTATAACCTGCAGCAATGGACACATTCAGATAGAACCAGCCTTAAGCTACCCCAAAAGTTACCACATAAACAGCTTGCATAGAAAGGTGATGCATTCAAACCTTGCCTGACTCTGGAAGCAACTCATATGCAGTGTGTCTTGACAAGAAAGCAGATATACGATGACGAGAGACCTCTAAATCAGCATCTGATATTGTTGGAACTGGTTCCTACAAGTTAACCCCATAAATGAACATAAGTGTTTATCCATCTAAAACTCTCACAATAATTTTAGGTCCGATTCCTTTGCAAAAAGCAGGCACCTCAAGACTTGAAAAAGGACTGCTATAACAACTCAATAAAGGACTGATGTAAACACTGAAAAAGGTAAGAAGCATACCGAACGAATAAAAACATCATCAACATCCATGTTGGATCTACCAGGAGTCTCAGGACTAGACGTTGGAGGAACCATATCTGGTTCCCTAGCTATAAAGACGGTGTTTACTACACCGTAATTACCATTTACAAATGGCTGGTGCTCGTCATGCCGCCATTCTCCATCAACATAAAACTTAAACTGCCAGTATAGAGAAATCAAACCTGAAGATCAGTGTTAGAGTTACAAAAGGACGTGCATGCCAGAGTTAGGAATACACATGCATCCACATGATACCACATATGGATGAGCAATGATATGAGCAGCTTTCCTTCATGTATTCTCTACTCTTGGGTTTATAACACAACATGCTTCAAAAGAGAAAAACAATTACAAAATGGTTATATTTGTATGATAACAAAATTTCAACAGACATTATAAAGCAGCACATGAGCTATTGAAGCTACAACTTAATGAGCTTAGTTTACCATTACCAGCATAATCTCTAGGATGTAGGATTTATTAACTCAAGTAGGATCTTATCAACAGAACATAAAGGTACTTAGCATTTACCTCCAATGGATTATCAGTGCCATTTCCACAATTACTCAATTGGAAAGGAAAATAAAAGATTTAGTCCCATGTGCTCTTTAGAGGAGAATACAGTTAAATATGTTCCTTAAACAGGTCCAATTCTTCTATATACAAAAGGCTGGACCAATACCTTCCATACTTCTTGCACTTTGGTTATTACTTATTAGCTAGTTGGCAAGCAACTAAAATAATAACCTATTTGTTCACTATCCCTTCCCCTCCTTCAAAGATATATGTCCTATCAAGCATTCATTATTAACAGATTGTGAGGCATCATATATAACAGTATCAGAAATGATCATGAATTTTATCTGCAAATCTACACAACTATTTAGCAAAACAAAGAGCACTATCACATTTTCAATAAGAATTCAGTTCCAAATATGGCTTTTTCAATGTGAACTACGGATAATGATCATTAAAAAAACTGATTAACCTGATGATATCCAGGGCTCAAGCTACAAATAACTTGAAATACAGTGGGGCAACCCTCCATTGGAGACATAGGTATATGCTCTGACCACCTGTGTACAAAATGACACAATCAATTGCCGTGTCCAACCTAAATTAGTGAAACCCTTAAAATATAAATCTAACAAATAAGTATAGGAAGTGATAGAAAAACGGAAATTTTGATCTTTTCCAGTCTCTCACCTAGTAAAGGAGCCACTGAGAAACACTCTCCTTCCCCCATAAGGCCATACAAAGCGCATTGGAATCAAAAGTGGCCCTGAAACTCCACTATTTTCTTGGCCAGTTTCTGGACCAGAAGCGAACATCTCCTCCACAATTTACACAAACACCAAATTATCAATCCACCAAAACTCAAAGTCAACAAATTTCCCACTTGATTTTTTCTCTTTTCTTCACCAAGAAAGCACTAAAATTTAAGCAAAGTACTTGCTAAAGTTCACCCAAACTGATCAAGATTGATAACTTAACATCACAAAAATTTGGATTTTCTTCAATAGGGATCCTCTACAGCAAAGAGCAGAGGACCCCTTAATGGTTATACATTAAAGCCACCAAATCAAAATCATACCCACAAAAGATCACTTGTTCTAATTATTACATAAAAAACCCAAACCCTAAAATCTCCAAATGAGAAACCCTCTAAAATCCAACACAAGCTTCAATAATCCTCTACATGTGGCACCCACAAAACCCAATCCAAACCTCCAGAAATGAACAAATTCAACCCCAAAAGTCAACAAATTAAATGGCTATCAACAAACCCCCAAAATCCCACCAACAAAACAAACCAACCAACAATCAAAAACCCAGAATTCAAGCTCTGATCTGAGCTTCAAAGCAAGAATTTTAACACTGAATCGAACCCAAAACCCTGAAAAATTGAAACTTTGGGGAAGGTAAAAAAGAGTTGGTTTTTGGGTTGGGTAATTTTGGAAAGAGGAAATTTTGAAGAGTTTCAAAAGGATGAGCTTGAAAGAGGGGGAAAAAAAACCCTAACTTTGATAGAGAAAGATTAGAGAGAAGTTGGCATTGGGTTGGATCTTCAAGAGATTTTGTGGCCTCTCAGTGAAGAATCTGACGATGAATAAAGCAAAAGAAGGAAGAAAAAAATAAAGAAACAATTTAAAAATATATTTATATTTATATTTATAAATAAATAAGTTAAGAAGAAGAAGAAGAAAATTACAACAATAATAGTAATTACAATTATTTTTATAATTGCAGTAAAAAAAACTTTATGATGGTGAAATTTTTAGACTGAAGTGAAGCTTTAGGTATAGAAACTTCTATTACTATTTATTTTTTAATTTAATTATTAATGTATTCAATTACGTAAATTTTTATTATTTAAATGATTAAAACTTTCTCTAATACTAGGTTCTATAGCATTAACTATTATTTAACATTATTTTATTTAATAAATACTGAAAAAGGATTTTAATTTTTATGATTAAAAATATTATTTTTATACCAAAAAAATGCTACTATATTATTCATTCAAATGTAAAGCAGAGAAAAGAAAATTGCTTTTAATTTGTGTTCATTTTTATTAAATGTTAGTGGGTGATATTCGTTAATTTTGAGATATTTGAATTTGAACTTGAATTCAATTCATAATTTAATTACTCATATTCTATCCAAATTTGATTAAAATGAAAATCTCGTATCTGAATAGGATTATTAATACTTACAAAAAAACTAAAACTCAAACTTGAATTTAAATAATAATAAAATTTAAATTATGTTTACATATTTATTAATAAAAATTATATTATTAAATTAAAATTAACTCATTAAAAATTAAAGTTTAAATCATGCTTAGAATAATTAATGAATTCCAATAAATATGACACAAATTATAAGTAATTTATAAACATAACAAATAGTATATAAAGCTTAAATTTAATATTAAAAATTATTATTTATAATCGTATGCAAATAGTGGTTAGTCTGCAATTACCATCCACAATCGTAATAAGTAATAATTTTATTACTCAAACCCTACTCGAATCTAATTATAAAATATTCTAATTCTATTTAATGGGAATGAGTAATGCAAGGTAATCGAAAGCATTTATTAAATTTCCTATTCGTTAATAGGTAGAATGACATTATTAAGATGTATTAAATGATAAAAGATTAAATTTATTTGAATTTTAATTATTGACTTTAAACATTTATTTTAAAACAAATTAATCACAATCAGGTTCAATTTAATTAAGTTTTGAAGGATTACCAAATATTTGACCTAAGAAAAGTACCAAAAATAAAATTATTTAATTGTAATTAATAAAAAATCATTCGTTGTTTTAATGATCAGGTCATTAAAATTAATAATAAGTTTAATACATAAAATTCAATGGACAAAACAGGAAATATATGTATATTTATTTATAGAATTTTTATTTTAGGAAAAAAATTAGGTAATTACCTTAATAATTTGTTTAATGTGAATAAATTTCATTATATAAATAACTAACAAAATTTTTATGTCTCTAATTTGCTAATTTTTTAATTGTTAAAACGAATAAATATTTAACTAGTTGGAAGTTTTCCATGTAAATAAATTTTAAAAATTAAAGTAGAAACGATTGGTGCTCCGAAGCAACATGGTGAGGCCTGTGGGTGTGATTGGATTGGACGGTGATGAAGTGATTTTCAGGTGAGAAAAGTGGGCCCCATGAGATCAATGGGCAATGATGTGGGGCCACTGCTGACCGTGATTCCCGGGCAGCTCCGCCACCATGGGAAGAGAGAGAGAGACAGATAGATGCTTTGTTATTGTAAGCTAATTCATCATAAAATTCCGTACGCAAAAAGCTTTTCTTTTTCTCCTTTCTTAATTATAATTTTTTCCTTGTGAGTTTTGTTTTTGTTTTCTTAAAATGGTTATTTTTTATTAATTTTATATTTTCTTTCATAAGGAAAAAAATGAAAAGAGGAAAGAACTACAAAAAAAAAACTAATAAAATCGATACTATTTTTATGTTAAATTAATCACACCTAATTTAAATCGAGATAATCTTTACTTTCGATTATACATATTCTTAATTTTTTTTATCAATTGATTGAATATGTCCATGTTTTCAATTTTTATTAATGATTAAACATGGATGATCGATTTAGAGTTTAAATAAAATATTTTATATTTGAAGTTCAATCGATCTTATACAAAAAATAAATAAATTAGAAAAAGATTAATAAAATGTGCACTTGCAATTACTTACATTTTCAATATCTTTGATGGTTTTTCGAGATGATCAAATTAAGTTATTTAAATATCTTCGATAATATTCTCTTCGACCCATTTTTTAAATATTTTATTTTAAAATTTATAAAAATAAAAAAAATATTTATGACTGAGTTGTCCTTACTCCCTTTTCTTTTTCCCTAGAGTGTTAAGTAATTTGGTCGGGTGGTTAGTGGACAAAGAAGAAACTGAGATTATGATCTCAAATACTGAGATTCCTTTGTAATCATCAAACTCTAAGATACTTTTTTTCCTAACTTATGTCATTCCCATAATCATAAGTGAAACCAATTAAAACAATTTAATTTTTCACAATAATAAATTCGGGTTTTAATCTAACGTATACGTAACGAAATAATTAATGAAGTGTAATTATTGTTAGTATATGGAACCTCAATAATTACAATCAATCTATTGAGGTGCTGTTAAAAAGCAAAAAAAGAGTTGACTAAAATGATTTATAATAATATTATTGAAAAAAAATGTAATTAAAATTAGTCAAATTTGTTGTGAGAAGGTGCATCTTGCAAACTTTTTACAATTTGTAAAAAAGATCATGATGAAGCTAGCCATTAAGATGGACTAAGAACACAAGTCAATGACATTCATCATTGAGAAAGGTGATCAGAGAATCAAATAGCATTTTATACTGCAATAGGAGAAGAAGGGGTGTAATTTTTCTTCTGATACTGCAATTTTCTAGTTGATCTAGAAATTAAACTCTCTTGTGTACTTATCATACATCATTTGGTTTTTTAGATCAAAATTTATGTGTATTGAAAACATGTATATTTAGATATATAATTGTATGTTTTTGTTTATGAATTTATTTACTTTTCGATACATTGAGAATTTAAGAGAGTTAGGAGAGACTCTAAACTCTTACAGGTAATAACGGTTAAATGTGGGTTATTTCTACTGTATTAGATTAAGACATTTCTTCTTCTCTGTGGACTAAGGCTGAATTAAGATTATGAATCAAGAGGCCTGGTAAGCTCAGTTCCAGCAGCAATGGCCATGGCAATTAAGATCCTCATTTGCCTATTTCTATCACCAACAGGGCTAGCTGGATTGGGTGGGGTGTTAAAGATAGCGGTGCAACCAGCTTGTGCTCTAGGTGTTGGCCTCTCGGACAACAACATGCTGTCATAATCTTTCAGAAAGAAAGCCGCTGCAGCTTCCTGGAAACCACCCATCACCAGGTGGTAAGCGTCTTGGCAGGTTGTGAGAGCCTTCTTGTCTGCTGGATCGGTCGCCTTCTTGAGGAGTCGAGCGATGAAACTGTGGGTGTTGGTCGCATGGCTGACGGCTTGCTCGATGGTTATTAGGGTCACAGCTGCCATATCTGCATGACGACCTTTCAGGTTTTGGTTGAAAGTGTTGTCGCAGAATGCATATTCCTCCATTCGTCGACAGATATGGTCTATTAGGTTTTGAGTCGCTTCGTCAGTCCAGGAAGGGTTGATGAAGAGGGAGGTGGCTAGCAAAGCAAGAACTAAACGATAGCATTGTGGAGAAGCCATATTGGGGGCGGTGAAGCCTGCAAAGAAGGCTGCAAAGAGCCAAAGAGGATTTGTGTATAGCTACTTCACCTGGAGAAGAGACAAGGAAATAAAAAATATATATGGAAAGTTATAAATTTATAATACAAGGTGGATTCTTCTTTCTATAAAATGCATGTATATTTGGTCTAAATATTAATGTAGAATTTTAGGAAAAAAATACAACTTGGTATGAAATGTACTGTAGAATCTTAAAAAAATCGAACATATTTCACTACAATCTTACATAGAATTCTTGAAAAATAATTTTTGATAAAAAAAATTGTTTAGGGCATTTACATTCCCCATGGGAGCAACCTACTAACTGTCTTAGAGCAATTAGAATCTTACAGGCAGGCCAAGTTCCATAAATCGATGGCTTATATAGAGCCATGCATGCTAAAAACAATTAAAACTAATTACAAGAGTTTTTTCAGCTACTAGAAGTGATATATATATATATAGTCAAATGGGGCTAGGCTAACAAGGTGATGGGAAGGACTGATCAATTCGTCTGAGTTCTTAGCCAACCTCAATCATTGTTGGCCTCTTTTCTTCATCCAAAGAGATGCATCTAAGGAGATGTGCTGCGAAATCCTGCAGCTGCTCCTGATCAATTACTTCATTTCTTATTCAACTATCGACAACATCAATGAGCTTTTCCACACAATGCCCTTGATCACCATCCGATTTATAATGCACCAATAGATAGCAAGCTGTGTCCCATCCACTTAAAAGCTCAATTCGAAGCATTCCAAACTGATAAACATCAGCCTTCTCTGTTAAATAACTTGTAGCCCAATTTTCAGGTGGAGTCAACCACTCTGTTCACCTTATAACATCCCCTTCTAGGTGTGATTGCCCTTCAGGAATAGATATACATAGTCGAAAGTCAATGGGTTTGGGAGCATTGTTCTGATCCAGTATGATGTTTGAGGATTTAATATCTCGATGGATAACTGGTCTAGAAAATGCAGTGTGAAGATATGCAAGAACGTTTGCTAAACCAATTGCAATTTTCAACCTGGATTTCCACGGCAGTAGTTGTACATCAGTACCAGAGATACATGTGGAGAAGATATTTGTGCCAGCAAATTCATACACTATAGTTGGTACTTCGGTCTCCAAACAGCATCCTATAACCTTGAAAACATTCTTGTGAACACTCATCTGTGATCCAATGGCAGTATCTTTGATTGCAAAATCAACCCATGGATCGCAATACTTCTTCACAAATATTGAACGGTCCTTTAGAGAGCCTTTGTACAATTGATAACCACCAACCTTCCACAAAAATCTGGCTTGTATCGTAGTTGGTAGTTGCTCTCAGAAGCTCTTTTGCTGAGAAATGACGGACAGGATTAGACCTGCCATTAGAGAAGGCAGTAAGCTCCTCTAATAAAGCCCCTCCATTTTTTGTGAAAAATGTCTGATTATCTTCATGTCTCTTCACTTCGAGACATGCAAACATCTTGCCTAAGAGTGGAACTTTATATTAATTATAAAAATAAGGTATTAAAGAACCATGGACAGTATCATGTAAAGGTAAAAGAAATTGAAATAAAAATGACTAAATCAACAGACTACAATGTAAATAAATATGTTTTCTTTCAATCTGTAGTATTCTTTACAAGACTTGTCCAAGCCAACACTAGAATTAGATCAACTTAAATATAGAAACAGAGGACTTCTTCTTTGAGGCCGGGGGGGGGGGGGGGGGGGAATCAGTGTTAAATTGGATTGAGTTAATCTGCAGAAATACTAAAAATGACTATGGGGCATGAAAGGGTACCTGTAAATGCTCAACTCAAGTGAAAATACAGTTGTGGAACCAAGGATGCAGAAAGAATTGGAGAAAGGAAAGTTGCAGGCTGCAGCAGATATAGATACAAGTCATACCAGGCATCAGTAAGGTTCCTCCATATATGAGAAGAAGTGCAAAGCTTTTGATTGAAATGGTCAACGTCATACCTGAAAAACTTCCATGAAGAGGCAGCATCGTTCTGACTTCTCTCTTCAGTCATTACTTAACTCTTCTACTCTAGATTTAACAATTGAATGACGCTAATTGATTTGGAGCTTTGATTTTAACTTTAATTTATAATAGTAAGCAATCAGATTTTATTATGTCTATTCCTTCAACTCCAACAAGCTAAACAATTAAAATAAGCCTCCCAGAAAATTCTAGAACAGTGAAAGAAGATTAAAGTATATTTAATACGATATTGATCTAGAAGTTCAAGAAAATACAATTCGTCCCAACATTATGTTTTTTTCAACTATTAACCTTATTTGTTGTGCTAATAATTTATTAAGCAAATTTGATACAAATTCCTCTAATAAACAAATTTGATAACAATAAATTGTTTAGGACATTCATTTGTGGCCAATCAAATAAATACAGAGAGTAAAATACATTCGAAGTCTTTGGCGTCTAGGAAGCCATGCACACAAATACAACTACAGCTTACAAGATTTTCTCAGCTGTTGAAAAATAGTATAGCCAAATGGGACTAGGCTAACAAGGTGATGGAAACGACTGATAAATTCGCCTGAGTTCTTTGCCAACCTCGATCATTGTTGGCCTCTTTTCTTCATCATAAGAGACACATCTATGGATAAGTGCTGTGAAATCCAGCAACAGCTCCTGATCAATTCCTTCATTTTTTATTCTACTATCGACACTATTACACAGAGATCCCTTGTATTGCTGGCTTTATATGCCTGATATAAGAAAGCTAGCTTCTGTCCAATTAAAAGCTCCATTAGAAGCATACCGAACTGATAAACATCAGTTTTCTCTGTTAAATAACGTGGAAACATATATTCAGGTGCATTATACCATATTGTCCCCTTAGAATCATCCTCTACATATGATTGCCCTTCAGGGATAGATAAACATATCCCAAAGTCTTACAGCTTGGGAACATTGTTCTGATCCAATATGATATTTGAGCAATCAATTTCTCGATGGATAACTGGTCTAGAAAATGCATTGTGGAGATACGCAACTGCATCTACTATACCTATTGCAATTTTCAATCTGCATTTCCAGGATAGTGGCTGAACATCAGCAGCAGAGATACATGGGGAGAGGATTTCTGTGCCAGCAAATTCATATACTATAGGTGGTATTTTGGTCTCTAGGCCTAAAACCTTTAAAACATTCTTGTGAACACTCATTTGTGATCCAATGGCAATATCTTTGAATGCAAAATCAAACCGTGGATCATCGCCATAGCAATACTTCTTCACAAAAATTGGACGGTCCTTTAGAGAACCTTTGTACAATGTATAACGACCTTTACGCACAAAAATCTGTCTTGCATCAAAGTTGTTTATTGCTCTTAGAAGCTCTTTTGCAGAGAAATGACGGATAGGATTAGATCTATCATTACAGAAGGCAATAATCTCCTCTAATAAATCCCCTCCATTTTTTGAGAAAAGTGTCTAATTATGTTCATGTCTCTTCTCTTTCAAACATGCTAACATTTTGCCTGAGAGTGAAATTATATATTACTTATACAAACAAGATAATAAAGAAGTACGGACAATACCATATAAAGGTAGAAGAAATTGAAATAAAAATGATGAAATCAATAGAAATCAAGCTAATCATAATCAAAAGGTAATAGAACAGTGATGTGGTAGTAGTAAGGACCCTGAATATATAGTTGGAAGCAAGAGAGTTTGAAACATTTACCCATTAGAAAAAAAAACAAAAATAAGAAAGCTAACCTAGATTTGCTTGAGTTCTTTTTTATGTTTATTATTATTATTATCGTTGTTGGATATATTTTGTATTGAGTAAAAATTTGCTTATAATTCATTATTCCTTGCAAGATTGTCAAAACTTCAAGTAAGGTTCTTGATAAGGAAAAAGCCCTATCTATATTTTTGACCCTTTTTAAGAATCTAAAGTTAGAGTCATAAATAAAGGATAACATAAAAAGAAAAAGACGTATTGAACTGATAAAGGTGAAATAACCTGCAGAAATACTAAACATGACTATGGGGCATGAAAGGGTACCTGCAAATGTTCAACTCAAAACTCTAGTGAAAATACAGCTGTTGGAACCAAGAATGCAGAAAGAATTGGAGAAAGGAAAGTTGCAGACTGCAGCAGATATAGATACAATTCATACCAGGCATCAGTAAGATTCCTCCATATATAAGAAGGAGTGCAAATCTGTGATTGAAATGGTCAAAGTCATACTCGGAAAACTTCCATTAAAAAAATAAGAGGCACCTTCGTTCTGACTTGTCTCTTCAATCCTTGCTTAATTCTTTGACTCAAGATTTAACAATTGAATGACGCTGATTGATTTGGAGCTTTAATTTTAACTTTACTTTATGAAAGGAAACAATAAGATTTTATTATGTCTATATGCCTTCAACTCCTAACAAGCTAAACAAGTAAACTAAGCCTTTGATGGAGCCTGGAAGATTTCCAATTAGTACATAAACCAATCTCCAATTCTAGGTAAGTCTATAATCTTTTGTTGAGAACTTGAAAAACTCAGCATTTGCTTTAAATGAAGCCTGCTGCCTCCACATATGAGGAAGGGATATTCAAGTGCACATTTATCCTGCCATGAATAATAGGATAGCAGAAGTAATTGCCTAGGCATTGAAAGGAGTCGATATCCAGCAGAAGAACCAATCTAAAACGAATAGATTTATATATCTGCCTTAGTTGGTCTATCCTCTTCTAGTTTTGAGGTGCATTAAGGCAACAGTTGTAAAAGACTGAATTTGTTGCTTTGCTGAGCTCCTCAGCAGAGAAAGTACGAATAGGATTACATTTACCATTACATGAGGCAATAAGCTTTTCTAAGAACATGCTTCCATTCTTCAGCAATGGTCCCTCATCTTTGGTTTGTGTCCTTCTTGTGAAACTCGAACACATCTTCCTTCCTTCTAAACCAATCAACTAAAAAATCAGATAAAAGAAAAAGCATGGCATACAGGGCAGAAAGATACAATAAGAGAGGCTAATACACATTGAATATCAAAGTCTTCAATCTGCAATGGAAGGTAGTTTGATTCTATTTGTTGTGATAAACAAAACTATGATTATTCAGATTAAAAGGCTGAAAAAAAAATTCTAGTAGTCCTGGTTTGGAAATCCAGGTTTTGTACTCAAACTTTAGTTGTGGTCCAACCCTTTTGCAACTCAACCACAGTGCTAAATTTAGCCAGAGTTTCATTTATGGTTCCCAGCAATACACAACATGTTCTACAGAGCAGTCAACGATAATTTCTACCTTGCTGCTACATTGATAAAAAATGAAATAAGCCGCAGAAATACTAAAAATCAATATGGGGCATGAAATGGTACCTGAAAATGTTCAACTGATCAAATCTCAAGTGAAATACATCTGTTGGAACCAAGGATGCAGAAAGGGGGTCTAGAAATGCCAGAAAGAATTGGAGAGAGGAAATTTGCAGGCTGCAGCAGATGCAGATATAGATATAAGTCATACCAGGCATCAACATCCGTATATGACAAGAAGTGCAAAGCTTTGACTGAAATAGTCATAGTCATACACGGAAAACTTCCATTAAAAAAAGAACAGGCAGCTTTGTTTGACTCTCTCTTCAATCATTGCCTAACTCTTTGACACAGATTCTAAAAATTTGAATGACGCTGATTGATTTTATTAAGTGTATTCCTTATTAAAATTGACTCAAACCTTTGAAATCCCTAAATCCCTCAACAAATGCAAGTCCAAAATTCTAGATACAGTTGGGGTAAGTATGGAGAGGACTACCCGTGTGGTATACTTGCAATAACAAATTGTTCACTTTTGTTCTTCTTTAATATTGGATTAAAAACTGTTTAATACTTCTTGGAAAACTTCTTTTTTCAATGAACAAATGAAGCATCACACTGCAGAAAACTTTAACAATTAATTAAATCAACAGAAGAATACACATTTGCAGGAGACAGCTTCTGCTAAAATGTATTCACAGTGCAGCTATTAAGCTAATAAAAAATTGTGTAGGACGTTTAGTAGTGGCCAATCAAATAAATACAAAGGGTACTTATTATAGGATTTCAGCATACTTTAGAATGCATTGACTTATTTCTCAATTTAAGTCACTTCATTTGTCTTGGTTGAGTATCTGCAAATGTTCTGCATAATGAACCTTGCTTGTATCCTTCTTTTAATCAGATGAAAGTTCCAACAGAGGAAAATTTAGAATTTTTTTACCATAACAGGCTTCTTCTCAAGCAACTTCAGCTGAAATTGTTATCCCTGTTCGAACAGATTTAAAACCTTGTTAACTAAAGAATGTTGATAATTAAAATCCTAAAATCACAGCCATATATTTGTTTGACTTTATTTACATATCACTTCCTTAGAGCAACAGAATCTTACGGGAGGGCTAAGTTTCATAAATCGATGGCTTAGAGTCTAGACACCCATGCATACAAATTCAACTACATCTTACAAGATTTTTTTCAACTGGGGATAGGCTAACAAGGTAATGGACAAGCCTGATCAATTTGCCGTAGTTCTTTGCCAACCTCGATCATTGTTGGCCTTTTTTCTTCTTCAAAAGAGATGCATCTAAGGCTAAGTGTTGCAAAATCCAACAACTGCTCCTGATCAATTCCTTCATTTTTTATTCTACTATCAACAGAGTTACTGAGCTTTTCAGCAGAAACCTTGCCAATATCCGTTATATCATGTTCCATCATAAAGTGAACTGCCTGCTGTCCAGTTAAAAGTTCAATTAGAAGCTTTCCAAACAGATAAACATCGGCCTTCTCTGTTAAATGACCTCTATCCCAATATTCAGGTGAAACCCACTCTGCTCTCCCTCTAATAGCATCCTTTACATGTGATTGCCCTTCAGGGATGGATATACATAGTCCAAAGTCAATGAGTTTGGGAACATTGTTCTGATCCAATACGATACTTGAGCAATGAATACTTCGATGGATAACTGGTCTAGAAAATGCAGTGTGGAGATATGCAACTGCATTTGCTATACCTACGGCAATTTTTAACCTGCATTTCCACGGCAGTGGTTCAACATTAGTAGCAGAGATACATGTAGAGAGGCTTTCTGTGCCAGCAAATTCATATACTATAATTGGTGTTTCGGTCTCCAAGCAGCACCCTAAAACCTTTAAAACATTCTTGTGAACACTCATTTGCGATCCGACGGCGATATCTTTGGCTGCAACATCACGCCATATGCGGTAATTGTGATACTTCTTTACAAAAATTGGACGGTAGTTTAGAGAGCCTTTGTACAATTTATAAAAACCACTTTGCAAAAACATTTGGTTTGCATCATAGTAGTTTGTTGCTGTCAGAAGCTCATTTGTACAGAAATGACGAATAGGATTAGATCTGCCATTACAGAAAGCAATAAGCTCTTCTAATAAAGCAGCTCCATTTTTTGTGAAAAATGTCTGGTTATCTTCATGTCTCTTCACTTTCAAACATGCAAACATCTTGCCTAAGAGTGCAGCAGAAATAGTAAAAAAATCACTATGGGGCATGAAATGATACCTGAAAATGTTCAACTGATCAAATCTCAAGTGAAAATACAGCTGTTGGAACCAGGAACGCAGAAAGGAAGTCCAGAAATGGCAGAAAGAATTAGAGAAAGGAAACTTGCAGGGTGCAGCAGATATAGATAGAAGAAGTCATACCAGGCACCAGCAAAATTCCTCCATATATTAGAACAAGTGCAATGCTTTGACTGAGAACGGTCAAAAGTCATGCACGGAAAACTTCCATTTAAAAAAGAACAGGCAGCTTTGTTTGACTTCCTCTCTTCAATCATGGCCTAACTCTTACGCTCAGAATTTAATGACATTGATTGATTTTGAGCTTCGAATTTAAGATCTTCTTTGTTTTTACATTTAGTTTACATATATTAGCAATGTAATTATGGTAAGCAATCAGATTTACATTAAGTCTATGCCTTCAACTCCAACAAGCTAAACAACGAAACTAAGCCTTCAGCGTGTGACATTCCACTTTTTGTTTTGTTTTATGCTTTGTAATTATCTGCTATGGTGTCAAATCTTTCCAGGTGATTGTTGTGTAACAGGTCCTCTTAAACCTGCCTTCCTTTTCTGGCGTTAGCCATTGATTGACGGAGCCTAGAGGATTACCCATTAGTACATAAATCTCCATCTCGAGAAGTCTATAAGCTTTTGTTGAAAGCTTGAAATTCTCTGGAAAACACCAAACATGCTAGAAAAATCCGAGAATTAACCTTTGCAAGGCCAACACAGATCAAAGTAAAAGAAATGCAAGTGCTTAGAGAGAAAGTTTATCAGATTTTTGCTGCTTCACAAGATAAATACTTCAAGGAAAATCTGAATGAACTCATGGTTAGGTGCTCTGTGAAGAAATGTGATAAAAAACTTAATAAGTGGGGCAGTTGGACATTCAATTCTGTTCCAGGTCGCAAAATCAGATAGCAAAGCAGTGACGAACCACCTTTGACTAGTGTTTTAAGAGCATCTCATATACTTATGAACAAAGAAATTTCCTTTTGCAAAGATAATCTGACAGAGCTAGAGCAAGGGAGTTAATGTACATTTTGTGCTGACCTCCAACATCTTGCACATCCACATTGTTTTATGTCAACTCACCGATGGATAGCAAAAGTAATTGCCTAGGCATTTAAAGGAGTCGGTATCCAGCAGAAGAACCAATTTAAAAAGAATAACCACATCAAGGAAAGATTAATGTACAAATAATAAACAAAGGACTTCAAGAATCATGTCAAAGTGCGATACATTGTTGAATTAAGAGTTGCATTGAAGACCCTGTAAGCCTTGTTGTCTGTCAAAGGCACATGCTTCACTGTTTTGGTACTGTGACAGTTGCTTACTGTCATGGTTAAAGTCTGTCATGCGCTTAATGCATACTTTGAATTGATGTTTAGAGCATTATAGTGTATAAGCCTTGTTTTCGCTGTGTTTTTAAAGCTTTCCATTGGACATATACTAAGATGAATGAACATCAGAATAGGATGCCTTCATTTCTATATACTGTCATATTCTCTTTCTGTGTTCTGTTTTTTGCATTAATGGCTGCAAGCCAAACCTTTGCTCCATCATCAAGTGTTCTTTTTCCGGTCAAAAGCTTCAGCAGACATAAGCCAAAACTATAAGTATCAACCTTCTCGTTGACATAACTTAAAAGGCATAATATCTAGTGTGTTATATCCTAACGCCTCTTGAAATTAGCTGGTACATGGTGTGTTGACTTATTTCTCAATTTGAGTCACTCTATTTTCTTGGTTGAATATCTGCAAATGTTCTGCAAAATGAACCTTGCTTTGTATCCTTCTTTCAATCAGATGAGAGTTCCAACAAAGCAATCTAGAATTTTAATACCATAACAGGCTTCTCAAGCTGCTTCAGCTGAAATTGTTATCTCTGTTCAAATAGATTGAAACAACTTGTAAACTAATGAAGCAACCCACTAACTTTCTTAGAACAAAAGAAGCTTACAGGCAGGCTAAGTTTCATAAATCAATGGCTTAGAGTCTAGAGGAGCCATGCATATAAATACAACTACATTTTACAAGATTTTTGTCGGCTACTACTGAGAAATAGTATAGCCAAATGGGGTTATGCTAACACGGTGATGGAAAAGACTGATCAATTCGCTTGAGTTCTTTGGCAACCTCGACCATTGTTGGCCTCTCTTCTTCGTCAGAAGAGATGCATCTAAAGAAAAGTGTTGTACAATCCTGCAACTGCTTCAGAGCAAATCCTTCATTTCTTATTCTACTATCGATAGCATTCTTGAGGTTTTCAATACCATGCCTCGCTAAAATGTAACCAGCATTCTGTCCACTTAAAAGCTGAATTGGAAACATTCCAAACATATAAACATCATACTTCTCTGTTAAATAACCTCTATCCTTATATTCAGGTGTAAGATTGAGTATTCTCCATAGTACAAGATCATCAATTACATGTGTTTGTCCTTTGGGAATAGATATACATAGTCCAAAGTCAATGAGTTTGGGAACATTGTTTTGATCCAATAGGATATTTGAGCATTTAATATCTCGATGGATAACTGGTCTAGAAAATGCAGTGTGGAGATATGCAACTGCACTTGCTATACCTGTTGCTATTTTCAACCTGCATTTCCATGGTAGTGGCTCATCATTAGTAGCAGAGATGCATGTGGAGAGGATTTTTGAGCCAGCAAATTCATATACTATAATTGGTTTTCTTGTCTCTAAGCAGCAACCTAAAACCTTTAAAACATTCTTGTGAACACTCATTTGTGATCCGATGGCAATATCTGTGTAAGGGTTTCTCCCTAAAAAACTCCATTCAGAGTTATACTTCTTCACTAAACTTGGACGGTCTTTTAGAAAGCCTTTGTACAATTTATAACCAACATCTTCCACAAAAATCTGGCGTGCTCATAGTCGTTTGTTGCTCTCATAAGCTCTTTTGCAGAGAAATGACGGATAGGATTAGATCTGCCATTACATAAGGCGATGACCTCCTCTAATAGAACCCCTCCATTTTTTATAAAAAATTTCTGTTTCTCTTCTTCTTCATCTTCATGTCTCTTCACTTTCAAACATGTAAACATCTTGCCTAAGAGTGGAACTTTACATTAATTATACAAACATGATAGTAAATAAGTACGTAGAACATCATGTAAAGATAAAATAAAATAAATTAAAAAAAATGATAAAATCAACAGATTGTAATGTAAATAAATATTTCTTTTCTAACTGAGATAACCTATTATTTCTATTTTATTTCTTTTGCTGCTTTCTAAGGAAAAAAAACTATGTTTCAATTTGATGCATTAGCAGTTAAACTGATCATAAGCTAACAGATAGCTGATACTGTAAAAGTAAGGATTCAGGATCCAGAATATCTAGTTGGAAGCCAGAGAGTTTGAAACATTTATCCATAAAAAAAAACAAACAAAAAGGACATATGAACATGAGTATTAAATTGGATTGAGTTAATCAAGGTTATTAGTTAATATTAAGAATGAAAACATGAAGGGAAGAAGAGAAATGCACCTGGGAAGTTTGAATAATAAATCGAGATGAAAGGAAGCACAAGATCCAATAACTCAGAGAAATAATCTTCCAAATTGAACCAAATTTGATGCAATGAAAACCTGTAGCAGTTTTCTTTGCCTGCACAGATACGAGTCTTCCAGGTCAACAGACAAATATCCCACCAGTAGTTTTACGCTTGAGATAAAATGTGAAGTCATGACATAAAGTAAGGTCACAGGAAGTTTCCATCACAAAGCTTGGCAGCTTCCTCGCGCTTTCTCTTCAGTAATTGCATGATTTTTTAGTCCTTCAACATATTGGAAACCAATAAAAGAATATAACCTTTTTTTTTTTTTTACAAATCAAAGAATAAATTTAGTGGCATAAATTGATATATTTCAAGATTTTCTTTTATTTTTTAAACCTATAATAAATCATGTACCATTGTTTTGAACCATCCATGAAAGCTCGCTAGAGTGGGCTAGGCCTCTCAATGCTTTATGTTGTAGTTTTGTATAAGCCATCGAGGCTTTGGGCTTTCAGCCCATCTTAAGAAAGCTCATGAACCTCCCGTGTTCCAGTTAAACAACCTACCAAGGGTCAATGATGGGCAAGCTCACAAGTTAACAGGGTTACTACTTAGAAACAAGAAATGGAAAACAAAATCCATAATTCTTATAAGCTAAAAGAAACTTGAATTTATAGAGATTGAATGCCAGTGACTTCTAGAAAATTCTTATCAGTGCTTTGATATCCAATAGCAGAAAATAGAATCAGGGTTAATGTTACTTTTTGAGTCATCATGGACGCTGGTGAGAAATGAAATGAAAAGGTCTGGTCTTGTAGAACAATTCTAAGTCAAGAGAATCAGCAAACTGTGCTTAAATTGATCAAATGTAGAGCAATCTGAATGATTTATGTTCCACTCAAAATCTCACAATCATTCAATTAATATGATAAATTATATAAAAAAAGGGTCCTCAATGACTTGAATTCAACTCTGAGCTTTCTGCTGTTTCCAAGCTGCTGCAAAAAGGTAAGCTGCTAGTGATTGGCCGTTGGAATTTCCATTTTGAATCTCTTCAGTAGATGTTTCCGAAATGTCTCATCAACCCAATGTGTAATTTGTGCCACAATCAGTGGAGAGCCATGTCGAATGAAAGTTTTTTGAAGGGCAGTGAAAAGAAAGTAAGTGGCGTATCAAATGGTTGATGTTGAGATAGGCACAGGCCTGTCTGCAAGAAGACAAGTCAAGAATAGTCAATTGAAAAGAAAAGGCCAAAAAAAAGTCTGATGAACAAGATAATGACTAGAGAGTAATGTATAAACTGAAAATGTAACTCATCAAACCTGCCGAAATAATTTGTTGTGCAAAGGACTACAGAACTGTCAATGAGAGTGCAGCAGAACGCAGCTTCACTCCATCATCATCCCACTTGGACTGTGGAGCAGTTGCTCCAGCAATAACAGCCTGCATCCAAAGCTAGTTGATTAGATATACAGCATGAGAATGATAAATATATAAGAATTGGTGCATTAAAATCTCTAGTAAAAATTGTGATCCTGAAAATTAAGTTTACAGGTCCGATGTCCATAGGAGACATCCTGATGCTGGGCCAAAAGCATTCAGCCTTAAGCTTACCCTTCATGCATCATCTGGAGGCAAAAGTACCATGCTATATGTTGGCTTATCTCTTGACAAGAAAAGAACAATTTTAGCTTAATTATGGAAATGAATAACACTCAGATTAACAATCAACAGTATTCATTAACAAACCTTTCCACTGTTGACAGTGGCCACCAGTGCAATGTGCTGCTCATCTCTTCCAAATTCATAGAAATAGTAAGTCCTGTGATCAATTGAGCATTTCGAAAGCATACATCAGACACAGAGACAAAGATAGTACATTTGACACTAAATAAACATGCTTTCAATAACTTTTCTCCCCGGTTATATTCATTATCCTTTGTAACTTTTTAGTGCAATATGCAGAATCTCATCTGTCATGTTTGGTGCATCCTTCCAAAAGGCAGATCTGCATTCCTTTCCATTTCCATCTGTGTGAATTCTGAGAAACACTGCCTTATAACAGTAGTGGGGACTTGGTTGTGTTTATGTGTAATCTACAGTCTGTTATTCCCTTGATTGCTTTTACTTACTGAAAAGCGTAACTGTTCAAGTAGTATCCTTTTAACTAATTGAATTAATTATTAATGGTTTATGGTAGTACTGGGATGCTTGAAACTATAACTTACTTGAAACCTTCATCTTCCTTTATCTTTATGGTTCGGGCATTATAAAGAGTTGCGCCACCTGCCATTGCACCATTGCTAGAATTGAAGACCAATAGTAAAGATGACAGAAGTCAAGAAGAGAGCTAGTGGTCATTTATTCCTACATAATAATCGATAGACAGAAGTTTTCACTTTTTATGGAACTGAATTCAACCTGGGACCAAGCATTTAGTTATAACCAACCTGGGACAAAGATTCTAGCTGCCTCCTTTATGGAACCTAAATCAGTAATGTCTTGGGCCTGTTCAAGTAAGAAAAGATCATTTAAGTTCTCTAATAGTTGAAACAGATTAATCCAAAAGATAGAATAACATTGCAAACATTACATGGTATAATCTAATAAGTTGAAATCGATCTATAACCACGAGACTTGTTTTTTCCTTTGCAAATTTGAACACTGCAGATATTCCTAACATTACAACAATTCAGAAATGCTCTTGAAGCTAATCCAGCTATAATACTAAACATCATGACTCAAACCTCTAGGAAGGTGATTTTGAGTTGATTCGTCCGGCGAATGACAACACTCAAAACCTCAGATCTGCACATGCCAACATGACAACAAATCAAATACAAGCTGAGAAATGGGAAGTTTCACAGAACTAAACTTTTTTCTGTGCATGCTTTCATCCATAAACTAGTCTTAGGGAGCATAATCTGCACATCTGATCATACAGAAAACACAAAAAATGAACATGAACATCAAGGATAAAACTGAATACCCATCAGTAGACGCAAATCGTGCAGCAAAAGTTCTGGGCTTTGCTTTGTCCCCGTACAGAGATGCTCCAGCATTAAAATCCTACAAAGATAGAGCAAATGACAAAGTTTATCGGCAAAAACTCTATTATCTTTAAGAATATCGATCGTAATTAACTCCAATAATTATTCTCCAGTAACAACTGAATTTTGGTAAATGAGTTTTGAAGCATCTCTTTTTGCACCTTAATGCCATGCATAGACAGCCAACATATAGAATGGAGTAGATATTTAGCCAGAACGAAGTATCAAATAGCAAAAACCATCAACACCACAGGTAAAAATTGGATTTTGGACTATGATTCTGAGGGAGAACTAGAATGTAGCCTATTAGCAACCAAAATAATGTCACGAAATGGAAGCACACTTTAGATTCTACCATTATGTTTTGAAATTGGGGAAAAAAACCAAACCCAGACAAAGATAAAGAACACCCTCATTCCTTATGTTTTGAAATTGCAGAGAACAAGTAATTAGAGATTTCATTCTAAATGTTTTTAGGGGACTAATTAAGTGCATTAAACTTAAAAAAAAATTACATATTTGATAAACAGAAGGCAGCAGAACAACACAATCCAATTAAAAAGGCATGCTAAATACAAGATTTTTAATCAGATGAACATGTATACCTCAGGCTCCATGATGTCCTCAAACTCAGGAGGAACCCTGATGGCAAAACCATCACCATAGAACTGGAACCAAGATTTGGTGTTTGCAATGTTCAAAGCCGGCTTGGAAGTTGTAGAAGGTTCAGCTAAAGATTGTGGAACTGGGTTTTGCGGGGCCCAAAGAATGATGCATAAGGAAGTAGAATTAATGATGAATTGTCTCCTAATATTGAGAGTTTTAAGGACAGATGTTGGAACTGGAGGGTTGAGAGAGGTAAGTTTTGGGTTTTGAGGAGGCTTTGGAGGGTGTAGAGACAAGGAGAGAAGAAGGGCCATGAGGGAGGGAAGATAAAAGTTCATGGTTGTTTACAGACTAGTAGATAATGTGGGATAGTCAACTTATGGTAGTTATGTCCCATATTTTTTCACTTATGGGAGGGCATTGTGGTCATATTGAAGCATTATATAAAAAATATTTGACTATGTCTATTTACTTTTAAAATATAATAAATATTTGACCCTAAACCCTTGAGATTTAAAAATATAAAAAATTATTGCATAATTAACATACATTACAACAGAGATATGAAAGCATCACTAGGGCTACGCTGAAGAGTTCGCTGTAAAGAAAGGAATTTATACGGCGCAGTTGCTGGGTTTTGAAACACTTATCCTTAGATGCATCTCTTCTGAGGAAGAAAATTGAACGAGGTTGTCCAACAACTCAGGCGAATTGATCAGTCTTTTCCGTCACCTTCTTAGCCTAGCTTTGGCTAATATTATTTCTAGCAGCTGAAGTTCTTTTTTTTAATGGAAGTTTTCCGTGTATGACTTTGACTATTTCAATCAAAGCTTTGCCCTTCTTTTCACATATGGATGCTGATGCCTGGCATGACTTGTTTATATATCTGCATCGGCTGCAGCCTGTAAGTTTCCTCTCCCCAATTCTTTCTGCCATTTCTGGACTCCCTGTCTGCATCCTTGGTTCCAACAGCTGTATTTTCAATTGAGATTTGATCAGTTGAACATTTGCAGGTACCATTTCGTGCCCCATATTGATTTTTAGTATTTTTGCAGGTTATTTCATTTTTATCAATGTAGCAGCAAGGTAGAAATTATCGTTGGCTGCTCTGTAAAACATATTGTATATTTTTGGGAACCATGAATAAAACTCTGGCTAAATTTAGCACTGTGTTTGAGTTGCAAATGGCTTGGACCACAACTAAAGTTTGAGTACAAAACCTGGATTTCTAAACCAGGACTACTAGAATTTTGTTTCCACTCTTTTAATCTGAATAATCATGGTTTTGTTAATCACAACAAATAGAATCAAATTACTTTCCATTGCAGATTGAAGACTTTGATATTCAATGTGTATTAGCCTCTCTTATTATATCTTTCTGCCCTGTATGCCATGCTTTTTCTTTATCTGATTTTTTAGTTGATTGGTTTAGAAGGAAGGGAAGATGTTTTCGATTTTCACAAGAAGGACACAAACCAAAGATGAGGGACCATTGTTAAAGAATGGAAGCATGTTATTGGAAAAGCTTATTGCCTCTTGTAATGGTAAATGTAATCCTATTCGTACTTTCTCCGCTGAGGAACTGAGCAAAGCAACGAACGGTTTCAATGTTGAACAAGAAATTTCAAGGTATGTTCATTTCGTGTTATACAAAGGTTTTCTGGACGGCCGTGAAATTTCTGTTAAAAGGTATGAAATTAGGGAAAGTAAATATCTTGAAACGGCTATTACAGATATTGTTATTGGCTCACAGATGAGTGTTCATAAGAATGTTCTAAAGCTCATTGGATGCTGCTTAGAGACTCAAAATCCACTTCTTGTTTATGAATTTGGTGGTGAAAAAACTCTCAAGAAATATATCTTGGATGTTCATGAGGGGCAGCCCGAGCCCTTAACATGGAAATCTAGAATAAGAATCGCAATGGATATTGCTAATGCAGTTGCATATCTCCATACTGCTTTAGCCAGACCCATTATTCACCGAGGTCTTTCACTGATATCAATAGTGTTGGATTCAAAGCATGTTGCTAAGCTTAGTGAGTTCTCACTCTCCATAGCCATTCCAGAGGGCAAATCCCATGTAGAAGATGCTATCTCAGGGATAACGGGGTATATGGCACCAGAAGTTTGGAAAGGTTCAAAAATAAATGAAAAGGCTGATGTTTATAGTTTTGGCAGACTCTTGTTTGAGCTTTTGACAGGAAGAAACAATGTTCCTGAATATTATGCTGCAGAGGATGCCATTGTAGAAGAATTTGTGCAGTCCTATGTTGAAAGCAATCGGTTAATTGAAATTGTGGATCAAAATATTTCAAGTGAAGGAATCAATCGTGATGAATTGGTAGCTTTTGCAAAGATAGCACTTAGTTGCACTGAGGAAAATCCAGAAGACCGGCCAACCATAACTGATGTTGCAAAACAGCTAAGGCAACTTCATAAAGCTTCTCCATGTATTACATAGATACATTGATTGATGTTTAGCTTAATAGCTGAATAACTTCATTGAGAAAATCACAATGAATTCTCAGCAGCTACTGTAGCAATACTTGTTTTCAATCTGTTGTAGGACAAAAAGTCATGCAATTACTGTAGAGAAAGGAATAAACTGCTGCAGATTTTCATTGCATCAAATTTGGTTCAATCTGGAAGATGATTTCTCTGAGTAATTGGATCTTGATTTACTACTCAAACTTGCCAGGTGCAATTCTCTTCTTCCCTTCCTGTTTTCATTTTTGCATTTCAGCTACTTACTTCGCTTTTATCAGTGCAATACATCTTTTTATTTTTGTTTGGACTCATGTTCTTATATTGACTAGCCTTGATTATTCAATCCAATTTAAAACTCGTGTTCATATATCCATTCCATTGGATTCAACAAAATTCCAAGTAGATGATTGTTGTAGTTTACATGCTCAATGGCTATAGTGAGGCTTTCATATCTCTGCTGTATTGTATATTAATTAATTCAATAATTTTTTTTATATTTTTTAAATTTCAAGGGTAGGTCAATTTATTACACTGTAAAAATATGCATTCATTAATTTTAGGGAATGACTGATGAGTAGAATATTTTCGATTAAAATTTAACTATGCATAATATACTTGAATTTGATTAAAAATTACAAATAAATAAATATGAGAATCTAATTATTAATATTTATAAAAAAACTTAAATTTGATTTTAAAATAAGAAATTAAAAATAATATTTATGAATATTATTGATAAAAATTAAATTAATAAATTTATAAATTAAAATTTAAAATTATATTTATAATCATTAATAAATTTTAATACGTATTATATAAATGATTAATAATTATATGCTAGATATAATAATGGCAAACTAGAGTTGAAACGAAATAAAATTATAAATTCTTATATAATAATAATAGAATGGAAAATAATCTACAAAAGTCAGGTTGGCTCTTAAGTCTCAACCTCCTTAGAAATTTAAAAATAGATCAGAACAAAAAACAAAACTTGAAATAATTAATTAACCAAAATCCCTTAATTGGACTTTTTCTTTAAAAAAAAAAACACATTTTACTTTTTATTCCTCCTTTTTATTCTTTTCCTCAGCAGTTTCAAGGATTTTAGCATCTTCTTCCTCAGTCTCCTCTTCCTCGACAGTTTTTTCCTCAATCTCCTTTTCCTCAACAGTTTCAAGGGTTTTAGCATCTTTTTCCTCAATCTCCTCTTTCTTGGCAATTTCTTCCTCAATCTCCTCTTCTTCAGCAATTTCAAGGGTTTTAGCATCTTCTTCCTCAATCTTCTTTTCCTTGGCAGCTGCAAGGGCTTCTATCAAGCTTTCCAAGCAAGCTGTTGGATCTTTCCCACTCTGCTGTGTAGCAAATGCTCAAAAACATCTACCGGAGTCATGTTTACTTCTTCCAACAAGTTTCCAATTTTTTCAAAGAGAAGATGTGAGTCAAGGTTCAAATAATTCTTTGCCAACACCTTAAACCCTCCTAAAGCGCAATAAGATAATTCGATATGCATATCCATTCTTCCCCTTCGGATCAAAATTGGATCAAGTTTGTCGACATGATTGGTCGTAAACACAATAATCCTTTCTCCAGTACAAGCAGACCAAATTCAATCGACAAAATTTAAAAATCATGATAATGTAACTTTACTTTTACTTTTATGTTTATTATCAGAATCAGAATCAGAATCATCTTCTTTGTTTTTACGTTTTTGCGTAATATCAAGTAAACAATATATATCCTCAACCACAAAAATACCTTTCCATGATGAGTTAATTAAAAGAGATTTTAAATGGGCATTGTCTTTAACTGTGGTTAACTCAAGATCATATATATCATAACCCAAAAAATTAAACATGACCAAAATCAAAGTAGACTTACTAGTTCCTGGAGGACCATATAACAAATAACCGCGTTTTCAAGCCTTGCCAATCTTAGAGTAATACTTTTTTCCCTCACTGAATGCTATAAGATTATTGATGATCTCTTTTTTCTTCTCAGGATCCATAGCAAAAGAATCAAAACTTGCAGGATGTTCCAACAATGTGTAATCCAACCATCGTCATAATTCGTATAAAGCTTTCGTTGCCTCCTCTTTTTCTTTATAGCTTTACCTTCTTGTAAAACATGATTTAAGTATCGCTCCATGATGATATCTCGATCTTTAGGATGAAACACAAGAGTGTAATAATTCTTATCATCAAGAGCTCGACTATATATTATTTCCTTCTCAGGGGAATGTTTTCCTTTATACCACGTAACCTTGATGCCTTCAAACTCATATTCAATATCCTCATAGTGGTCTGAAGAAAATAAAAGAGGTGCCTTTCTCTTGTAAGATTCTGCTTTCAACCTGGTTACTCGTGCAGTAGATTTAGAGCTAAGGTAGTATTCAATAGCGGTATATATGCATCGCTACGATGGCAAAGGCCAGAAGTGAACTCGTTAAATGTGATGTGAATGCTAGGAAAGAAATAGTTCTTCAATCTCTCTTGCCAAAGCTCAATGTGTTCTGTCAAATAATCAAGAACCAATTCCGAAATTGTTTCGCGGAAAAGCATTAGGCTGGTGAGAACATCAGCCACTATTCCTTGCCCAAATATCATCTTGCCTAAGGATTTTCTTTTTGTTATTGCTAAGATGAGAAGAGAAAGCTTTTTAAAAAAGAAAAACTAAAGAAGATAATAGACAATTGACATAACCTTTATGAGTCGAAGCTATATATATTGAAAGGTTTCTTGTACAAGTTTCACTCCACTTTGAGTTTCCTAGTTTTTGTTGAATTTTGTTTCAGTTTTCTGGTTGCATTTTTTTTATAAACTCAATTAATTCTCCTTGATTCAAGTTTGACCCCATTTATAATATCCTAGTTTTGGTTAGATTTTTTTTTATAAATTGAATTAATTCTCTTGATTTTCTTCTTTTATAAAGTGAATTAATTCTGCATGTATAAAAAAAAGACTGGGAAAAAATGTAAATTAAAAAAAAATCAAAGGAAAAGGTAGGTAGCGCGGAGTATGCTATAGACATCTATTGGTAAAAAGTGATCTTTACAGCTATGGAGTTGTAGTGCTTGAGTTACTAACTGGAAGGATGCTTGTAGATATGTGACAACCATCAGGGCAGGAGAACCTTGTCACTTGGGCGAGGCCAATTATGAGAGACAAAGACCGGCTGTAAGAGCTTGCTGATCTAAGGCTTGGAGGGAAGTCCCCGAAGGAAGATTAATTTTATACTAGTTTGCACAACTGCAGCTGTTTGTGTTGCTCCTGAGGCAAGTCCAAGGCCCACAATGGATGGAGTGGTTCAGTCATTAAAAATGGTGCAGCGTGTTACAAAATATCAGGATTCAATGTTAACCATTTCCATCAACCGGCCCAACTAAAGACAGTCCTCCACTACTTCTGAGTTTGATGAGACATCGTCAATGTTCTCTTCGAGTCCTCACTCTGGTCTAAGTGCCTTTGACAATGACAACTTTTCGCGGACAGCAGTTTCCTCTGAAGATCTTCATGAAGGACGATGAACACTTTGAAGAGAGATATAATCAACTGGAAGCCTTGCTTCAGTTGGAAGCTCATCACAGCCCAAAACACCAGTGAGAAATTTTCTCAATAGGAAGTGGTAAATTTGAAATAGGATTTTCAAAGGTGTCATAGATTTTGTGATTTGGATAGATGGTGATGGGTGCTTCTTGTTGTCCCAATTGTTGCTAAGTTTTCCCCCATGCAGTGGTTGATGAAATTTTGTACATATGCCTTGTAGTTTGTTCAATTGCATTAGCTTTCGATTTCGAGGGTTTATATTAAACTTTTCTTTATGGGTTCAAAAAACAAATTCTGCATGGATTGGGCTTTAATTCCTTTCTGTAATGACAGGAACATCCCACTCACTAATTTGGAGCTTAATAAATAATTGCAATGCTTGATTTAAATTTAAGCACTCTTAATTACCTCTAAGACTTGGAATAACTTTGATTGTAGTGGATTGGAATAGGACTTTGTTAATCTATCTTGTTTTTGAATCAATTAATTACCAAATTATTAAGGAAGCTGCCTAGCCTTGGTGATGGAAACTTCTTGTGACCCAAGTTTATATCATGACTTTGCATTTTATCTCAAATATAAAACTACTGGTGGGATATTTGTCTGTTGACCTGGAAGACTTGTATATGTGCAAGCAACAAGAACGAAAGGGCGGATTACTATGCTAAAATGGGGGATGATAGAACAAATAAATTGTTATGTGTTTATCCTTGATTGTGTGGATATGACAGTGTGTATGGGGGAACACCTTCACTTATGTTTTGAGGGTATGGTATTATGATTCTGCTTCCTTTGGGGATAATCTATTATACGTTGTCTGTGATTTCCAATGCTAAAGGGAGTTTAGACCTTATCCTCTTGTCAACTGAAAGCAATGAAGAGTGCATGGAGATGTAAGAGGGGAAAACAACCCAGCAGGTTATCTTTGCTTCTCTCACTTGTTCTGCATTTGAGAGACGCTATGCTAGACATCTGGTCTGGCTTTTTTTCAATGTGTAATGTTTGTTTTCCTTTGTTAACATGGCCTCCATGATTAGGGAGTTTTTGTTACAGGGGATGTATAGTTCACAGGGTATTGACCTTGGTTGTGTTTTTGTAAGTCAATCAATCAACAGTTTTTTGACTGTTAAATCTCAGCTGAATACGGTCTTTTTTGTATGTAAAAGAGTTCTTCTTTCTGCAATGAATCAAAGTTAACTTTCAGAAAAAAAAAAAAAAGGTTTTCATTGCATCAATTTTGGTTCAGTTTGGAAGATTCTTTCTCGGAGTTATTGGATCTTGTGCTTCCTCCCTCTCCCTCCCAGGTGCATGTTTTTATTTTTGTTCTTTCAGCTACTTATAATTTCACTTCTATCAGTTCATTACATCTCATGTTCATATATTCTAACCTTGATTAACTCAATCCAATTTAACACTAATTTTTTCTTTTTGGAATGGCTTTTGTACTGTGTATTAATATAAAGTTGCACTCTTAGGCAAGATGTTTGCATGTCTGAAAGCAAAAAGGCATGAAGATGGAGTTGTTCAGACATTTTTTACCAAAAAAAAATGGAGGGCGTTTATTAGAGGAGATTATGGCCTTATGTAATGGCAAATCTAATCCTATCCGTCATTTTTCTGCAAACGAGCTTTGCGAGCAACAAACTGTTATGAAACACATCAGATTTTTGTGAAAGATTGTGGTTATAAATTGTACAAAGGCTCTCTAAAGGACCTTCCAATTTTTGTGAAGGAGTATGAGACTAATTCTAGATGGAGTTTTCCTGCAGCCAACCCTGAAAAAGATACTAGTGAATACTCTACTCATCAGTCATTCCTTAAAATTAAGGGATGCGTATTTGATATTAATCAAATCTTTGGTTATCAATTTGTTATTCATTAGAATGATATTGCAGGTTTGTGTTTAGGTGCAAATGGTTTTATCATACACGTACAAACCTGAACCAGAAAGTTCTAGTGTTGTACATCCCAATAAAATGTTCTTATTGGATAGTGGAGCTCAATATGTATTGATGGACCAACTGACATAACAAGGACAGTACATTTTGGTGAAACAATTGCCAGACAAAGAAAAAAGAATGTTTCATCCAAGTTCTAAAGATGTTGCTTCTGTTTTGATCTATACTTGTTGGCAACATAGGAGCCCCGTATATGAACTACAAACTAAATGTTAGTTGGTCTACAGCCATGCACTGGAAACGATTTGAACAACATGGAGATTAAAGGATAAAAGTTAAATTATGAGAAACCCCTCTACCTACTGTTGGAAAAGGTTGTTCATTGACTTTTAATTAAGCCCAATAATGGGTGTTCTATGATCTTTTCATTAAAGAATGTATTCGTCTTACAAGTTTTTCAACCAGTAGCCAGCATCCAAGAATTAATACAAAGATTTACGCCTTCTGTAACGACCCAAGTCCAACTACTGATCCAGCAGCTTTTTAAGATTTACGCCTTTTGTAACGACCCAAGCCACTCAAGTCCCACCACTGACCCAACATCATTTTGGGCCTAAACCACGTGGCTTAAGTTCAAGTTTCAGCATCATTTTGGGCCTAAACCACGTAACTTAAGTTCAAGTTTATTACAATTTCACCTACTCAAATCCTTGATGTCTTCATCAATGCCATACATTGCATCTACGGGACTAAGATCTCACTAAGTTTATTACAATTCTACCCACTCAAATCCTTGATGTCCTCATCAAGGCCACACATTACATCCATGAGACTAAGATCTCACCAAGTTTATTACAATCCCACCCACTCAAATTCTTGATGTTCTCATCAAGGCCACACATTACATCCATGGGACCAAATCTCACCAGAGCAATGTAAAAGTTCACATCAGACTGGTGCAGGCTCTGATATCATTTGTAACAATTCAAGTCCAACCACTAACCCAACAGCTTTTTGGGCCTAAACCACGTGACCTTCAAAAGCTTAAGCTCAAATTGTTAATAGTAGTGGGCTTGAATTGTTATATAGGTCTTAACAATCACATTCACATCAGATGTGGGATGTTGGGTATTATACATTCAAAAAAAAAAATAGCCAACATCCAAGAATATGTGATGTCTAACATATCCAACATCTGTTTTTTGAAAAAACAAGAATCCAATTTATAGAAAGCTATTCCACCACTAGAAGAAGCACAATATTCTCCTCACTCTATTCCAGAGGTGAATGTTTTTTGTTCCCCTCTACATGAAATTTCTCAAAAAAAAAAAAAAAAAGAAAGCCAACATCCAAAAATGTATGATGTCTAACATATCCATCCTCTCTTTTATGAAGAAACAAGAATCCAGTTTATAGAAAACTATGAGGTGAACGTTTTTGGTTCCCCTATAGCTGAAATTTCTTTAAAAGAAAAAAACAAAAGAAAACCACGAGAAGTGGGCAAAAGTAGCTCACACTTTTTTTTCTCCTTTTGCCATTTCCTTAGCTGCCATTTTACATTTCCTGGTGCCTTGAGCCTTCTTGCACAGCTCTGCGGTGTGTCTATTCTGATAGCTGTCCTTTATTCTCGTGAAATTAGAGAAGCAATGCCTACAAGTCTTGACAATGGTATCGTTGTGCTTCGTTCTCTTGCTCTTAAGGTCACCTTTCTCATTTATCCTTGTTGGTTCTTTCTTCCCTTTCTTCTTAGATTGCGTTGAATAAGCACCTTTGGATGATGCTAATTTGGACGAGAAGCTTTTCTTGCCTTTTGACCCTGCCATGTCAATCTTGGAGTTTAGCAGGTGGAATCTTGAGAGAGAGAATTGTTGATGTATAATATGTCAACTCAGGGCCAGTATGATCTTTAACAAATTAATAATATAGTGCTTTCATAAATGGGCTTGAGGCGTAAGACGTTTTTAAGAATAGTTCTCTTTATAATTTTATCTGTTTTTAGCCAAAAGAAAAAAAATTGGACAAAATTGTCCTTAATGAAATCGACTCATTCGCTAGGCTCTGTGCCTCAACCCGAAACCTTTTAACGGGTCAAGTATATTTAGGTTTACGCCTCAAACTGACTCATATTTTTTGAACCTTCCTCACCAGACTATTCATTTATGGAGTATTTCTTACCAAAAAGAAAAACGTTTAAACATTTTGAGCATTTTGAAGTAATTTTTTTATATACGAAGAAACGTATGAGCGTTTTGAGCATTTTTAAATATTTTAGAGTGATTTTTGATATATGAAGAAAAACTTTCGAACATTTTGAGCATTCATATTTATTAACTATGTTGTTAAATGGAATATGGTATATCGTTTGAAGTTGTTGATCACCATCCAATCCTTGTACGGTGTAAGGATTTCTCACCATTGCTCCAAGCTACAAAGAATTTCAGATTTGAAAAAGCATGGATAACTCATCCTAATTTTGTTGATTTTCTTAAGACAAAATGGAGCTTTGCAGAAAAAGACATGACTTTTACTGTGAGAGGACTAGCCGAAAATTTGCAGCAGTGGAGTCTAGAGAACTTTGGAGATATATATAAAAAGAAAAGGACGTCACTGGCGCGTCTCAAGGGAATATAAAAGCAACTTGATGCAGAACGTAACAATTACCTTCAGCATTTAGAAATTACTCTAATTGAGGAGTATAATCTTGCGCTCTATCAAGAAGAGATTATTTGGCAACAAAAGGTTCCATTGGATTGGCTCAAATATGGGGATAGCAATTCAAAGTTTTAGCATGCACTTGTGAAAAATAGACAAAGGAAGAAAAAGAAAGCTGCACTTTGAAGAGAGGATGGATCGTGCTACATAGATCCTAAAGAACTAGAGGAGATGGTTGTTAATTTCTTCAAACAGTTGAATGCGAATCACGGGGTTTGGGTTTCTTTACCTATGTCGTCAAATTGGAGATTAAATGATGATCAAATTTCAGATTTAACCAAGGCGATATCTAGTGAAGAAAGTCAACATGCCTTATATGACATAAATCCAAGGAAAAGCCCGTGCTATGATGGTTTCCCAGCAAACATTTTTCAGAAGAACTGGAAATATATTACTGTTGATTTGGTTAATTTTGTCTAGATTGCTTATGCTGTAGGTTCGGTTCCGCCAACTTTAGATCATACATTGATTACCCTTATCCCCAAAGTTGAAAGTCTAGAGAAAATCACTCAATTTCGACCTATCAACTTGTGCTCAGTTTCACTGAAATTATTTATCAAAATATTGGTTGATCAGTTGAGACCGATGCTTGAGGGATTAGTCGGAAGATCACAAAGTAGCTTCATTCCGAAAAGGCAAGCTATAAACAATGTTATTGTGGTGCAAGAGGCCATCCATACTGATAACTCTATTTTATAGAGTTATTTAGTCTTAATTTTCAATGTATTTTGTCTAGGTTCTTGATATTTAATTTAAATATTAAGAGTTTTTTTTTTAGTCATCTATTTTATTTAATTATATTGGGTTGCACCTGAGCATTTGATTTATTGGTGTGCATAATCTCATTACTTAAAGAATAGAATTCGAATCCCCTTTTCTCTAATTACAAAAATAAAAATATATTGGGTTCAATTGTGTTAATTTTTTTGATCATGTTTTATTTTAAGTTTAGTTCTTATTTAAGTTAAGTTTTATGTTTTTGTAGGTGTGCTTTGAAAAGAAGACTTATTTTGTGAAGAAGATGTATTTTTGATGTAGACTTTAACTACACAAATTGCAGTATTTCAAGCATATCTTTCATTACAGAATTCCAATTAATATGATTCTTAAACCATTGGAAGTTAAGAGGTAAAGCTATAACTTTCATGTTTACCACTTTGTTCAATTCAGCTTAGAAAGTAGTCAAAAATCATGTTGAAATCAAAACAGCATAGCGGAATCTGATTAAGCAATAACGAGCTTTGAGTGCCGCGGCCACTATGGGACTAGCTCTGTGGTGCCCCGATTGGGAAGTATGCCTCAAGGTGTGTTGGAGACTCAGTGCCACGGCCACCAAGCACTCAGTGCTGTGACGCCCGATGGAAAACCTTGTAAAAAAATATATAGTGCACAACGCCACGGCTTCCAAACAAGGAAGGCCGCAGCACCCAATGAATAAAGAAGAGTTTGTGGGTTGTTTGACTTCTATTTGGTGTTGGACTCGAGCACTATTTAATTTTCCCTTGAGAAGCACGAAAAAGGAAGAATTAAGGTAGGTTTTTCGAAGAAAAAGAGACATTGAAGCTAGCATCATTGCTGCGTAAATAATTTTGTTCTGTCGGATGGGGAATGGGATTAAAATAGTTTGGTGAACTACCTTCCTTCAGAAGAATTAACGTTATTGTCGGAGACCATTGTCCACAAAATTCTTCAGCCACAGACATGCCACACTGGGCTCTCCCATCGTCTGGACAGTTTACAGTTGCCTCGGCTTATGAATATTTGAGAAAACAAGAGACTTTACATCTTAACAGCATTTCAGGTACTTGGCAATGGGCATGGAGATGGAATGGACCCGAAAGGATCCGTATGTTTTTACTTCAATGCCTGCATAACCGCCTGCTTGCAAACCAGGAGAGGCTTCGAAGGCACCTATCCAATGATTTGATATGCAGGCAATGTAACTTGGAAGAAGAATCAATGCTCCATGCACTTAGAGATTGTCGGTTAGCAAACAAAGTTTGGTTAAGAATCCTACCATCAGATGCACAATTTTTTTTTTTTAGCTGCTCTACAATGGACTGGTTGATGTTTAATCTAAGTGACTCTTAAACTGAAACGAATGGAGCAGCATGGGCAATGATACTTGGCGTGACTTGCTGGTTTCTCTAGAAATGGAGAAACTTAATTATTTTCAAAAATGAAACCGTTAATATAGAACGAAGTTTGACTTTAATCTACAGTATGGTCTCAACTATAGACAATGGAGGTTCAGTTTGCATAAAAAATGGGAGCTTTCAACAGAATTGTCTAACAGAGGTGTTAAAATGGTGGGCTCCTCCAACCACGGATTGGATAGTACTAAGTACTGATGGACCATATCAGAAATCAACCAAGCAAGCAGCGGCTGGTGGTGTTCTGAGAGATTCACTCGGCCAATGGAGGGGAGGCTATACAATGAGACTCCGGCGTTGTACAGCATATTGGGCTGAACTTTGGGGAGAATGTAGAGGATTAAAACATGCTTGGGACTTGGGTTTTCGAAGGATAGTTCTTCAAGTGGACAGTAAAATAGTAGTCCAGGCTCGTCTCAATTAGTTCACCCGTGTTCCAATTCTGACCTGATTCAAGCCATTCATGGTTTGATTTAACGACAATGGGAGGTTCAAATAATCCATATCTTCCCTGAAGGCAAGAGAGTAGCGGATTTCATGGCCAATGAAGGTTTTACTATATATTTCAAATAATTTGGTAGCTTATAATAGTTCCCCAGATAAGGTAAAAACCCTTTTATTTCATGATGTAATCGGAATTTGTTTCTCTCGTTCGATTAGGCAATAAAATTCTCGCATTTTTTTAAAAAAAATTACGGATCTGTAATCTTATTAATACCCTTAGACCATAACATATGTGAATAAGCAGTCTTTCATCCAGGTCACCCTCCCCAAGCAATGCTGCTTTAGCAAAAACCATTCCATTTATTTAAAGATCATGCATTGGTTAAAACAAAAATTTAATGAAAGTTTCAAACAAGAAAACATGCCAATGTTTTGTTAATTAATTATTGAATGTTTTATTACGTGATATTAAATTTGAATTCAATGGAATAATACATTTTGGGTCGATTTTTTTTATTATTTCAATTTCTTTTTATTTGTAGCACAAAAAGAAAAAAAAAATCTGCATGAATCAATGATTGTCCATGGAAGGAGCCTTTATTAAATTGAAAATGTGGACCGTCAGTCCAATGAATATCCAACCTGAATGCATGCTTTTGAAAATGATAATACTATCATCAAACATAGGTAGGATTTATTCGATACAATTTAGTAGCGTGAGTTGAATTCAGGCACCACCAAACCTATATAGAAAGAGAGAGTATTCCATTCTTTGAGTGTTTTTTCTTAATTTGAAAGCAAATTCTATATCATTCAGCAATAATATATCGGGCAAGCATGTGACAAGGAAATTAATACTACTACTATATCATCCACGTTCCTATTGGGCTAATAATAACACAAGTAGCATCATAATTGCCTGGACCTCGTAGGAATATGAGCCTTATATGCCTAGATTTTATGTTGGGAAGGTTGAGACTTCCGAGGCAACTTTATTTTTTATAGTTTAATTTCAGTTCTATAATTATTAAGTAACGATTTTTAGTTTTATTTTATTTCTACCCTCTTTGTTTTTCGTTACTATATACTAGTGTATAATTATACTTAAAATTTACTAATAATTAATATAACACTTACTAAAATTTATTAATTGTTTTAAACTTTAATTTATTAATTTAAATAAATAAAAATTAATTGTTCCAAGAGTAACCTCATGCTAATGAAAATGAATATATACAAGATTACAAAGATTATCTTATAAAAATAACATCATGTACTTCATTTTGGAAATGTGCATTTTTGCAATCTTTAACTTATATGTTGAATCAATGAATAATGTGTCAAAGTGATTGTATAGTCCTAAACAAGTGGAACAACTATTTCACGCAAATGGCATTGGAAGTAACTAAAAAAAGTGATAAGTTTCATGAATTACTTTCACGCATATGGCATTTGAAGTAACTAAGAACAAGTGACCGGTACATAAGTTATTTTCATTTTGTGATGTTCTGGAGAGTTCTTGAGTAACTGCTTCCTCTAGCTTTATAGAGTTTTAACAATTCATTTTAGGCAGAACAAGATTTTCTTGAACTAGTGCAAAAATATTTTCACTCTTAACTTATTACTCTAGATATTCTCTCACAAATTCTCTTTTAAATAGTCTTTTCTCCACCATATTCATAATCTTGCTCTACTACTTTGACAATTCCACGCTCCTATTCTTTACCTATTCTCAACTTTACTCTACCATTCACTTATTCACTTCCACCTACAACAACACTTGATACATCAGGAATTGGTTTAATCTTTCTCTCCACTGCCTCCAATAGATTTTTTACTTAGTTATGTTTTACCATTTTTCTCTTGAAAGAATTAAATTAGTTTTATTCAAATATTTAACCATCTTTTTTGAAAATTGATACATTGAGCATGGCATCAGCTGAAGTAATTAACTCAAAAACACATCTTGTCTATTGTAAACTGAAAGTGGAATCCTTTAGGAGAAAGACGTCTCTTCTATTAACGACTATGAGGACATTGAAGGTGAGTTTGAAGATGTCAAAATTACATGGTACTAGGAAATTTCCCTTGAGAAGAAGATAATATATAGTCATCTTTTTGATAATAAAAATTATTATGCTCTCATCTTTCACCCCAAATACCAAGAAATCATAGTGGTGCGATATTTGAACCATGTAAGACAAAGCCATAAAGAAAAAGAAGAGGCAACGAAAGCTTTATATGAATTGTGATGATGATTTCTTGGATTACACATGATTGGAATATCCCTAAAGCTTTGATTCTTTTGTCACGGATCTTGAGGAGAAGGAAGAGATAATCAATGGTCTTATCACATTCAACCGAGGAAAAGAATATTACTCAAAGATTGGCAAGGCTTGGAAACGTGGTTATTCATTGTATGGTATAGAAAAAGGATGATTGTGTTTACTACCAATTGTCACGCCCCAAATTCAACGATTTGGGACATAACAGACACCATGAGACAAATCCCATAAGCATAAGGCAACAATATCATACTAAACTAAATCTAATATCTCCAACATCTGCTGTATTAGCAGTGTTGGATTCACTTGTATCCTCTCCAAAAGATGATTAATTTCAAGCCAAGTCAAGATGCTGTCAAATAAGAAGTAGATCGTAATGAAGATATGATCTGCAGTGCTCTGCACGCAATTGTATCCTTGAATTGAATAAGTAGGGAGATTGCAGCTTTAAGTTCAAGAACCTGATGAGTGAAATTTCAAAATCCCCAACACTATGGGACAAGTACTACTCCATCAGGAACAAGTGAGAGATATGTAGAGTAGTTTTGGATTATCTCAAGAGGGGAACTATTGTTTTTGTGATAGCTACAAGCCTACAGGAATAGATGAGCTCAAATGGTAATGGGGCTAAAATTGCAAGTGGCAAGGTTTATTGCTCCTGTGGTTGTATGAAAATGGAAAAAGGTTGAAAATTTTTAAATTTTGATTGGAAAAATCCTCAATACTAAAGAAAGATATTTATTGGATATGGGTTTCCATTCATGTATAAGTCCAAGTGCATTGTCTTAATCTTCTTCCATGGATTTAACTTTCATGCTCTCACCCTTTTAAATTTATTATTGTTAAGTGAAATGAAAGAGATACATGCACCATTTTAAATTTTAAAAAAAAAGTATCCAATGTCTCTTTAAAATTTACACTTTACAAAAATTTCCAAATATAATAAAAGTTACAAATACAAAGTCCTCATTTCGCTAACATTTTGTTACAAACTTAAATTAAATACTCACATCAAAATTTATAAATATGCAAGGGCAAATGTTAATCTTGCTAACCAAAACTCCTGTTAAGCAAATATAATTCTCAAACATGCAAAAATGTCAAAGCCTGTAAAAATGATGAAAATTAAAGAAATGAGTACAACTACTCAGCAAGTAATCAACATCCTCTCAATTAGATTAACAATGCTTCAAAACATTTAGGCCAAAATTATCAATAATCATATAGCTATCAAAACAAAAGTTAGGTAAACACATCATAAACACGTTTTCTCCAAAATCGTATTTTCATATAATAGAAGTAACTATTACTAATTCAATATTCTATTTAGTAAATTAAATTTATTAATTCAGTTATTAGTATATTAATTAATTTAATTATTTTAAAAATTAAATAATATTATTTATTTATTTATTTAATTGTTTACTAATACATTATTTATTTACTTAATTAAGTTGTTGATACATTAATTAATTTATTTTTAAAAAAATTAATTATTATTATTTATTTATTAATACATTATTTTAACTAATTACTTAAATTAAATTAATAATTTAATTATTTTTCAAATTATATAATAATACTAATTTTATTAATTGTTTACTAAAATATTTTTATTATTTTATTAATTAAATTATTCCATTAATTCTGGTATATATGCTACATCAGGTGAAACTCACAATTTAACTTTTTCTTTAAAAAATTACGCAATTTTATTACTTAATGCCAATCTTAGACTTTATGGTTACAAAGGAAGGAAATAAACACAGAAAAGCATAACTCCAAAGCTCAAAATATCCAATTTTGAGATAAGGCACCTCCCTCTTCCCTTTCCATTGCAGCCACCATCTGAATAAAATCTTCTTTAGAATTCTTAAATGCCAAACCTAACACATTATTCGTATCCAAAAGTAAAATATTGATCCAAATCTTTTACAAATTCATCAAGGTCTTTCCTTTGCCCATTTATTGTTCCGTAAAACCCTACCCTCTACTGTTTGACAATTTGTTTTTGTTGCAACATTTCTTGCCTCTAAGTCTCCCTCCGGCATGAATCATAATCTGCAATTTATCATCTGTAATTCAATCTCATCTTTCTTTTTCAACCGCAAACAAGTTCAAGATCTCTACACCTGCGTCATTTTCATCAGATACCGTAAGAACAAATGAACAAGTAGGGGTCTGTGTTGTGTTTATGGATAGAACCAATGTATCATCTGAATTAGTCCTTCTATGTTAATTGTGTCCCATATTTTATTAGTTACAGGAGGGCGTTGTGGTCATTTTAGTGAAAGTGGAAACGAATATGTCACCCGATAAGCTATTTGGAACGGTCCTGGCAAATCATGAATAGACCAAGGTACCCTTTGTTTATCTACATGGCTGAGAGACAATATCCTCCAGAGAAAATATGGCCAACCAATCCAAAACAGGACAAAATCCAAACCACTCAAGCATACTGAGCTCAACAGAAACCAGAGACACATGGTGAAAAAATCTTTCATTTCTGTCTTTTAATTCTTTCAAAAAAATAAAATTCATTTCTCTCCTATCCACCAGCTGGTGACCAGTTAACAATGGAAACCATTCTCTCTTCTCACTCTCTCTCTCCGATCCTGAATCCAAAAGCATCCACTTCTAAGAGCCTTTTGTCACCTTCAATTCAACCAAGATCAGCTTCTCTCCCTCTCTCAAAACCCTTTACTTGTGCCCTCAAGAAACAAACTTCTCAATCACTAAAACCATCTTTGGCAGAACCCAAAACTTGGTTTGTTCATGCACAGCGGGGACTAGCGGCTCTAGCTATCTCTTTAGCACTCAATTTTTCTCCAGTCTTGCACACTGGCAATGCATGGGCATCAGAATTTGATGTAATCAATGAAGGGCCACCCAAGGACTCCTATGTGTTTGATGATGCTAATGTGCTTAGTAGAGTGACAAAATCTGATTTGAGGCAGCTTTTATCTGATTTGGAGTCAAGGAAGACCTTCCACATTAACTTTGTTACTGTTAGAAAGCTCACAGTAAGATCTTGTTTTGATGAATTGACTTTTACTTGGATATTACCCTTTTGTTGGTTTGTTATTGTTTGTTTTCTGAAACCAAGTAAAATGAAGAAGAACAAATGAAAGCTCTATGCAATTCTTGAAGCTGATTAGTTCATTTGACCTGGTTGTTTACCAGGAATCATAACATTATGGCTTCCTTTTGTTTTCCTTTTTGAGAGTTTCTTAGTAAACAGTGGGAATGTAGGACTGCTTTTAAACCTGTGTAACAGATGCAAAGTTTGAGATTTGATTGCAGAGCAAAGCTGATGCTTTTGAGTATGCTGACCAAGTTTTGGAGCGTTGGTATCCCACACTTGAAGAGGGTAACAATAAAGGTATTGTTGTGCTTGTTACAAGTCAAAAAGAAGGGGCAGTCACAGGGGGACCTGCATTTATTGAAGCTGTTGGAGAAAAAATTCTGGATGCTACTGTATCAGAAAACCTTCCTGGTAAGTATTTCTTTTATTTTCGTAACTAAAACCAAAATCGAAAACCTTCTTATAAAGATTAGTTCTAGAGGCACCTCGTAGCTTGAAGAGGGTACAAACACTTAAATACTCAGTTTCAATCTAGTATACCATCGATGTAAGATTCATAGCTCCTTTTGGGACCGTGACATCCTCCCCGGTCTAATGAGGATTTACTGTCCTTAGTGGCACATCGTTTCGTAACCTAGAACCGGCTCTTATAAATGAACTTATTTGATTGCTTTGCGAATCATTTTATTGCTTTCCCAGCAATTGACCATCAATGGTATAGCTTAGGCTGAGAGATCAAACAAACCACTAGGAGAGAGAAGAGGGTTTCGTTTCTTTAGCTGCGGTTATACTGATCATACTGTTTTCTTAATTTGCAGTTTTGGCCACGGATGAGAAGTACAACGAAGCAATTTACAGCAGTGCCAAAAGGCTAGTTGCTGCCATTGATGGGCTCCCAGATCCTGGTGGCCCCAAGTTTAAGGAAAATAAGAAGGAGTCCAATTTCAAATCCAGGGAAGAGACAGAAGAGAAACGAGGACAGTTCAGTCTCGTGGTTGGAGGTTTGTTGGTGATTGCTTTTGTTGTTCCCATGGCACAATACTATGCTTATGTCTCCAAGAAGTAAAAGCATAATCTGTATTATAGGATTTGTGATTTGTCTTTCAAATCCCCTTTATACGATCCATCATGTTAAAAGATGGTTGATGAGAACCTTGCAATCCAAGAAACTAGTACAGATTTTTGGTTCTCATTCGGAAAACCAAAACTGGAATGATGTTTAGTCTAAGGTTGTATACTTAGTTGGTGCTCGGAAGAAGTTGTATTATAGCACATGATCTACTTCTATGATCTGCATAAATTGAAATTCTTAGGATCACAGATCAAACGAAGCAAGTAAGCTCGTACTATACAGAGAGAGCTGTCGAACGTTTCGTTTATGAATGAACAATTTGAACTGCATTTCATCGCACACACACACGCACATACACACTCTACACATATATAGTACCTTTGAGTCAATAGGACAAGTTAATTGGAAGGGTTCAATATCTGGAACTGGACTTCCAGTCATGAATTTATAATTCTTTACAGTAAGTTTTTTGATCAATAATACTTGCAATGACTGCTAGAAGTCAAATAAAAAATAGAGTTACCAGCAAAGGGCAAATTAAGTCTTCAGAACTTGAGACTGAGAAGGAATGGCATTTTGTTCGAGAAGGGTGGATCGGAGTACTTTCCGGTGAGTATTTGTGTTGAAACGTACTGATTTGCAGCTTCTGTGTAATGAATTCCATCCCAATTCACATATTCAGAACTATCATTACATGCTTTGGCTGTCATTGAGGTTCCATTGATGACTTTTGTTTTCCCACAAGCAATTCGGCTGTCATAATTCAAAGGTCCGCCTCCATATCCACAGCAAGCCATTATAGGCTGCTCAAATCCTGCAAAATGTTAAAGCACTCAAATCATTTTCTATTCCATACTTGTAGCCCTCATTTACCTGTTATTGCAATCTCATCATAGAAAGTACATCATACTCACCGAGTTTAGAATAATTTGCTATAAGGTTGGATTTTATTGTGTAGATGTCAACGTATGTGAAGTTCGAATCTGTATATTGGCCCTGCAATTTTTTGCAAAGGGCATGGAGCTGCAGATTGAAGACTTTAGCAGCTTGGTTATGCTTGCTGACGCACCCTAGCTCATCAAGGCTAGATGCATCAGTTCCAAATTTGGCAACATTTTGAGCTAAGCATCCAAGAGGTCCAGTGTTATGAATCCAAAAATTTCTAGCCCCTTGATCATATAGTTTCTACAATGGAAACCAAAGAATTTCAAGGATTAGGATGCTCATCGTGATAACGAAATGTGGCCCTCAACGCAGAGGCTTGCATAGAAACCTTGAAGATGTTAAACAAATAACTAAATAAAGTCCTGACGTAATAGGTAGTTTAGTGTTCTCGAAGCTGACCTTTACTCCAGTTTCAAATTCTATCATGACTGAAGGAATTAGGGCAAGTATTTGATCATAAGTTTTAGAATAAAAGGCACCAGCAAGATCATTCTGGCCTATATCGATCATGTAGAGCCCCTTCTGGAAAGAATCTTCTGTTGGAAGGTACTTCCCAAGTTTTTTACCTGCAATTAAATGGAAAAGGCGGGTGTATCAATTAAGATTTCTTAACTGCTATTGATGAAAAATGCTCGCAATTAAAAAAAATATTAAAAATAAATGCATCAGTGCCAATAAAGATGACTGCATTTCTCTAGAAGATGATCGATGAGTTGACCTTTAGCTAGCAATTCAAGAACCCGAGCCTTGAACCGGAAAAACTGAGCCACTTGAACTCCCAAAGAAAACGGACTGACAGCATTTGCAGTAGGTGGCAGTATAGTTGATCCTGCAGCTGCAAAATTGCACCCCTTGCGGAAACTTGGTGTGCCAATTGAATCCAGGTAAGCATTTAGAAATGGCAGATCCATTGCATCCACTGCAACACATATATCAATGAGCAAAGAACTATATCAAAAAGATCAAAAGAAGGGCCATAAAGTATGCAAAAGAGCAAGAAACCCAGAAGTTTCTCCTAGAAAAAACAGAGGAAACAGAGAGACCAGGTGATATACAAATTTGCAGGGGGTGAAGCAGAATCATGATGAACAAAACTGCATATGCAACAGAAAGTCTAAATGCCGATGCAATTAGTGAAAATAGTCAGAAAGTTTAACTGAGAAAATCAATGATGAGGCGGCCATCGCAGTATCTCCCGGACGGTGTTTGGAAGTAACTTTGGCCGTGAGGTGGTTCAAGGCTCTCGATTCCGGCAGCAACCAGCTCACCCGTATCAGAATTAGAATCACCAAAGTTGAAAATAGCAGGGTATTTGAAGGTAATGGAATTGGTTAGAGGCAAGAAGATGAACAACAAGGCAAAAAAGATTTGGAGAATGTAAGCCTTGGGAGCCATGGTTGCCAGCACCACAGCAGGATCACAAGGGCTTGTAGCTTACACTTTTTTTATGTCTTTTTTTTATGTTTGTTGCCAACTATAAATAATAATTGGTTTGGTAGGTCGTATGTGTCCCAGCCGTTGGGAGTTTGCTTTCAATTGTGGTAAGCAAAAAAATTGCCAAAACGAGCACCAAAAACAAAGCGCACTTCTTTTTGTATTCTAGTAAACTAGCGGGTTGGAATGCCCTATTCTCACATGCTCCCATACTTTGTTAACTTTTTGTCCAATAATCACCACAAATGAATGATAATGCAATTATTGTTAAGAATTTGATGGATAATAATTTTACTTATAAAAAAATTTTATTCATAAAACCTAAAAAATAAAGAGTTAAATTAATTAGATATATTTATAAATTAAAACACTATATGACTTTAATAATTTAAATCTGACTGCGAGCAAACCAATCAATTAGTTATTAAATATTACATTATTAGTTTTTAGACACTGTGTCACTGATTTTTAGATATTACAAGACTAGTTTTTAGACATTGCATGACTTAATCATTACATTTTTTGTTTTTAATTACTTAAAAATCAATCACGTAATACTTTACTAATCAATCACGTAATGCTTTACTTACCAGTCACGTAATGTCATATTAACCAGTCACGTAATACTTAACAATCAATCACGAAATTTGTAAAAATTAATAACATAATACCTAAAATCTAGTCACACAATACTCAAAAACCGATTACGTAATACCTAAAGACTATTGAATTTTATTAACAAAATCAACAATTTCAAACAATACATCATATTGAAAATGCTCAAAATGCTCAAACGTTTTCTTCATGTATCAAAAATCACTTCAAAAAATATAAAAATACTCAAAACGCTCAAATGTTTATTTCGTGTATCAAAAATCATTTCAAAATGCTCAAAATGTTTAAAAGTTTTTCTTTCTGATAAGAAATAATAGTCTAACAAAAAAAACTCAAAAGATATAAATCAGTATAAAGCATAAACCAACCAACGCATATGAGTCGATTTCATTAAAAAAAATTTTATCTAAAATTAATTTTTCTCGATTAAAATTAATTAAAATTATAAAAAAATTTATTTTTAAAAACACTTTATATACTAAGGATATTTTTTAAAAGAACCCTAAAAAATACTAACAAACTTTTGAAAATTGTGTATAGCATAAGAGATCAGCTTTGCTCCTATAAATCTTTATTCAAAAGCATCAACTCCATTTACCAGTTACCATGTGACTAGGCTGACTAATTTGTATTGAAGAATTGCCCAAAAACAGTAAAAAGTATGCCACAGACATGGAAATTGAACCCCATATTTAGAAAAGGTACTTTAGAAATTCTTCCAAGAAGTTAAAAATGCTCCCTTTTTTTTTCTTGGTTAAGACCACATGACCATGGGACTAATTGAATATATATGAAAGGGACTGCCTCCATGAACATGGAAATCTAAATGCAATGTAAAGCATAATTTATATATGAATATAGCTTAAAAAGTTGGGATGAGAGCATTTACTTAGGAAATCAATGATGAGCCGGCCATCACAAAATCTCCCTGTTGGAGCCTTGAAGTAAGCCTGGCCATTGGGGAGTTCCAGGAAGTCCCCAAGCGCAGCAACAAGTTCACCCGTGTCAGAGTTTGAATCACCAAAGTTGAAAACAACCGGGAAATTGAAGTCAACAGAGCTTGCTGTAGAGAAAACGATGGCAAACAAGGTTACGATTTGGATAACAGAGGTGATGTTAGCCATGGTTCGGGAGTGATAACCTTGTTGGCCCAAAACTTACAAGCACCGAGACAAGGTTTGCAATGATGAGGAGAGAAAACTGGTTTTTTGATTGTTTATATGGGCAATGGGAAGAGTTTGCTTTGAAGCCAAGTGGGGGGGAAGAGTCAAAAAGCAAAGTTTTTGCTGCCCAGGTTTTGCTTTCATTCCTGTAATCCTGCTGTCTTATGTCAAGCAAAGGACAAAAAAGCATTGTTCTAAAACAGACCCCCGTGAGCACTTGGAAACATACAAAGTACAGGGATCATTGTGCTTTAAGACTATAATTTTAATTTCAGTGCAATCCTGAGGTTGTTTCGGGGAAAGCATGTGGCAGGGAAATGAGCACCATTATTCTGCAAGCAAAAGTGATGAATTTCCCTTCCACGGGTGGCATAAAGCATTTTTACTTGGACTCCTGTTTTATCCACGTTTGTACTCCATTACTTTTCTTATACCTCTAGCTCCAATATTCTTGATCAGCAAAATAGCTTTGTTTTGCTTTTGGGGCAATCGAGGGGTCATCCTCCTCTCATACCCTCTTACAAAAAAGGTCGGACCCCAGACTTGTTCCATGGGTTTGCCAAGTTCTTTTTACCTCTCGAAGATGTACACGACCGTCTAGCCCGAGACTTACCACCCCAAACAATATCACCCATTGCACAGTTCGACAGGTTTTAAAAAACCTTCTGACACCTTCAACCCCCCCCGTGCGCCTTCTTCACACCTTTCAAAGCTGGGTCCCGTTGGCTGACTCAAAACAAAATGTTGGCAGTTTCACAGCAGCACGATTTCACGGGTTGTGATCTTATCTTACCACAGGAATTCCAAGAAGAGGATTGGACTTATCTTAGCTCCTGCCAGGAGTTCCAACGCAGCCATAGAGAACTATGCAGAAATGTATTATTCTGTATAGAGACGCACCAATTCAATAGCATATTAGCATGACAATTCGATTTCAACAACTAATGGAGCAACAGTAAGATTTTAGGAGCAACAGTAAGATTTTAGTATGCAATGCCCATCAGTCGTCGTACACATGCAATAATTGTACTTAATATAAGCAGTGAAATTGTCTTATAATGCAATCCACAAGCGCATTAGGATCCTACGAGAAGCTTTAGCATGGAATATGAAGTATGGCATTAAATCCTGATGCTGTTATACCAAAAACTTACAACCCAAGAAATCAGCGACCAAGGAATAGGGTTCAGATATCGGTTCGTAAGTAAGTCCTGGATGCTAATAGCTAAATCATACAACTCGTTGGATAAAAGGAGCCGAGAAAGCCTAGAATCTTATGAAGAAAACCTGCATTTTCTCCACGCAAAGCATCAAGCTGTTCAGCAGCTGCAAGTCTTTCCTTGAGAGCCTTGTTCTCTCTCTGAAGCTGCGAAGATGGTAGGCTCAGCTATTACGTGAGAAACGACGTCAAAACTAAACAAATGCAAGTCTTTCCTTGATCATATTATCAATGTTGTATTCTGATTGTTCTAATACTTTGGGCAAGAACTAGAGCATAACTCACTGAATGTTCCAATCAAATGCAAAAGTGATTTAGATTTTTCTTTCTTTTTTCATTTTAGAGCCAGATGCTATCATCACGAGAGTTAAAAGAGGGCATATAAACTTAATAAAGAACACCATTCTACTTTTATACCTTTTTCATTTTTTTCCCTTACTCTCTAGTAAAAGACAATAAATATTTAGTGAAAATTATTACCATCTCAACAGTAAATTTGAGCTCTTGCACGGCTTGTATTAAAGAAGAAATGGTTTGTTGAGCAACATCTTGATAGGCTGATTCCAAGTATTCTGTTGAACCAAAATCGATAAATAGTCCTGCCTGAATGAATAATTCCTCAAGTAACTCCACATCTTCAGCATCGAGTCTCTCACTCATCTAAACAAGTAGAAACCATCTTAGAAAGTGACATGAATATTTCATCTACAGGATGTCAGAACATAAAACTAACCTTTTTGAGAATTATATCAAACGACTCATCTCTAGTTGCAGAACAAGCTCCATTCTTCTTAAGATATTTCTCTTCATTGCCCTTAACAAATGCTGAGGCCTTTATATGCTTTGCCCTGCCATGAAAGTTATACCCAAGAAGTTGAATGAAAGGATTGGTTGATGCCAGCATTCAAAATTTCAAGGATATCAATTATTAGATAGTCATCTTCTATCCATATAACTAATGGTATTCATCTTGAAGTTTGTGGTTTTTAAACAAAGGTTGAATCCTTTTCTTTTTGTTTTAAAAAAGTACTTTTCTACAAAGAGAACTGAAGTCAGCATTTTTATTGACAAGATAATAATGCCCTTCTCTTTGAAACATTGAAAAGGATGAAATTAGGCTTTCCCTAATGCTTAAACCTTGGGTTAAAACAGGTATAAAAGCATGGTCCATCAGAGGTTAGATTTCAGGTTCATGAACCTTGCACCAAAACGAAGAGTAGACAGGCTTTCTGATGCATTGAAAGTACTTGGTGAGCAACAACAAAGTAATGCAGTGCGAGAGCTTCCCCCCTGCAAATTTAATATGAAAACCAATAGATCATCAAACTGATTGGAATTGGATGACAATACAGAGAGGTGGACTTAGGAGGCAGAGAACTAACAAGAGCATCTTGCAAGATTCGAGTGAGCTTGGAATCACGATAAGGAATGTGGTTTGCTTTGGCTGGTGAACCACATGTCAGTGCATTTATCACGTTACCTAATGCTGAGAGAGACTTGTTGATAGTTTTAGCTTCTTCAAGAACTCTTCCTTCTGCCCCGGTTTTCTCTACTTTCTCTGACCCCGCCAGGTCCACAAGAATTAATTTTCCAGATTTCACCCTGACCACATTGCGAAATTTAAAGATCAACTCATTCAAAGCCTTGAACGTAGTAAGGATAAGCTATACCTCTTCTCAGTGGTTGACTCTTGGTTGAGCGTGAACAAGTAAACACAATGACTCCTGCTGCTTGCCATGTTCATTTCTATCTATGTTTAAGTTCTAAAACAAATTCTGAAGACAAGTTTTTCAAAAGGAAAGGTGATGATTGTACATTCTGTAACTGAAGTTTTACTTTTGTTTGATTCAGAAATTAATAAAAAGATATAAAAACAGGAAATAAAAAAGGATACGGGTCTCTCCAATTGCTCTGTTAGCTATCCCACTCTAAAATTTCAGTCCAATATCAGAAACAATATTTGTATGAATGAAACAAGTAATAAAAAGCTCTATCAACTCTTCATCTTACAGATAGGCTTTGTAATGCTTCGGCAGGGTCCAACAGAGAGATCTGGGGAGACATTTATGTATAAATAAAAGCTTTCAGAAAGGAAAGAGGCAAACAACAAAAAAAAAGTTTCAACATTTTTGGGATGCAAAGTATAGTTCCAATATGATACATCTGTAATTTGCAGTACTGGAAAGGAAATTTAGCACCTAAGGTGATACAATAATCCTTGTGCTCTACTAATGCAATTAGAATTTCTGCAAGAAATAGCTTACCTCTGTTGCTCCGGATAACAATATTCCTTGTGTTCTACTCTCCTTAATCTGAATATTGTCCTTTGATAAATCAAAAAGGTCCCTGAGGATAAGACATGCATGTAGATTTCATACCAAAAGAGCTAGGAAAGCACATCTTATAATATTTCATTAACCTAAGCTTTTGAATATCATGTGTTACAAAAAGGCCAATCAGAAATATCTACAAGAGAATCACAATTCCCAATTCAACAACAAATAGCATTTAAGGTGATACATACCTGACTTTCTCCATATAGATCTCTACCTATAGACAAGAGCAACAAAAGTTCATGAATTGCACAGCATTAGTAGTTGAACAGCAAGCACAGTTAGGCTCTAAACAAATATAATATGTTTCCATACCACTGACAACTTGATTGTGTACTTGACCGACTCATCAGAAGATCTAATACATGCAAACAATCCATCTACTACTCTCGGAAGTATCCCTTTCTTCTGTTCATCAGATTCCAAGATGTTTGGTCCCTGAAAATGAGGTAAATATCATCATCAATGAAATTCGATTTATTCATTACTTTAACTAACTGGACTAAATATATAAATTTATCATATCACCTCCATACTGTATGTCTTCCCTGCCCCAGTCTGTCACCAAAAGAAAAAGAAAGACAATCAAAGAGATAGAATTAAAGCTATCCATAAATTAAATCAACAAGCAATCAAAAAGGTGAAGACAATGTGTTACATTAATACTATCTACTAGAATTTACAACAACGAAAGGAAAATTAGTAACTTAAACTATCAACTTTAAAGGTCTTTTAGCCTAATGATTTGAAGGGATGTGCAAAGCATTTCTCACCATTAAGTTCTTTATTGATCCTCAACAAAGGAGTAAATAATATTAAACAAAATTTAAAACGAAATAATCCAAACAAATCAACTATACAAAATCCTTAACCGCGGTATTTAGTGAACAGAGGGATCACTCAATTGGAATGTACTAATAACACACATAAGCAAGATTCTTAGGATTGAAGGTAGTATGAAACGATCAACGAAATAGCTTGCCTGTCCATACACAATGATTGTTCCATTTGTAGCATCGACAGCACCTGTTTCAAAAATGAAAAGGAAATAAATAAAAAACAGTGGATCGAATCATGAAAAATGCAGAAACTAATTAATAAACAGGTTTACCTCGAACGATAGGTAGAACAAGAAACTCATAAACATCAGCTTGCTTGGATTTCTCATAGAACACCTTATCAAAGCTAAACGTAAAGCCTTCTTCCTTCTCATCCTATCATATACAAACTCAAATCACTAAACTGGTAGCTTCTTAAGTTTTTATCATTTATTTTTTGAAATTTTTGATGAAACAATAAATAATATTGTAAAAGCAACAAGAAATCAGAGTTTAAAATGAAATTAAGATAAATTCAAGTACCTTGATGGTGAAGGTTTCGGAGTCCAAGCTTTCAATGCAGATGTCATCGCCGTGATCTCTTTTCTCCTTCGAGCTCAAAGGCCTGAAGCGTACGCAGACAGTTACATTCGACATTTCTCCTTGAAATTTGATTCGAATCTGCGACAAAATTGATCAATGGAAAGGTTTTAATTGGTCTGTTTAAGCGTAATGGAGAGGATTTTAGTGTCTGTTTGGTCCGACTCCGAGAAATGAGAATTTTCGTTTTAACGGAGTTAAAAGGATTTGGAATGACTGTTTCTTTTTCAGGTTTCTCGGTATCCAAACAAGATTTCGAATTCTTTATGAAAAACTTTTAACAATAATCTTCCAAAATGAAACGAACAACAGCAAATAATTTGAGCAGAACTTCAAAATTTCTGGTCCGAGAGAGAAAGGAATTACTCAAAGTTCAAAAGCTAAAAGAATTTCACTAAGAAATCAACATTTCATTCGAAGAAGTTAATCCAAAATAAAACTGACTCTCAACAACATTTTCTTTCGTTCAATGGTTAACAAAGGAGAAAACAAAAATTTTCGAAATTCAAATATTTGAATTGTGTATTATCTTCTTAAATTTTCTAGCCAGCCAAACAGGCAGAGAAAGAAAGATTAGAGAGACTAACCGATCTTTGTTTTTTCAGCTGAAAGAAGTAAACGCTTTCCGTTTTTCGCTTTTATAGTACGTGAAAAATCTTTGGCGGGAAAGAAGAGAGTTCCAGAAACTTCCGCACCAATGTTTTCTACCATTGAATTTTATTGGTCATCAAAAATAAGCTGGGAAATTACTGATTAGTAGACTGAGGAAATTTGGGCGGTAATTTATTTTCTGAAAGGCAGAGAGTACATGGTAATTAGATAAAATAAATTTATCACAAAAAAGTGTAAAACTTGTTAATTCAAGTAACTTTTATTTTTACAATCTCGTCTATCATATAATTAATATTTTTAAAAATATGATTGAACAAGAGATCTTGAATTTTATATTTAACATTCTCAATCTAATTAGAAATGTACTTCACTCGGTTTCACCTAATATTAAACTTTTTTTTTTTAAATTAAGAGAAGGAGATTTAAATTTTATTTTTTTAACAAGAAAATAATACGTTAATTAATAAATCAAATACTCAAGTATAATATTAAATATTTTATATTATAGTAGCCGTATTTATGAAATATTTTTTTTAACTAGGATAATTGGACTTAATTCAATCATGTCTCTTGTTGATCTAGAATTTAAGTTAAATTTAAGGTGTGGTCGATTTCGGGTTTGATTATTAATTATGTACATGTTAAGGTAGATAATAACAAATTGAGCTAAACGAAAGGTTTTGCGTCTAAAGTCAATCTTGAAGAAAAAATTAATACTACTAATTGTAAAAAAATGAAAAAAAAGGTAAGCTAACCTCTTTTTATTAAGAGTAATTAAATCAATAGTTACAATCATCTAATCACTATTAGTTGACTAATCATTTTACAGGTTGAATGCTTAAGTCTAATTTCTTACAATTATATAAGAACAATATTTTATAAAATCTTTAAACTATTCAAAAATATTCAAATAAATTTTTAATTTTTGTTATATTTAATTAAAATTTTAAAATTTTATTTTAAAAGTAAAAGATTAACAATAATTAATCAACCGTTAATCATATAAAGCTTATTAAATTTAAAATAAAACATAAAAACTTAATTGCATGTAATAAAAGAATAAATATTTATTTAAATTTTTTAAAATAATTTAAGAGTTTTTTTAAAAAAATTATATTTATATATAACAAAAAATTATTATTTTATACGTTTGGATAAAGTTTTTAAATTTGAAATTATGGTATATGATTGATCAGTATGTACACATAAATTTCACATGTTTATAAAATATTTTTTTTTAAAGACATGGTAGGTACAGAATGCCAGAACAAGTCTTTAGCCTTAAAGACATGCCATGTCCTCTGCCAAGCACGAAATTGCAGCATACCAGACCCAGATCAGTTCCTGGCTGCAGCCCCAGATTACATGCAGGCCAGGCTTTCAATTACTTGATAACCTCACCTGCCACAGCTTCAATCAGATGTGGTGTTATTAAAAGCACGGCTCTGCACCCGTACCATCCCATCTGAGCAAATCCCATACAACACAGTGAACCAAATCACAAGCGTACACTCTTCTCATCAGCCTGACATAAACCCGTGACCAGCTGCATCCCCATTGCCAGCTTGCAGCCAAAACACATGGCTATCATCATGGCAGCCACCTCCCGTTCAGCCTTGCCTAGTACCTTTAACTACAACAAAAATTACTCAAAAGAGAAACAGCAACTAGCTACAGTACCAGCATGTAACTATAAGCATAAGGGCTAGCCTAAACAGGTACAAAATTAGCTCAAAAAGCTTTTAATCCAGCCACTCCTAGTTCACCAGGACCAGCTAGAGCAGTAAGCACTTTCATTTGCACGTGAGAGATTTCCTGCGTAATCCAGCAAGCAAAATTACACCAAGGAGCAAGCAAGTTTCGCCTGGATTATCCCATTCCTTCATTGAATACCTGCAACAATCTTGATGTCTAAATACCCCAGCTTTAGCAAGTGCATCCGCCATATCCTTATCCTTCGAGGGAATATGATTTATCTTCCAGTTACCACTTGAACAAACCTAGGCCAAAATGGTAACACAATTGGGACAGAATTTTTTATTACATCTCTTCAGCCAAGCTCTGATGCAACGATCATGGAAAACATGGGAGCAAGGCGTAGCACTAATATCCGAACCCACCAAGAACTCGCCCAAACAAATCGAACATAAATTCTCAGGCGGATTATCCTCAGCCACCACCACTTTCCTCAGCGTCCTGAACGCCTCCACCGTCTCCCAGAAATCATCCTCCTCGACGTCGATAGAGTAAACATCCTGATCTTCCTCAAAATTCATCAGCTGGTCATCATCATCAACCAACGTCTCGATCTCCACCCGCATTCTCAAAACCTTACAGTTCTCGTAACATTCATTAGCCGCCATGGCGAGGGCACAGCCGACGATTTCGTCTAGCACGGGACGTTGGATGGGGATTTGCATGGAGTCGAACACGTCCCAAATGTTGGTGCCGTGCCAGTCTTTACCCACCACGTTGTTCAGCAACTGGTCGAGTATTAACCCGTGGGACTCTTCCTGCACGACGACCCTCCTCCCGCCTAACTGGACGTCATCAAGCAGTTTCTTTCCTCCTCCTCCTCCCTGGGTTTTTTCGCAGGCAACGAACGTTGCCTTAACGTTAATCTCCAGCATCCTAGATGGCCAGAAGCTGTCTTCTGGGTACTGCAAGTAGGCGTCCCAAGCCTGGCAAGAAGTTAAGTAACAAACGGGAGTTGATGACATAGCTTCTGAGAAATTAGTGGGAAGCAATGGCGATCCAGAAGGCAATTTGAAGCATTTTGCTGCAAAGAAGCTGTTGATATATAGAGATAAATGCAGTCAAACATGGTTTACGGGAAAAAGGTCAAACATGTTGTACAGTCCGCTGAGTGAGAATGTTTCCAAGTTAGCGTATTGTATCAATCAAATATACAGTCTAGGGCAAAAACCAGTATTTTTTCGCTTACTCGTTTAAATGGGAATGCAAGCTAACAAAACCATGGGCACAATGTTGACCTGTATTAGCTCAAAATTTTAGCAGTTGTTGTAACAAACGAGATCCGGTAAAATTGGAACTATAGCCTTCCCCTGCGGAAGGATGATAGGGACAAATCGAACTATGGTTCAACTTTTTGTGCGGTATGATGTTCTGTTTAAAAGGGTAGAGGTTAAATTTTTTTAATTATAAAAAATTAAATTATTAAATTTTTATTTTAAATCAAATAAATTTTTAATTTTAATAAAAATTATACATTATTTTAATTTAATATTTAATTAATTTTTTTATCCACGTGACAGAAGCAAAATGTCAAATGATTTTGCCAATTGTCAAAATCGCAAAAAAAATCATTTTCTGATTCCTTTCAAAATTTTTTATTTTTTTAATTTTGGAGAAAAACAATAGAATTTTTGAAAAATTACTAAAGAGGAGGAAGAGAGAAATCAGAAGGTGTCAATCCGTGACTGACATTTTGGATTTTGATTTTGTCACCGAACCACCTTAATTCTTATACCAATTTTAACTCAACACCACCGATTCAATAACTTTTCAAATCAAAACCACGTAATTTTCAAAAATTTAAGATTAAGTTATTAGTAATGATTGATTTAAACTTTTATATGTATGATAATAATCACATCCATAACTGATATGAAATTCATAAATTAAAAATAAGAAATATGACAAAAAAAAAGTTTTCTTAAACTTAATATTGTATCAAAAGAAAATAGCCAATTTGTCACTAAATGTTTAACTCTTTCATTTTCACAAAAATTAAAATAAAAATTTGGATTATTTTAATAAATTTTATATTAAATTTTGAAAATTTGTTTCATAATATAGATGTTCAATTATTTTATTATAAAAAAATTCACAAAAAATATATTTATGAGCATTTAAGTGTCTAAAAAATTAAAAAGATTTGGAGGAAGTGTTCACTTATAAATAATATAATAATTGAAAAAGAGCAAGTAAAATAGTTCGATTTTATTTCGGACAAACTGGGCCAACCCTGACAAACCATTTAGAAATTGGGCCAAATGGGCTGGGACATCTTCTTTCTGGCTGTAAAATCTTAAACCTCCAAAAAAACCCGACCCAAAAGTACGTGTCAATGATGGCGGAACGAGAGCTGGATCCGAAGGCTCCTCCGGGTCTCCACCTGCTTTCCGCTTTCCTCGCCATGGAAACCACCGATACTCTGCTCAGTTTAGCGAGGTTTGTTTTCCATAAACCCGGCCGCATTTTAGCTTTTACCGCCGCAGCTGAACTTAGTCTTTTCCTTTTCTTCTTGTTTATGTTATGAATTTAATCAGCTTAGCTTTATTTGGTAGGGAATGTGGAGGAGGAAAGATTACAGATGAAGTGCAAACATTCATTTGTAATGAGTGTCTAGATTTCTCTGTGAGTTTTATTTATTTTCTTGGATGATGGGAATTTCAGTTCAATAAACCTGGCTTAAGGTTTTTTTTTTTTTTGTGAATTTTTCAGATAGGAAAAGGCAATGAATACATGAAGAAGTTTTTGAAGAAGATTATTACAGAGGTTGAGTCAAGAAATGGCTATGTGTCGGATGATTTATATGAAGAGTATGTTCCCTACATGACTTCTTCCAAGGTAAAGATTTTGGCCCAATGGGGTTTTGCATTGCTTTGCGAACTTTCTTATTAGTGGAACTTTCATTGTTTTTGATGGAATTTCTTGTTTTCTAGGATTTTAATTTGTTCAAAGAAACTGGGAGGATCCTGAAATGCATTTCTTTTCTTTTTCATGCTGGTAAGAGATAGTACTAGTTTCTTGCTGGTTGTCAGGTTTTTTTTAGCTTTATTTGCATTGACTGATATTTGATTACTGACTGGATGCATATAGATTGTGTTGAACTCTCAAGTTGTCCAAGTTCGAGGAATCTAGTGGTCGAGCTGCAATGTTCACTCAACATGCTCGAGGGAGATACAGGGTATGTTTAGTTAGTTCGTATTTGATCTGTGATTCTAATCTTGCATGTTGTATTTTCGAAACCATTGCAGTTTTCGTCATCATAAACAAGAAAACTGTTTCTGTTTATGATATGTGATGATATGAAGTTTTTAGAACTGGTGAGGTTGAGGTGGGTCGTTTGCTGAGCACTTACATTAGGTTTGATGTTGGTGGCTGTGGACAGGGAGAAATATCAATGGTTTTGATAGAGTATCAAGTGTTGTGCACAAGCTCAACTTAAGCTTTCAAAACTGTTGTTTTCTCAAATGGATGTGACTCCTCTCTCTTACTTTCTCATACTCTGCTGTGAACAGAATGCGATATCCCTACCCCACTGCAGAGCAATGAATGGCAATCAGTCTTTGGAAAATGCCTTCACTCATTGTTGCCCTCTTTAGATATTTCTTCTGCGCATTAGCTCAGTTCCATTCCCAACTTCTCTGGAATTTCGTCTATTTTTGGATGCTCAACATCTGAATAGTGATTAGGTGAATTGCTTCTTGAAAGAACTGATCAACTGCTCACAGAAAGTTGACAATTTGCCGATTGTTGACTATTTGCATTTTGCATGTGCATTTGGTTTCAGTTATGCATATCATAATTACATTTTTTTTCCCACTTTCTTTGGTTTAGCTTGTAAACTAAGATGAATTAGTTTGTAATGGCTTTGGTTTATACAGGTGTTCGATTTGGCCCTCCTGTCTTTTCCTATCAGAGTTGATACTTTCTTTTCCACATATTTTCTTAGGGAAATCATGTTTTGAGGTAAGTTACTTCATATATTCTGGTAGGCTGTGTATCATCTCAAATTTGATTTTCTATTTACTGTAGGTGTTTTATTATTAAACAACAGGTTGGATCGGGTGTTGGTTTGGTTGGAATTTGTCTTGCTTATGTAAAAGCCTCCAAGGTTTGTTATGTAATTGAGTAGTATATTAGAAAATGATCTACACGTGTTGCATAATTTTAAATGAATCACACATTTTCCTAATATTTATTGCTTTGTTGCGACTTGCAACTTATAAAGTTAAGCATCTGCTTTGCTGAATGATAATTGAACTAGAAACCTTGTCAACATGATCTAGAAAAGATCTAAATAATCTTTCTACTTGGGTTGTACTGCCATCAAACTAATATGCATTCTCAGACCTAAATGCAGTTTAGTAGTTGTTAGTGTTAGTTAATCTCTCATTTTCTTGGCTGTTATTTTGCTGCAAATGCCACTGAAATTACTTTTTCTGCTTAACTGTTAATGGGATTAAAATTGAAGTTGGAATTAGCATGCTTTGTGTTTCCTGGTGTTTTTTACCTGGTGCAGGTGATATTAAGTGATGGTGACTTGTCAACTTTAGCTAACATGAAGTTTAATTTGGAGATGAACCACATCAATACAGAAACTGATTTGCCAGAAACAAGTACTGAAAATCCAAAATTGGTGAGTTTTCGTCATGAGTATTTCATACCTTGTCACGTTCCTTGTGCAAATATCCGATTATTATGTTTTTGTTCCTTGTGCGAACATCAGATTATTATGTTTATTGTTGTTGATTCTATTACAGTATTCCTGGATTTAGACCCTTAATCTGAAGTGCTTATGAATCGTATCTATGAAAAGAAGGGAAGTGCCAATAAGTTTTATGTTATTCTCAGTGATAATGGAACTATAGTGGTCCATCTCAAAGGTCCAACATGGATGGAAATTCATTCTCATGTAAATAACCAGATGAATTGTTTGTCGAATCATTGTAGTTTGAATGTCATATTTTAGGGATCCAATGTCTTGAAACCTTGTCATTCTCAATGCATAATTTTCTTGGTGCTTCTTATACATACTTTCCAGACACATCAACCAGCTAAATCTTTGACTTGAACCCCGTAAAACCATTTATTCCTTTGGACTTTTTATCATGATAAACTGATGAAAGTAATTTAAAATTTGTGCATCAAATATAGGCATTTGAGGCTCTTTTTTGCTGATTTTGTTGCTGCACTGAACAGATCATTCTTTGTGTGGAAACCTTAGTCGTTTAAAACCGTGTAATTAAACGAAAAGAGAATTATTGCAGCACAACCAAAGCTGAAATAAATTGTTTATCTTAGGTTAAATGCATTCATCTGCCTTGGGAATCCGCATCTGAAAAGGAACTCCAAGAATTCATGCCAGAAATTATGTGAGTATGCTGTTTATCTTTTAATCTATACTATTTTATTGATTGGAATAGCAAAGGTTGTGCCTGTATTCTACTATGAATACGGTACGCAATTTAAAGAACGGTATTGGTCAATAAACCTACATTATCTAATACAATTCCTGGTCAATTGTTAGTTAAAATAATGGTGTGAAAGTTGTAAGATCGAAGCAATCCTTGCTCCTTATCCTCTTTCCTTATCCATTACCATTTTATTAATATTTCCTTCTGCAGTCTAGGCGCAGATGTTATTTACGATCCATCTTGTCTTCCACATCTTATTCGAGTACTGGCCATTCTTTTGAGTAAAAAGAAGTCATGTGACAAGAATCAGAAAGGAAGTCTCCGGAACTCTTCAACCGAAGTCACATGTGCAGATGGTAAAGCAAACAGTTCCAGCCAAGGACAAGTTCTCAATGCCCACGGTTCAGATTCGTCTAGTTCTCATGCTTATGACATCAGTATCACTGGAGTCAACAATGCTGCCAGTCTTGGATCAAGGGCAGACCCAGTTGCTTACATTGCTTCTGTCATTCGGAACATCGATACATTCAATCATTTTCTTGCACTAGCAGACCAGGCTAATCTTACAATCTCAGACCTAACAAGTACACTAAGGCCCCTTGATTTGCTTCCTTATATGAGGTCATATGATCGTTCAAGCATAAGGTTGTTTACTGTTACATCTAAATAACTAGATCCCTATATCTCTCTTGCTGATTTGCTCCCCTAAAAATTCAACTTTTTTTTTTTTTGCTTTTTTTACACTGGGGGTACAGAGAGAGGGAGTAGGTTTTGGCATGTTGTAATGTGCAACTGCTTTGGAAGTTGTGCAAATCTTGTAATGAAGTGAAATATCTTTTAAAAAAATGCTCACATTTATGTTATACTAGACTCCTCTCTCTCTCTCTCCTCGAACCTCGAAATATAAATATAAGGTATTAATAATTATATAAATAATTATGAACACAAAATGTTTACAATTTAAATACATATATAAAGAAATGTTTATTAAACATGCTGTATGACACAATACGATTGAATTAAAATTTATAAGACATGATATGATTGAAAATTTATTTAACATTTTATTTAAATACTATTAACATGATTAATCTATTCAAATTCGTATTAAATAAGTTTATAAATAAATTATATAAGTCAAATAATCGAAATCATAACTTGATTAATTAAATGATTAAATAATTATTAAATAGATTAAGTAAATTTAACCTGTTCAAAACACATAACTGTTGTGACCAAAATTACCGAGTGTAATATATGCTTTGTTGAAACCAATGACTATGCTTATCCAATTTTCATAGTTATCTTGAAGTTGTTCTTTTTTTTCCTTCAAAAGAGAACTTTAGCAACTTTCAACAATTTGCGGGTTCCACTTTCATGAAAATACAACTATAAAACATGAAGGTGGCATGATGTTATTGATTCTCAATAGCTTTTATACGCAATCTTGTACTAAAGTTGTTCATAGTTAGTAACAGAGAAGGGAGAATATTGATTTCTCAAAGTTGAAATTTGACGACAAAACTTAATAATAACTTCCAGAAATGGAAAACCTCCCTATTAATTACTCAAATTTACTTAATGGGTTCCTACGTTTACTCTTCTCCAGCTTTTCATGCACTGGCTTTTTCTTTTTTCACCTGAACGAGGTTGGTTTCTACTTATGCAATCATTGCAGTGTAGCTGCATTATCTATTCCCAAGACAGCTGCCACTCAGCATAATAAAAAAGGATTCTTTTCTCTGCTGATTATCCTCAACTTCTCTAGAATCATTTCTTTACACAGTAGACCATTGTCCTTAGCCATATCTAACAGAAATGGGAGACCAAAAGCGAGAAGAAATTGAGGTTATCCACTCATGGTCTGCTCCAAGATCACTCAGTACTAGTCTCATGTACTCTTTTGCTCAGGTAACACCAATGTTTTTTGTTTTTTTTTTTTTAATTTTCTGGGTTCGATGATTGGAAGGTGAGAAAGTTGAGGGGAAAAAGTGAAGAAAATGAAAGTAAATTCTGAATCTTTCTTGTGATATAATATATGGGTTGGTTTGAAATTGGAACTTTAGATTGAATTATAAGTACCCGATGACATTGCTGAGAAAGTTGGGAAAGAACGAAGAAGATGAGAGTAAAATTTGAAACTTGCTTTTTATTTAACATGTGGGTTATTGAGAAGATGCAACCTTGATGAAATCGTTCTGGTGTATTCTACTTCTGGTAATGTGATTGGTTGCTGATAAATTTTACGAAGAATGAGGAAGATGAGAGTAAAGTTTGAATCTTACTTGTTTTCTAATATGGGGTTTCTGACAAAATGGAACTATGGATCCCTTTGTAATTAACCCATTAGTTTTGTTGTGTTCTGATTTCTGATTATTTCATTGCTTATGAAGAAGTTGAAACAATAGTGAAATGGATTATTTTTATTAGGGATGAAATAATTTAGTTATCTAGACTGTGCAAATCTCACTGTTTGGTGGATTATGGTAATTGATCATGATTTTTACTACTGGAATACTGGTATCTTCAAGTTTTTGAAACAAGTTACTGTGCTCTACTTGTCAGTTTGATCAGAATTCAACTGAATAATGATCCTACTGGTTCTTGGGTTTTCATTCTTGTGTTTTGATGTGGGAATGGGATTTGGTTAGATTTTGGCCATTAGTTTGCTTTGTGAATATGAAAATCTTGGCGTTCTTCTAAAATCTAACAAACTAGTTGCAGTATGTTTGGGTAAACTTGTATTTAGTTGAACTAGATGGTGTCCTATCTTATGGTCTGAGCTATAATTTTTCAGAAACTTATGGAGCATTGAAAGGTTTGTATTGTTTCGGTAACTATAAAATATTAATATGAATCTCAAAACTGGGTTAAGTCTGTGAGTCTACTCTAGGGACAGTGCTCGATGGTGAAGCCATAATTTTGTAAACAAGTTTCTCAGTTTGCCAAAAGGTAGATGTTTGCCTCGTTCTTTGGTGATATGCACTTATTAATGGTTTCATTTTCTGCTATTCTTAGAGGGATGACATAGAAGTGCTGGATGAGCCCCTCTATGGAACTTTTCTAAATGTGACCGGTGTTGAAAGGCCCTACCGTGAAGAGCTTCTATCTAAGATGGTATGTCACATAAGCTTAACCGATATTTTCTACTTTTTGCTTCCTTCCTTACTTTTTAAGATGGAAAAAAATAGTTTAGATCTTAAATTTTTCACTTTATTGGAGCATTATTTTTATTTTCCTTAAAACAGAGATGTTATGCCTTATGTGATTAAAGTTCCTTGGAGATGTTGACTTTAATTATGTTTGAAAGACCAAATATCTTTTAATTTTATTTCTCTGAATAATTTTATTGACATTATTATGGGACAAGCTGTGAAACATATGGATGAAAAGGAGAAAGTCCACATGAGATTTATGTTGCATCACCTTAGGAAGGTGCCCAACATTAACCCAATCAAACTGATCGACCTTTAACTTTCTAGAGAAGTCAGATGACCAACTCTAGTACCACTGAAATTACCCTTTTTAAAATGGGGGATGCTGCCCCAAATTGAATTCACTGTTTCATCTCTATTTAGATCAGAAATAAAAAATGGCAACTGGAAGGTCTGAATGGGAGTTGTTATTTTCTACAGCATAATATGTTAGAAATGGGTTATGTGCTTTGCTCCAATTACTCTGTAATCATGCAGAATGCTACTTTCTTTTTATCTTTGCTTTGGGAAACCTATTGCATTCTGTTTCTTACGTCTGATCCTTTCAATATAAACAATGTCTTTTCTGTTTCTGGTTCCCCTCTATGTATGCTTTCTTTCACTTGCTCTTATCATCTCCCTCTTATAAATATTTTTTGGAATAGGAATGCGATGGTAATAAAGTTGTGAAAGAGATAATTTATGGTCCAGGAGGAAAGAAGTATCGTTTTTGTAAGGTAACCTATACGTTTTTCCATCTAGCAAGCATAAGTCCACTCCAGAGAATTTTTATTTCCAAGTAAATTCTGCTAAGCATTGATTGCTGCTAATTTTTCTTTTTTCAAATATTTATGTTGAATTGTATGGCTTTGCTTAAGAAAACTAGAATTATTTTTGTTCCTTTGGGAATATATTGATTTCAAAGGAGTTAATTTTTTAAGTTATATTAATTTGTTCTGGTATAATTAATGTTTCAACTGTGCATGTTAGATTAAAAGTCTGACTCTATTCTAAGTATGTTTTACATACAAAAGTGTGTTGACTTTCAATGAAAGAAGGTTTCATGGGTTTTATAGGTCGACTTTGGCTTTTTCCTTAAATATTCTAATTCCAGTAAAATTGAGAGAAATGTATAGTGGAAAGCATCAGCAGATTCTGAGATCTAACTCTTGGTTATCATAGGTAGAAAATTTGATCTTTGAGTTGATATTTTATAAATTAATTTCCCTCTCTTTGCAAACAGCATATAGCAAAGCAACGGGTACCTGGTTTGCCAATTGACTTGCTGCAGAAAGGAAAACACTTTATACTGATAAGAAATCCTGTTGCTGTACTGGTAAGCCGTTTGAGAACACATATCTATCTCACTTCACTCAGATAAAGAAATTATATAAGTAAACTAAAGGTATCACGCATGTAAATAGTAAATTCTATTTTTTTAGAAATGAACTTCATGTGTTAATAAAGGCATTGGAAATATTATTCTCTTGAGAGCTTATACTAAACCAAGATTGATAATTTTAGGCTTAGTGCTTAATGTACTAACTTTTGTTATCTCTGCCGTTATTCACTGATTTTTTTATGATTTGTTTATTGTCTTGTCAGCCATCCTTTGACAAGGTTGTGCCTCCATCCATTCTTGAGTTAGGTTTGGGAGAACTAGTTTCTATATACAGTGAGCTCTGTGCATTGGGAAAGCCCCCACCTGTCATTGATGCAGCAGACCTTCAACAAAATCCCGAGGTTATATATATTTTCTAATAAGTTAACCCACAGAAAGCTTATTATCATACTGCATATGAATCTTACAGTGTATTGAGCTATTTATTTTCTCAAACCTTGAAATCTCATACTTGTTCTCTCTTAGATTATTCTTATATATATTTAATATCCAACGGGTATGTTCAATTTACAATTGCTGCATATTTTTTGTATTTATTCATCTTATTGATGTGCAGGCTACTTTACGTGGTCTTTGTGAAGATTTGAATATTCCTTTTCAAAATGCAATGCTCAGGCACGTGGAAACCTTTTTTAAGCTAAAACTTTTAAATCCATTTACTGGCTCTTCCTGCAGCGCAAGTTACTTAACTTCCTCATTCATGGCAGTCTTGATGAGCTGCTCAAATGATGGCTTAGTTTAGCTCAATAAATCTTATGCTGACTGACCAGGATTGTTTAGTCAAATAGTTAAAAATTACTGTGCCATCTCATGACACTTGATATATCTCTTTCTTATAGACCATATCTTTCTCTTGCATGTGTCCCCTTCTTAAATTTCTTTGGAAACACCTCCACTTCTACTAGAATAACTGTTTGATGCAGTCATATCTCATACTTAACGCTCAAAGCTATTATTTTGTACTTGGTCTTTTCTACTAAAATAATAATTTCATCATCATGGTGGTCAAAACTTGATCAGATGGGAAGCTGGTCCAAAACTGATAGATGGTCTATGGGCTCCATGGTGGTATAAAAGTGTGCATAACTCGACATGTTTCACACCCACAAGAAAGTACCCTAGGGTATGTGACCTATTCATTCTTTTCATTTTGAATTATGAATTGTAAATCAGTTGCTGTCTTAACTAAATCTATAAAGTCATCTTATATTTCAAGGCTTGATGTGCTGAAAATAGATTAATTTATGAAAGAAACAATTATCAAAGCTTGTTTTAAAGGCTTAGAAAAACAGATTGGTGCTTTTTTGACAGTATAGTTGGCCCTTGTCCTTGGATTAAAAGCTCTAACATGAATCTTTTTGCTTTTCGTCTAGTGAACTAATCTATCTATCACCTAGATAATGAAAGTTCATGCTTTTTTACTTCAAAAAATTTATATCTTGGAATAATTACAAGCAGAAATATTGGAATAATTGATGAAGTGTTGATATAGTTATGTCCAATCTTGCATCTGTTTTCAGGCATTTCCTTTCTCATTTTATGACTTGTTGGAGCAAAGTCTACCTTTCTATAACATGCTGAGGCGCCATGTGAGGCATACATCATCCCTTCTAAAGTCCCCCTTACCTGTTCCTGATCTTCCGGTTCCTGAAAATGAGAAGCTGCTGGCTTGGGTTGGTGATGAGATTGTACCTCGTGAGAGTGCAAAGGTCCTTAATCATGGAACCATTATAGATCTGTTGTTCATTGACTTTCCTTTATGAGCGTTAATGCATAGGTACATTAGGTTTCTCATTCTTAGCTTGAGAGATGTATACCAGGTTTCAGTGTTTGATTCAGTTGTTCAAGGAGGTGATGCTGTGTGGGAAGGACTTCGAGTTTACAGTGGAAAGATATTTAAGCTTGAAGAGCATTTAGATAGGTTGGTGAAACTAAATGCTTAAAAGATAACAAAAGCTGTATTTGGTTTTGTTGCTGAGTGCTGTCATATGATTTGTGCAACTTAGTTGGTCAAAGTATCCTTGCATGATGTGCCAGTGATGCTTCTATGTTTTCTGAGTTGACTAGTTATACTAATTGATGAGTGTATATTTTAAATTCTGCAGCTTTTATAAACAACTCTTAGAAATGCACGGTATAGCATGCTGTATTTTTTTTTAGCTTGCCATTTATAGGTCTATTTCTCTGAATTTTCTGTGGCTGTTGCTAAGAGATGTGGACATTAGTCTTGAGTGCTTTGTGAAACACGGAAGTAATGCTCACTTGGTTTCTTTTTACTCTTTTCTTTTATATTTTTCTTTAAATAATTAGCAGATAATATTTCCCCTTCTTGAGGCTAATAACTTCTTTACTTCTATGGGATGTTGCCAGGAACCATGAGATTCTGAATTCCCTTTAGTAGGAATTGCAGTAGTATACTAGTTAATTAGCACATTTTCAAACAAAAAAATTATCTGCATATTTGTGGCCCCATTCTTTTATCCTATTTGTGATCATATGGCAAAAGATGAATAAATGACACATATGTGAACTTCAGATCTATATGAGTCCTCACTGATACTTTTGGTTCATTTCACAAGGATGTTTGATTCTGCAAAGGCTCTGGCTTTCGACAATGTTCCAACTCGTGATGAGGTGAGGATCCGCAGATGAATTTGAATTCACTTTCTGTAAAATATCAGCACTTTATGGTATTGGGCATTGGTTGATGGCCATTGTTTGTGCAAGCATCTATTGCTTCTGCACTTGCAAGGAAGTTCATTGGTTGATTTTAGTAACATGTGGCATTATTGCAGATCAAAGAGGCTATCTTCAGAACTCTCAATGCCAATGGAATGTTTGATAATACACACATTCGACTAACACTTACTCGTGGGAAAAAGGTATGAAACATTTTCGCCTTCTCTCTGTCTCTCTATACTCTGGTAATCATTGAATTGCCTTAAGTACTGCACCTCTAAAAAACGAGATTTTGCAAAATGTTGGTTGTTGCCATTCAAAATTCTTGTTTGGCCTAAGAATTTCTTCACTGATTTGCTATAAACTCATCTTGTTCAGGTTACTTCTGGGATGAGCCCGGCATTTAATCTTTATTCCTGCACTTTGATTGGTAAAGTGATTTTAAGTCCTTCATATACAAGAGACATATTCGTAAATTCTTATTTCTATTGACACACGGATGTTATCTGTAAATTAATACAACACTAAGAATGTGCTATTGTAGTGCATCTGCATAATATTAGTTGAATTATTTTTGTCAAGTATAGAACTCGCTTCTATGATTTGTGGTTTTTCAGCTGACACGCTTATGTTTCCTGTGAAAAAAAATGCAGTGCTTCCTGAATGGAAACCCCCTGTTTATGACAATGTGAGTGGTATAACACTGGTTACTGCTACTACACGACGTAATTCACCAAATGTAAGATTCTTGGTGTCTTTTCTTGCCACTATTTGGTACTTGCTAGAAAAGTTTAACAGAACATATTTATGTCTGGTCTCCCTGTGGCTTATGAGGGAAGAAATGCTGGGTGCTTTGTTTCTATTTAATAGTATTTGCCTTTAGGAAATTTTATCTTCCTATGACCCAGCTGACTTTGAGTCATTTTTATCCCTTTCAGAATTTGGACTCGAAGATTCACCACAATAATCTTTTGAATAATATACTAGCGAAGGTATTGTCCTACCCAGGACTTTGATATGATTGGATGACAAATCTGATAGTAGATAAAGTTTAGATCTAATTTGTGATTTGAATGGTTATTTTCATTCTCTCATGCAATACAGGCAAGTGTAGTTCTTGATTTGATAGCTTTCATAACATGAAATGCTTCGGTTCCTAATGTTAACTGATTTATTATATTTTGCATGATAATAACTGTATTAAGTTGTGAGTTTTCTTATTAGAAAGTGGCAGTGGACTTTTTCAATCTCTGAAACGTAAAAGTTTCATCTGGGTTTGGTTATTGGTGGATTGTTCAGCTTAAGGATGTAAACCATGATCATGTGATATGGCCATTGTGTTTACTCTGTTATGGTGGAGTGTTATGTTGGTACTACTAATGCCAGATATGTATTTTGTTGAACTACGACTTGGACGTAATTGATTTATGTGGTCTGGTGCAGGTAGAAGGGAACAATGCAAGTGCTGATGATGCAATCATGCTTGACAAGGATGGTTATGTATCCGAAACAAATGCCACAAACATTGTAAGACTAGGCTTTTGCTTCAATTTCTGATTTTAGGTCTATGTGTGAACCTGGAAATTTAGTAACACAATGATGGAGTACTTATATTGGTATGCTACCTGTTGGCGGATAGCATTTTAGTTGTTAAAAAGACATTCTTTTTCTAAACACACATGTGCTTTGCAAGTTGAAAATCTCTACCTGAGAAGCATTCTTCTGCTTCATGTTGCAGTTTTTGGTAAAGAAAGGCCGTGTTTTGACACCTCATGCTGATTGTTGTCTTCCTGGGATTACTCGAGCAACTGTAAGTTGCCTAAACTTTCATTTTAGCTGTAATTTATGTCCTGGCTGATGAAACTCCCAACTTCCTGATCTCAAGGAAACAAGTAACCCTCTAGGTACATGAAAAGTAGTTCAATATCTCATCGTTGAACATGGCTAAGTTTGAATACACATTGCCTACTTGATTTCTGTGGCAGAATAAGCAACAAAAAGTTTATTGATTAAGTGCGACTATAAATGATTGCTATCTCTCAATATATTGGTACAAATCAGGCTGTAGTGTATAATGATATGAATTTGCATCTCTAAAATCTACCCTGCAATTAAGGATGCAATAATGCAAATATGCAGAACAAGAACCTTTTCGCTTTTTGTTTTTGTTCAACATATTTTATATCCTTCATTTAAGTAAATACTTAAAAAGTCATCCAACAATGTTCTTTTTTTGTCAGGAAATGTTCCTGTGTAAAAAGTAAATGAACTTGTCTTACTCATATTAAAAAATTTCTTTCCTTTTAATGGATAAAATATGGTGAAATATTAAAACTATTTAGTCAGTACTTTGTATTATCTTTTTGGTGCTGATATGACTCTCCTGTCATTGGCATTGCAGGTCATGGAGCTTGTTGTAAAGGAAAAATTTGTCCTAGAGGAGCGAAGAATTAGCTTATCTGAGTTCCATACAGCAGATGAGGTTTCCAGTTATTTTTCTATAGAATACATTTCAAGAAATACTTCCAAAATTTTGAATGAACTGCTCCTCTGTTTCACAGTGATATCTTAGATGAAGTTCCTTTGAACTATAGTAAAAGGCCTTACTACCTGCAGAGTAATGACTGGTTGCCTCTATTCTAGGTCATATTATAAAGTTCAGTGGCAGTTTTTTGTCATAAGACAAGTGTTTATGATGATACCTTTGTCCTGATACCTTCACGTAGAAGCTATTCTGGTTGTTTCTATTAATTATATCCTTCTGCTCAGACTCCCATATCTACTTCCGTCTAGAGTAGTTATTATTTTGAGTGTTTCAAGAGGCTGACTAAAATATGATAACAGCTGCCTATAAAGGCGTGTACATTTTTAAATAATTGAAACACACGCTTAATGTTAAATTTGTGAACACAGGATATTTTTGGCACAATATTCACAAATGACTTTAGATATATCTTCCTTGCTTGTAAAATTTTCTTTTACATGTGTTTGAAGCTATGATTAAAAAGGATTCCCTGCAGGTATGGACTACCGGAACGATGGGAGAACTCAGCCCGGTGAGTTCCTTCTTTCTAAATATTCAATTTAGAACCTTAGTGGACTGAGAGGGAGAGTATTCAATTTTGCTGTTTGCGTTTTCAACACAGGCTGCCTACTTTATTCCCTTGTTCAATCTAGATGATGAAATATTCTTTTAACAGGTTGTAAAAATTGATGGGCGCATCATTGGTGATGGGAAAGTGGGGCCTGTTACTCGAAGATTGCAAGATGCTTACAAAAAGCTGACAGAAGATTCAGGAGTGCCTATACCAACCAACAATGAATCATGAATAACATTGTTTTGAAGAAGGTTCACTCTCTTGTGCATTATTTTCCACTTAAGATTTATTTTATCTGTCCTGTAGCTTCCTGTTTGAGATGCATTTCCATACTTTTAGTGTAACTAATGGAAATTCCTCATATATACCAGGTCATCATTACCATTTACCAACCAGCAGCACATCTCAAGATGAATATGAGTTAGGATTGCTTCCAGAGCCATCATTACTAGAGATTTTGGATGCATGACTGTTGTTCAGTATGAAAATGGCTATTCTCTTTTTTCTTATTGGCAAGATGCTTTTGGTGTGGAGCAACCTCCAGATAAATAATGCATTCAATAATTGTGAAAACCCCTTATATCAGTCCTCTGTAATGAATTATATCATCAAATTCAATAATATGTTCTAAGATATCTATCATCATGACTTTAATCTTCAATTGCATTTGCCTGTTGAGTTTATAGAGAAATGGTGGGTTGAGGAAAGCAACTTGGACAAGCAGGCAATAGGTATTAGTGATGTCTCAAGACTTTAATGTTAGTTGACAGCAGACACACCATGTGTTTCAAGGCATTTTGATTCCAGTTTTGAATACTGGAATATGCAATTGGCCTTTCTTGTGACTGTTTCCTAACTTTGCTGTCACTTTGTGAAACAATTTACCTGGATCTGATAGCTTCATTATCAAGCAAATTCTCTGTTTCATTTCTGTTTTGCCACCTAATGGAAAGATATCTTGTGGTATTAGAATTCAGAAATATTTGGTCAATTGTTTCAAAGGCATACACACAAATGTTTGCTTATAAAAGAGGTGAGAACTTCCATTTTTTTAGCATTCCAATTCTTGTAAAGAAACGGATTCCAGACTAGCATGCTTAATAGTAATTTTGAATCAGACTTTCAAAAACTAAAACTTCAGCATCCTTCTCAAAGGATGACAAGTTCAACATAAACCCACAATTTTTCCAGCAAAAAAGTGCTCATAAAAACTTCAAGCCATCATTTGCTGTGATGCTCAATTAAGCATCTCTGCTTCAGTTGATTTGCATTCCGAAGAGTTTAAAACCTGTGGTATTAACATCTTCTGTTGCATCTACTGCCATTAGTTCTTGCTCTTGCTTCACCTGCTTTCCACCATCAAAGGCATAACAATGTCCCAGTCTAAGCTGCAAATCCACTTCTCTTTCAACCTGCAGATTGGCTGCCTCAGCCAATGCATCATCGTTTCCATAGTTGTTCACATCTATCATGCAGAATCTCTGCACCTCTTGCTCCTTTCTGCTCTCACATACATAGAAAGAAATCACATCATTAGCTTTCAGTTCTTTTTCCTTCAAAAACCGGTTCCAACCCCTGGTGAAAACAAAGCTTTGGCTGCTATTCCAGTAGCAATAACGAAACTTCCATAGTCTCATAAACTTGTCATAGAAAATCAACTCAGCATCGCTTCCTTTGCTACCGCTGCCCTCAATTGGTGGAAAGAACTTGACAGCATATTTTTTGGGGATAACAAGTCTGTTCAGCTTGCCTACATCGCTTGGTGTTAGCTCCTTCTGAAACAGCTGTTTGCAGCTTAGCCCCTTACCGCTATATTTCCGTACAGAGTTCAGATCAATCTCTACTTTGCCATTTCTAAAGCTATTCTTGAGAAAATCCATGAACTTGTATTGGTAAGAACCATCCCTTATCATGCTTAGCACAGCTTCAGCACTGTAATTGCTCTGAAACTTTGGCTCCTCAACTGTGATGTCAGTCAATGGAAAGTTCCTATGAGTGTCTCCAGTACGAAACTTGATTGCTGCACTGTCATAGGCCATAGCTGCATCTGTTTCGGATTTGAAAGTTCCTAGCCAAATCCGGGTATGATTAGCATATAACTGAGCACCCCACTGCCCATTCTTCTGTCGGATAACGCCTTTGAATCTTGATGAGGTACCATTACTGCCGCTTCTTTGGCGTTTCCTTGCAGGGTGACTGGTGCTGATTGAATCTGAAACTTCTGAAGTTGCATTTCCTTCACCACTTGAAATCACACTTAACATCTCTTCATCCATGGTCTCTAAGAAGTTAAACATATCGATGTTGAAGCTTAGTACGAAAGCAAGTACTGAGGTACTGAAGTAAACAATATAAAGCTGTTGCTGACAATAAATTGCAGAAAACAGAATTCATATCCTAGCTAAATATATTCAGCAAGCAGATGCTCCATGGTGTCAAACTCCTCCATGGAACTAGGCAGTGCAACACAATAATTGCTGAAGTTTAAATTGGGGTTTCAACTAACAGAGAATAAAATGGAATTATATATATATATATATATTGATATATCAGTCAGCCTGAAAGACATTCAGAAAGATCAGATTTGCTAAAGTTTCCTCTAAATAAACAAATCTATTACTCTGGGTTGAAAACCACTAACAGTTAAAACTATATCATATTCATGTAAGATATCTAGCTGTGAACTTGAAACAGGAGATAAACAATGTTGCACATAAGTAACAAGTATCTATATTTTTTACGCCTTGCTAACTATTCTGCTAAATCCAACCCGTAACACTTCTTTAATAGTTATAAATCTTACTTACAAAGAAACTTGGATCCGCATTCAAGCAAGAACAAATCTGGATTCTAATCTAAGACTGATTCCTTAGACCAATTTAATAAAATCAAAACAATCATGCCAGAAAAATGTTTTTTTTTTTTGAAAAGCATAAGAAAAATGTTATCAGTAACTGAAAATAACATGGAAGAAAGTAACTGTTAAAAATCTAAAATCAGGTACCTGAGTAATTAAGCAGCAGAAAGACAAAGCTGTGGGCTGTCTCTCAATGGCAAACAAGGTTTGTGCTATGAGAAAACAATCATAAAGCCCTATTTACTACTTATATGTAGTTGGAAGAAACTTGACAAAGAAGAAAGATGTTCCAAAAAAGGCAACAGAATAAGTATCAGAGAAAAATCAGCTCATTGAATTAAATTCCAACCTCCATAAGGAACTTTATTTTTGGAAAGAATATAATCCATGTTTGCATTGGAAAGGAAACCCAAATTTCTCCCAAACTTTTAGCACCATAGCTGGTGAACCAACAACCACCAGCAAACAATGACAGAAAGCTCAGAATCCTGGAGAGACAAAAATTGAGGTCAAAACTCAAAAAGCTGAACCTTTTAGGAAACAAAATCAAATGTAAATGGTTTCTCAAAATAACAGAATCAGCATCAAATCACACATCTTATTTCCTTATAGTTCAAACAGAAGATTTTCTTTTCAAAATTCCTGTAAATTAATGTTTACTAGGTTACAATGTCCATCAATGTTCACTGAGACACATGAAGTTAATTCTCCAGAATGCTTCTCCAGGATTTTCTCTGTCTCTTGAATGAAAACCAGCAACAACATGAAGATTAGTCATGCACTAAAATATTTGCAGAATTGGGCTTTGACAGTGATTCATAAATCACATAAAAAATTCATCTGGCTGATCTCATGTCCTCTGTTAAAGTCCTGCTAAAGCATAATCACACAGAACACCCAAAAGATTCCCCATGGATATAATGCCCTTTTATTTGTTTTAATATTTCAAAATATCGTTTACTTGGAGAAAAAGTCATTGTGCACTCAGCTCTGCTAAGAACTCAAGAAGTCCGAATTCCGACCAGTAAAATTCAATATTTTCCAATTCGAACATGGCAGTCCTTTTCTTTCCTATAACCAATCATCCTCGGTGAAAGACAATAAAAATCTCTAATCCTCCTGGGTACAATCATCCATGATCTTCACACCACAACTTGATTTCAACATATATATACAGAATTGTTATCTGCAGAATCTGTACTATAGCAGATGAAAGAACTTGTAATTTTTTTTTTTTTGTTTTTGATAAGCCATGAATTAATTCATTTATAAAAGGTTACTTGAAGCTCATAACCCTCCATAGGTACCCCAAAAGTTTGTCCAGTATCCTCCCACCCTGTACAAAAACATCCATAAACTATCATTTACAAACAAGAACCCAGCCTGCAACACTCCTAACCATAAGAGACAGATTACAACCTAAGACCATTAATACTGCAGCCTTCAACTCCACATTCACTAGCATTAACTTACAATCAAACGGCTGAAACATGGGTTTTACCAGTCTCCCAATAAAAGACAGCTCACTGCAACCAAAAGACACCGTCCATCCAGGATGGATCATCCTAGCTTTGAGCCACCAGGGAGCATTCACATTGCTCAGGCCAGTATTGCAAGTCCTTTAAGCTTTCCGATGGTTTCCAATCTACTACCATGTCCCAACGAAAATTCTCTCATCCAACTTTGTGTAACCCAGACATGCTGTAGGACCAGACAGATGTTGTTTCACATCTTCCTTTTTATTTCCTTTAGGCCATACTGCGGGCCGTACTTCCTTATCTAATGTGATTGTTGTCTAAAGTTTCTTTTCATTTTCCTGTTTCTGGGTATTTGTCAACTATTTTTCTCAGTGACTTTACACCTCTTTTGCTTTATTCTGTTTGACAAAAAGGAAATCACTATCTAACTATCTGTTTCATCCTGTTCTGCATTGCACCTACCATTTTCAGTTAGGTTGCTTTCAAAAGCTTCATCAACAAATTACACGAGCTGAGTTAGGACACACCAATAATTTTGAAGTAAAGGTTTTCATATCCTCTTCAATGTTTCCTCAAGAATCAAATTTTCCTTCTGCCTGTTAAAGGAGCTTAGCAGAAAATTAAGAGTCAATGATAATGTGAATGGAAAGCTTATTTTCTAATTCATGCACTTTCAATCATACTTTTTGTTACATCTAATTATAAAACATGTAGTTTATATTTAATTTAACAAAAAATATATATATTTTTTATCGAGTATGAATTATCGTATGATATCACAACATACAGTAAAAAATTTTTAAAGTTAATTATTAATAACAAGTTGTATACGTAAAATTTTAAAAAGTTTTAAAAGTATATTATAAAATTGAGAATTATAAAAGATGGTTATTTTTTTTAATTTAAACTCTTAATATGTTACCTAATAATATATATTTTTAAATACATTTTTCATATTAATTTAGTAACCAAAAATTAAAAAAAATTATAAAAAAGAGAATTCGATTTTTGTAGTATCTTTTTATCTAAAAATCTAAATCTTAAACCACAAATAAATAAATAAATAAAAATAAACTTTTATAATATATTGATTCATATTGTTTTTCCTTATTATCATAAGGTATATTGATAACAATGATTTGAAAAGTTATTCAAGTTTCATTAGGAAAATTTGGAACATAATCTTTCTTTGCAGTCTAGTTTGGAAAATGCAATGACCAAAATCTTCAAAAAAAAAAAAATCACTTCTCTAAATAGGTAAACATGTATATAAAGCTTGATCTTTCTAAATGCTTACTCAGGATTGAAAACCACTAACAATTAACATTACAACATATTCTTCTAATCAGCTTAGGGGAGGGGGGGCGGGGGGGGCAGATTTGGATTTACAGGCTAATTATATTGCTAATAGGTATTGCTATAGTCTACTAATAACCTGTTGTTATGGATTAATTTAGATTCTATTAACTTTATCTTCTAGTAAGAAACTGTACATTGTAAACAGAGATGGAGCCGTCATCTCTCAATTTTTAATTTCTTTATTATTATAAATATAAAATTAGATATATATAGTATAATTATCTTTATAATTACCTTTTAATCACTGATCATTCAAAATTCAAAATTCGTCATTGATCGTGGAAATCCTGAAATGATAATAATAATTAGAAATTTGCCAAGACAGTGACAAGAATCCTCTGTCAAGCCAGCAGCCTCTTGGAGAGGGTCTTTAGTGGAGGCTTTGGCAAACAAATTACAACTCCCTCCTGCTGGACAATCCTCTATCTTGCTTATAAAGCAAGAAAGCAACATCTGCAGGATCCACATGACAAGTCTAGATTCTAATCCAAGACTGATTGCCAAGACCAATCACTGCAGAAAATTTTATGAGTAGCTGACAATGCAATGGCCAAATATTTTCACAATATCACCTTGCTCCATTATTTATGGTTGGGTGCAAATTAGGAAAGAGTTTAATTGCTATTGATCAATGCCTCTGGCCAAGTTGAACTCATCAAATGCTAGATTACATATATAATAGTTCTGCAAAGCCTGTGGTAACTAGAATTCTTGTATGCTTTGGACTAAGTGCATGCTGCAAAGCCTGGATTGACCTTGGATACAAATTTTCATTATTGAATGATCAATTAATCCCTGGTGAACTAAAGACTAATGCTTAAACTTCCTGGTTAATCATAAATCAATAGCAAATACTCAGCTCTTTAATTTCCAGCTGCCAAGTACTTAAGTCTAAAAAACCCATGGAATTGCTTCCACATGCTTCTTCATTTTTAAAAATTTTGCTCCTCTTGAGTCACTCAAATATCTTAAGAACCCCATAGTTTCCAATGTAGATATTTGTCAAGTGAGAATGGGTTTTGTCAATTCTTTTTCAGACCAAATATATTGATGATGCCTACTAAGAGAAGATCAGTAAATAAATGATCATTTAACTTGTTTTTTTTTTTTCCCAATGAAAAATTTTCTCATTGAATTTGGTTTCTGTGCCCTCTTGTAAAAATCAAGATACAATACTGTAGGACCAATCAATGCTGCCTAAAATCCTCTCTTCTTTATATCTTTCAGCCATCCATCCTTATTCAAGATCATTGGTATATAAAGTCTCCTTGTTATAGTGACATTGAATGTCTCTTTTGCTTTATTCTACATATATATATATATAGTTTTTTTTTCTTACCTTTTATAACTCTATTTGTTTCCATTGAATTTAATAGCATATATGTTGTTAAAAAGCTTAATTTTGTATCTCTTTCTGTATTTTTCTTTTTTCTTTCTATATATATATATATATATATATATATATATATATATATATATATATGCTTTGTTTTTCCCACTCTCTTTTACTTGGCAATAAAATATATATAAGAAAAAACATATTGAGAGAAAGAGAGTTGGGTTGGGGAAGCTTGGAATCATTTAAAGCCCATGTCTCCCCCACTAGAAAACAAGAAGATAAAACAGATGAAGGGGGAGAAAAAGAAGGAAAGAAGGAGAAAGTGAGAGACAGAAACAGTGTAGGGGTTAGAATCTTCTAAAAATAAAATCCTAGATGGTATAAAGAAAACATGATTCTGTGGTTCACCTATGGGGGACTTAGACTCTTCTACAATGCATGTGAAAAGTGACACATATTTATTTTTTTAAAAAAAATTAATTTAAATTCCAAAAGAAAAACCAACCCCAACATATAACTCTCCTAAGCATACTTTTGTTAATATGTTAATTTATTGGCCATGTGTAAAGTTGTACAGTGCCAAAACATCCTCTTTAGTTCATTTTCCATTCATTCATTCACAGTGTTTCATATTTATTACAATTTACATCTATGTCGACTTTGCTGCAGGACCATTGATTAATACCTCAAACCACCACTTTTGCATTCACACTTGCCTTTAAACTATTGTTCATCCAAACCCCAACAATCCTCTTCTTATAATAATACATGTCTACAAAATATCACAGTGATTCATGTTTAAAATATTATCTATCCAAATCTTAACACTGTTAAAATTTTTCTGTTACTGATCTTTTTTTTATAATATACAAAGTACCATTTTGAACTCGAACCATTTAATTAAAAATGCCAAGCAATCCAAATTGATTATCAGCTCAAGATATAGCATTGCAAAGGAATAATAAAAGGAAAACTTGCAGCAAAAAAATCAAAGGACCCTCTACCCCTAAATGTATAGCTAGCTAGTGTCCAAGGGGAGCACATAATTTTAATTTGTCTCTTCATATGATTTTACAACAACGATCAAACTTTAACACTAATCTCTGTTCCTCTGCTCTCTTAAGGACAATCAAAACCCCACCAACATATCAACTTTTATTTCGCCTTGGGATTCGACCATGAACATCGTACAAAATTTCATGGGGCCATGATTATCTTCAATGCACAAATGATTTTGATTTGAAGTTATACAGGAGGAATAAAAAAAGAAAAAAAAAAAAAAAAAAGAAACCCATCATAGCTATTTAGGTACAAAATTTTTTCATGATATCATGCTTAAGGAAATTTTTACAGAAAGAGAGGTTTTTTTAAGCCTTTCTAAAGCTGCTTATATGGCAGCCTTTATCTTAGTACTTCTCCTTCATAGGTGGTCATGGTTTCAGCTTCCTGTGAGAGGAAAATTCTTGAAGCAGGCTTTCTGATATATACTAAAATATTCATGGATATCAGCATGTGATCAATCACATATTTCTGCTACTCTTGACAGTGTAAACTTGTTTGAATGATTCATATATAACTTAAAACATAGTCTAAGTTGTCAATAGGTCATTTTCTTCAGCTGCTAATTCTGATTTTTGACTTCATTTAGGATGGCTTTGCAGCCAAATTTTGGATTATGAATCATAATCTTGAAGACTTTTATGAAGAAGAAGCATCAGCAGAGCAACATTGATAGACTACATGTAATGAAATGGTAAGCAATTTAGTCCATTGTTAGTCAACTACTTGCTTCTTAAGGAGTTGAGAGTTGAGGGTTTCAAGATTCAAGCCCCCTACTTCCCTTTGGTTCCTACCTATAACACTGAGAAAAAGAAAAGTGGGGGGGTAAAAAGGAGACTGCCAATCTTAAATTGCCCCAACAACATCAGGCTATGACATGCATTATTAGTATTAGAATAAAGGTAGTTAGAATTGACCAGGCATTTCATGTGTGGTTGGTACCATTACATGCTCTTAAAAAAAGAAGAGAACACACAAAAAGACAGAATAAAAATTTAATTTATTTGAAAATTATGATGATTCTGGGGAAAGAAACAGAGAAAGGTTTTTCTAAAGCAGTTCATCCACCAGAAGTCTAGAGAGTGGCCTAAAACAGAACTACACTAATGAGATTGGAGGGACATCAGTGGCAATAGGCAATTTCAGGAACAACCTGAGAAGAAAAGGAACTGAAAGAAAAGCCTTCATATATGGATATGAAGGGGAAATTAAAAGGAGAAACAAATTACAGTGATGGGGGAAATTTCAATTCAACATGGCATCTTCTTGAATCCTACCTAGTAACTGGTTCACTGCTGTGGCAATGTCATCCACAGAAGTCAGCTTACAATCATCTTCTACCTGCAATTTTTAGGACCAAATATGCTTAATGCTGGAAACTCTAAACAAGATTTCTCTTCTGTGTTAAAGGAAAGGTTAACTGTAACAAGCTACTGGTGTTTTTCTATGATTAACTCACCTTGACGCTGAGAGAATAGAGGACAGTTTGATCAACTGTTGTGACATTGAGATGGAGGATGCTGAGACGCATACTATTCAGCCCTGAAACCACCTTCAAGAGCTGCGCGGGTCGCCTCTTCGCTCTTATTTTGAGGTTTGCATGGCTCTCCACCATGGTAACTTCGATGTCAGCTATAGCAGATTGAGTCTCAACCATTGTTTCATTCATGGAGATGGAACTATCACTCCGGGTTGAACTAGTCGAGTACTGTGGGAATGTGAAGAATTCAGCAAAAGCTGAGCAGCTGCTGCTGCTACCACCGTCTGATCTTTCCTTCACCTCGTTCTGAGCACTTAGAAATTGAAGACGGTGCTCAAGCTCCTTTACAAAATTGATAGCACCTCCAATAATCGATGCCTGATCACCCTGACCAAGAAGAAAAAACACAACCAAGACAGTTTTTTCATTAGCATTTTGTTTCATGTTATAACTAAGGAAGTTGAGAGCAAAAGACAAATACCCTTTGGACATAAGATTCAGGCATTAGAGATCGAAGAACAGAAAGATATTCATTCATTTGCTTCCTTCTATTTCTCTCCACAGCAATGTGAGTCATCCTTTGATTCTCAATCTCTTCCTTGTTTTTCCTACTCTTGGATCGACGTCTCTTGGCACGAGTCGAAGTAGTTGTTGAAGTATCCAAGGCTGAGGGTTCGCCGCCGTTGGTTGATCCATTAGCATTATTAGTAGCATCCGAGGACGAGTTCGGGTGGTGCAGTCGATGATGATCACCGAAATGGGGTGGAACCATGGAAGGTGGTGAAGAAGAATTACTCCAATCTCCATGAAGAAAACTGTTAGTCTCGGGTATTTGGTTGTCAGGAAAATGATGATCGAAACACACTCTCTCTTCTTGCTTTTCCAACCCAAAGTCATAGCTCCAATTCCCTCCTAACAAGCTGTACAGATCTTTGCTGTTGTAACCAAACAAGTCCTGCGGAAACACCACAGCATCTAGTGCCATTCTTTCTCTCTCTTTCTCTCTCCAAACTAAAAAGCAAAACCCTTAATTGTTTAAATAAGAATCATACCAAGCAGTTTAAGATGGAGAAGGACAACACCCCCCAAGAATAAAAATAGAACAGAATTCTGATATCAGCCTTGAGAGATTCCAGTTTGGGGTTGAAGAAGTGAGCTTTTAAAGGCATTTGATGAACACCCAAAGCCCAAAAAAAAAAAAAAAAATTGTACAGCAGAATTGCACGTGAAATAGTATGGAATTAAATTGTAAAAGAGAGCAAAGCAAAGCAAAGGGTACAAAAATATGATTTCCCTTTGAAAATATGGTAGAAGAGGACCTGTGCTGGGGTATTAAGGCAACATACTCTCCTCTTGTGAGCCACACCCTGTCTCCTCACTTTGTGAAATATTGAGAAAGAAAAAATCTTCTTTTATTTTTTCGAAGTATATGGAAAAGAAAAGACACTTTGAAAATAAATGAAAATGATGCAAGATATTTATGTGCTTTTAATTAATTAATTAATTAATTTTTGGATAAAAGGGTTGTCCACACTGTTTGAGATTTGATAGGATTATAATTTTTTTTTCTTTCTTTATACTATTTATAATCAACATGGGACATAACAAAAATAATTTTCCAAAAAATAATTCTGTTATTAAAAATTTTTCAACGGTTGCATCAAAATATTTCGGGATCAGAATCTCGTATTTTTTTTTTAAATTCGAAGAGTGCAAAAATTATTTTTGTTACGCGTTGCATCTTATATTTGTATTAATGCTTATTTTATATCCGTTCTAGCGAGGGTATTGATATGGTCTTATAATTAGGAGTGTTATTCAATATAAGGGTCGGAAAATATTGGTTTAGTAAAAAAAAGAAAATTAAATTCTAATGGCAATAGTGGCTTTACCCATTTTCAAGTTGTATAATATTATAACTTTAGGTTAAATATTATTACTTTCATTTGTTTAAGAAAATATATGGTCAAATTATTGCTTGTTTCAATGCAAACAATGGCTTAAACTTGATCAATTTTCTTTTTCCTCATTGGAATTAAGACTTTATAACCTAATGCAGTGATTAAAAATAAAAGAAAAACAAGTTTTTTTTGTTACATGTTTAACTATAATTTAGACAAATAAAAAAAATAAGTTCAACCTTATTTTCTTCCTCAATTTTAGGAATGTTTCATGGCTAACACATGTCTTGTTTTTTTTTTTTTAGATCATTTTTTTCCTTTTTTTTTTTAAGAACGCGCGGCATTATATACTCAAAGGCTAATACTTCCCAATAGAAGCGTGACAGCCACCTACCCAATGAGAGCCACATGTCGGCCAAATTAGGCAGCGCGTGGAGCACACGCACATGAAAAAAGCTGGGAACCATCCAAGCACAAGAGAAGAGGTTTTGTCATTGGGTAATAATATGGTCGGTCGTGCAAATCATGCATATTGATACAAAGATCAAAACAGAAAAAAAAAAAAAAGAAAAGAAAAGAAAAGAAGAAGGCTGCCATTGCAGAGATTCTTGCAATGCTATGAAGAGAAACAACAAACAAAGGGCTTATAAGACATACAAGAGAGTTTATTGGTTTTTTTTTTTTTTATTCTTTGGTAAAGACCTAGAAAGTTAGATGACTTTGGGTGTCAGAGATGACATGTGAAACCACAAAAACAAAAGACACTATACGAGGGATGTTACTCCTTTAATTGTTGTATAAATTATATAAGTTATAGGTGTAGTAGTAGTACTACTACATACTAGCTAGTATCAAAGCAAAAGGCTTTTCAAGTTTCCATCTACCTTTCTCCAACATAAAAGGGTATGGAAACCAAGCTTTTACATATATGTAAAAGATGCTTTTAAGTGCCCTTTTTCCCCAATGAAACATCCTATTCCTATTCCTACTCACTCTATATATATGATATCCTTCTTTTCAACTCACCTTACTTTCCAATGTTGATGTAATTTGTTTTGAGCTTATCTTTTCTTTCTTTTTTTTTTTTTTGATAGGAGATCGATGGATATAGTATCATAATTTTTGAAAAGTAAGACAAACGGGTAAAAAATATGAAAATAATTACGAGTATCATAATTAATTCGATTCATACATGTCGATTTACCCAAAATTGACCAATCATTGCAAGCAGTACAATTATTATAAACTTAATTTGAAATTTTATTTTCGAGTATGGTAGTAATTGAATAGCTGGTATTTTTGGAGTTTTGTTAGGTCTAGTCATTGGGCAATCTCTTTGGGGGGAGGGGTTGGTCACTATTATGAAGATGACCACACACCAACAACCATTAAAATAAAAAAAAAGAAAAATAATGCCAAAAAAAGGGTTTAATTAAAATAAAAAAAAAAAGTCAACCCCCAAACCAAAAAGAAAAAAGGCATGGGCTTTTAATTGAGTTTAAACCAATGCCAGCTAGGTATGAAAGAATAATCCAATAAAGGTTACCCAAGAAAATAAATCCAAGAAATATTGTTGTTGGCCACAAGAATTTAATCAAAATTTCTAAGTTCATTAGTCAATTTTTGGTGGACTATCTGAAAAATAAATTGAAAAAAATAAAAAAGAAGGCAAGGTAGCCATCATTGTGTTAATATGGCTGCTATTGCAAATGGGCATATAAAGGAACCAACTTTCAAAGGTCTCCTAGTCAAACTTTTTTTTATTGATGGCAATGTATGCTTATAGCAACTTGTCATTCATTTCCCCTTTTCTGAGGGTGTGCATATATCTTTTAATTCTCTGCATTCTCTCCCTTTCTCTCCTTTTCTTCTAGTTTCTATGACTGGCGGCTAATTAAAATTAAGTATAATTATGAATTTAAGCTCTCTGGAGAATTTACTGACTTTTTTAAAATTTAATTTCAAAACCTTAATGTATTCAAACACTTTTAACTCGAGACACCGATATCGTCACTAATTACTCCTTTCGACTCATTTGTTTAGTTCTTTTCGTCTCGAAATTTAATATAATATATATTAAAATTAAATATAGACAGATATTTAGAGACACGAGAGTCATATCAAGTAATCAATTGCAGTTGGATCTTTTGCACTCAAGAAACTTCAAAAAGAAAAATTATTCTCGATAAGCTCACAGGACAATTCAAACTTTCATTTATTTTTAGTCAAATATAAAACAATTGCAAGAAAAACGTCATGGTCATATCATAAAAGAGTATATATTGTATGTATAGAAACTTATGGGGGGTCATGTCCAGTGATAGGAACCCAGATTTTCCAATCTCTAGCTTTACTTGGAAAATTGAATAAAAAGCCAACACAAACTCAAAACCCTAATCAAAACAAATCAGAATCAATCAATTTTCGTCTTAAATCTTTGTCTATCTTTGCATGTATCTGCAACACTTGAAAAAGAAGTCACTCCTACTCCATTGCCAGCTCTATTCTTTTTTATCCAAATCCAATCTAATCTGCAATTCTTCATGTTATACCTATAAGTCCTATATAATCTTAGGTAAAATCATTTCATTTTTTTAACCCCAAAATTTAAAAAAATCACAATCCATTTCATATTTTCACCAACTGATCTAAACCCACTAAATAAAACATTAGACCCAACTGGCACTAGTTTGAATGAATCAAAAATATTGTTTTTTAAAGAGATACGTTGACAATCCAATCTTTTAAAGAAGATTACAGCTTAATTTGGATTATTAACCTTAATTTTTCAATTAGTTTTGCTCCAAATCTTGTAAAGATAAGACACAAAAGAAAGCATCTTGTCGTGAATGCTAATTATAGCATTTCATTATTTGATTAGATTAGATGCTAATTAACAAATTAAGATTTACTGTAGCTAACGACATATTATGCCTTCGTGCATTCACTTAAGCGGTCCTATTTAAATTGCACTAGTTTTTTCATATGGATTCCACTAGCTATAATAGCACTCTGACTTGTATTTGGCTCTTTGCATAAATTTAATTAACCTAGATTCTCTTGCCTTCCTCTTCTTTATTATTCATTTCTATGTCTAATATAATGTAGAGTAATATATTATAAATTTTGATACAGTACACACGTGCACACACACACACACATATATATATATATATATATATATATATATATATAATGGTATCGACGGTGCTATTAGGTTAAACTTTTGAAATAATAAACGGGTTTTTAATTTTAACTGAGATAGAAGATAATTGAAATTCAAAAATTCAAAAAATGTATTCTTGGGGTGGAAAAATTTGCAGGGAGAGTACATTGCTTGAAGGCTATGCACCCTTTCTTGAATATAGAAACGAAGTGTATTGTAATTTTCAAGTTAACCCACAAACATATGTGAATCTATCATATCATTGCAAAGGGACAATAATGTACTACAACACCATTATTTTTTTTCTCCTGTGGATCAGAACAATTTTTAATCTTTTTTTTTTTAGTATTTTCACGAAATTATGCGGCTAATACTTATATGATTAGGCTCACCCAACTTGTTTGCATGCATGGGTTTCTCTTTAAATTTCGGGTATTAATTTATTTGTTATTTATAGATCAATTTGTTGTCTTTATTACCAGGCAATGCAGAGACAAGTTTCCCAAAATAAAGTGATGGAAAACAATAATGAAAAGGAACTCATCAGCTCTAAATACAATATTAGTCAATGCTGCCTAAACACGCCAAATACCTTTGTTTAGAGCTAGTATAATTTTTATGCTATAGGTAACTTGACTTAAACTAAGGTAAGATCGAATATTTGAAAATTATACATGACGAGAAGATGACAAAGCTTTATTCGTGGTTATCAATAATTATCAATAAAGCATTTAAAGTTTATATTTATAACGAATCTAAAAGACAAAGATCATAATTCATACAAAATTTGACGGTTTAATAAGTTTTTAAGTCCGTGTTGTGTATTAATAAGTCGAGGAAGTATTGTATTAGTAAAGTTTTAATACTCCTGCCCCAAATTGATGAGAAAAAAAAAAATCAGGTAGCCCCAGGGCTAGTTTACCAAGTCATCAATTTCACGGGCAGCTTTGCTGCCTGTGGAGGATCCAAGGACGGAGCTGAGGACCCCGCCGACTACATTGAGTAGTTGAAATCTTGCTTGCCTTTATAATGAAAAATGGCAAAAGTTACGGTTAAATTGATTCACCTCGACAATGACGTTATTCAGAATGTAAGTTCTTTGTAAGACAAACGAGAAACCACACATTTACCTTTTAACTGGAGATTGGAATAACCTATCTGTCGTGGATTTTTTTTTACCAGAGAAAAATGCTTGGCTGATTGCATGTACACTGGGATTTAGAGCCTTAGGCCGGTTGGTTGATTGCCATTTAGATACAATTACCAAGGGAAAATTTGCCTGGTACATAAGACTTGGCCTGTCAAGGAATATCCTCCAGGACATGAACATGTCAACTTATATCTTTTCTTCAAAGTCAAAAACATTAAATCTTCATCATCTAGAAGCTATATAGCAACCAATGGAATTCAATGGGAGACTCTTCATCAAATTTTCTTTTTGGTTTTGAATTCATTTATGGTAGGGGGTTTAGTTTACCTCTTTGCTAGGGTTTTGGGGTGAGAGAAAGAGAAAGTTGATGATCAAATGCATGCATGTATGCCGCGTTCCTCAGGGAGTCGGTGAGCGACATTAAAAACAATGGGGGCCATTTGCCCAATGACCCATGGTTGGTCATAGCTAGGGTTTGAAGAAAATGAGCGCCATGGGGATTTGGTTTCGATGACCATTTCTTGATACCGGCCAACTTTGTCAGCATCCGGTCAAGCTGTAGATGAAAACAAACAGATTTTCAAGGATTTAGATTTTGTTGTTGCCGACGGGGGTGGAAACACTTACCCTCTCCCCCTCTCTCCCCTCCCCACCTCAGCTCCTTTTAGGCTTTGTCCCATCTCCATGTCAACCTTGTTACTCTATAAGGGGGCCCTTATGTATAACAGCTCACTTCCTTAATATAAACATTATGGTGTGTAAACATAATGTTTATACACACCTTAATTAGGTATAAAAAAAGATATTTAATTCTACAAGGTCTATACATTAATTAATCTCTCTTAGACTTGACGCGCGTGTACTCAATTTTTTTATATAAAAAATAATAATAATTTATGATCTATAGTCATGATAAATTGAATGTTTTGGATGAATCATGCATATCATACACGCGTTAATTTTATTGGCACGAGTGTGACTGCTGCTCTAGAGCTGCTAGGGCTAGAATTAATATATATATATATATATAATTTTTGAGTAAGAGAAACTCTTGGAAGATGATATGTTCCAAAATATCAGGATGGACAGATGGGAATTGGACAGGTAGCTGGGTTTTTTATTTAATTTTGAAAAATGATAACAATATAGGAGAACTTTTAATGATATGATCCCGAGAAAGTCGATCACTTTTTTGCATTTACAGCATTATTAGCAGTGACCAAGCACACACCATTGCACTTTATGTCAAATAAAATTTTGATTTGAGCAGCTGGCTGCCCCTCCCTTTGAGATGACTTCATATGCCATAAAGGAAAGGAAAAAGAGAAGAAAATCATGCTATCTGTTCTTCAATTCTCCCCCTTTTCCATTATTAGGATAATGATTAAGGCCAAATGGTTCATTTCAATACCCAAAATTTCTAAAGTTTATACAAGCAAGAAATGAATAAAAGCCTTAGAATTGCTTGCAATTTTCAAATTGAATCTTAGTCTCAATCTTCATTTCTTTTTTGACATTTGATGTCTCTCCTCGGCCCATCACACTGGTGACTTTTCCAATACAATGTGTTATTCCTCAATTGCATGGTGGGAGCAGACCTAACAAAAGGGAATTGATCATCAATGGGGGAGGGAAGGAGATTATCTTTGAAACAATTTTCAACATAGAAAGCTGTCTAAATATTTCAAAAAGGAACCACATGGGAAAAACTCCATTACCTCTTGGCTGCCCAAAGTCCCCTCCCCCACTCTCTCTCTCTCTCTCTCCCTTTATCTCATTGGTCCTCCCTAGGGACAACATCTGCAACACCTAAAATTTTCCAACAAAAGTTATGATTACACAATGCATTCCCCCAGCTGTCTGATAATCTATATGCTTTGTGGGGGTTAGAGAGGAGTGGGAGAGGAGGGGAAATTGGGGGGGAGGGGAGCATTGCTTTATCTTTACTTCATGTGAAAAAACAAAAGGATTTGGAAGATGGAGAGTGATAAAGACTCTTTGCTTTTAATCCTTTCATCATGTGAAAGCACCATTCCTTGTGGGGTCTCAATGATCTTATAATTTTATTCTCTCTCTCTCTCTCTTGCCCCCCCTGTAAGCTTCATTCATAGGAAGAAGAAGGAGAAAGCTTGGGAGAGAGCAGCTTGTTTTAGACCAAGAAAAAAGCAACTTCCATTGAACCAAACCCACATACGTCTCCATTACAATTAGAGAAAAACCAAATGTTTCAACAGAAAAAATCAATTGCAAAAGGCAGAAACTTTTTCCTGATTTATCCTAACAAACGGGCAAAATCATTGTCGACGAAAAGCTCAATCAAATCCATACCACTGCCCACAATCCTTACCTACACCTACCCTACATAAAAAATATACCTTTGATTCATTATTATGAATCTAACAGCAAAAAGTTCATCCACTTCCAATCAAATTCTTCTCAAGGCTCTTTGGGATCTCAAGTTTCTGAGGCATCATAATAAATCTCTTTAGCTTGTCAATGTGTCTCAAGCTTTTTTCTTGTAGTCTTCTGCTATATTGCAACTGTGAAAGACATGACCACACACACACCTCAAGCTAAATTAACAGTTGGTAGGTACATTAATTTAATGGGAAAATCAACCCGATTAATTAAACTATATTTCTTCGGAACAGATGTCAAGGCATCATTGCGGGATCTCAAGTCTCAATTCAGGCATAATCATCTACCCTGTTGAAAGATTGGAAAATATTCGTTTTGAGTTGTTCAGCTACTCGAATTTGCCTGGATATATAAATCTCTGTTTTTGGTGCAAACCTATGATTCTTGTACCTCCATGACTAGTCTGCAAACCCATCATACCTTATCCTGGAATTCGAGAATCTAAGATCATTACTGTTATAACCCAAGATTCAAGATCTCCAGTGTGTTAATGTTAAAAATCGATTAACTGTGAAGATTCTGGTCGTTAAGGTGACTAGAATCATTTTAACGCTCTTATCATTAAATATAGTCGAAAGTGAAAAAATTTGACTAGAAAAAGACATAAAGGTCACAATTTAATAGGGGCATCTATAGAACTCATTCTCCTAGAGAAAGGTAATTTGAGATGTAAGTTGGAATAGTTTATCTTGCAAGTCAAAAAGGATGTCATTGAGATCAGTTACCGTGGGTATTAGAGCCTCAAGTAAACCAAGACACTTGGTCAGGGAAAAACTATATACAAGACCCATGGGTAGCCTTGCTGTCCGAGTCAGATAGGAGCACCGCCAACGTCTGTCCAGCTCGACCCTGAGTCGAGATTGCAAATGAAATGTACAGGGTTCAGTCAAGATGGTGGATTTTGGTGTTTACTCACCCTTGACTCCAAATTAAAGTTGGAGTATCTTCACCAGTTTTCACATTCAAGAGATAAAAGTCACCTTAGAATCAGACTCAACAAGAAGAGATTTTCTTAACCCTCCAAACAGAATGATAGAAAATATGTAGGGCAGATTTCATTGTCATCAATTCGACATAATTCGATCCTGAAATGAAAATTAAGAGGTTGATTGAACAGAAGCTAATGATAGGTGGCATTGATGATAATGGAGGAAACAATAAGCAAGTTCTACATTTGAAAAGTTGTAATTTCCTACTCATGTCTCATAAAGGTTCAGAATTAGTATGCAATATATGATTCCAGCCCACTCTCCTATGTATCTTTCTCTGCATCTTCAATCACTTGATTGCAAACTACGTTCAAGAAAAAGTGGAAAGTGATTAGGATGGAAAAGTCGAATTTCAAGGACAAGGCATCTATGGTATTATAATTAATCAATACAATTTTCAGTGTGCTCTAGCTAGAGGTTTAGAGTCTGAAACTATGGAATAGTTTATTCAAAAAAGTAAAAGTAAAAACCATGGAAACAAACCCATTCATCTTGCATTCGTGGTGACGAAGCAAGCCACGTTTCCCAAATCCCAAACAGGACAATCCCCCTTCTACCAGAACTTCCAAAGACCTTAAACAAAAACAAAGGCATGCATGCATGCATGCATGCATGCAAGCAAGTAAAAATTCAGTCTTCACAGAGAGAGGGGTCAGTCAGTCAGTCAGTCAGTCCTCTCTCTCTCTCTCTCTCTCTCCATGCTGTAGGATCTTTGCCCTGATTAACGTTTAACAATCCTCCCCACCTGTTGAATGGAAATGACATAAAGGAGAAAGTTTGTCATCATGCATTTGGAAAGAGCACCTTCATGGATGATTCAAGACCGTACACGTGGCATCCTAAGCTACCCCCACTTCTCGAACTTGTGGTGTGAGTTTTGAGTTTGTTTTTTTGATGGGAAGAAGTTGGAAGTCGAAATGTGGTGAAACAACGGCGCAGCCTCAAAACCAGGGCGGTTTCGATGGCCCCCCCCAACCCAACCCTCCCCTCCCCCCCGTTCTCTTTGGCCCTTTGCCCCTTTGGGAGTACCCCCTCATAAAAACAAAATAAAACCACATGCATTTCTTTTGGCCTTATTGTGAAGGTGATGGACGTTGACATGGGGTTGGGGCACTGAACAGTAACAGGCTAATAGTTCATACATTGCATTAATAATATTATATTTGCATTACGATTTTACGAGATTTTTAATTTGAATATCGATGATAAAAGGAGTTAAACAGGTCTACTGTTGGGCTCGTTTTCATCCTTTTTTTTTTCATGTATCTTGATGTGTTGTTGGTCATTAGGGGGAGGTGCTGCTGCTGCAGCTGCTCCACCTTTAATTTGGGTCCCTCACCCTTGGACGGTTGGACCTGCCATATCACTTGGGTCCCACCTTTGCTGATGTGTCCAATTGGGTTCAGTCATGGTGTCTCTCGGTCCTTCTCCAAGTTTTCGATACTAGCATGTAGGAAACTGTAATACCATGAAGCTGGCTATGCTTACACTGTCATGAAGCATTAGAAGAACATCATTGCTGAAGTTATGTTGGTATATATATATATATATAATTCAAGAGAGAGAAGAACATTTCTTTCTTTGTTAAATGTAATAATTATTGAATCAAATATTCGAATGTATCATGTTATTATTCATAAACAAGACATATAATAATATTTTTATGATTATCATTAACAGAATCGAGATAATGATTCAAATTTTGATTTTTTAATTTGAGAATAATTTTATGCGTGAATTTAAAAAAAATTAAAATTTATGAATTGAAATAGGATTATCTTTTATATACTAAAAGAGAATAATAATCGAGCTATCAATACTTCAATAGTAGTAAAAAAAATTTATAATTATGAGTCAATTTTTCCACTGTTTAATGTACTTGGCTTACCTTTTTTTTTTTTTGTTATTAGGACTGCAGTCCTTAATTTTCAGTCAGAAAATTATACAGCATGGAGACAAATTCAAGATTTATAAGGAGACAGTTGAAATATTATGCTATGGCAGCTAGTGCCCGCCCACCCCAGAAAAAAAAAAAAAATCTGGGATACTGACAAGATTTAAAGGGGAGAATGATTGGTTTCTGCAAATAATTTGTGTACATTTTCTCTACTTCCTTTCCTGCTGCAATTTTCTTTGGGGATGACAGCTTGTGTTTACATTTTAAGAACTGGTTTTGACTAACAAAAAATGGATTCCATGGATGTATATGTCCAGAATTTAAACTAAATTACAGTGAAAATTTTTAAATTATTATTATTATTCAATTGAACTTACTTCCTTTTACCTAAATTCAATTTTATCGACAATATTTGTAACTTTATGTTTATATATATGTGTGTGTATGTACATGCATCATGTAATTAATTGATAATATAAAAATCAAGGCAAATGGTTTTGGACCCATTTTATAAATATGGGAAATTCTTTTCTGTGATTAATTTTGAGGGAAAAAAATTCTTTTTTGGGTCAAAAATAAGGGAAAAAAAAAGGGAGGGGGGATGCATGGATAAGATTCACAAAGTTACTACCAATTATTCATCATGATTATGATTTGTGTGATAATAATGGTTGCTTTGAACCTAAACAAAATTCCAAAAAATTAAAAACAAAGAAAGGGCTAGAGTGAGAGTGAGAGAGAGAGAGAGGCCTAGAGAGATCAAACCCTTTGTCGGGACACTCATGTGGGATTGTGTCCATTTCCAATTTCAGCATACCCTTGCTAGATTATGGACCCCAAAATGAAGTTGACATTGCAAAAGAGCAAAAAAATTAAATAAATAAATGTTGTAATTCTTTTTTGAGTCACAATTCCCATCTTATAAGAACCCTAAAGAAGAAATTTCGATTTGTCTTGCGTTTTGGTTCCATCTTGTTTTGCCTTCACCATAAAGTGATTTGGTTCGGCTCCTTTTTTATACTTTTTTTACGATTAAATTAATAGAGACGAGTTAAATTTGAAAAAAAAATAGTGGTATTGTGTAATTTCGATTTAAAATTAGCAAATTTAAACAAATAAAAGAATTTTACGGAAAAAAAAAACCCCTTTTTCGGACCAAAGGTTTCATTTGAGATTATTAAAAGAACACAACATAATATATAATTGGTACATAAAATATGATAGAAAAAGCAATTCAATAACCATTCCTAGGTAAAGAAATAAAAAAATATATTTATCTTCTTCTTTTTTCCTATTTATCATTTTGATCATGTATATATAAGCTTTAATACTAATAATAATTTTGTACATCTTCTTTCTTAATTTTTATTTCTATTTCTTTTTGTTACTAATTAATTTCTCAATGTTCATATTATTTTCACCTAGGTGAGTATATTCAATTCCAATATGTATGAGCCAATGACTAGAAGAATCAAATTGATTTCTACCTACAACCATTTTGGGCTATTAGAGAAAAGGGAGAAAGCCCAATTAAAGGAAAACCCAACATATAAAGAAACCCAATTTGTAATCAAAATTAACCTGTGTATCCAAAAAGCCCAATTACTATCCCAAAATGTATGAATCCAGCTTCTGGACCCATAGGCCTAAAATTGTTTTGAGTCTAAATTCTAGCTACATGAATTTGTTTATTGATTGTGGCTTTTTTTTTTTTTACACATATTGTTATAAATATGAAAGAAAAATTGTTCATTAAAACAAAGAGCTTGTCTACAAACAGATGAATGGCAACATAAGAAAAAAAAAAAGAAATAATGCTTAAGAAAACTTTTAAATTATTTATAAAAATTTAAATAAATTTTTATTTTTTTATTACATTCAATTAAATCTTTATAAATTTATTTCAAACTAAATAAGTTCTTATAACTAACGATTGATTAATTATTATCAGTCATAATAGTTTTATTTGATTTAAAATCTAAACATAAAGACTTGATTGAATTTTTCTTAATAAGTCTGTATGAATTTCTTTCTCTACTATTAAATATGATAAAATTTTGGAATGGGAAAAATGGGTCTATCTTCTGTGTTCTGAATTCAAATTAATATATTGCAAAAATAAAGACTTAGATCATCCTTTTTGTTGGGTACAGAGACCATAGACCCAAAGTTGTTATTGAAGTACAAATTTTTCTTCATCAGATCCTAAAGTCAAATGGGCTTGCCCTAGAAATCAAAAAAACATAAATAAATAGCAAAAAGTCAACTTCTGGATAGGTTGACTTGTCAATTATACCAAATGAAGGTGTGTTCATTTAAATGGCTGCAAACAAAGAATTTCAATGAGTTGAAGCTTCAACCACCAACATCATTTTCTTTCACCTTAAATTTCCTCAATGTCTCTTTAACCAATTTGTTGTTTATGTTTGAATTTTTCTGGATGGTTTTGCTTTACTGTGAAATTTTCTCTCTGGGTTCCTGCTTTACCTAGCTATGAGAATGTTTGTAGTATTAATTTGATATTATAAGTACAGTACTTTTATTAATTGTGCGTATAATATAAATTTTTTTTTATACTTTTAAGAATGCTTTCTTTCAACAATAACAAATAAAAATAGTAATTATTAATTTAAAAATTAGAAATACATATATCATTAACAATTGATGTTATATTATATGGATAAGTTGGTAGATTAGCAAGTTCATTCCCTACAGACCATTTTGCCTCCCATAGTATGTATATATATACTATTTTTTCATCTTTAAATGTTTGTCTTTATTTTATTTTCATAAAAATTAAGATAAAAATATTTATTTCGACGTATTTTATTATAATTTTTTTAAAAAAATTATAATATAAATGTTTAATGCTATTTAATATGAAATTTTTTAAATCGTGAAAAATAAATTTGTGATATAAAAAAAGTACAATATTAAATGTCTAAGAATAAAAAAATGGTTTCATTTTAAAATATTTCAAAAAAAAAATTGAGACAGAGAGGGTATATATTTAGCCGTTCAACTGGATACCATGCCATCCACATCAAGTTCTATTTATTATCATTTTTCTTTTTTTTTTAAAGAAAAGACTAATTTATCTGGCTTTGTTTTTTTTTTTTTTTTATTTCGGTCAAAATTGCTGGGAATGACTTGGTCAATAAACTTTAATTTGTGGGATAGTTTTCTTGCTTTCATCTCTTCTTCTGAAATACTTTGCTTGCTCCCCACTCTCTTTGATTAAAAATTCAAAAGGAATTCTTGTCATGAGTGGTGAAGAAGAATGTCAACACAAAAGAGCTCCCACACTCTTTTATCTTTTTCTTGGGCTCCAATTAACAGAACCCCATCCTTCTTTCCAAGCATAATATCTTTAAATAAAAATAAATCATTTAAAAAAATTTAAATAAATTCTTTGATTAAGACTTTATATTTTTATTTTTAAATTAAATAAATTTTTATAATTAATCATTTATTAATTATTATTATTTTAAAAAGTGACGTTATGATTAATGGTAATTATTATATGAAGCAAATTCTTATTTGAAAATTTAATATTCTTTCAAGAAATGTTTTACCGTATGAGATCAGATTCCAAGAAGAACAAATTGCTTGTAGCAATTTGCTTCCGAATGCCATAGATTCTTATATGTAATGATGCTATCCCCCAACTTGGAACACAATTTCCTGCAGGCTTCCTTTGAATCTTAGGGGAAAACCAATTCCCAGAAACGTGTTTGGACCAACTAGCAAAAGGACAATAGTTTTTTCAATAGTGGATTTAGCCTTGTAATTGCTTATTAAAGGTCCACCATATGCATGTAATCGTTGATTATATGCCAAAAACATGATCAAACATTGGACAAACTTTTGCAAAATTTTTCTATATTAAATCGATAGCGTATCTAATCTTAAATGCATGTCTCTATTAATCATAGAGTGTTTGAAAATTTAAAAAAAAAAAGTAAAATTTAAGTTGAATTGAAAATCTTGAATTTCTTTTTACGAAAAATTAACGAATTCTCATTCAAATATAATTAAACAAGGAAAAAACAAAATTTATATCATATAATTGATAAAATTGATTGATCCCAATTGTTGGATATTGAAGATAAAGTTTGGGTTTTTGATATTTTAATGAATCAAGGAGGAAACAGAAATCAGACAAGAATATATAATGCTTAAACAGGTAGAGACAAGAAGAAAGTTGATCAATTCTAAAAACTTTGGAAGGCTTTTTCCTGGCAAGAACAACTTTAATTTTCTACATGTTTACTAGTATATATGTTTTTTTTTTTAGTTTTAAAAAGAAAAATGCTAATTAATTCAACATTAAGATAATAGAATATATAGCCTGTTTTATCACCATTCTGTTGCGTAAATGCCATAGGCTGTTAAGTTAATTTATTTCATGTCAAACTTGAATGCAAATTATTCAACCGATTTATGCCTGCCAAGAACTGAAAAGAATCAGATATCAATTAATTTAATTTAATTCAATAACAGAAGTCAGCCTGTAGACAATTCGACTCACCATGGGTTTGAATTGCATAGTTTAATTCCGGAAAGTATTACAAGTTAGAATTGTATACCTATGCTCTTCTCAACGTATATTATATTCACTTTACGTATATCTCGAAAACGATAATTATCCATAAAATACAATATTTTATTAACAACAAAACAAATAAAACGAATATATTATTCAATCGATTTTATGTAAAACAAAAATAAAATGTATCGTAAAATCGTGCATTCAAAATTAATATCATCAAGATTGATGAACTTACTCCCTGACCCTTTGTTATTAGTAAAGGGTTCTAATATTTATCGACAGACTAAAAAATTGTAGGATCATACGATGGGATATATATATGTAGCCAGCCATGGCTGCAATATCCAACAGAGAAGAATATTGAATGAGTCTGAGGCCGTTCAAAAGAAGAACTAGTTGGCAAAGCATTTTCGTATAGTAAGTAAGAAAAGAACAACGAATTAAGTAGTTTTATAGCCTAGCTTTAAGTAGGGTTTTTCAGTCAATATTGCTGGGTGACTTAGTCAAGTTTACGCGTTGCTTGTGAGCTATTGGTTTGCTTGAAAGCTCAGTAGAGTCCCGCTATCTCTTCCTAGAGTCATCATGTGTGTGAAGGGAATGTCAACAAGGAGAGGGAGCTTCAGCCTCCTCCACTCTCTCCGCTCGTAGTTTTCTTGTCCTTATAGCTGCCAGAATCTAATGCTTCTCTTTATGTACTTAGCCAATAATTGTTAAGCTTCTTCCCATTGCTAGAAAGTTTTAAAAGAAAAAAATATTAAAATGGAATCTTGCCTTCATCAAGGATGATTAGGGACATTAATTAAAAAAGAACTACCCCATTTGCATAATATAATCATCGGGTACAAATAAAGAATGGAAAACCCGAACCGGGTTCTCGACAAAATTTTGCATTAGAGTTAAGAAATGTTAATGAATATTAAATCTAACGAGAGTTAATTTTTATTAAAGTTAAGCATATATTGGAGTACATTGAAAAAACGAGGATAAATACAAAAAATTAACAGAATTGTTAAGAGGGAAAACCCTTATTTTCTTTTCTTTATTTGCTTTTCTTTTCCAAGCTGGGGTCCCGTGGAACATGTTCTTTGCAAGAAGCTTTTGACTATATGTTGCAGCTTCCAGGAAGTAAAACAAATTCCTTGCAAACTCTGCTTTGCTATGCCCAATCCACATGCACACCTGGCTTTTAACTTACAAGAATTTCTTCCAGGGCTTCCTGGCGGAATCTAATAATTTAACCAAATTTTCCAAGTGGCACTTGAGCCTAGAAGCAGGAAAACTGATTAAAGAAAGCAAAAGATTCTTTTCAAGATTCAAAAACTGGAGCCAAGCAAAGTACATTAATTGGCTGCTCAAGCAGCCTGATTGAGTCTAGATTGCTTCAAAGCCCTACTCTCACAATGATCAAACAGTGGACACACCATTTTGGAAGAAAGAATTTGGCTACTTCAGCCGCCTCTCAGTGTTTTTTTTTTTAATTAAAAAAAAAATTCGAACTCTACTCTCTAAGTAAAAGATTATATACTAATCAATGAATCAAATACTCAATTATTTCAACCACCTCTATGTGATTTGCTTTGATTCCAATTCTAAAAATTTAATTAACAATCTAAATCTAAATTACATATACGTACTAAAAACATGATCGGACATAATTAACAATGTTTAAAAAATTTTCATACATAAAAATCAATTTTAACAATATAACTCGTAAAATTCCATCTTTATTTCTCTTTTAAAATTACGGATTTCATCATCACAGTAAATTTTATGATATATACCGATATTTTCATTACGTATAATTACGTGTAACATGTATATGAAAAATTTCGTGTTTAAAATCACTTACCTACTAATAAATACAATGAAAATATTTTGTTTTTGTTTATTTCCATAGATAATTCAATGATGCTAACTTGAATTCCCAAGTGGGGACCCATGAAATTGTAAATGGTCTTGCATGGCTGCAAAACGTTCAGGCTTTGAACATGACCCTAATTAGACGCCCCATCAATTAGGGAATTCAATCCTTCTAGAAGTTTATCCTCTACTTCTCATCCCATTCCACCTCACCTTAGCAAAAACACATCCTATCCCACTATTGCAATCAAAGTAAAAGCTAAATTTTGACTTTTTTTTTCATGCGGAATTATTGAGAACTAGACAAGAAAAAGTTAGTTCAACTATGTCTGTGAAATTTTGACTTTTTTTTTTAATTAATACCTATAGTTTTCACAAAATAAAAATAAAAACAAAAACAAAAAAAAACTTTTTAGTGGGTACTAAATAAATAGAAGGCGAAATCGATTTTAATTAAGTCAACAATGAACTAATACCATCAATACAGTTAGAAATTAAGTATGTATCATGTGCACGTAAATGTTAAGAGAAATTTTTTTAACTTGTTGTGAGTAAAGTTTTCATTTAAAATAAAATATTTACGATTCTTGAAAATTTTATTTATTTTTAGTCGATCGAAAGGTATCATATTTTTATATTAAGGTTTTTACAAACAAAAACTAAGAAGTTTCTTGATCTTGGAACCATTTAATGTCAAATAATAACATATTAAGTTGTTTGAATTCTTGTTTTTTTTAACATTTCGTTTAAGACATGTAATTAGTTTAACTTGAGAAAATAACTATTAATTAGTCTATAGATAATGTTTGATTTTTTATTTTATTTTGTAGAACCCCAAAGCAAGTTTAGTAGTAATTAATAGAATCGGTAACTTTTTATAACTACAAATATCGCCATGAAAGTCTCTTGCTTTTGCATTAATTATACATTACCAAACAAGAGTAGGAATGGTGATAGGAACTATGTAAATGGATATTCGGCGCTGTCCGATTCATTTAATTAAGATTGGGATACCTTATTAATAGATTGAAATAGGGTACGCCTAATCATTTTAAGGTAGTTATTATTTGAATTTAATTATAGATAATAAAATTTTTAATATTAATATTACTTTTTATATTACCTTTAGTGTATGTATTAATTATAATTGATAAAATAAACATTTTAATTTATAAATCATCTAAATATAAAATTAACTTTAAACTTAATTTTAATTTTAACTAATAATATATATAAATAATTAAATTATATTTTTATTATTGAATTTAGGTCGAACCAAATTTTGTAGTAACTGTCTACGTCATTTTTAATTAAAATTAATAGATTCAAATTTTAATCGAATTTTGATTAAATTATTATTAATCTAACTCGATAAGATATAAATATTAAATTTTATAATAAATTAAAATTATAAGATACCTTTACCATTATCATCATCATTATTATTATTATTATTATTATTATTATTATTATAGAGCTCATTTCTCCCTCCCAAATTGTACAAAGCACCCTTTTTCTTTAGAACCTTCCTTGACAAATGACTCACACCCTTCCCATGTGGCTCACCACGGCTGACCCCCCAACAGCCATCTAAGAAGCACCACAGAAACTAACTCCAGCCATGGACCCCACCCACCTCTTTCCCCTTCCTTCTTCCTCTCTCTCTCTCTCATTTAAAACCCGCCCTCCGCCCTCTCTTCTCAGTCTCTCAATCCTCCAAATGCTCCTCATCCCACCATGTCGTGCACCGCCAAACATGGAATCGTTTCTCTTCTCCTCTTCTTCCTCTTCGTACTCCTTTCTCCGCCTCCCTCCGCCGCCCAACCGATCAATCAGAGCGACGAGCGTTACTCCTACGCGCGTTTCAGCCCTTCCATGGCCATAATTGTTGTCGTTTTGATAGCTGCTCTGTTCTTTATGGGTCTTTTCTCGATTTACATCCGGAACTGCTCCGATTCCAACGCCAACAGCGTCCGCCCTGTAGCTGCTGGAGCCGGCCGGTCGCGGCGCGGGACGCGCGGGCTTGAAGCGTCGGTGATCGAGACTTTCCCCACCATGGTTTACTCCGAAGTTAAGGTTCACAAGATCGGGAAAGGGGCTCTGGAGTGCGCGGTTTGTTTGAATGAATTCGAAGACGACGAAACACTGCGTTTGATACCTAAATGCGATCACGTTTTCCACCCTGAATGTATCGACGCTTGGTTAGCTTCTCATAACACTTGCCCCGTCTGTAGAGCTAATCTCGCTCCTCAACCAGGTGACCCAGTGAGTCAACCCACCGAGTTGAACAACACTGCCGCCGAGGTAGACCTCGAGGCTCAGAACGACGACGGTGAGTCGGAAACGGACGAAGAAAGGAGAAGAAACAATAATGTGAACTGCGACGTGGAGGCCCAAGTTGCTCCGGAGGTTGAAGTAATCAGTTTGAACCGAACTTTAAACAGGAACCGCACACGTGGATCAAGATCGAGCCGTGCACGTAAACTCTTTTTCCCGCGGTCTCACTCCACCGGACACTCTTTGGTCCAGCCAGGTGAGAACACCGACCGTTTCACTTTGCGTTTGCCGGCCGAGGTCCGAAAGCAGTTTATGAAACGGGAGCTGAACCGGGCACTGAGCATGGTGGTGTTGCCCAGGGAAAGGAGTTCGCGACGGGGGTACCGAACCGGGGAAGACGGCGGGAGCGGTAGGGGAAAGTCTTTTAGGCGGCTCGAGAGGTTGGACCAGGGAGTTAAGTCGGACCGGTGGGTGTTTAGCATGACACCACCGTTTTTCAGTAGAGCATCTTCCATGAAGTCACCAAAGGTGGCGGCAAATGATGGCGAAGGATCCTCCTCAAGTTCGCCGGTTGGACCGGTGGGTGACTCAAGCCGCCCTCCGGTTTAATGGCTCATTAATTTCTTTTAATAGTTTATTGATATTTATAATTAATTTTTCGACTTAAAAGCCACGGTTTTGTGTAGATATGTACATTGTCTATGCAATGTTTTTCCTATCAATTTTTTGTCTAGATAAAAATTTAATTTCCATAAATTTTATATTAAATTTTAATATTTTATAATATAAATATGTAATATTTTTAATTTTAAAGCTTAAAAAAAATAATTTTTTAATTTAATGATATTAATTTGGCTTTTGAAAACCAATGTATGTAAGATCACAATCATGGTAGACCAAGTCGATTGGAAAATGATCTTTCCAAAGTTAGTACTAAATTTTTCAATTTTTGTTTTTATTATTAAGTCTTGATTGCTAGTCAAAATTGGAAATGTTGTGAAGGAGACAAAGTCTTAGGTATCATTTGCCGGAGAAGGAGACACCATTTTAAGGATAATTTTAATAAATGTTATGGATTTGTACGATTAAGTCTTGAATTGGAAGTTTTCTTTTATTGGAATTAAAGAAAAATAAAAAAAATTATATATTAATTAATGAATCAAATATTTAGATGTCAAATCTCAAATTGAAAGTTAATTATAAATATTTTAATGATTTTGAATTTAAATTTAATCGGGGTTTGAAAATTTTTTATTTTTAAGGTCTAGAAAATTGGGTAATGATAAAAGAAACTTTGGGTTGCTTTCATAATTGGAGAAAAATGGGGTTTTTTCCTTGGAAAAATCCATTAATTTACCATTGCAAGTGTATAGGGAATCTATTCCAAAACTTCCCCAAGTCCTGCTCATGCTTTGACAACTTGGGTAGGAAATTTCAAATCACATTGAAATTCAGGTTGCAAGTTAGGGTATTTCAAAACAAAATCTGCTTTCGTTTTATGTCTCGTTTGATATTTTTTAAAAGATAATTTTATGTTATTTGTTTAATTTTTATTGTAAGTAAAACATTCAAATTTGAATCTTAAACCTTAAAAATAAAAACAAAAATGGCAAATGAAGTACTAAATAAGAACAAAAAATTTTTGATAGCCATTTGGAAGGAGTTACTTCTGAATTGAAGGGTTCACTTTTTTTTTTCCCATTTTCCACCTGTGGCCTGCATTTGAGCTTGTTCATTGCCAGCACATCTCTTTGACTGTATACATTCTGATGCAATGATTTCCACATGACAAAAGGCTCCCTCAAGAGGACAACAGCCACTGTCATTGTAACTGAACAAATAATTGCATGAGCTTTGTGCTACTAAGTGATGCTTTTCTTTCTTTCTTTTTGGTGGGGGTCTGCCAGAAAGCAGAGTTAGGAAGACTTTATGACCTCTCCAAGCCTTGTGCATAGAGGGGTCTGAGGTCATCCCCACTGTCCAAACCCCATGGCTAATGCTAGTCTATGTGCTTCAACATCTGGGTTAACTAGGTTTCCTGTGGATAATTAGCTTTTGGCAAGCCTTATAGGCAATGAGGAATTCTTGTAAAGATTTGGTAGTGATATCAAAGAATATGATTCTTACCAAGCTCCTTTTCTGCTTAATTAAACTTGGGAACTAGTTAGGAACAAACCACCTAATAATATTAAGTTTGCATGAGATGATTTCGTTTAGTTATAAAAGTCTATACTCATGTTATTTGGACTCAGGACTCAAAGGTTGAGTATTCGGTAGGAATGTATTTAATTTTTTTTTATTTTTTATACATTCGGAAGATAAGATTTTTATATTTATATCCATACGTATATATATCCGATATGATTATTTCAAAAAAAAATGAAAAATTCAAAAAGTATAATCTAAAAACTCTTTCTATTAATTAATAAATCAATACCAAGAGGATAAGGCAACAGCAATATGAAAATGGCTGGTTTATTTAATGCTTGTAGTATACTAGAAGGTAGAAAATCATGATATTTTCTTCAGGTTTAATCAAAATATCAAGAGGTCCAGCCAGAGAGAATTATTCCTTGATATTGCTTCCTTCTTCTTCTGACAAGATCCATTGACAACTTGTAGTCTTGAGTTATTCATGTGACCATGGAGATGGAGAAATCATAAACTCCATGGTCAGGCAAAGCCAGCTCTGGGTGAAAGATAACAAATAAGTCAGTGTCAACTTGATTGATGCATTGTGAACTTAGACTTGGAATCCAAGAAAGAGAAAGAAAAGCAAGAAACAATTTCACATGAGAGCAATTATATTAGGTTATGAATTGAGTTAATAATTCGATTTGAAGTAAAAATTGACTACCACTTTTCGATATCACTTTCGGTTCGTCTTTAAGTGTATTACTTCATGACCAGAATGCAATAAAAGAAATGTGCGTAATCTTTAAATCAAGTTTGGTTAATAATTTTGCAGAAAAAAAAAAAGAAAAAGAAAAGAAAAGAGACTGACCTAAATTCTTGAGGTTTAAAACAATAATTTTCCCATTTACTATACCAAGGATTTTTTGTTGCCACTGACCTAAATGCTACTAATTGTAACAAAAATCAAGTTTTAATTTAATTAATTAATTTCTACACCAACAACAGATGCTATATAACATGGTAAATAATAAGTTAACTTGAAGGAACATTAATTTTTTATTTTTTATACTTAATTACTTGAAAAATTTCTAGCTATTCTCCACCACTGTAAAGTCTTGCCATCTTGCATGTATTGAATGACTTTATAACTATATATCTAGGCATTAATTTTTCTTTTTCCACAAAGTGAAGAACCCATATAAAAGTCAAATCAAGATATTTAAAGGTATTAAAAAACAGTAAATGCATAAAAGTAACCATTCAATGGTAACTAGAGAGTAGTTGTGTCACCAAGTTATTGTAAATTTTTTATGAGAAAGAATTGTGTCATTTTAATGCATAGTTGTACATATACTCAACCACCCTTTCCATATGATAAATGATAAGATTCTGCTTCATTCTTTTCATTCATATACATAGGAAAATCAGCCTCCCCAATTATTATTATTATTATTATTATTATTATTATTATTATTTGTTACGACCCTATCCTAAATAAAACCTTAGGTCATTAATTTACAAGCAGATATGATAATTCGTATTACTGTGTTATAATTTTACTGTGTTTAATTAGATAAGAAAGATTTGATAATTCGAGTTGTTGTGTCATAAACGTATTGTGTTTAGATAGAATATTAATAGTTGTATAGGTAAACGCAAATATAATATGATTAATTAAATGGATTAAGATTTTAAATATGTATACAAATATATTTGTTATATGTATTATACAACACGATACAATTAATATGTTGATTAGATAAATCGAGTTAAATTTTATATAATACGACATGATTACGACATGATAAATCTGTTTAAACACAATTAGCATGATTAACTTGTTTAAATCGATATCATAATCGAATTATATGACTCATATTAGATGAATTAACATGATATCTATTGTAACGTGCGAGTCTGGGAACCCTTCCCTCTCTGCTAACTGTACTACCCAGGCTATAACACCCCCACCGATGGCACAAAACCCCCCAAAATTTGTTTTCTATTCGGCGGCCCCAAAAATCAAAATCTACCCCTAAAAAAAACAAACTAAAAATCCCCCAAAAACACAACTACTCTCCTTCTTTCATTGTGTATTTTTTGGTTGTGGATTTGTATTGCGGCTAGGGTAGAATGATTGCTAGAAAGCTAGGATTTTTTTTGATTTATAGGTTGCTACCAAGGGATTTTTGGGTTTCTCCGATTTTTGGTTCTTGGCTGCGATGGGTTTTTTTTTATTTTTTTATGCTATTAGGGATTTTAGGGTTTTTTCATTGCTCTGTTTTCTTCTTGGTTTTTTTGCTTCCCCTCCCCCCCTACCAAGTCCCTTTTTAAGAGCTGAATTGCCCAAAAATTTGGATAATCCAGAGGTGAAATCATGCTCTTCTGAGCATGATTTCACATGTCTCTGGCACAAAGGGGATTAGGTGGTCGGAGGTGACCATTCCTCTCTAAATCTAGCTGCCTTTTCAGGGGCATTAATGCCCTGTAATGATGGACTGGAGAAGAGGTTGAGCACACGCTCAGTCCTTTCTTGTTCTTTCCTTTCTTTTTTTAATTTATTGTTTTTTTATTATATTTCATTATTATTATTTTTTATTTTTTAAAATAAGTGTCTACAATAACACAATTAATTAAATGAGCAAATATGTCATATACAAGTTTAACCTATTTAAGACACGAAATAGGATAACACTAAACTCAAACTTACTTAACTCTGTATTTTATCATATCATGTTAATATGTTGTATCCAAAATTGTCAAATACCCTAAATATGGTTTGGATTCAAGAGCTTCCTTTTTGGGCCAGGTCAAGCTTCCAATCTGTTTTCAAGACCAGCCCAAACAAATTGGGTTATGAAAACTTACAGGAGTTAAACTTAGGCCTGGCAACCTAAAAGAACCGTGTTGTGTTTTTCACTTCCTCTCTGAATCAAAAATCCAGCAGGGGAAAGCGGAAGAAGAAGATGGAGGAAGGAGAAAATCAGAGAGAAGAACACCAAAACAAGAGGAAAACACCAATAGTAATAGGAATTCCATCATATAAAGAAGTAATAGAAAGCTCTCAAATAAAATCAACCCCACCTTCTCTCTTCACTCCTTCTCAATCTTTTTCTCAAGCCTTCAATTTCATTAAATCCTCTGAGTTTTACTCTCCTCCTCCGGCTCCTCCTGCCCCCAGCAGCGCCGCCATTTCCACCCCAAGGTAATTTCTTTTTTCTTGATTTTAACTCAACCCTTTTGTCAAGTTCCACTCTCGTTTTTGTTTCAGTTTTGGTTTAGTTTGGTTGAGTTTGTGCTTAAACTTTTGTTCTTTCAATCGAAATTGGCTGTATTTTTGGTGGGTTTTTTATTTATTTAATTTTGGTTGAACCCTTTTGTTCAAGTTTCATTTTTTTCGCCATTTTTTGTTTAACTTATTTGAGTCTTCCATGAATAAAAGTTGGTTTTTTGAATTGAAATGTTTTTTTTTAATTTAATTCTTTTGATTAAAGCTTCATGTTTTTCAGTTTTGGTTTAGTTTGTTTGAGTTTCTCATGATTAGGAAACTAGATACAATTCATAAAAGTTTGTTCTCTCAATTCAAATAGCTTATAATTTTTGTTTGTAACTTTGGTTAATTTTAGGCCAGTTGGTGAAGCCAATGTGCCTTCTTCTTCTGCTGCTGCTGCTGCTGCCTCTGCCTCAGCTTCCCCGGTTGCTGCTTCATCATCATCCAATTCTTCTCAGAGTCGCAATGCTATACTCGTTAGCCATAGGCAGGTGATGCTATATAATTTTGGCTTATGGCATTGAAATAAATAGCTATTGTTTTGTTTTAGCTTTTTTTTTTTGTTTATCTTTTGATGAGTTCATTGTCAGTTAATCACCAACCATCCCCTTGTTTTGGTGTGAAAACCTTTGCTCGGCAATGTGGTTTACTTTGGAGAAGTTTTTTCTCACTTGGTTTTGTTATTATCATTCTCCGCTGTTTCATTGTAATAGATCTTTCTTTTATTTTTTAAAGTTTTCAATTCATTATCAACATTTAAAATTAAAAACATGTGAACTGTTAAGATTGTTCTGAACTGCAATGCAAAGAAACTTATAATCCTAAACCTGCTGAGGAAAAATCTAGCTTCATTCAAAAGCTGTATTATAGGACAGAAATAGTGAATCGTTTTAACAAATATAACTTTGAATCTTTTTGTCTACCTTCAGTTAAGTAGCCTAAACATAGATGTATTTTTACTTCATGCAGAAGGGTAATCCCTTGCTCAAACATATCAGGAATGTGAGATGGGCTTTCGCGGATATTGTTTGTGACTACTTGCTCGGTCAGAACTCATGTGCTCTCTATTTAAGGTTAGAACTACTACCGTATGGCTTAGTAGTGTAATATAACAGTTTTATGTGCCTGTGAAGGTGGAGAGCAAGTGTTCTTTCCGTCATAGTTTGTTATCATGCTTAAGATTTCTATTTTTATGCAGCCTTCTACAGGTCAATGAAGGAGCAACTTAATAAATCAAAATCAAAATTATTAAAAAGCAGTTTGAGATTTTAGATAAGATTCCATGCTCTTCCCAGTTCTTTGTATATTTGAAAAACTATAGGTTTTTCTATCAATTTTTTTTTTTTAAAAGAAACTGTGGATTTTAAGAGACAAAAGTAGTTATTTATTTTTTACTGAAAGAGATTTTGGTCTATTCTTCTATGTTCAATGACTTGTTTGGTAGGTCTACTAGTTTTTTGCTTCTGTTGAAATGTGCTCTTATGAGTCCAGCTCATTGAGTTCATTACTTGATGCAGTCTTCGATATCATTTGCTGCATCCAGACTATCTATACCACCGTATCAGGGAACTACAGAAAAACTTCAAGCTTCGTGTTGTGTTGTGTCATGTTGATGTGGTAAACCTCCCTTCCTTGTAATGATCTTCTTATATCTCTTTGATTGTTTCCTATAATTTACGGATTCAAAAGAAGGAAAAAGGGTGCAGGCTGACAATATTCCTTTGTGTGACAAAGGAACAATTATTTATTTGTTACTTGCCCCTTCCATCTTCCCCAAACAAACAAAACATGATACCTGGTTGCTCATTGTTCAGAGTTGTCTTTTATTGCAGGAGGATGTTGTTAAGCCTTTGCTTGAAGTTACTAAAACAGCTCTGCTTCATGATTGTACTCTCTTATGTGGTTGGAGGTATGGTGAAGATCTTTTGATGCATGAAAGAATAAATGCTAAGCATTGTTTGTGAATCTAAATGGCAATATAATATTTTCTAATCATTGTAAGTTCTAGCCTTGTTATATCTATTCTGTAACATTTATGTCCAAAGATAAGTTGCTGTTCTTTTTTAACCCTTTATTTAGTCTCTAGTATGCACTTTTTTCTATTGAGTTGGAATACTGTTACTGATGAATTAATTGGAAAAGATGGACAGAAAACTTGCCTCAATATGGTTTTCTTGACAGAACTTTCTTGCTACTATTTGGTGTAGCTTGGAGGAATGTGGTCGCTACTTGGAGACCATAAAAGTATATGAAAACAAACCTGCAGACCTCATTCAAGGCCAAATGGATACAGACTATTTATCGAGGGTATCATTTTTTCTCTTCTTTTGAAGCTTGGTCTCTGAATAAATGTACTTACAGGCCATTATAGTTTTTTCTAGACTAATTTGCAAGGTGCAAATATGATGCAATTTTTTAGCTGAGATTAGTTTTCTTGTGATTGTAGCTAAATCATGCTCTTACAACCATTCGACATGTTAACAAGACTGATGTGGTCACTCTTGGTTCTACATTTGGGGTGCGCCTGTTGTTTCACACCTAAAATGCCAGTTTATTTGTTGGTTTATCTGTCCTGATTATCATGTTTTGGCAGACTTTGGCTAGTATCATGGATGCATCAATGGAAGATCTCGCTCGATGTCCTGGCATAGGAGAGCGGAAGGTAAAAGTATTTTAAGTTTTTATATTTTGAGAAGCCATTTTATGGGTGGTTCTTTTTGTTGATCCAAATTACTGCATAAGACTATTGTCTTTATTTTATGGGTTCTGTTTAATGTTGTTTCTGAATTCTTGATGGATCAGGTAAAACGCTTGTATGACACTTTTCATGAACCATTCAAGCGTGTCATTTCCAGCAACCCTCCTGTTCCAGAAACTCCAATCCTCAAAGAGGCTGAACCATGCTCAGCAAGTGAAGCCACAGAAGCAGAGAAGGATACTGAAGATACTAGCAAGCGTAGGAAAAAGGAACCTGAAATGAATGTTAAATCAGCTCTGACTGCTGCTTTTGCCAGGTATGCTGGTAAAATTAGTAAAAAGAGCACTAAATCAAAGGGTAAGGAGCGAGGAGGAACCAGTGCTGCTGCAGAACCAGTAGCTGCAACTAAGAATTCGAAGGAAGGGGTTGAAACTTGATCTCCCATTTGCTACTTAAACCTATCTCTGACTTGCAAGCCTGGAGAGGTGCAAATGCTTGATGATTGTTGAGCTTCTATCAGATAGGTACTTTACAGGGTGTGGAGAAGCTGAAGTTTATATTGCTTACAAATCCTGAATTTTTTGTAATCTTTTGCAGAGGTTATAAATTCAGCCGGTTAAGAGTGTAAATTTGTAGCATGTCTATATTGCTTTGAAACAGGATATAATTTTCATCTGTCGACCTTTGTTCTCAAGTAATGAAGAGTTTCAGAATGAAATGCAGTGATATTTTCACTGGTATTTACTCTTTTGAGTAGAACATGCATCATAAGTTGATTCATTTGATGTAAAACCAAAGCCAGAAGAGTGTTACTTCCTGCTGCTACTCTACCCTCAATGATTTTTATATTTTGTTTTAATCAGAGATTCTAACTATGAAACTTCGCTGTGATTAATTGACAAATTCAAAGAAACGTGATTGTCTTTGGCGACCATGATTCTTATAGAAGTGTTCCAATGTTTTGCCGAGTGCCAATCACCTGCTTAATGTTCTGTATCCCAAATGTTAATCAGGTTTATGTTGAAATGGAACAACTAGATAATATCTTTTGCAGCTGTTCTTTGTCATTCTTCACATTTTGCTTTCGGACATTAAGGTTGATAGCCTAGGCTGCCTGTTTTCATCCTTCAGAGCCAAGATTAGATCAGTGGATAGCCTTGGAGAAACCCAACATTATGTATTAAATACTAAAGAAGGTTTGTTTCCTTTCTTTAAAAAGAAACAGTAAGAGAGAAAAATCTCATGAGAACAATTCCCCAACAACTTCCTGTTGGTTAGTGCCTAGTGGCCACCAAACCATGTTTCACCCAATTCTCTCTCATCTTTCTGTATAAAAGAATGAATTCTTTTCTAAGGTTTTCTCGCCATGTGCTAGGTTTACCATTAGCAGGATGGGCTAAAACAAAACCCCAAGATTTTTAAGTCCAGAGAAATGGTGAATTGTTCTGTTCTGACAAAAAATTCCCGGCACTTTCTTTCAATGAAGCTTCCTGCTGGTACTCTGTCCAAATTCCAGATAAGAGCGAAAATGATGGAGCAACAAGAATATTCAAAAACCTTGCAAGATTGCAAACGCATCCCACTGCTTTAGTCTCATAGGAACGTATAGCCTAGGTTTTGGCCTGCCATGCTCTTAATTTTGTGACACTTGTATTTTTGTTGCTTCATGTCTTGTAAGCTGTACCTCACCATGAAAACTACGGATATGTTTTTGGTAAAATCCCTCTTTTGGCTGTCTCAGGTCTTGTGCTTTTCCACAGGATACGGCCCTTGATTCACCAACAGCACTGGATTCAATATCAATAACAGGTCTCTATCTTTCTGCTATCTGCCTTGCTGCCACTAACCATAATTTGTCTCTTCCCAATGAGTCTTCTGGGGGCCTATAGATTCCAACTTTATTGGTTTTTCTACTAGTTTCATAGCTTTAAACATAAAAGATCCTATAGCAACATTCTCTTAACCAATCTGACATTCTCACTTTGTTAAAGAACTGCTAAGTTCTGCTCCTGCCAACCTTTTTTTTCTCTTTTCTTTGGGTTTCTCCTTTCATGAAGGAAGATGGAATTCTTGTTCCTATACCTCCTCTGGGCATATCTAGGATTAGAAGAAGTAATTCTCTCTGGGCCTTATGTCCGGAAGAACAAAAAAGACATACAAGTAGTTGCACAGCATCAGACAAAGTGTACTGTCCGAAGATTCTGGCTTTTATGTGGAGCCAACAAGGCATTGATCAGCCTAGTGATAAAGGCATTGATCAAGCTTGTTTGATTCTGAAGTCCACGTCACGACTCCCAAAGTTCCCTGCCCTTTGCTCCATGCATTGTTCAATTGCAGAATGCTGATACTCTTGAATACCAGAAATTGTCCATGGACATCTACTTGCATCTTAAGAAATTATAAACAGTTACAAAATTGCATGGCAAAATTTTCATTTCTGAAAAAGAAAATAATATTTCCTTTATTAATCCTTTTTTATAACAAATTTTACATCGGTCTACAAGAATATGAATGTCAAGAAGCTTGTCTATGGCTCATTGGAAAATCACTTCCTTCTGATTTGTGTGCACAAGTATCACTTGATGCGACATGCTTCTACTTCTTAGGCAAGCTTCAATTGAGGCTCCAAGAACTGAAAGTAACTGCAGTTGCTAAGGCTGTTTAGTACATTGTAGATGCTTTTGCTTTTTTATGCAACCAGAAGAACAGGCAAAAAATTATTTGATTCTTCGAGTCTCAAAGGCACTAATACTTGGGAGTAGAGGTTTGACGATAAACTCTAGAGGAGCCAGGGGAATTAATGGAATTGCAATTTTTAACTAAAGGGATCATTGACTGTACAACATCTACCATTAAAGGTCGATAATCAGCTTCTGGTTGCACACACATAGCAGCAATAGCAGCTACCTGAGGAACAAAATATGGGGAGATAAATACAAGGTTAGCCACCAACCGGTTGAGGCTATTGATTTGATAATATGTGACAAGCACAAGACTAATATCATAGAAGCAAACTTCACCTGAATTAGATCCTTCTTTGAACACTGTCCTTGTATAGCTGGATCAACCATTTGAGCTACTTTATCTCTGTTAGTTAACCTCGGAAGTGCCTGTTAAATTATCAAACTTTGGAGCATTACTTAACAATCTTTAACCTATTCATGACATTGAAATCAGAGGTAGTGCCTCTAGTCGTCTTTGAACATTGCAGTTATAAGTTCAATTTGAAAGAAGTAACATGGTTAAGTTTTTTACTAAAGCTCTTAAGATGTTAATAAGATCAAAGCTTTATTACTGCCTGTATAGCTTACTGCTGGAATCTAGGAAAGAGAATGATGGTTTTTGGCCACTAACCCATGAAACAAGGACATGTTCTCCAGGAGGCCTCTTGATATCAACTGGCACACGGCCTGTCAAAAGCTGTAAAAGCACCACACCATAGCTGTACACATCTGATTTTGTGGTGAGTTTGCCTGTTGAGGCATATCTGCAGTGCCAAAACTCATGAAACAGCTTAGTCATTCTTGCCAATGCTATACATTTTTCACTAGGCTTGAATGCAGTTCAGTAAGATTTGCCAATACAACCAAAATCTTATGAACGCTTTGGATTTTGAATATTGTTCCTGGAAAGTCATTTAAATGGTCTAAGGGTATGGTTTTTTTCTCTTCCCCAAACAATCTTTATTAAATAAGAAAATGACAGCCGGCTAACAAGGACCTTGGTAGATGCCCCATGTGCAAAGTTGTGCATAAGATTGCATGTTCATCAGTATGGCAGTAATAATCTGATAATGAAATAGAGATGCATAAGCATGACACATGATGGAGCACTCACTCTGGAGCTAGATATCCAGTGGTCCCCAACACACGTGTCGAAATCTGACCGTTGGTCTTGTCTGAGCCCATTTTGGCCATTCCGAAATCAGACACCTTGGCTCGGAGGTTCTGATCTAGTAATACATTGGTGCACTTAAAGTCACGGTGGATAACAGTAGGCACAGCATGCTCATGGAGGAACTCAAGGGCCCTAGCACAATCAAGGGCTATCCTTAACCGGGTTCCCCAATCCAATGGCCTATATTGACTGCTGGGATGATGAAGATGCTGATGGAGAGTGCCATTGGGCATGAATTCAAATATTAGAAGCCTATGGTGCTGGTCAGCACAGTAGCCTAGTAGCTCCACTAAGTAAGGAGAGTTCAAGCGGCTTAGTAGATCCACCTGCAAAAAAAGTGTGATACTATATTTCAACCCATGTGCAAAGATTGAATAGAACTTTCAAGTTTGAGTATTTTAATGAAAGATGGCTGAAAATTTCTATGCATATGACAATATAAGAGTGTTGACTTTATGGTTAGATATCTGAAATTTAACTTAAGAATTAAATGTGTTGACTTTAAAAACCAGAAACAATAAGCTTTTTTCAAGGTTGCATCATTAGAACTGACTCAAAGCAGAGATCTATAAACAAGAAAAAACAGAAAACCAGAAAGATACCAATGAGAGAAAACAAGCTGGGAACAAGGCTAATAAATGAAATCATTCACCTCCATCCTGAAAGCATGCTCCTCTCGCTTTCCATCTCTCTGCAGCCTCTTAATTGCTGCCACAGTACCATCAGCAAGGGTTCCTTTATACACCACACCAAACCCTCCACTGCCCATCACATTTACCTCGCTGAAGTTATCAGTTGCCAATTCCAGCTCTTTGTATGTGAAAACCTGGACCCCTCTATATCTACTTGGAGGTGTACGCTCTATACTTCCTCCATTTAGACACCTTGCCTTCACATCTGCTCCATTTTCAGGCATCCCAAAAGATCAAAATTTGTATAAATTCCAGAATAAGCAACAAATAATCATAATAATAATTATAAGTTGTAGAAGCATAAGAACAGGAAAAAGATCTGCTAATGATGTTACAAATGCCAAGTTTGAGTCCAAAGGCTATTATATAATCCATTTCAATATACCAAATCACCTTAAGGGTATGTTCAATCATTTTTATCTATTTTCGTTCATAGGAAGAACAGAAAACCCGTTTGAAAACTTTAAAGTGAGATGACAGCTAAAGAACCATGTTCAGTTTTCTAAAAGATGATACTAATGAACTGCATTATGAGTGTTGAATGTGAAAAATCATGTTTCGAAAATGGATACTTACCTGGACTAGAATTGAGGTTTATAGAATTATGAGCAATGAACCTGCTGCTTGTGTTGTTAAGGCTGCCACTTTCTTTGCAACTGCCATGCTTTCTGACAGACTTACGTCTCCGGAGCAATGCTATGATTAGAAATATTGCAAACACTGCAATGATTAAGATGATGGATATGATGATTATAATGATGAAGTTTAAAGAAAGGTTGGTGCCATGTTGATGGTTTTGTGATTTAGAATGGAAACGATGGGGATTGTGATAAGTATGGTTTTTAGCAGTACTAAGCCCTGGCGGCATTGCAGGTGGTGCAGCAGCAATGTTGCTATCTTCCATGGACAGAAAAAACAATGTAACAAACAACGAAAAAAAATTGAATGATGAAAAGGAAAAAGGAAGATGAAGCGAGAGAGACAGAGAGAGAGAGGTAGGAAGGGTAAGGTAAGGTTTTGGAGAAGGAATGTGTAGGCGTAGGGAGGTTGAGTTTCCTTCCTAGGAGGCCACTTTACCTGTATGGCCCCAAAAGAAAACTCTCTCCCTTCTCTCTGTCCCTCGTGATAAACCAAGTGTCTTATGTACTTCATTCGTCCATTCTTTTGTGATTTTCCAAGGAATGGTCATTGTCTTTGTATCAGAAAAGATTGGAAGCTTTTGCCACCATTTCACATCAATTACTTATATCCAAATCATTTGCTAATAATCGACCTGTATTTTGCTCAATTTGTGTCATCCGTGTCCTTATCTCAGGACCCACACATTGCTTCCCCGGATGAACCTTCCAAGTCCCAAAATATAAGAAAAAAACTCACATAAAAGTTTGAATAGTGGATCCATTTCCAACACTTAAATCCCAGTTCAAACAAAATATTATACTTAACAAATAGAAATCTTCTGCTTCCATTTGATATTTTTTTTCATAATTTTATGTCATGTATCTATTTTTATGTTATCAAATAAAAATTTTAATTCCTAAATCTTATTTACCTGTAAACACCAAGTCCGGCAGTAAAAGAATACCAAGAGTTTCTATTCTCATTTACCTGCAGACTAGAAATATACCACAAGTATATAATGTGCAAAAGTTGCATCAATTCTAATCTTTGGGTGGTTTATGATAAGTTTGGAAAATGACTTCTTGCCCCTCAAGAAGGATAGAGAGGATAGGGTGGAGTTTATCACTACCACCAATCAAATTGTAGCTTGACCCCTGGGTAGGAAAATTAACTGAGCTGTCTTTACCAAAATGGTCCAGTCAGAGTGGACAGAGCTCAACAAACTTCTTACTAGGAATCTGAAATGGAAGTGTTGGCCATCTTGCTCATAGGGTTTTTTTTTTTAATCCGGAACTGTAGATGGAAAATGATACAAAAAACATAGATAATATCAAGTTCCCAAATTGTTTTTGTCTAATACAGTAAACCTAATTACCTAGAGAAGAGGAAAGACAGAGAGAGTGAGATTTTCTTTTTGATGGACTTGTCACAGACTCACATGTGCTGCTCCCCAGAGCACACAAAAGCACCAAACCAAATCAGCAATGGCTGCATAGAATTCAGGGAAACCAGGATTCCATCATCGAACAGTCCAGGAAAAAAAACTATAATTTATAGACATGAGATGAAAGATTATACTAAACAATGGAGGCTCGGTATCAATCACGAGAGTTCTCTAGCTTCCACAGGTTCATGATTTCAATCTCAATTCTCTACATGCATTATATGGTACTGAAAGTTACTATTGAATAATCATGACATGCGTGACTATCTTAAACAGTTCTTAAATGGATATTATTTCGTATATTTTGCATGTGAAATGCTGAGATTACCATGCACCAGCTCATCATCTACTTGCTTGACTTTCAGAGTCTCCAATGCCAATTCCGCATTGTCCTGATAACGACTCTGGATTATCCCATAAGCACAGAATAGAAGGGTCATCAGATGACAGAATCCAGCTTGCATTGTTCAATTTCCATAATTAGTGTCACATGGGACAAAACAGCAGTTCAAATTTCCGACATAAGTTCCGAAATCAGCGGGTCCTGTGGGGAAAAATTCTCTTGAAAATGTTTCAAACATTAATTATCTTGTAGAATAATCCTGCTTTTGCTCTTATGTAAAGTTCTAGCCATGGATGGAAACCTTGACGGTACAAGCAATGATTCAAGCACCAACCTTGCCATGCAAAAATCACAAAATATCACTATAAACAGAAGAAAATCACTATCTGCAAGGGTAGGCCCTGATGCCTCTCTCTCTGACCTGAGTCCTTCCTCTCCGAGTCAGAGGGATGGTCATCGTCATCGATAAGTAACAAAAGTCATGTGGCTGCTACATTTTGGTACTAATAGCTGCTGCTGGAAAGAATCAAATTTCAAGTAGGACCAAGTCCAGACTAATGAAAACAAGATACTACAGCATTGCAAGCTCAACCTAAAGCTCTCTTTCAGATGTGAATGACATCAAACCCTGCAAATCATGTGACCCTTGCTTGATTTTTGCATCAACTGTTTCACTGATAAATACAATCAAATAGTAACTACTTACTAATTATGATCAAACATTTGCAGATGTATAGCACTTTTCGTGTATTTACACTCTGCTATACTTGAAGAAGGAAGGACACGACTTATTCATACACTAATTATCACCTGCTGTCAAGCCAAAGCCAAACCATGACATCAGCCAAAACCACTACCTTTTAAACACAAATTTTAAACAGAAAAGGCCAGAAGATTTCCATTATCCAAAGGTTAATATGTAAGAATATATGTCATGTACATGTGTCTAGACTATCTGTCACGTGGGTGACAATATGTAAGAATATATGACATCTATGCAAACTCAGAAGGCACTATTCTGCCAGCGGAAAAAATTTGCAATATAAATATTCAGTTAAAGCCCATTGAATATATTCAATGGAACATCCAAATGCCTATTACTGCATTTTTTGGAACATAAAGTACAGACAAGAAATTTCCCCTAGGCTTGCTAACTTTCTGAATGAAAGTTTTATTCTATACACTCTCATCAATCTTCTGGAAAACCAAGAAACCTATTTATGAGTTTGGCCACTGGTGTGGCATCTCCTGGAGAGTATGGAAGGAGAGACTCCAAATCCATACTGGCTATAGTTTGATGAAGTGTCTGAGGACGAGCACAATATAAATGTTTTCTCTCTGCCAGTTCTTCTGCTAGTTCACTCTGATGATTATCCATCAAATCTTCATTGACCACCACAATTAGAGGTTTGCCAAGCCGCAAGGTCTCAAATATGCTCCCAGAACCTACACAACAGTTGGAAACAGTTCCTCAACAATTTTTTGAGAAGTTATAGAATTAAAAATATACAACTATCACAGAACTACTCAATGACAACCATAAAATGGGATTTAAGAATAATGAAACAAATCTTTAGGTTACAAATTCAAAATTGTGCCATTTCAATTGTGTGTTGCATCTTTGGATCAAAGCTGAGAGACAAACAGGTTCGATGGTAGTGTATTTACAGATTTAATTGAATTCTCTCAAGGGGTTAGGCTCTTATCAGATCATTGTAAATATGTTCACCAACTCGACTAACCATACATGGTCAATCTAGCCGATGCAAAGAACATGATAATATGATCCTGGCAATACGCCAAAATCCTCAGATATTCTTTTTGCTGAAGGAATACACAATTCTACAGATCTTGTATAACCGAGAAGCATGCTCAATATTTACAGTAAAAATAAACAAAGATGAGAGTGATATACAACTTTTGACCAAGAAAAGATGGATAATAACAGCGTAAAAGAAAAAAAATATCATGAGCCACCTGCATGACTGATTACAAGAGATGCTGATCTCAGATGTTCAGCAATGCTTGATGAAAATGTGAAGTAGTCTACAGCCAAAGATCCATCATCACCAATAGACTGCATTAAAAAATAAACCTTAGGAAAATCACACAAATAAGAATACAAGAAGATAAAGCAATCTTCTGTTCAGAAAAAAGTAGTTGCATTCATAAATTTGGATATCTAAAGAAGTAAAACTCCATTTTTACTATTACATTTTTGAGCCATTCATATTTGCCAGCAGGCCTATCAACAAAAGTGTGAATTCCTTAACATAGAATCCTGTTGGAAGATTTTGATGCTTCCCTAGAGGTATTCTCTCCTTTGAACTCATATCCCTAAATCTCACCCACAGCACAAATTTGATCAAAGCAATTACAAAAATCACTTCTTTTTTTCCCATTAAAGATTACTGATCACTATCTTATACAAGTTAAAATGAAGAGCTACCCACTAGTCACCTAAAGTTCTTATATACCTTTTCAGGAAGATATGACCCTCGACCCATTTGAATGAGAAGGTGAGTATATCCTCTTCTCAACAACTCATCCTTAACTTTCTGAGAATCCACCACTTTAACAAGCGCATCAAAACATGTTGTTCCCACAGTCACAAAAACCACTCTCTTTGGCTTCACACCATCCTCGGCCTCTCCCATTTATAATCTCCTACAGTTCCCACAACATACACAAAATCTTTTATTGACCCACATCATAAATAACCATATTCAAAGCTAAAAAACCAAACTTTCTTAAGAAAATCAACAATAAACACTCTGCTGAATCACCTACGATTCCACAATATACAGGAAATCTGAGATCAACCCAGATCATAAACAACCATATTCAGGCTAAAAACCAATTTTTTCTTCAGGAAAACCACAAAAAATTTTGCAAAATCAGCAATATGTCTCACTAAAAAGCATAAAAAAAAAAAAAACCTATACTTCTCACTGTACATGAATTCTGTAATCACCCAACATCATCAATAAGTATATTTAGCCTAAAGAACTAAACATTTCTTCAAGAAATCAGCAAAAATAAATTCGTCTGGAATATTTTCAAGCAGGATAAGATCATATTTTTTCAATTTTGTTAAATTCAAATATATAGAAAAGAAAATTAAATAATCGCAACGAACAAATCTTCTTCTTTTTTTAATTTAAGGGGTATAATTACGCTATCCTTGTACAGCATTCTGATGCAACTGAAATTCCCAATTAAATCCATTTTTTCAATAAATTAGATAATTTCTTGTTTAATAAGATGCAATCAAGGTTCAAAGAGCAAAATATTGCAAATTTTCAGCAAATTTGAAGTGATTTAGCTATTTTTTTTCCAGCACTCAAAATTTAACATAGTACAACAATCTAATCCCCAAAGAGCAAAACAAGAGAAATCAAAATCGCACTTTACCCTGAAAATCGTAAGAGTAGCAGCCGCTTGGCCTCCCCTTGACTCTCCTCGTAGCCAAGGTTCACTCGGACCGGATTCTTCGTCGATCGGTCTTATCGTTGGGACATTGCCGATGTTTTATGGTATCAGCTAGTTATATTTTCTGCCAGTTTTGTTACATCTAATACTTAAAACTACTCAATTTCTCATATCAAGACCTGGATTTTGGGAGAATGGTTTTCATGGGTGAGTTACTTTAAAGCTTCAAAAATTAAAAATTAAAGAATTAAAAAAAAAAAAAAAAACGGCGAACGAGAGGTCGGACTCGGTATTGATTGAATATCCGGCTGACTTCAGCGGATTAGGTGGATTCGGTAAAAGCCCAACAGGTCAAGTTTGAACCCAATTAAATTTTATAAATTTTAATTAAAATTATTTAATAATTAAAAAATCATTTTTAATGAGAGTTGAAATTAAAATTTTTATTTATAAAGAGGATAAATTTTATTAATATATAATAAAACATATATAAAATAGTAATTTAAAAATACATATAATGAATAAATTATCTATTTTTATTAATAAAAAATTTTACTAATATTTATACTTATATAGTTATAAATTAAAAAAATTAAGTATCTTGTGTCATAAGTTTGAACTTAAACCTAACGTTGTACGGCCTTAAACATCGAAAATAGAGTTTAAAGTAAACTTATAAATTATGGACCCACATTTCTAACTTAAAAGAGGTGGTAGAAAAATATACCTAAACCCACCTTATCTCTTATTGATATAAGATCCGTGACATTCTACCTATGTTACCCAATTGTGTAACGCTCTGGTTGCATTTACTCTTTACTTGTAAAAGAGAGAAACTCTTACACTAATTCGAGTCTACCTAAATTTTTATATCTCTCATGGGGATCTACATCAATGAAGATCTGAGTCTATTCACATCTTTGAAGAATTCAGGTTTACTTTGATATCAAATGTTATGAGTCGAAACTTAAACCCAATCTCGTGCAAAGGGACTCTTACACTATTTTAAATTTACTTCAATCCTTGTATCTCTCATTCATTGGCTCTTTAATCGTTGAGGATAAGGACTCTTACATTAATTTGAATCTATCTCGATACTTGTATCTCTCATGGGAATACACATCAGTGAAGATTCGGGTCTACTCACATCCATGAAAATTTAGGTTTACTTTGATATCAAATGTCACAGGCCGAAACTTAAACCTAATCTTGTACAGAAAGACTCTTACATTAGTTAGAATTACCTCGATCCTTGTATCTCTCATGAGGATCGACATCAATGAAGATCCAAGTCTGCTCACATCTATAAATATTCAAATTTACTTTATCCGGGTCTGCTCACATCTATCTAGTCACATTTGTGAAGATTCGAGTTTACCTTATCCGGGTCTACTCACATTTGTAAATATTCGAGTTTACTTTATCTGACTCTGCTCACATCTATGAAGATTCGAGTTTACTTTGATATTAAATGTCACGGATCGAAACTTAAACCCAATATTGTGTAACCTTAAATTCTAAAAATAGAATTTAAATAAACTTATAAATTATGGACTCACGCTCCTAATAAAAAAGATATACTTAATAGATAGTGAAAGATCCATACTTATATGATCAAAACTCACTCCATTTTTTATTAATATGAGATCCATAATATTTTGATTATCTAATAATATATTTGATTTTGTAATATTAATTTATCAATAATTTAATATTATTAGAATTAAGAAAAAAAGTTTGATGAAAGTTACTATTAGATTTTTTATTTACGAATTAAATAATTTTATTGATATTTAAAATAATATATAATGAATAAATACATCCATTTTTGTCAATTAATATTTTTATTTATATATATATTATAGATAAAAGAATATAATACTTTGATTGTCCAATAATTTTAATGGAAATTCCCTTATTTATTTCATTCCTTCCCCTTTTTCTTCTCTCTTGACCAAATCTCTAGAATCCCCCAAATCACAAACCTTTCCTTTTTTATTTATTTATTTATTAATAATTATTCATGGAAAAAATGAAAAGTTAAATAAATATTTTAATTTAAAGGGAAAATAAAAGGGGTAAAGAAAAGTGATTTGATTTGGTTGTTTATTATTCTTCCTCCCAAGTCAGGATACCATAATAACACTTCTAATCCTGTCTTCCAACTTCGAAACTCGACAAGCCAAAACCCTCTTCCTCCGCCATGGGACATGATTTAAGCAAACTAAGAAGAACCAGTCACCGCCGTCAAACCCAAACCCGGATTCCTTCTCTTGTTCCATCATCATCATCTTCGTCTTCTTCTTCTCCATCAACAGCAGCAGCCGCAGCCATAGATACTAACAATAATTCAACTACTAACAATACCAACTTCAATGCTGGTTCTACTCAAACCATCCCAACTCCTTCTTCTCCTTCTTCTGCTGCTGCTGCTTTGTCAAGCCAACCGCATGCAAGTAGTTATGTTTTTGCAGCCAATGCACCGCACCCTTCTCCCTCATCCAGTTCACCAAACCATTACCACCCTCCTCCTCCTCCTCCTCCTCCTCCTCCTTCTTCTTCTTCTTCACTGATGGCTCCGCCATTCTTTTCGTTGGCCCCACCTCCTTATGTTGATCACGAAAGTGCCAAGAAGATCAAGAACGATGTCAATATTCACAAGGACAGTATAAGACTTTTCCTTGATGACAACAGCCTGGATTCTTACTTGGTTTCTTTCACTTTCGATGCTCTTGTTGATGGCAGGTAAAACTTTTTCAGCTTTTCCATACTGTGTGGAAGTATGCCTTCATAATTCATTGGATAACTATATTCGATTTCATTGATGGGATGCTGATGATTTCTGTTTTATCTATATATATATATATATATGTATGTATATGAATGTTGATTCTATATGATTTCTGTTTGCTTTGTGCTATACATTGATTTACATTTGATTTATGAATTTATGTTGGCCATGGTGATCAAGAAAATTAATGCTGTCTTTTTGCAAGTGGTCTAGAAGTTCAATCTGTTCATATTCAAAAGCATTGCTTTCACAAGGGATTGAGTAATATATTGGAGGGTTGGAGGTCATGTCAAGTTTGAACAACAGGGATTAGAAAATTGGGAGCAAAGACAAATTTAAACGCCAATCAGTTGGAAAGTAATACATTAAGGATTGACTAATTAACAAAGTTTTTGACAAGTTAAGTTAGAAACGAAACAATGAGGTTTTAGATGATTTCATTTCCTTCTAGAATTTCTTATGCCTTACGGAATTGGTGTATTGTGTTCTGGCAGATTAATTATGTCTCTATCAGTTTCAGTGTTTCATCATATTGTCCCTGGGAAGGATGCTAAGTTTTTTTTCCTTGAAAGTGAGGAATTCATAGAGGTGACATACTTTTTTGGATGATAATGATTCCAACTCTCTTTTCCACTTCTCAAGCTTCTTTGAGAAAGGGAGACACTGTAAAGAACAGTAAACTGTACTTGATAGGTATCGATCTTATATTTAAGATCTGCCAAAAAAGGTGTCAACGCGTATGCACCTTTGATTGTTAATACTAATGTATGAGTGAGGCACAAACAGCATTCTATGGCAAAGAAAACTGCAGGGTACACAGTGAGATGACTTGATTAGCTGGAAAAAAAAAACCTAGCTGTCTTCGTAGGAGGTGATTTTTCCTTTTTTCTTTTGTCTTAGCACTTTGATAGTTTTTCTATTTATGCATAACTATTTCTTTATATGCTTGAATGATGGTCGTTTAAATTCAAGTGCCCATAATTCCCTTTGCAAAGTTTAGTGTTGGGGTGGGGGAGAGTGACAATTAGTGGGACTTGGGCCAAGGAGGATGACTACTTGATCTGTAGCCTAAAGGTCAAGCAAGGTATGGCCAATGAAGATGACTACCTTGATGCTGTAGGGGCATCTTGTAGTTTCCTTTACAGGGAAGATTGCATATGGTACTAGCTGTATTGTAAATCATTGAGATATTACATGAGGAACTGAAATGATATCTTGTCTGATTTCTAAGCTGCAAGTATATGATCCATGTTCTTATAACTAGAAGAGGAGTCAGAAGACTACCTTTTGTTGTTTTTCACTTACGATTATCAGTAATAGTCAGAGAAAATTTATGGGAAAATTTACCCGGTAAATATAGTCTATTTATTTGTTTGCTGAATTGCATCCATTTGTCATTGAGTTTTGAGTTGGCTATTAATCTTGTCTGCCTAACAGAACAGATCATATGTACTGTTGGCTGCACAACCTGAACCTTCTTCAAATTACTCTTTCCATGTTGCCCCTTTTTTTGTTGTGTTGTTAACTTTAATCTTTCTATGAAGTGCCTATGATGAACTGGGATTACAAGTTGTTGGACTGCAAACTGTTAATATTGCACTGATGGATTAGTGCTAAGCAACTTCTACTTCTATTTAAGTTATCAGGAATGAACTGAACTGTCTGAATTGTGTTCATTTTCTGCTTTGAAACCAGGAGTGTTTGAGGAATGATTGAACTTGGAAAAAACCGATATGAATTTGTTCTTAATCATATCTTTCTACTCTTTTGCTGGGATTATAAGATATGTTCTAATGGCTTGTTCATTTTCCATTGCCTAAGCTTCTGACTTATCTGTTATTAGATATGTTAATACTCCAAGTATGTAACAGTTTTCCTCTCGTCTTGGTGACAGTATCACCATATTTTACTTTGCCAAGGAAGGGCCCAACTGCATCTTCATGCCACTGTATCCTGAAATATATATGCCTAAGACAATTCCATTCCAGAAAGGCTTGGCTCAGAAATTCTGTCAACCCTCAGGAACTGGAATTGACCTTGGTTTCTTTGAATTGGGTCTTCTTTCAAAGCCCTCAAGGAAAGAAGACATTTTCCCACTCGTTATCTCTGCACAGGCAAGTTTGCCATCTTTCTCAGCAGGTGCAGGGCTGGATCAGCCTCCACCAATCGTGTCTCCACATGCTCAAATCACTCAAGCTGTCCTGAAGAAAAATAATGAGGCCCATTTTCAGGTGAAAGTAATCAGGCAAATACTGTGGATAGAGGGGATTCGATACGAGCTCCGTGAGATCTATGGAATTGAGAATTCTAGTGAACAAGGTTTTGATGATAGTGAGTCAGGAAAAGCATGCGTGATTTGCATGACTGAGCCAAAAGATACCGCTGTTTTGCCTTGTCGACATATGGTAAGAGTCCCCATCTTAAACATTCCATCTTTCTTGGTGTAAACTAGTTAAGGAATGTTTCATTTAACTGCATACCAGGCTAGGAAAACATGTTCTTGATTTGTTATAGCCGGTGGGAATTGTGTTTATCTAGGTTGCATGACACTGAAGCATTACAGTTTTACTGTTATTTGCACCGGACTCAATCAAGATAATCCCATTTCTGTTGTGTTTGAGAAAAGACAGTCCAGGGTTCTGGATTGTACCATTCAGTGCATTAGAGTCTCTTTTTACTAGGCTGTTTAACCAAAACAACATCTTGACACCCCATTTTAAGAAATGGTCTGAACAATCTGCAGGTAGACTGTTTTTAACTAAACCTATCCAGGCCTATTGTGTTATTATATTTTTCCTATGCAAATAAACTCCCTCTTTCTCTTCCTGAATTACATGCAAATTTTTCTTTACCAGTGTATGTGCAGTGGATGTGCTAAACAATTGAGGCTTCGATTAAAGAGGTGTCCCGTCTGTCGCCAACCCATCCAAGAACTAATAGAGATAAAGATTAGAGTAAGAAAAAGCAAAACAAAATCTATATGTTCCTGAAGAAATCCAGAAGGATTTGCCTTTAGCATTTGCATTGCCTTACAAGCTCTAGATTTCGTATTGCAGAATCAATCTAAGCCAGCAGCAGTTTAGAAGGATACCAGAAAAAAAAAAATGCAGAGGACTCATTGGAGGGAGACCTTGTTTCATACAGCTTTTGAAGTACATATAATCTTCATGAGCATCTTCAGTTCCTTCTAAATCATTAAAGAGATTCTCACTGGTGAAGATTAAGGTTTTCCAAAGAATTCAACACTTTGCCTTTGTTTATACTTGAAATTTTGGTATAGTTTCCCATTGCTGGTACAGTTTACGTACACAGGCAATGCAAAGAAAACCATGGATTTTTCTTTTGCTTGGAAATGTTTCTAATAAATTCATCATACTGTTTTAGAAAGAAAACAAGCCTACTGAGTTAAAGCTGTACCCTTGTTTCTTTCGCTTTCTCTCCATGTCTCGCTCTGTCATAATCTCTCTGAGGCTTATGAAACAGGAAAGGCAGAGAGAATATTTGGTGTGCAAGTAAGCAGAAAAAGGGAAAGATACTGGGAATGTCTTTAAAGTCTAGGTGAAGATTGTTTTTGTTGTGAAGAGGGGACAAAAGTGAGCGGCTCCTGTCATTGAATAGTATCCAAAAGTGAAAAAAAGAATCCCGGTTTTGTGCTTATTGTTTTTGAGAATTTGAATCTTGGTTGGGATTGTTCTTTACAGCAAAATGCTGGCCTCGATTTTCATGTCAGCTGGCCTGCAGCATTTGAATGACATTAGAATTCCCTCTGTCTCTTTCTCTCTCTCACATACACAGACATTCAAAAGTAAATAAAATAAGCTAAACATATTTCTTTATTCCCATGCATGTTGCCCTTTAGAATGGTCATGGTCAAGCTACACTTTGCTTTATTGGACAGCTAGCTAGCGGAATTCCACTTCCACCAGAAACCAGCTAGTGGTCTAAAGAAAGACTTAAAGAAAAATGCAGTGCAAAGCAACGCAAAAGAACCCCCATTAAGTAACATAATGAGAGGTAACATTATCTAGATTCAAAATCATAATCATAATCATAATCTTTTCTAAAGATGGTAAAACTTCCAAATTATGTTTAGCAGAAAACCAAAGTCTTTGATATGATTTATCATTTACCTACAGTGAATCATATGTATATAGCAGTGAATTAGGCATAGTTAGGACATCAAGCTTCTTTCATGGCATGTGCTAAACCTGAATACATCACCAAAAGTCTTAGGTGTTGGAAACCTTCCAAATCAGAAACAGTTTAGGGGCATGTAGAGTCAATTTTAATAGTTTTAGTTTGAAATTTTGGCTTTAGGCTAAGAATCTGGTCATGAACTTGAAAGATTTGATTCAATGCGGAAACTAAAACTTGAACTAGCAACTCCCTCCATCTATAAACTAATTGGGCTAATTCATACTGTTTACGGTGTCCTAATCAATCTAAATATTCTGATAGATTTTGTTATCTTCCCAAATTTTTTTTTATTCCTGGACAAAAATATATGTCAGGAAAGGTTGGTAATGGGATTGGTTGAGGTCTGATTACTATCTTATCTAACCAGACTAAATCCTGTTTATTAGCCTAACTTGGCTTGGCACGGCTCATGGTCATGGGTCCAACACATGGCTGAACCACTGAACCTTATCAGATATCAGTTATCAGGTCAATTACTCACATTTGGCTGTCACCACACCAACCGTATGTAAAAATCTTATCTGAAACAAAGGAGAGAGCCTTGGGTCGCGAAGAGTTTTGAAGCGACTGTCCAACAAAAAGGGCACTGGGGTACTGGCTCCTGTTTGGTCCGGGAGGGGGGGGGGGGGGGGGGGGGGGGGGGGGGTGGGGGTTGGTGTTGGGGACCCTCCAGAGCTTGTCTTAGCCCATACAGACCGCTGCCCTAAGTTGTTTGTCCCTGATTTAAGGGCCAGAACCCAATGTTGGGGACCCGACTTAATTGTCAACCAGCTGTGAACGCATGTCACTATCCTCTCTCAGTCCTACTTTGAGCCCTTTTCTTCACTCTTTGAATATGCAACAAAAATATCTTTGCTTTCTCTTCTTGCTCGCTTTGCTCAATTCCCTTTCTTTTACCCTTTTGTTTCAAAGAGAAGAAGGGACGGAATTTGTACCATTAATGAACCATAGCAATTTCTAAAGCAAGCTCTTATCACCTACAACACATGGTATGCTTGGATTAGCTTGAGAGCAATTGCAAAGGTTTCTTTGTCATTAAAACTATTGCTCTTTAGGGTCACATCATCTGCCTAAAACAAAGTTCTAATTGAGATTAATCAGAATGAAAGTTTAGGGAGTGATCATGGAGTTTGTAGCCTTAAATGTTTTGGAATTGAAGCATGTTGTGTGGCAATAACCAACCTCTAACCCTAAATAAGTATTTTGTCAAAAAAAATGTAGCTCTATGCTACTAAATGAGTATTTATGGTAGTCTATTGTTGCTTTAATACAATGATAATACCATTTAATCTACAAAAAAAAATTTAAAAAAGGGATTCATAAATTATTATCACATCGAGTTTTCATTCACGAAAACTACAATGATTATATTAAAAAATTCTCGTTTTTATTTAACAACAAGTAATCTTCTCTTGTCGTAAATTAAGTTTTTAGTACAATTATAACTAGCAAACACTAAGCACTTTTTTTAGATTTTCCATCTCTAGAAAAGTAGGCTAGGATTTTAGTAAAATGAGCAAACCACTATACATAAGCACTTTGTTTAGATTTACTCCCTAATGACACAAGAAGTTAAAATATTTCGATTCTATGTTTTCTACTGTTCAGCACAGATGGGAAAAGTGAGGTGACAAAAGCTTGTTATAAAGCTCTTGCTGTAATCAAAATCCCACTATTATTTTACCCATCTGAAGGTCTGATCAGGCTTAGGTTGACTGCACCAAGCCATCAGATAAACAATTGTCAGTCCATAGAAAACCAGGCTGCAATACTCTCTGTAATATTCAGTCTGTGCAAATATCATAGTCATTGCTTTCCTTTCCCTTCAATAAGTTTCCCCAAACCTCCTCTCACAATCTAGATATTGCCCAACAGTTACTCTTATGTAACAAGTTTTGTTCTTCCCCCATGAAAGCTGCTAGATGTACTGATTAGTACCTAAAACCAGACTATTTACTATGTTTTGGTCTTAATATTGAACTGGTGTACTGAAACAAAATCAATCACAGTGGGAATCTTGGACTTTTTTAGTACTTATATACAGCCTTTTTTTTTTCTTTTTCTTTTTTTATGTAGTTGTTTAGGTGATTACTCCACCTTCTTGCTTGCAAGTTTTACTTTTTGATGTTTTAGTTTATAAAATTATACCTAAATCTCACTCTCTGCCTGGAAAATCTATTGAGATCAGATGGTAAAAGTGAAGTTCTTAACAGAAAAAAAATGTAGAACCCTCCATTATTAAGTAAATTTACAGTTCAAATGATTGGAAAAGCACTGTGATCATGAAGAAAGCTCTCAAATTGGCCTATTTGATTATGATAATCATGAGATTTGCCGATAAAACTAACTCATCCCCATCTTTTAAATATAGAAAGACATCAAAATATCTATATGCATTGTGTGTGTGTGAAGATCAAAAGAATAAAGTAGAACTCAAATGATTCTTCCTTTCGAAAACCAAAGCCATTCTTCTAGTGCATATATGATCCAAAAGCATCTGTAATCATACGCCCCCAAGGTTATAAAACCAAAACTTTTGAATTTTCCACTTTGATATAATCATAATAATCAATGGGATTTTGATCTCATCCATCCCTTACCAAAGAGATAAGCCCAAAGCTTGCTTTCAAGCAAGGTTTTCACACACTTTGTAGTAGCTTCATGACATAAGAGGAGATATGCACAATTCACAAGTAAGATTGAAGCAATTTTTATGACCCATTTCTTGTAATAAAAAAATACAGTTGATAAGTCAAAAGATATTTCCCAAAAAGCATTTTGTAAGGGAGTTTAGAGAGAGAGAGATATATATATATATTTATTTATTTATTTATTTTAGGGCATGTACCCTATGGTGGGGGGTCTTTTTTGTCACCATTCAAACATCTTTTACAGAGAAAAGGAAATGGGAGGGAAGGGGTTAGGCTTTTAAGGTGGACAAACAATTATTTTGGTTGCTAAAGAAGGGTCCAAACTCAGAAGAAAATCATTGTTAGAACAACTTTTAATTGCTCTAGTTCTTGGCTCTAGTGCTTGTCTGTATCCATGAACAACTTTGATTTAAGTTTCAGATTCTTTTGGTCACCCCCTTGACCCCAATATATATTAGTTTTTCTTATCAAAGATCATTAATTTGTTATTTATTTTTACCACATTTCCCTATAATTTTCCCCATTTTTTCCCCAAATGGTCAAACCAGCAAAGAATCACTGTAAATTGTAATAATAATAATAAAAAAAAAGCCTGCAGCATCTGCTCTGATATTGGTCTTTTGCCTAAGACTTCTGATTTGGTCCCTTGGTGCCTTTCCCTAATGCTGACAATTTTTTATATAATTTTTTCCTTGAGAAATTTAAACTGTTATGTTCTTATGAAACTTATTTTTTTTAAAAAAAAAAACCCATTTTTAATAAACTAATTAAATTTATAACAGTAAAAAAATAACCATCATCATATTTAATATCAATTAATATTTACTATTCACTTGGTATATGACCTAAGTTTGAAAGTGATTATTAATCTACAGAATTATAATAATTAACCCACACCATACATGAATGCATTTAGTTAATTACACCGACTTCTACAGTAATAAAAAATGATTGCTTTTGATGGAAAAAAACGTTTAAACCATTTATTATAAATCTAAATCTAATAATTAGAATGCAAAGGTCACCTGTCAAATCAAGTCGAATATCTAGTTGTATTCATCCTTTCATATCCTTTGGGACAATGTTTTTATTTCATAAAACTTGCACGGCTTATATTAATAATAAGTAATGATGTTAACAGAGAGAAATAAAAAAGAATTATCTTATATAATAAACTAATAACTATGTTCTATACTTTTCTTCTCATCTTTTGCTATCACATGAGGTAAAATTTAGATTTAATATAACAAAAAAAATCTATGAATTAGATTGAAAAATTAACTGTTGATAATCGATTTTTTTTTCGTGTGATATATAACACGGTTGACTCATTTAATCATAATAATTATCATATGATTACGTCAATTATCATGTCAAAATTACTTAAATGATATGTTACGTGAATGTAAAATATATATAAATTGTTATTAGGTTTGATTAATTTTTTGTAAAAATTAAGGGTTTGTTATGCTATGAATTAAAATTTAAAAACTCATTTGAGTATAATAAAAAATAAAATAATTAATTGAAAAAATCGACCATTGTACGATAGTTATTTATGTTACTATAGCTAATTTAATAAATTAATGTTAGTATAGCTAGAGACTCCTTGACCTTAATAAATTTAATTAATAAACATTTAATATGTAAGGAGGGTGGTAGTGCTATAAATGGTTAAGTCAATATTTACTTCACCCCAGAACTCCCACTCATAAAAGAGCTCATTTATATTTAATTTCACCCACTACAACCCAAAGAAAAGTTAATTATTTAATATGAAAAAACATTGAAAAATTAAATAAAAAAATGCAAGTGCATAATATTTGATTTAGATGATGGGGTTTTTGGCATTTAGGATAAGTGCTAAAAAGTACTGTCACATCTTGTTCATTCTTTTGTATCCTTTTATTTAGAGCCATTGATGTTAAGGAAACAGAGGATTGAATGAAGGGAGTGAGATGTAGCACTGCATTTATTTTATTTTATGTGATAATGAAAATTAATTGATTTTTTTAATTCCCTTAATGTTTTATCTTTTGTTAGGTTAATCCGTTAGACCGTCTCAAACTCGAATATAGAATACTCATATTTATATAATTGGTCGGATACTCGTGAATGTCTAACACCGATGGTACCATTTTATCTACTTAATTTTATTTTCCCAATCTTCTTGTAAAGGGTTTTTTCTTTTTTTTTCACTTTGCATGTTCCAAGATCCAAAGTCCAAACTATTTAACTAGTAGCAAACTTTAATTTAATTTTCAAAGAAAGAATCAAATGTTATTATTGTCTATTGAAACATCTACTTACAGATTCAATATTAGATATGCACACTAACAAGCATGTGCAATTATGTTCCCCTCATAAATCCACTTGTCTAAGTCCAACAACAGGTCACGAAGACCTGCAGCAATGCTAAAATGGGGGACCATGGGGAGTGTGGAAACACCAGCTTGGTCCCATGCCCACCTTCAAATTTTCCCCCGCAAGTGTTCCATTGTGCCAACAATCATCATAGTACTAAATTAATCTCTTGATTTAACAAGATTTCGTTTCAGGAATTTGGCTGTAAATCACTTGGGGGAAGCTTCAGACAATATAAAGTACAGTGATTCAGCTTAGGTTACACTAGCAGTGTGAAGTTTAGGAGACCCCTCCTGCCTTTCCTTCCTTCCCTCCCAGGCCCAGCTGTTTTCACATTTCTTTATTTAAATCTTCATGATACCTTGCCCCTTGTGCAACTGCCTGCTCTCTTTCTCTCTCTCTTTCTTCTCTAAAGGAAAAAAAGAGATTTACAAAGCTAAAAGAGAAGTGTTTTAATGCCCAACAACTGCCTTTAACTCTTCTCTTTCTTATATCTTGTAGCAGAGGTTTCCTTTTGCTTGTTCACAACTAAGAAGCAAAAGTTCCAGCTTCTCTCTCTCTCTCTGTTGCTGTCTTTCTCAGTTCAGTTTCTTAGATCTTTTCAATCTTCAACCTTCTTCTGTTGCTTTAAGGATGCATAAACAAGAAGTCATGAATATGCAGGTGACTTAATTAGTTTTACTTTTAGCTCTTTGTTCAATAGTTGTTATAACCCTTTTCTGTTTCGGTTTGTTCTAACAATGTTTCTGGTTGTTTTGGGGGTTGCTTTTCTCTTCAGACATGGGTTCTCAAAGTGAATATACAGTGTAGTTGTGATGGCTGTAAGCAGAAAATAAAGAAACTATTGCAGAAAATTGATGGTATGTTGATTACATGGTTATTTAGTCCATTTATGTTTGATTTTTTTTTTTCATTTTTTTTAGTTTAGTACTTTGGGTTTGTTGATTTTGCTTTGGTTCATTCTTTGTTTTTCGGTCAGGGGTGTATTCTACTAGTATAAATGCAGAGCAAGGTAAGGTAACAGTGTCAGGAAATGTTGATCCTGCTATACTTATCAGGAAGCTTGAGAAGTCAGGGAAACATGCACAGCTATGGGGGGCTCAAAAGGGTTCAAACAATTTCCCAAACCAACTCACCAACCAGTTCAAGAACTTGCTTATGGATGGTGGCAAAGGTGGGAAGGACAACAAATCTCAAAAGGGTGGTGGGAATAACCAGCCAAAAGGTGGGCAGCAGCATATGCAACAAATGAAAGGGTCTAAAGGCCAGAAATCTGTTAAGTTCCACTTGCCTGAGGATGATTTAGATGACTCTGATGATGATTATGATGAGTTCGATGATGAGTTCGGTGATGAATTTGATGATGAGTTTGATGATGATGAGGAGGAACTCGGCCATGGCCATGGCCATCATATGCAGAACAAGATGGTACCTATGATGGGAAAAGGCCATGGGCCATATGGACCCAATGGCATGATTAATGGTCCTGGTAAAAAGGGCGGTGGGGGTGGGGATAATGGCAAGAAAGGAGGAGTCATTGATCTACCTATAGGAATTAAAGGCATGGGGGAAAACAAAGATGGGAAGCATGGTAATGGAGGAAAGAAAGGAGGTGGAAACAACAAAGGAGGGAAGCAGGGCAAAGGGGGAGGAGATAAAAATGGTGGTAAAAAGGGAGGTGGGGGTTTACTAGGATTTTTCAAGAAGGATAAAAGTGGAAAAGATTGTAGTCATAAGAAGGGTAAAAATGAATGGGATGGTAAAAATAAAGGTGCCCATAATGGCAATGGAGGTCATGGTGGTGGAAACAATAATGGCAATGGAGCTAAAAAGGGTGGGGGCAAAAATGGTGGTGGGGGCCATGAGATGAACAAAATTAAAAATGGTGGGTTTCATGACATTGACGTTATCAATCATGGCAAAGGAGGTGGTGGTGGTGGTGGAGGTGGCGGCGGCGGCGGTAAGAATATGGGGCAGATGGGCCAAATGGGTGGTCAGATGGGTCAGATGGGTCAGATGGGTTACAATAATATGGGTCAGATGGGTTATAATATGAGTCAAATGGGTCACATGGGCCAAATAGGTAACTATCCAATGAGCCAGATGGGTAATTTTCCTGCAGTGCAAGGACTACCCGCAGCTGCAGCAATGAATGCTGGCGGGTACTATCAAGGGATGGGGCCAGGAAATCCTTACAATCAACAATACGTGGCCATGATGATGAACCAACAGCGTGCAAATGGGAATGGGATGTATGCACCGATGATGTATGCACAACAGTATCCCTATGCAAACTATGGGCCGCCTCCAATGCACGCTGCAAATTCTGAATCTTATGCTCATTTCTTTAGTGATGAGAACACAAACAGCTGCAGTATCATGTAAAATTTTCCTCCTAGATTAGTAATGTTTTTCCATTTTCTCCTTGGTTATTGCTTCTCTAGGTTGCTTTATACAAGCTTGCAAGGTTCAGGAATGTCTTGCCATATGTTTCTTGCCAAGAGGAAATTTTGCTTCCTGTATAATCAAATCCCTCCAAACTCTTTCTTCTGTCTTTCTTTTTCTCTTTTTGGGTCCTTACGTATTGGCCAATTGAATGGTAAGATTACTATGTAAAAGGAAATGTAGGTAAAGTTTGAGGGATCTAGGATGAATGGTCAGAAAAGAAGGGGTGGAGGTATAGTTCAGATGCTTTCTCAAACGATGTACCAAATGTAATTTTATATGGTGTTGGTTTCAAAAATGGAAAACATGTTGGGCATCAATCCCCATCTGATATTAGAAAAAAGGGTCCATTTGGCTTCAGCTTTTGACTACTAAATCTATTTCCATGATTTGCAATCTTCAATTATTAGCTTGAAGAAATTCCGGGGGGGAGGCTCCACACTTTTTGAGTTTGACAGTGATTTTCTTATTGCTTTGTTCCACCTTTATGGCTAGAACCATTAGGCCATTACTCCATGACCCATGGCCCATCTAACACTACTTAGCCTGATATGGTGTGGAACCCAGAGAGTGGACTTGGACTCCATCCAAGTTTTAGGACTGTGCATAGATTGATAAACTTGAGCCCAAATTTGAGAGTAAATCACTTCAAACTGCTGCAACAGTGCAAATGGATTGGTATAAAAAAGAGAAAAAAAACTAATTCCAGGCTAAGCCTAGTCCTTCAGGCCCTATATGATGGAATCCATGCTACAACTGCTTCCTGGCTGATGAAGCTCTTACCAATTGCCAAGTGCAGCTCACACATACCAATTCATTTTTGTTCTCTTGTTCTGATGTTCATCTTTAGCCTGACTTTGCCAAAATAGCATGCGAACCTGCCTTTCGAAGTCTCACTTTCAGGCTGCCAAATTGCAAGTAACGCCTAAACTTTCACATGAACGATGCCAAAACACAAAAAATTGTTCTATGATCGCCTATAAATAGCTCAACTTGCCCTTTATTTTCTCCACCGCTTAACCTTTTCCTTCTTCCAACTCATGGCTTCTTCTTCCCTTTATGTTATTCTCATCTTCCTTTCCTTCTCTCCTTTCATCCTTATATCAGAATCTCAAAAACCTTCCAAGTCAAACAGGTTTGTTTTACGAAGATAAAAAGACCAATCTTTATGTTGCTGACATTTACAAGAGAACTCCTCCATTGCAAGTCCCATTTGTCGTGGACTTGAATGGAAGGGTGCTATGGGTTACTTGTAACCAAAACTACCTTTCATCAACCTACCGTGCCCCTCGATGCCACTCAACTCAATGTGCTAGAGCCAGAACTCAATACTGCCACACCTGCTCCTCCAAGGCTAGACCAGGGTGCCACAACAACACATGTGCACTCAAGTCAGTGAACCCTGTGACACGCCTAACTGCCATAAGTGAGCTTGCACAAGACGTGCTATCAATTCAATCCACTCAAGGGTCTAACACTGGTCCCCTGATTCGGATACCTCAGTTCTTGTTTGCTTGTGAATCTTCCTCTTTATTGCAAAGAGGTTTACCAGGAAATGTCCAGGGGGTTGCTGGACTGGGGAATTCCCCTATTTCTCTACCAATACAACTTGCCTCACACTTCGGATTTGCTGGCTTTGCTCCAACATTTGCCTTGTGTCTAGCTCCTAAAGGGGTCGTTTTCTTTGGGGATAGCCCTTACCATATGCTTCCTGATGTTGATATTTCACGCCCTTTAAGGTACACTCCCCTGATCATTAGTCCACAAGGAGAGTACTACATAGAAGTGAGATCAATCAAAATAAATAACAAGGATGTTCCAATAAACAAAACTGTGCTATCAATCAATAAACGAGGCTTTGGAGGCACAAAGCTCAGCACAATCAATCCATACACAGTTCTTGAGCACTCAATCTTCAAAGCTGTCACTCATTTTTTCACTAATGAGCTCTCTGGTATTCCCCAAGTAAAGCCTGTAAAACCTTTTGGGGTTTGTTTTGGCTCGAAAAGTTTCAAAAGCACCAGGTTTGGACCAGGGGTTCCTAATATCGACCTTGTGCTCCATAATCAGCACGTTACATGGAGAATTTTTGGAGCAAACTCAATGGTTCAAGCTGCGCCAGGAGTTTCATGCTTAGCCTTTGTTGATGGAGGAGTGAACACTAGAGCTTCAATTGTTATTGGGGCTTACCAAATGGAGAACAACCTCGTGCAGTTCGATCTGGCTAGATCAAGGCTGGGTTTCAGTTCCTCCCTGCTGCATTTCAAGACTTCTTGCAATAATTTCAACTTCACTGCTATTCCATAGGGTGCAAGAGACAGTTTTCTTGATCCTGTTCTGTATGTAAACTTGGGTGCTGGTTAATTCCTAGTAGGTAACCTTTGCTTGGCGTTAGTTTCCATTTCCAACTATGTTATGAATAAAACAAGAGCTAGCCTGGCCTTGTTTTTCTGTATATATATAGCAATAAAATGGCTATCTCCATATGTTTGAGGACTAATGAACTGTAATGAACTACTGATGGCCAATATTAAAGGTAGTGAAAATGAAATTGTCACTAAAGAACATTATCATCATGATCACAGAGGCTTGAAACAACATAGAAACAGCATTCCCCCATAACATTACACAGACCCAGCTTCATGACATAGCAACCATGAACACATGTCAAATAATAACTACCCTGTACAACAAGGAGCAGACAAAGCATATACCAGCAGATTTACACCCAAGAAAATCAGCAAACGAAAATGGTGGTCCGCCGCTTGCAGGACACAGACACACAACACCGCATTGCTGCACTTCTATAGAAAGCAGGTGAAGCAAATTCTCTCCACATGCAGCATCAAGATCTTAGGCCACACACCTCACTCCAAAAGGGCCAGATTACACCACCACATCCCTGCGCCAACCTAGCCACAGTACCACGCAATGTGTATGCATTTTATATTTTAAAGCGTTGAGCCTTTCTCTTCCATCAACCTGTAGGGGGTTTCTGTTTTTCTTAAATCAGATTTGATACAATATAAGAATATACAGAATTAAGCGAAAGTTTAAAGTTAAGATTATCATATTTCATCTGTATTTTAATCGCATCAACACTCAATCAGTTCTTCGATTAAGCTTAATTCATCGAATGAAAAATTTAAATAAAAGCGATCACGTTTTGAGAATTCAATAATTTAAAGATTTAAAGTGCTTTATTCTATTCATCGAGAGATGAAAACAAAACATAGATTCCTAAAAAGCAAACTCCAGTCCTTCAGGACCGGTCCCTAATTCACTAGGACATTTTATCCAATTGAAAAACCTTTATATAAAATCTTAAATCCTACCTTCTAATCCTAAATAGAAAGAAAAAACAGGAAAAGAAAAGAAACTGAACTCCTAAAGTCTTAGCAGGTGATTTCCAATGGTGGAATCTGATCTAAGCTGGTGGTGCTGGTGCACCCCCGTTGCCAGAACAAAACTGCTTCAGCAAAGGATCGAGCATTGCACTGTTGATGGGACCGATACTTAAACCGGCGCATTCACTCTGGATTGCCCCAAGGGCAGCGCAACAGTCTGCTGCAATGGGGGGTTTCAGGCAGCTTCCTACTGATTTGAAGGAATCAAAGCACTTGGCAATTTTGGGGTCCTGTGCCGGGCCTCCTGGGGGCGACTTCCCATGGGAAGGCACAGGTGGGAATGCTGGCCATGTCTTGCGACCCCAAGGGCGCCAAAAGTTAGCGAGGTGTGCAGACGACAACTGCTCATCATTAGCAGCAGCAGCAGCCAGACCTTGGGTGAACAACGTGGCTGAGCAAGCCAGGGCAAGCAGCAGGGCTACCAATGCTCTCTTCACCATGGCTAAAACTTGAAAGCTTTTCCTGGAAATGCAAACAATGCTGAGAAGTGATCTATCCGATGCATGATTGTGAAGCTTGATGGGGTTTTTATAGGAGAGAAACCAAAATTCAAAACGTTTTCCAATGGTAATCTGATTATCCCAAAGTGGGGATAAGAACATTATCAATTAATTATTCAAAAAAAGAAAAAAGAAAATTTTGATAACCTTTAGCAACGGTTTCATGTCTTAGAATGGAAGAACCCAGAATTCCCGCCACCAACTTTTTTTTAAAAAGATTTTTTGGATTTTTTTTCTGCTAACATTTCAAGTAGTTTTTAAATTTGATAATAATTTATCTTTAATTCTTTATCTCTAATTTAAAAATTGGTAGATTTCATCATCATCAATTTAAATTTAATTTAAGATTGATAGACTAAAATTTGACTACATTCATTGCTTTTCATTAAAAAAAAATTTCAAATGTAGTCTTGCAATCGGAGAATATCGATTTAAAAATTTTTTTTTTTTTATTTTGAGAAACGAGATTTGAGCTTGAACTGAGATATATACACTGATTATTAAATTAAATATAATAATAATTGAAAAATATCAATTTTCAAAATATCAAATTTTTTATTCGATAAAAAAGATATTCAAACTTGCTTTTTGAATATTTCATCGACCAAACTTTATATTATGGTCAACTTCTATGGTTCTTAGTAAAGGAAACATTAGGGATGCCGATGGGTAAAATGTAAAAGAAAATTAGATACTATTCAACCTGTTTAAATAGGATAAGTATATCGAAAACGGGTTTGGGTAGGATAATTGTCGGAATATTTATTATTCAAACTTGATTAAAGATGATAAATTTTTTAATATTAATATATGAATTTTTTAATATATAAATTACGTATAATTAGTAAAATATTTATTTTAATTTATAAATTTCTTAAATATAAAATTTACTTTGAATTTAATAATTTAATTTTGACTAATGAAATACTTAAAATGATTAAATTTTATTTTTTTATTATGGACTTCGAGTCAGGTCGAGTTTTGTTCGATCCAATCTGTAAGGACATTGAGCCCAATCCAAAGATATTTGGGCCGAAAGGAATTCATTGATTTGAGCTTAGTTGATAAAGTCTCCTTCAGGAGTTCATTGAAAGCCCAAATCAGGTTCTTTTGGGCCACGTCATGGGCTACTTCGTAGTCCTGCCGATCACCCATCTTTCTCGGCAGCCAAACAGGGCGTAGCTGCCCTTCACCGTAATTCCAACGCACCCATAAAAAACACGCACTCGATCAAATTTCCCGGAAAGAATAAGAAAAAAGAAAAAGAGAAGTAATCTTCTTTTCAATCAAAATTTTCTCGTTGGCGAAATCGCTGACGGAAAATCAAAGGTACCAAAGCCTAACTCCGTGTTTCACAATTTTGCTTTTTTCTTTTTGCTCTCGTTTGGTTACTGAGAAAATGCAGGAAAATACCAAAGAATTCGATAAAGTATTGAGTTTTAGTTGTTTCAATTGATCTAACTTAACTTAATCTCACTTAATTTAGCTAAATTTCTTTGCTTTAAAGTCTTAGGTAGCAGATACCTTAAATTTAACTATTATTTAAGCTTTTTCTTCTCTTTCCAATTTTTCCTTTAGTTCTCTTTGTGGAAAGATAAAATTATTAGCTTTTTTTTTGGGGTTATGTTATTCAATTTTTGTTGCAATTCTGGCTTTTATTTTTTGTATATATTGTTGCTTGATAGATGGCTGCTTGAATTTTATGAGCTTGTAACTTAAATTTCAAAATTTTCTTTTTTTTTTAAATGCAATAATTTGGAATTAAGTAATTAATGAAATTTTATGTATTATTAGGGGAAGGAATGGGAAGCAATGCACCTACGAGCAATGATAGAACGAGAACAAATTGGACACCAACAATGGAAAGATATTTTATTGATCTTATGTTAGATCAAATGCATAGGGGTAATAGATTAGGTCATACATTTAATAAGCAAGCTTGGACTGATATGTTGACCATATTTAATGCAAAGTTTGGGTGTAAATACGATAGAGATACTTTGAAAAGTCATTACACCAATTTGTGGAAGCAGTATAATGATGTGAAAAACCTTCTCGAACAAAATGGGTTCAGTTGGGATGATATACGAAAATTGATAGTTGCCCCTCCGCATGTCTGGGATGCATATGTCAAGGTGGGGATAATGTTTTGATTAATGTTTTTGTGTTTTTATACACTTTTACTGTGGAAGTGATTTGAGGATAATGGATTTGCAGGGTCAACCAGATGCACAGGTTTATAGAAATAGAACTTTGATGAATTTCAATGACTTGTGCTTGATATATGCATATACACAAGCAGATGGAAGATACAGCAGGTCAAGTCATGATATTGACTTTGATGATGATGCTCAAGGGATGAATTTTGGTGTGTTCTTGTTACTAATAAGGTTTTTTGTTTTCATTGGCATTGATATGTGTACTACTAGTGATGAACAAGCATGTGGCAAATAAAAGTCAATATACAATGCCGTTGTAATAATGTTTCATATGAGTTGATTGAGAACCATTTTAGCATGTCAAATGTATTTGCTATTAGATGGAAACTTGTTTCTTTTAAAGAAAAAAGAAGAAAACTTTTTCACTAACTACTATCTCTATTCTAGGTGTTGGAACTACCATTCCTCCAGCAAGTGATGAGCGCCCGAAAATAGACTGGACACAGGCCATGGACCAACATTTCATTGAGCTTATGCTGGGCCATCTTAGAAACGGCAATAAAAGCAAGAACACATTCAACAAACAAGCATGGAATGATATGCTTGGTTCATTTAATGCGAAGTTTGGTTTTCCGTACGGAAAAAGTTTTTTAAGGCGTAGATATAGGAAACTGTTGAAGCACTATAGTGATGTTCAGAGTCTACTTCTACAAAAAGGGTTTTCTTGGGATGAAAAACAACAAATGGTGGTTGCTGATGATCTTGTTTGGGATAACTATGTCAAGGTATATCTCTACATCCATTTAACATGGAAATTCACTTAAAAAGTATATCGTAATCTCCTATGTTATGTTATAGGCACATCCAGATGCTCGTATCTACAGAAACAAGAAGATGCTGAACTACCAAGATTTGAGGTTGATTTATGGAAATGCAAGCAACATTGGAGTTTCAAGTCATATGTGCCAAGGAAGAAACACTGGGCCTAAAATATTACCAGCGTGGACTGGTGAGCTTCGTTTCTGTGTAAGCAGACATGCGAATTTTTTGTTCTGAAGGCTAGAATGGGGGATTCTATCATGGCATCTGATTGTTTGTCAAAGTTTGTGACACTGAAACTTGACTAGAAAAGTGGATAAGCTAGACTTTATCTCAGCCTTTTAGTGTTTGATATATTTCACTGGTTGATGTGGATCTCTGGTTTTCTTATTACATTTGTTTATCTGACAGCAGGTTGTAAGAAAATTTGTGGGATTAGATTATATTTCTTGTTAATAAATATATTTTGTGGGGGCCTATGAGATCACAAAAATTTGAATACCAACGTGTACTAGGAATATAACTTAAGTATTTATGGAAGATGTTAGTAAATTGTTGTGTCTATGGTGATAAATAAAATTGCCTACTTCTGGCATACTGTCCACTTGAAACCTGGGATATTTCAAGATTGGCTTTACTACTCTTGTAGGTGAACAAAACGAAGACCATCTCTGTGATAGACGTGAGATGCTGAGTATACATTGGACACCGGCAATGAATCGATATTTTATTGACTTGTTGCTTAACCAAGCACTTGGTGGGAATAAAATTCATCACATGTTCATACCTGAGGCGTGGACTCAAATGGTTGCAATGTTCAATGTAAAATTTGGATGTCAATATGATGAAGATGCCTTGAAGTCTCAAGCCAGAGACTTGAGGAGGCAATATAATAACATAAAGATACTACTTGAACAGAATGGGTTCTCATGGGATGACACTCGAGAAATGGTCATTGCTGAGGATTATATTTGGGATACTTACATAAAGGTGAATTTCCATATGTCTCTAATGTTCTGATTAAATTGCGTCATGCATTTTTTTAAGCTTACATGTAATATATGCAGGCACATCCCTACATTCAATCATACAGAAACAAATCAGTGCCTGACTATCATAAGCTATGTGTTATATTTGGCCAAGAAAGTTCTAATGGATGGTGCAGTATGGCCAAAAGCATGTATCTTGAAAATGAAGACCCCGATTTGATGATTGGTATGCATTTCTTTTTCCAGACATGAATATTATAATAAGATTTTTGTCCTGGGTGTTGCTGAGGGTATTTTCTCATGTGATAACATTGTAGGAGAGGACACCCAATACCATGCTAGTAATGGTTGTTCAAGGATAGATTGGAATCCCTCGATGGATCGGCATCTTATTGACCTTTTGTTAGAGCAAGTGCATAGAGGGAATAGGATCAATGGTGCTTGTAATTCTGAACTATGGATGGAGATGGCTGTGTCATTTATGGAAACTTTTGGATTACAACCTGATGAGGAATTTTTGAAGAATCATCATGATACTTTAGGGAAACAATATTATATTATGAGGACTCTCCTTGATCGGAGAGTGTTTTCTTGGGATGAAGCACGTCAGATGGTTACAGCCAGTGATGATGTTTGGGATACTTATATCAAGGTGCTTTGATTGTTTGTTTTGTTCTTACATGTCGAGTTTTTCCTTTTGAAAGAAGCTAACATATGGTAAATGTAGGAATACCCAGATATAGAGTCATACAGAAACATATCTAAGCCAAATTATAATGATTTGTGCTTGATCTATGGAAATTCAACTGATGGGAAGGACTGGCGATCAGGTCGAGATGCTTGCAGCAATGGTTATGGTGAGATTTTCTGTTACTAAGCTTATGTGCATTTTTGCGTTAGTTTCTATAAGTTGTCTTGCCCTATTATATAAAAGTCAGGAATATTGTTTTGCAGCATTTACTATATCCTGTACGTGTTGATTTATCTATTAGTTTTAGTAACTCTGAGAAACATTACATTTTCATTCAACATATACTTTGTTTTAATTGTTCAAGGAACCAAACTTAAAAATGGCTACTGCGGGAGAACTGATTGGATACCATCAATGGATCGATATTTCATTGATCTAATGCTAGAGCACGTTCGTCAAGGGAGTATGGTTGATAAAAAATTTAACAATCTAGCCTGGGGTGATATGGTTGCAAAATTTAGTGCAGAATATGGGCATCAGTGTGACAAAGATGTCCTAAAAAGCCGTTTTATGAACTTGAGGAAACGATTCAATGATATGAAAAACCTACTTGACCATGATGGATTTGCTTGGGATGATATGCGACAGATGATAATCGCTGATGATAATCTCTGGGCTACTTATTTAAAGGTGCTTTATGACCAAATTTTCTTCTGCACAAAATTTTTGATGTTCCTATTAGCTTAAACATGGTTTTTGCAGGAGCACCCTGATGCTCGATCATACCGCAACAGAACTCTTCCTAGTTATAATGATTTGTTCTTGATATATGGAAATGCAAGTATAAATGGGTGGCATTTGGAGACAGAGAATTATGCCGGTGAATCTCTCTCTGTCCCCCTCCCTCTGTATATAGTGTGTGTGTGTAAGGACATTGGCTATGCATGGACAAATTTATCACATGTGTACTAAAAGTAGATTTTTCACTTTGTGTTTTTGTAGGTGAAGAGGAGGGTGAATCCCCTACTAGTAGCAGTCCAACAAGGATACATGGAACAGGTAGCGTGGGTATAATATCAGGGATTGACAATGACGCTCTTGATATGGGGTTAAATGATATCTTCACGGATCTGCAATCTGTGGCTGCAGAGTTTGAACTACCCGATCAAAGGAAAAGGCAGAAAACTGATGCTTCATCGATATCAGCATCCAGAAAAGCCCAAAGACCCAATCAAGAACTACTACATGCATTTGATGAGAGGCCGATTATGGTCAAAAGCAGTTTTAAAAATGAAGACCAGTTTTATGGCTCAATTGAAAGCATAGTTGATGCTCTTCAAGCCATACCAGGCATGGATGACGTGCTCTTCTTAGATGCTAGCAAACTTCTCGAAGACGAGAAAAATGCCCAGAAGTTTGTTGCAATGGATGTCAATCAACGGAGGAGGTGGTTATTAAGAAAGCTTCGCCGGTAGGATCTGTTTAGCCTTTTTAGCATGTAAAATTTGTTTCACCTTCACCTCAACTGTATAATCCTCATGTAAATTAATCCTCCTTTGGGCCTCAATCAGTTCATTGTTGGGCAAACATTATTCTACACAGATAGAGATTTGTAAAAAGTCTATGTAAGTTTCTGATGAGTGATGTAATATCTGATTTTATTCAATTCATATTGACCAAAGATGTTTGAATTTCTTTTTCCCCTCTGTTTTCCACTTAATCTTTATCCTCTCGGATTACATTTGCATCATTGGCAGGCAACTACAGATTTTTTCCCCTTCGGTCAGAAACCTTTGAAGAACATGTAAATGATACCTTCACTCATTTCTATTTAAAGAAAGATGTGAAGAAAGGGTGGCCAGTAATCAAATCAATGTCCGGCCTATTAAAAAAGGGAAACCATGGCATGGCTCAGTATCACACCTTCTTATCCCTCTGATCTGGGCCCTCTTTTTCATTAAAAAAAAAAAACCCATTTTTCTTGTTATATTTTTAAGGAATCAGCTTATAGAAACGCGTTTAAGACACTGAAAAGGATGCTGTCTGTAAGTCTGTTAGTCTACTCTCTCTGAAAGATCCATGAACAAGCAAAACAGCCCCAAATAACAAGGATCCAAGGATCATTTACACACAAAGCAGCACCAGCACCTCCTACTGAAAACCTGGAAATCTCCTCCACAATCCCACCCAGGTTTCAGATTCCTGCAAGATCTGATACACTACCATGCCCTCAAATTCCCATCAATCATTCAAAAGTAAGTTTGAAACTTTCAACACATCGGCAGTCTCAAAATACCCAAAGTTCCAGTCTTTTCGATCTTAATGGCATGGCCTTGTCTTTTCCATCCTTGCTTATATCCACCCTTCTTTCCCTCACTCTCCTTTCCTCTCTCCTCTTCTTCTTCTTCCTCCAAGCCCCACCGAAACCCCCATTAATCCACCAAAGATCCCTCCTTTCAACTTCCTGTAATTCCCAACACTCTTCTGACAATGCCCTCGTTAACTACCTTTCCCTCCATTACTGTCTTTTCAATGAAAACTTTTTCCTCTCAATTCCTTTCCTCTGCCTCTTCCTTCTCCTCCATTTTTACATTCTCATCAAAACAGCCCAATCCCATTTCTCCATTGTCACCACAAAGCTCTCTTCTCTTCTCAACTTGTCCCCTTCCATGGCTGCTGTCACTCTTTTAGCGCTTGGAAATGGTGCCCCGGACGTCTTTGCCTCCCTCCATGCTCTCCGCACAGGTCATTACAGAACAGGGTTTGGAGCCATTTTGTCAGCTGGGACTTTTGTCTCTGCCTTTGTTGTTGGTTTTGTTGCTATCTATGCAGCACCTTTTGGGGTAAATCCTGCTCCTTTTATAAGAGATGTGATGTTTTATTTGGTTGGGGCATTGTTTTTGTTCTATGTGTATTTGAGTGGTGAGATTTTTGTGTGGCAAGCTGTTGGGTTTGTTGGGTTTTACATCTTTTTTGTGGGGTTTGTGTTTTGGATGGATTTTGGGATTGAGAGAGAGGAGGAGGAGAAGCCGGTTTTGGAGAAGGTGATGCTGACAGAAGATTGCCAATTGCTGGATAAAGATTGTGAGATCGGAGAACTTGAGAGGAGTTTGAAGGGAGAAAAGGCGACTTTTGTAATTGCAGGAGTACTTGAAATGGTAAGTTTCTAATATTCTAAACTTTTTGTGTTGCTGTTAATTTGTGTTGGATCTGAATATCATTACTTGATTGATTGGTGTTAGAAAAAGGATGTAGAAAAATGAGATTCAGTTTCTAAAAACACTAAGCAAAAACATGAAAGTAGGCTTATCACATACTCTCCAATGCTAGGGAGCTAGAAAAAGGATAGGTTCCATGAATTTTCTTGAATTGGGATCTTACTTGCCTGGTTTTCTGTTCAGCTCAATTATGTTTTTGCTCGTAGGCATAAAGTTGGACCAGCTATCTTCCCTAATATTTGTATTTTGTCTTCTATGCAGATCTCAAAAGCATGGGAGGTTCCTATCTCATTTCTTCTAAAGCTCACAATTCCACAAACATCCCCTTCTGAATGGAATAGGTTCTACCTATCCGCCAATATTGCTCTTTGCCCTCTAGCCCTCTTATATGCTTGCAACTCATTCATGCCATTAGATCACCCCATAGTGTTCCTCCTTCCAAACACCCATTTCCCACTCTGGTTTGTAGTGCTCTTTGCAAGCTTCTCTCTTGCGCTTCTTCACTTTATATTGGAAAAAGAACCTCCAAAGAGTGAGCAAATCCCTGTAGTGGTTGTGGCTTTTGTAATGAGTGTGTTCTGGATATCCACTGTTGCTGGGGAATTGCTGAACTGCTTGGCAGCTCTTGGATCACTTCTTAAATTGCCTCCTGCACTCCTTGGACTCACAGTACTTGCATGGGGAAACTCTGTGGGAGATCTTGTGGCTGATGTTGCAGTTGCCAAAGCAGGCCATCCGGCAATGGCCATGGCTGGGTGCTTCGCCGGACCAATGTTTAATATGCTTGTTGGGCTTGGAACCGCTTTGCTAATGCAAACAGCTAATGTTTATCCAAAAGCCTATCAGCTCCATTTTCACATCGGTATTATTATTGCATTTGTCTTCTTGCTTTTGAGCCTGATGGGATCTCTATTGGTTATAACTTGGTCTAGATTCCGAGTGCCTAGATTTTGGGGATTCTGCCTTGTTGGCCTTTATATCATTTTCACACTAGTTAGCTTGATCATTGCTAAGTTTTCTGGGTGAATGGTCTGATCCATTAAGCTAAAGACATTCAATTCATTTATGCTGATGGATGGAGATTCGAGAACTTCAAATTGTCTAAGCATTTTAAGGTGCCAGAGAAGTATATATTCAATTGTGTCAGAGGAGGATGAATGCAAGGAATTGTGGGGGTTTTTGTCTGCAATTTCTGGATAGGTCCTGTATCTTGGGGGATTATAATGTATTTTTCATCTGGCCTTTCTTAGATTCTCCACTAGTATAATGATTTTATTGTTTATAGCAAATTAGAATATCATATACAGATCAGAATAATTTATCTGTAATAGGACAATAGTCTGAGCATAATGTGATTTTTTTTCTTTGTACTCACTAGATGCATATTGGATTTTATTAATGAAATTCCAAATTTTTTTCTTACACAGTTGGTTTACATGTTCATGCTTTTCTTAATTCTCCTTGGTAGGGTTTTTCTTGCTTGTACCTGGCAGAATTCTTTGTTGGTTAGATGAAGCCCCAAAAAAGCTACACTCTCAACCTAGTCCGAAGCATTTTCTAGATGATTGAATGCAATGCTTGAAGGCCAAACTCTTCCAATTTTATGAATGCTTAAACTTAGTTCTGACAGCTACATATGTATCACTAAATTGCCAGCATTCTTAGATAACAGTGCATGCCAGATGTGTTAGCAGCTAGTTGGTGTTCTACATGTGTCACTAAGTGCTTCAGAGAAAGTAAGTAAAGTATTTCAATCTCATGCAGGGAAGGGAAATTCTGAGAAACTTATGATCGTGAATATTGCATAACTCATCAAATTAGCCTTTTGGAAAGGAGATAATGAACACAAAACACAGACAGTACATAAGTTTTGCTGCCATGAATGAAAACCTTTGAGAAGCAGGTTATGCAGTTACTACTTGCTATTAAAATTGGATAAATCCTGTCCAAGGGAATGTGCCAACTGTCCCAATCTTGGAACATTGCTAGGTGTTCGAAGCTTTAACTGCTGGATCATTCCTCTTGAATAGAGGCGCCAGCCTGAGTAGGGATATTTCCATGTGTCAGAACCATTAACCACTTTGAAGTTGCCGATAAAGTTACCTTAAAAACCTGATTTCAACATGACATGAACTTATTTAACTCGGAAATGACAGAATTACTCATATTTATAACCTATAATTACAAGGCAAGTCATCCGCTTCTGGGAACTTGAACCCAAACTGAAGTTCATTCTATTTTGAAGCAGCAAACACACCCGAAGAGCACTCCATAACAAAACCGAAACTTACATCAGAAGGTAATTTTCCATTAAAAAGGGTAATTTCGTCACAAAACCCAAAAAGGCAAAAGGAAGGGGAAGAGCATATAAAAAGTAACTTCTGACATCATAGGTCAAAACCAAACAGAAGCACACATCAACGCCAACAGGAACAGAAACAACTTCAGCTTTTGTTGTTTCCAATCTCAGGTCAGTTTGTACGAGAAAGTAGCAAAAAAAAGAACACTAATCATTACCAAAAAAAAGAAACTTCTTTCTTCGATGTTCATTCTTTCTCTCTCTCCAAACCCTAAAATTTTCCAAAATTGGATCTTTCTCACCGTACGGGAGGAATTATCTTAAAAGGACTTTTACCCAATTTTACCCTTTCTTGATCTTGGAAGCTTCTCTTCTCTTTTGATATCTTTTCTTTTTTCTTTGTCTCAGGTTCTTTCTCAAATCTTCTAATCAAGGTACAATTTTCCCCTCTAAAGGTATAAGCTTTTTGTATGCTTTCTTTTATACGTATAATATACAAGTACATACGTATCTGGGTCGGTTTAGGGGATGCTATTTAAATGATCTTTACATGGATATATCGGTCTTTGTCTGATTGAATAAGCTGCTGATCAGTTTCCATCTTTTTGGTTCTTTCTCTAGTGTTTGATTTTTTCATTTTTGGATGGAGAATTTTAGTAGGTAAATCATGATCATATTCACGTTGTTCCAAGCCTAAAATGACACAAATTTTTCAGGAACTGCCTTTTATTTAAATGGAAACAGCAGATTTTTTGTTTTACAGTCTTTATATTGTGTTGGTTGTCATGGTCCTCCTGGAAATGCTGGTAACTTCTGTGCTAAGCTTAAGCATCACTAATGGAATACAATTTGCATTGTATCTAACAGATCTGAGTAGAAAACAATAATTCTGGAATTCCACCAATTTCCTACCTGTTTGCTTTTCTTTTTTGGGCTTTCCTTGTAAAAGAGTTGATTTTATGTAGGGAGCTTAATCTGATTTGGGTGTTAAATCTTTAGAATGCAATAAAAATATAATGCCTAAGTAAAGTTTCTGGCTTCATTTTCTGTTTTATTTGACGCAGAGACATTAAGTTTTAGTTCGCGCAGATTAGAATGGATCAGCAAGGGCATGGACAGCCCCCAGCTATGGGGATGATTGGTAGTGGAGCTCAAGTGCCTTACGGCAGTAACCCGTATCAGAACCAAGTGGCTGGAGGCCCAAATCCAGGGTCAGTAGTAACATCAGTTGGAGCCAGTCAACCAACAGGAGCTCAACTTGCGCAACACCAACTTGCTTATCAGCAAATCCACCACCAGCAGCAACAGCAACTTCAGCAACAACTCCAGGCATTTTGGGCAAATCAGTATCAAGAAATTGAGAAAGTTACTGATTTCAAGAACCATAGCCTTCCCTTAGCCAGGATCAAGAAGATCATGAAAGCTGATGAAGATGTGAGGATGATATCAGCTGAGGCCCCTGTCATTTTTGCCAGGGCATGTGAAATGTTCATCTTAGAATTGACATTGCGTTCCTGGAATCACACAGAAGAGAACAAAAGGAGGACACTTCAGAAAAATGATATTGCAGCAGCAATTACCAGGACTGACATATTTGATTTCTTAGTTGACATAGTTCCAAGGGAGGATTTGAAAGACGAAGTTCTTGCATCAATTCCAAGAGGAACAATGCCTGTTGGGGGGCCTGCTGATGCGCTGTCTTACTACATGCCTGCCCAGCATGCATCTCAGGTAGGGACTCCAGGAATGATTATGGGGAAGCCCGTTATGGATCCTGCTATGTATGCCCAGCAGTCTCACCCATACATGGCGCAGCAGATGTGGCCATCAGGTCCTGAACAACAGCAGTCATCTTCTGATCATTAGTGGCTCTAGCATAGAAGGTAAGAAGGTAATTTGATACTTAAATGTTAATCGAGAACTGGAGCACTAGAAAGCGAAGGATAAAATAATATGTGGTAGAGAATTACTGTTGGTATAATTGCTCTAGTTGCAGTTTTATGTCTGGTATTCTTATCTTCGCCTGCTTTCTCAATTGATTGCAGACTAGTTCCTAGAGACATCTTGAGAATGTTTACGGAACAGAATAAGGAGCCTTCTCCTGGTCAAAAGCCTTGGTCAAGATTCTAGCTGAAGATCAGACTTTTGTATATACTATGCTGGGAAGAGTGACTGATCATATGATTGAACAATTTACTTTTCCTTTCTATGCACCTTTTGCTTCTTTTTCAATCTTGTTTTTCTATCTCGTTTCGAGTTGGAAATGATTACTCAGGGATGTAAAATTAGAAATATGTAGAAAATTTTATTATGAAGTACTATTTCCATCTCTATCTAGTATCAAATAGTCATCTTCTATTCCTTTCACCTTATGGTGGCCCTAAACGGCCTTGGAAAATGTTTATGCTTCCACATTCCCTTTGCAACGTGCAAAGGTCAGCTGAGCCGTTTAATGGAACTTCTCACTCATTTGCATGATGCATGAAATCAAATCCAGCTTAACTGTTTGTTGTTGAGAACCTTGTAGGCAATGACCTAGCCAATTGTCCTAACAAGCAAAAGAATACTGTTTTGGACTTGTGGCTGAGATATTCCTACTATATTTCTAACAATCTAACTCAATTCTAACACGTTGGATTTGTTGCTGAGATGTTCCTACTGTATTTCTGAAAGGTTTGGACCTGCTTCTATTGGAGCTATACCAGTTATAGATGCTCTTCTGATAGTTGCAACACTTGGATTCTTGTTAGTTGCGTGTAAAAGGAGCGTCTAATCTGTTTAAATTTTGAAATGCCTGTCAGTCTAGACCAATGATAACTACACCTCAAGGACAAGCAAAGAGAGGGAAACAGTGGAAGGAAGGTGGGCAAGGGGGTGGTCCACCTGATGTTTGAGTAGGGCCGCCTCGAGGGAAAGACTGTTTCTGATCGAAATAATAATCCAAAGACTGATGGATCATTCCCACTAAATCCAGGTTCATTTGCCTAAAAAAGCAAATAAAAACATACTTTGATTCTTAGATAGGTTTGGCAGGGAAATTCCGGACTGATGGGTAAAAAACAGATAGGTTCTGCCACTCCTAGGCATCACCAGTGTCCCTTACAGATCCCCAAGCAAGGCTCAACATGACTACTCTTTATCTCTATATATACTGTGTATAGCTAGGAACAGGACTAGATTAGTCAAATCATCTCCAAGCTTTCTTCCAAAGAACCCTTCTGTTGTCCAGATCAGATTTCTTCTATCAAAATCTCAAAAAGGGGAATGGGAAAAAGCAAGGGATGGGGCTTGTCCCGAGTGAAACATCAGTTAGACAATACTCATGGCAATCTCCTCATGCTTGAGATGAGAGGTTGCAGACAAGGCATGCCATTAGATATGCCTCTTTTTCATCACAATTCCTTCAAGAATCCCATCAGTGCCAAAATTTCCTGAAAACTGTTGAGGATCAACTCGCCCTGGCAACTGGAACGAGATTGAGAAATGCCCTGGTGGGCAAAGGTTCTGTGATAGCATTTCAAACATTTGGGAGAACCTGTACACTGTTTTCTCACCGGTTGTTGTCACTCCCCGTATTACTACCTTGCCATCATTTTCTACTTCACAGCTAAATTCACCTGCAGCACAAAGAGTTGCTACTTTTATGTAACAAAGACAATAAAGCAACAGAAAAAGGGATATGATTGGTAGTGAGCTACCATATGAAGCATAATCCTGCAATGTTATAAAATACTTCTGAAGGTACCCTTAATTGACATTAAAGAACAAGGAATATTAAGTGCTAATCAAGAACTTTCTTTCATCTCTTTTCACCCCTGGAAGAGAGACACGGAACATGTAAGAGTCTTCACATTCAGCAATGTCCATGAGTCCTATGATTGGCCCCACCTGTCCCATGGCTGCACTGCCAGTCAATGCAGCTCCACTTTTGGTGGCAGCCGCCATATTAGCCAACTCTTCCCCAGTTGGGGGAGATGGGAAGAATAACATTGCTGCACCATCGTTCTTAGTACTGCAGGTTTCATGTTTTGTTAGGACAGGAGCCTTAGATGTCATGGCTGCATCAGTAGATGATGTACTCTTGATAGGTGGCGGTATCCGAAAATGTTGATCCCGGAATCTGAAAATGTCTTGCAGTCGTCTTGCTTTCTGGGAGCCAAGAAAAGATCCAAGGTGAGACAAATCTCCAGTAGGTTCAGCCACCTGCACTGGCACAACATATAAATTCTCACTGTCAAGTGAACCATGCAACCTTGCAGCATCTCTATCCAAGGAAAAATCTCCTATTCCAGTTAGCCTCGCAAACCTTGCAATGTCCTCTATCCTAATGTAAGAAATCTCAGGGTTGTGAATAAATACAATGTTTTCAATGATACTTTATTGATTTTTCAACCAAGAATGAGGATGCAATTCCAGAGGGAAAAGATCAGGAAACTGAGGATAGATAGCTGCAGGCTCATCACCAGGAGGGGTAGGCAGGTTGCCCTTAAAGAACTAATCAAGCAATGGCGACTTCACCACTAAAGATTTATTAGCGTTGCGGAGTATATAATGGTATATCCGCTCAACTTGTACTATTTTTATGTGTGAACCGGCTAGTTGGTCCGAAGTATAAAGTGGAAGGCCCTCGGCTTTTCTCTGCAAAACTGACTTATGGCACTTTTCCCCTTTCAAATCTGGCCCAAAGTAGCTACCTATGATGAAGTATAAAAGGAAGTGCTGGTCCTTATTTGGCATCAGTGCATTTGGTATCTTCTTGGATCTTAACTCTGTAACAGCAAGAGAATCATTGGTCTGAGATGGGCTGGCCATAGCAGCTGTACTCACTGTAAATAAAATCCTGCAAGAAGAACAGATATCACTTGGAAATCAAACATGAATTTCAGACAAAGTGAACCTTATGTAACAATCATAGATCATATAACTCCCAACTTTAGACAGTGATATAGAAAGCACCCATCGACCTTTTAATAGTTATATGGTTTGTAGTAATACAAATTCTGAGTGAAAAGTAGTCCAAATGATGAAGGGCCAAGGCAAATCATGAGAGTACCATAGTTTTCCAATCATGTATATAGTCAAATATATTGTAGAGATAAGCCAGAGGGAGAAAACACAAGGAAAATTTAAATTTCAGGCAGAAACATAGGGAGCTGCTCATGCACAGAATAAAGATGACTGATTTCAAACCATACATACAATTTACTATGTGAATTTGACCACCATTATCTAACAGATATAGCTTCTCGATCAAAAACTTTGATTGCTGTTTTACAGACAAAATTCCATGGAACCAAACAAACCCAGCAGTTATTTCATATACAACATTTGAAACAAACTATTATGCAAAAAATATCTTTGGGTCCAACCCCAAACAAAAAGTTTCAGAAAAAGAAAGAGAGACAAAGAATCACAGTTCCATTGACTGATACACGCAAACACATTACATTATACATTCTGCAATATTGCATTTGATCAGTAGAGATAGAATATGAAAAAATATCTTTGGGTCCAACCCCACACAAAAAGTTTCAGAAAAAGAAAGAAAGGCAAAGAATCACAGTTCCATTGACTGATACATGCAAACACATTACATTATACATTCTGCAATATTGCATTTGATCAGTAGAGATAGAATATGAGAAGCTGACCAGAGAAGGGTACTGTGGGGCCGGAGCCAGTAAAGTTGAAAATGAGGTTGTAGTTGTTTTTGCTCTTTTGAAGTGAATTAAGGAGTGAGAAAATGCTGATATTTTCTAAAGCTGTGGTATCATGCACCACAGCACCAGACGGGCAGACCAGTGGGAACTGATATCGGTCAAATCCAGTTATTAACTTGTAATAAAAGAGTTCCAAGTTCTAACTTGTCACAGGGGCTCTTTGGGAATTTGAAGTATATTTTCAGCAGAAACATTCTGGAATTTGTCTGGATTTCTATACTTAACGCCTTCCCATGAATTTTCTACATTAAACAAATGATGGAAAACAGCAACATTTAAATCAGTTAAGCCATATTTGGATATCCGCTGTGCCAAAAGACACGGTAAGCACCTTTCCAAAAGAAAATACTAATGAATTTGTACCCCAGCTTTGGAAAATCAACTACAAGTGGTAAGTATATCTGCATACAATAATGGTAGAAATAATATCATCAAAAAGATTATAATAATCTTATTTATGAACAGTGAAAATTTTAAAAATTAATTTTTGTGGAGTGCTTGTATTAAAAAGAGAAAATATAAAAAAACCCATTAAAATAAAATAACAAAATGAAGGCAAGAGTACGGTGCTCCAACAGCACCCAATCATTTCCAACGCAGTCCCACTCTGTCTGACCCTCGCTATTTTGGCAAAAGCCATTGGCCCAGAGATGGAAAATTAAATGACTATAGATTCTTTCACAATGGAAATCATGATGAAAACTCACTGAAATATTATCAGCCTTGCTCACATCAGGTGACTCTTTCAATGGCTTCTCCAATGAGGTAAAGATACCCAGATGGTCATACATCTCTTTTTACAGATTCTCATGCGTGCTATGTATGTATCTAATGATGTATGTTCGTAATGTGCATTGTGGTAAGCTGAAAAGTTACAGCCTTGAATTCCCTATTTTGCTAATTTTCTAATCTATAAGTTTATTCTATATTCTTTCTGGGTTTGGATGTAATATTGACCATTAATCATGATGATGATGGCTGATGAATGATTGTTTGAGGTTTTTATGCTTCATGTTATGCTCGATACCATCTTGGTCGTTAATTTTTTCCGGCAAAGAATTAAACTTTCATGGTTAAAGTGTTTATCATCTGTTAGGTGCAGAAAGGAAGGATTTTTATTTTTAGGATTGCTGTATACAATCTTTTCAATGATAAGAAAAACAGAGGTAAAAGAATGTGGTTGGAGATTGAATTAGGATAAAATGCTATCTTCATCTTTGTTTGCTTTTTTGGGAGTTTGGATTCCATTGCCGACAGCCAATCCATGTTAAGGTTTTTCCTAGGGTTTATGGGCTAACTTTTTTTCCTATTTTTGGAATTTAGATAACGGCTATTGGAGCTTTTCTCTGAAAATGATTATTCTCTTGTTCAGGAAAATTAAGGGTAATGTTTATTGACTTGTCCCTGCCAAATGGTAACCAGCCAGCTTCTCCTCATTCCGAAAAGATTGAGACTTCTTTCTTTCCAACATTAAATCAGCCATGAAACCTGTTTCTGCATTACCTAGAACTCAAAATTCCCTGATAAGCAGAATGACTAAAACAACACAAAAAACCTAGTGTGTCTACACCTATCCACCAACCCAACTTTTTATTCGTGAGATCATAGTTGTATGGGTCATCACATGGATGCTAGGCAATGCGTTCAGAGTGCTTCTGTAAGGCATATGATAAATCTTTGGATTCATCAAAGAGTATAATTAAACTATCGTAATCAATAAAGTAGGTAGTACTACACTTTGGAATCACATTTATCATCAATCCAACTGTGAAAGATTATATAATAAATTTGATATATTAAATAAAATTTTGAAGTAATTGAAGAACAAAAGAAAGATTACAGAAAAGGATTTGCTTAGAAGTTTATTTTTCTCTACGAGCAATGTATAGCAAATCAAAAGGAGGACATGCGGTCACAGAAACACATCCAAAACAGGATATCTGAGGTAAAAGAACTAATATTACATATCATGATTGTCATGTGCTGCACAACATTAACTAGGATATAGATGGCCAAATCTGATACAAGTACGTAAAATGTTTTCAAAGCATTTCTATTGGGGTTAGAGGGTTGAAGAGGCATACCCCATGGATCTAAGGTGTCATGAAGTGTCTGACACAGTTATTTTGGGTTAAAGTGAAGAGTCTTCTTGTCTTATAGGTTATGTGAGAATTAGGATCTATGTCAAAGGACTTACTAAACCAGATGTTTCAATTTTTAAAATAAAAATTTGTTATTATAAATCCCTATATTTGGAGCAAGTTTTGGAGATTCCATTAATAAAGGATGCCCACAAAATGTTATTGCTTTTAAATTTATTCAGGGATCATCCTTTTTGTGCATGGGGCTTGTCCTGATCTCTCTGTGAAATACATAGTCAAGCATCTGAGGAATTATCTTATGGACATGGATTACAATGCATAAGTGCATCTAATTCGGTTTAATCATCTTTGAATTAGCACTAATGAATTGATATATCTAGGTCCAATACAACCAAATTTCATCCACTCTACATCATGTTGTCTAAAGAAATATTCATAGCTGCCCTCATTTGCTATTTTTTCTTTCTGGATTACTATCTGTTCTTTATCATTTCTCCAAAAGTAAACTTCTAATGCATAATAGTCAGAGTTTCTTCGAATGAGGGTGTGAAGCATTGATTGTGTGGTTTGAAGAGTTCCTTGAAAATCAGAAGTTTTCCAAAAGAAAGCTTATCTAATGGTAGCATAAGTAAGCTTTCCAAAACAAAGCTGACAAATTGATTTCTTGAAAATCAGAAGTACACGCATGCTATGTGCGCGTTCTCCATGTATGAAATCCAGAGATGACTGGACTTGTCTCATTGTGGACAAGTGTAATTTGCACTGATTAATACATGTGTCTTGATCTAAAACTTACAAACTTGACTCTCATTATTTACTGTGTTTCATGTATGTATAACACGCGCATAATGCGCGTATCTTCCTATTTGGATGAGAGCAACAATTCAGCTTTATTACTTGGAAGTTTCTTTATGCTATTAAGTAAGGAATCTGTTGGAAACATAAAAATTTGCAGTAAAAGGAAAAAAATATGGAAAGCTGCGACGGACATATTAATAATTTAAAAGGGAAATAATAAATTCAGCAGCTGCAGAGTTGACTTGGATTACTCTGATGGACTTTATATAAGACGCGGTTGTAAATTTCAGCCATTACCTACGTCTTTTACAATTGTGTAATATACATTAGGGAAATCATACTTTCTTAGCAATGAATTCTCAGATTATGAGTTGTGGAGAAGATGGGGATGATTTATCAGAAAGATTGAGAGCCTTTAATATCAATGATGGGGTTCTAAGGTTTAAGCAAAACTACTTAAAATGTGGTGGTTTTTGGTTTCAATTATGTTGTTGGTGATTTGATGCATGCCAATGTCTAGTTGCATTAGTTCTCCATTTGTTTATGTTTGTAGTTCTGGAATTTTGTGTCATAGTTCTATGAAAACTATATTGTTCTTGTGGTGCTTAACTCTGAAATTAGCTACAATCTGTGTTTTCTTAATGTTTGATTTTTATGACTGAGGAGAAAAGATGAATTAAATAATTGATATCCATGTATTTAAACTATGGTTTATTTGGTATGTGTTTCTCCATGTTTTGTTTTCATAAGATTTCCTACCCGTTCTTCCAATGGATTATTAAACAAGCCAAGTTTTATTGCTGATGTCTTGAACAAACTCAATAACATATGATAGAAATGGTTGGGCTGGTGGGAGGCAATGTAAGTAGTCGCATTGCTGAGGTAGTTTTAGTTTCCTAGGGCTTCAGCTAGTGTTCATGTGCAAATGTGGCAGTCTACATATCTTCTGGCAGGTTTGAGAGGACAAAAAGTGAAAATAATGAGCCTAATCGCATGAATCCCCAGCAACCAGTTCTGGATGTGGCTCCTCTCAATTGTGTGCCATACATCGGTCCACTAAACCCAGGTGATATGTTTTCCTCACCAACCAAAGAGCAGACTAAGGCTTCAGAAACAATCGGTCCAGCTATGATATTTCTGCCTTCCCAATCAACCAGGGAGGAGTTGGATAATATGATGGCTAATACCAAATACGGAGTTGCACTCACTGGGGCTGCTGCAACGGGTGCAATTGGACCAGTTAGAGGGTTAAGGGACATCAGTGATTTGGAGGATTCATACTTTTTCCGTGTCAACGTTCCTGGGGCATCAATGGAGAAAGGTAAGTTTCTGTAATGTTTAAGCATTTGATCAATGAATCTGCTCATGATTGCTTTACTTGCTAGTCTTAGGATTGAGGATGTTCATTTTCTTCATTTGATCAAAAAGCCTAACCTCTCTGGTAGAATGCGGAAACGGCAGTGGGGAATGGTTCATCATGTGATATAACTCCCTGGAGGAAGTGCATCATGTGCATATCTTCTGGCATCAGTGTGTTTGGAAATCCCTTGAAATAATATGATTCTTTGATAATTGTTTGCCACAGCATTTTCTCACCTAATGTCATTAAACCTCCATTCCAGGATTTAGGATTTAAGCTAATCTATACGCCATGAATCTCAACTTGTGTTTGTTAGAAAAGCTTGAATCATCTTATTCGTCTGTCTATTCTATTACTGATTTTTCCAGGAATGATAATTGTGATATCTGACTTTATGAGTGCAGGAGACTTCAGTTGTGACATTGAACCTGATGGAACAGTAGTAATAAAAGGCATTTCAACAACTGGTGAGAAAGTAGTATATTGGGGCTCTCTAGTCTTCGATATGCTGACACAAAATCTAGGCCCGCTGGGACCCTTCACCATCTCATTCCAGCTACCAGGTCCTGTCAATCCCCAAGAAGTTGTTAGTCGTTTGGCTGATGGAATTTTTGAAGCCATTGTGAAGAAGAAGTGATTGAGAATGCCTAGGAGAAAAGGGGGAGCAGGGGGAGCCCTGGGAATGACTTTTCTTCCCCTTCCTCCATCTTAGCATTACGTGTCTTATAGGCTTTAAGCGTCAGTCTAGAAAATGTGGAGATCATCATATGAACTTGGTGTTTAAAACTTTCATTTGGAATCAATAAATTGCTATCTCCAGCCTTTCCTTATCTTTTTTTTTTCCTTTTTAATTGAATATTTGGCTGTGGTATCACTCATTAGAGACCTCATTGAGTATTCATCCCAAGTCCCATAGTATCAATCCGAAGCAGCCTGTTGAACATTTCCACTTGAAACAGGAAGAATCACACCATCATGCAAGAATGGTGGACTTTCTCTTAATAATGCCATTTCCAAACTCCAATTCCAGATATATTCATAAACTTCAATTGAACTATTGTGTCTTTCTGGATATATCAAATTGGACTAATAACTCTTCCCCTTCATATCATCTTACTATTTTGCACAATATATATGTTACCATAACCAGACAAAATGACCCGGAGATCCAATTCAATCAGTTGGATGACTGATTCTTCCAATCAAAGAGCTTAGGACTTGCATACAATGCAATGAAAAATCAAGGGGCATAAAAAGCAATAGTCCCGAACATAAACATAAAGTGGCATCAACTTTCTCGACCCAAAGCGTCTGACAGAGCTGTTTTGCCGGGTCTACTGCAACCTTCCTCTAAAACTACCTTGAAAATAGGAGCTTGTCATAGGGCAAACACTGGAAATTTACTCTTTTTACACAACATTATGTATAACACGAAATTACCAGCTACATTATACATTCTGCAATATTGCGTTTGATCAGTGGGAGATAGAATATGAGACGCTGGCCAGTGAAGGGTAATGTGAGACTGGAGCTAGTAAAGTTGAAAAATGAGGTTGTAAATGTTTCTGCTCTTTTGAAGTGAATTAAGGAGTGAGAAAATGCTGATATTGTCTAAAGCTATGGCTTCATGCACCCCAGCACCAGACAGGCAGACCAGTGAGAACAGATATCAGTCAAATCCAGTTCTTAACTTTTCATGGAAGAGTTCTAACTTGTCCTAGGCGCTCTTTGGGAATTTGAAGTATATTTACAACAGAAACATTCAGGAATTTGTCTGGATTGCTATTACTCATCCACAAACACAAACATTTAAATCTGTTAAGCCATATTTAGATATCTTTTGTGTCAAAAGATAAGGTAAGCAACCTTCCAAAAAAATCTAATGAATTTGTACCACCAGCTTTGGAAAATCAATTACAAATGGTAAGTATATCTGCCTATAATAATGGTAGAACATAGAGGATTTTACGATTAAATTAATATCATCAAAAGATTATATTAATCTTATTTATGAACAGTGAATATTTTTTAAAATTAATTATATGTGGAGTGATTGTACTGAGAAGAGAAAATACAAAAAACCCAAACAAAAAAAACACAAAATTAAGGTAAGAGCACGGTGCTCCTGCACCCAATCACTTCCAACGCAGTTCCACTCTGTCTGACCCTCCCTAGTTTGGCAAAAACCATTCGCCAGAGAAGGAAAATTAAATGACTATAGATTCTTTCACAATGGAAATCATGTTGAAAACTCACTGGAAAACTATCAGTCTTGCTCATATCAGGTGACTCTTTCAATGGCTTCTCCAATGAGGTAAAGATACCCAGATGGCCATACATCTCTTTTTACATATTCTCAAGCATGTTATGTATATATCTAATGATGCATGTTCGTAATGTGCATTGGTGTAAGCGGAAAAGTTTCAGCTTTGAATTCCCAGTTTTGCAAATTTTCAAATGTATAAGTTTATGACATGTTCTTTCTGGGCTTGGGATGTAATCTTGAACATTGATCCTGATGATGATGGATTGTTTGATGTTTGTGTGCTTCATGATATGCTCGATACCATCTTGGTTTTTAATTTTTTCTGGCAAAGAATTAAGCTTTCATGGTTAAAGTGTTTATCATCTGTTAGGTGCAGAAAGGAAGGATTTTTATTTTTAGGATTGCTGTTTACAAACTTTTCAATGATAAGAAAAACAAAGGTAAAAGAATGTAGTTGGAGATTGAATTAGGAGGAAATGCTATCTTCATCTTTCTTTGCTTTTAGGGGGAGTTTGGATTCCATTGCCAAGAGCCAATCCATGTTAAGGGTCTTCCTAGGGTTTATGGGATAACTTTTCTCCTATTTTCGGAATTTAGATAATGGCTATTAGAGCTTTTCTCTGAAAATATTGATTCTCTTGTTTAGGAAAATTAAGGGTAATGTTTATTAACTTGTCCTTGCCAAGTGGAAACCGGCCAGCTTCTCCTCATTCCCAAAAGATTGATACTTCTTTGTTCCCAACACTAAATCAGCTATGAAACCTGTTTCTGCATTAACTAGAACTCAAAATTTCCTGCTAAGAATGACTAAAACAACACAGAAAAACCTAGTGTCTTTATACCTATGCACCAACCCAACGTTTATTCGTGAGATCATAGTTGTATGGGTCATCACATGGATGCTAGGCAATGCGTTCAGAGTGCTTCTATAAGACACATGATAAATCTTTGGATTCATCAAAGAGTTAAATTAAACATCTATAATCAATAAAGTAGGTAGTACAATTATCATCAATCCAAGTGTGAAAGATTATGTGATAAATTTGATATATTAAATAAAATTTTGAAGTAATTGAAGAACAAAGGAAAGATTACAGAAAAGGATTTGCTTAGAAGTATATTTTTCTCTCTGAGCAATGTATTGCAAATCAAAAGGAGGACATGCAGTCACAGAAACAGATCCAAAACAGGATATCTGAGGTAAAAGAACTAATATTACCTATCGTGATGGTCATATGCTGCACAACATTAACTAGGATACAGATGGCCAAATCCAATACATGTATGTAAAATTTTTTGGAATCATTTCTATCGGGGTTAGATGGTTGAAGAGCCATACCATATGGATCTAAGGTGTCATGAAGTGTGTGACACGGTTCTTTTGGGTTGAAAGCGAAGAGTTTTCTTGTGATATAAGTTATGTGAGAAATAGGATCTAGGTCGAAGGACTTACTAAACTAGATGTTTCAATTTTTACAATAAAAATTTGTTATTATAAATCTTTATATTTGGAGCAAGTTTCGGAGATTCCATTAGTAAAGGATGCCCACAAAATGTTATTGCTCTTAAATTTATTCAGGGATCATCCTTTTTGTGCCTGGGGCTTGTCCTGATCTCTCTGTGAAATACATAGACAAGCATCTGAGGAATTATCTTATGGACATGGATTACAACGCATCAATGCATCTAATTGGGTTTAATCATCTTTGAATTAGCACTAATGAATTGATATATCTAGGTCCAACACAACCAAATTTCGATCACTCTACACCATGTTGTTTAAAGAAATATTCTTAGTTGCCCTCATTTGCTATTTTTTCTTTCTGGATTACTATCTGTACCTTATCATTTCTCCAAAATTAAACTTCTAATGCATAATAGTCAGAGTTTCTTAGAATGAGGGTGTGAAGCATTGATTGTGTGGTTTGAAGAGTTCCTTGAAAATCAGAAGTTTTCCAAAAGAAAGCTTATCTAATGGTAGCATAAGTCAGCTTTCCAAAAGAAAGCTGACAAGTTGATTTCTTGTAAATCAGAAGTACGTGCATGTTATGCGCGTGTCCTCCACGTACGGAACCCAGAGATGACTGGACTTGTCTGAATGTGGACATGTGTAATATGCACTGATTAATAGATGTGTCTTGATCTAAAACTTACAAACTCGACTCTCATCATTCACCATGTTTCATGTATGTATAACACGCGTGTGATGCGCGTATCTTCCTATTTGGATGAGAGCAACAATTCAGCTTTATTACTTGGAAGTTTCTTTATGCTATTAAGTAAGGAATCTGTTGGAAACATAAAAATTTGCAGTAAAAGGAAAAAAATATGGAAGGCTGCGAAGGACATATTAATAATTTAAAAGGGAAACAATAAATGGGGCAGCTGGAGAGTTGACTTGGATTACTCTGATGAACATTATATAAGGCGCGGTTGTAAATTTCAGCCATAACCTACATCTTTTACAATTGTGTAATATAGATTAGGGAAATCATACTTTCTTAGCAATGAACTCTCAGATTGTGAGTAGCGGAGAAGATGGGGATGATTTATCAGAAAGATTGAGAGCCCTTAATCTCAATGATGGGGTTCTAAGGTTTGAGCAAAACTACTTGAGATGTAATAGTTTTTGGTTTCAATTATGTTGTTGGTGATTTGATGCATGCCAATGTCTAATTACATTAGTTCTCCATTTATTTATGTTAGTAGTTTTGGAATTTTGTGTCACAGTTCTACAAAAACTAAATTGTTCTTGTGGTGCAAAACTCTGCAATTAGCTACAATCTATGTTTTCTTAAGGTTTGATTTTTATGACTGAGGAGAAAAGATGAATTAAATAAATGATATCTAGGTATTTAAACTACAGTTTATTTGGTATGTGTTTCTCCATGTTTTGTTTTCATAAGATTTTCTACCTGTTCTTCCAATGGATTATTAAACAAGCAAAGTTTTATTACTGATGTTTTGAAAAAACTCTACAACGTAAGATACCGGTGGGAGGCAATGTATTGCTGAGGTAGTTTAAGTTTCCTAGGGCTTCAGGTAGTGTTCATGTGCAAATTTGACAGTCCACATATCTTCTGGCAGGTCTGACAGGACAGAAGGTGAAAATAATGAACCTAATCGCATGAATCCCCAGCAACCAGTTCTTGATGTGCCTCCTCTCAGTTGTGTGCATTACATTGGTCCACCAAGCCCAGGTGATACATTTTCCTCACCAACCAAAGAGCAGACTGAGGCTTCAGAAAGAATCGGTCCAGCTATGATATTTCTGCCTTCCCAATCAACCAGGGAGGAGTTGGATAATATGATGGCTCATACCAAATATGGAGTTGCACTCACTGGGGCTGCTGCAACAGGCTCAATTGGACCACTTAGAGGGTTAAGGAACATCAGTGAATCGGAGGATTCATACCATTTCCGTGTCAACGTTCCTGGGGCATCAATGGAGAAAGGTAAGTTTCTGTAATGTTTAAGCATTTGATTAATCAATCTGCTCATGATTGCTTTCCTTGCTAGTCTTAAGATTGGGGATGTTCATTTTCTTCATTTGATCAAAAAGCCTAACCTCTTTGGTAGAAAGAGGAAAGGGCAGTGGGGAATGGTTCATCATGTGATATAACTCACTGGAGGAAGTGCATCATGTGCATATCTTCGGACATCAGTGTGGTTGGAAATCCCTTGAAATAATATGATTCTTTGATAATTGTTTGCCGCAGCATTTCCTCACCTAATGTCATTAAACCTCCATTCCAGGATTTAGGATTCAAGCTAATCTATATGCCATGAATCTCAACTTGTGTCTGTTAGAAAAGCTTGAATCATCTTATTCATCTGTCTATTCTATTACTGATTTTTCCAGGAATGATAATTGTGATATATTACTTTATGAGTGCAGGAGACTTCAGCTGTGACATTGAACCTGATGGAACAGTAGTAATAAAGGGGATTTCAACAACTGGTGAGAAAGTAGTACATTGGGGCTCTCTAGTCTTCGAAATGCTGACACAAAATCTGGGCCCGCTGGGACCGTTCACCATCTCATTCCAGCTACCAGGTCCTGTCAATCCCCAAGAAGTTGTTAGTCGTTTGGCTGATGGAATTTTTGAAGCCATTGTGAAGAAGAAGTGATTGAGAATGCCTAGGAGAAACGGAGGGCAGGGGATGCCCTGGGAATGACTTTTCTTCCCCTGCCTCCATCTTAGCATTATGTATGTTATAGGCTTTATGCGTCAGTCTAGAAAATGTGGAGATCATCAAATGAACTTGGTGTTTAAAACTTTCTTTTGGATTCAATAAATTGTTATCTCCAGCCTTTCCTTTTCTCCGTTTTTTTCCTTTTCAATTGAATATTTGGCTGTGGTATCAATCAGAAGCAGCCTGTTGAACGTTTGCACTTGAAACAGGAAGAATCACACTATCATGCAAGAATGATGGAACTTCTCTTAATAATGCTATTTCCAAACTCCAATTCCAGATATATTCTTAAACTTCAATTGAGCTATTGTGTCGTTCTGGGTATGTCAGATTGGACTAATAACTCTTCCTCTTCATATCTTCTTACTATTTTGCACAATATATATGTTAACGCAACCAGACAAAGTGACCTAGAGATCCAATTCAGGGACTTGGATGACTGATTCTTCCAATCAAAGAGCTTAGGACTTGCATGCAATGCAATCAAAAATCAAGGGGCATAAAAAGCATTGGTCCCAAATATAAACATAAAGTGGCATCTACTTTCTCAATCCAAAGCGTCTGACAGAGTTGTGTTGGCAGGTCTCCTGCAACCTTCGTCTAAAACTACCTTGGAATTAGGAGCTTGTCATAAGGTAAATTCTGCAAATTTAATCTTTTTACACAACATTATGTTTAACATGAAATTACCAGCTACATTATACATTCTGCAATATTGCATTTGATCAGTAGAGATAGAATATGAGAAGCTGGCCAGTGAAAGGTACTGTGAGACTGGAGCCAGTAAAGTTGAAAATGGTGATATTGTCCTGTGGCTTCATGCACCCCAGCACCAGACAGGCAGACCAGAGAGAACATATATCAGTCAAATCCAATTCTTAACATTTCATGAAAGAGTTCTAACTTGTCACAGGGTCTCTTTGGGAATTTGAAGTATATTTTCAACAGAAACATTCAGGGATTTGTCTGGATTGCTATTACTTTTCCACAAAGTGACAGAAAACAGAAACATTTAAATCTGTTAAGCCATATTTGGATATCTTATGTGTCAAAAGACAAGGTAAGCAACTTTCCAAAACAAAAATCTAATGAATTTGTACCACTAGCTTTGGAAAATCAATTACAAATGGTAAGTATATCTGCATATAATAATGGTAGAACATAGAGGATTTTACAATTAAAATAATACCATCAAAGATTATATTAATCTTATTTATGAACAGTGAAAATTTTTTAAAATTAATTATATGTGGATTGATTGTATTAAAAATAGAAAATATAAAAAAACCCAAAAAAAAAAACACAAAAAGGAAGGCAAGAGCACGGTGCTCCTGCACCCAATCATTTCCAACGCAGTTGCACTCTGTCTGACCCTCCCTATTTTGGCAAAAACCATTGGCCCAGAGAAGGAAAATTAAATGACTATAGATGCTTTCACAATGGAAATCATGTTGAAAACTCGCTGGAAAACTATCAGTCTTGCTCATATCAGGTGACTGTTTCAATGGCTTCTCCAACGAGGTAAAAATACCCAGATGGCCATACATCTCTTTTTACATATTCCCATGCATGTTATGTATGTATCTAATGATGTATATTCGTAATGTGCATTGGGGTAAGCTGAAAAGTTACAGCTTTGAATTCCAAGTTTTGCAAATTTTCAAATGTATAAGTTTATGTCATGTTCTTTCTGGTTTGGGATGTAATATTGACCATTGATCATGATGATGATGGATTTTTTGATGTTTTTATGCTTCATGTTATGCTCGATACCATCTTGGTTTTTAATTTTTTCCGGCAACGAATTAAACTTTCATAGTTCAAGTGTTTATCATCTGTTAGGTGCAGAAAGGAAGGATTTTTATTTTTAGGATTGCTGTATACAATCTTTTCAATCATAGGAAAAACAGGGGTAAAAGAATGTGGTTGGATATTGAATTAGGATAAAATGCTATCTTCATCTTTGTTTGCTTTTTTGGGAGTTTGGATTCCATTGCCAAGAGCCAATCCATGTTAAGGGTTTTCCTAGGGTTTATGAGCTAACTTTGTTCCTATTTTCGGAATTTAGATAACGGCTATTCGAGGTTTTCTCTGAAACTATTTATTCTCTTGTTTGGGAAAATTAAGGGTAATGTTTATTGACTTGTCCTTGCCGAGTGGAAACCGGCCAGCTTCTCCTCATTCCAAAAGATTGATATTCTTTCTTTCCAACACTAAGTCAGCCATGAAACCTGTTTCTGCATTACCTAGAACTCAAAATTTCTCTATAAGAAGAATGACTAAAATAACACAGAAAAACCTAGTGTGTTTATACCTATGCACAAAACTTTTTATTCGTGAAATCATAGTTGTCTGGGTCATCACATGGATGCCAGCCAATGCCTTCAGAGTGCTTCTATAAGGCACATGATAAAACTTTGGATTCATCAAAGAGTTAAATTAAACATCTATAACCAATAAAGTAGGTAGTACTATTATCATCAATCCAAGTGTGAAAGATTATTTGATAGATTTGATATATTAAATAAAATTTAGAAGTAATTGAAGAACAAAAGAAAGATTACAGAAAAGGATTTACTTAGAAGTATATTTATCTCTATGAGCAATGTATAGCAAATCAAAAGGAGGACATGCAGTCACAGAAACAGATCCAAAACAGGATATCTGAGGTAAAAGAACTAATATTACCTATCATGATGGCCATATGTTGCACAACATTAACTAGGATACAGATGGCCAAATCCAATACAAGTATGTAAAATTTTTTGGAATCATTTCTATCGCGGTTAGATGGTTGAAGAGTCATACCATATGGATCTAAGATGTCATGTAGTGTGTGACACAGTTATTTTGGGTTCAAAGTGAAGAGTTTTCTTGTGATATAAGTTATGTGAGAAGTAGGATCTAGGTCGAAGGACTTACTAAACCAGATGTTTCAATTTTTAAAATAAAAATTTGTTATTATAAATCCCTATATTTGGAGCAAGTTTCGGAGATTCCATCAGTAAAGGATGCCCACAAAATGTTATTGCTCTTAAATTTATTCAGGGATCATCCTTTTTGTGCCTGGGGCTTGTCCTGATCTCTCTGTGAAATACATAGACAAGCATCTGAGGAATTATCTTATGGACATGGATTACAATGCATATGTGCATCTAATTCGGTTTAATCATCTTTGAATTAACACTAATGAATTGATATATCTAGGTCCAATACAACCAAATTTCGTTCACTCTACACCATGTTGTCCAAAGAAATATTCATAGCTGCCCCCATTTGCTTTTTTTTCTTTCTGGATTACTATCTGTCCTTTATCATTTCTCCAAAATTAAACTTCTAATGCATAATAGTCAGAGTTTCTTAGAATGAGGGTGTGAAGCATTGATTGTGTGGTTTGAAGAGTTCCTTGAAAATCAGAAGTTTTCCAATAGAAAGCTTATCTAATGATAGCATAAGTCAGCTTTCCAAAAGAAAGCTGACAAGTTGATTTCTTGTAAATCAGAAGTACGTGCATGCTATGCGAGTGTTCTCCACGTACGAAATCCAGAGATGACTGGACTTGTCTGAATGTGGACATGTGTAATATGCACTGATTAATAGATGTGTCTTGATCTAAAACTTACAAACTCGACTCTCATCATTCACCATGTTTCATGTATGTAGAACACGCGAGTGATGTGCGTATCTTCCTATTTGGATGAGAGCAACAATTCAGCTTTATTACTTGGACGTTTCTTTATGCTATTAAGTAAGGAATCTGTTGGAAACATAAAAATTTGCAGTAAAAGGGAAAAATATGGAAGGTTGTGAAGGACGTATTAATAATTTAAAAGGGAAATAATAAATGGGGCAGCTGGAGAGTTGACTTGGATTACTCTGACGAACATTATATAAGGCGCGGTGGTAAATTTCAGCCATAACCTACATCTTTTACAATTGTGTAATATACATTAGGGAAATCATACTTTCTTAGAAATGAATTCTCAGACTGTGAGTAGCGGAGAAGATGGGAATGATTTATCAGAAAGATTGAGAGCCCTTAATCTCAATGATGGGGTTCTAAGGTTTGAGCAAAAGTACTGGAGATGTGATAGTTTTTGGTTTCAATTATGTTGTTGGTGATTTGATGCATGCCAATGTCTAATTACATTAGTTTTCCAATTGTTTATGTTAGTAGTTTTGGAATTTTGTGTTATAGTTCGACAAAAACTAAATTGTTCTTGTGGTGCATAACTGTGCAATTAGCTGCAATCTATGTTTTCTTAATGTTTGATTTTTTATGACCGAGGAGAAAATATGAATTAAATAATTGATATCTATGTATTTAAACTACAGTTTATTTGGTATGTGTTTCTCCATGTTTTGTTTTCATAAGATTTCCTACCTGTTCTTCCAATGGATTATTAAACAAGCCAAGTTTTATTACTGATGTTTTGAAAAAGCTCTATAACATAAGATACCGGTGGGAGGCAATGTATTGCTGAGGTAGTTTTAGTTTCCTAGGGCTTCAGGTAGTGTTCATGTGCAAATTTGACAGTCTACATATCTTCTGGCAGGTCTGACAGGACAGAAGGTGAAAATAATGAGCCTAATAGCATGAATCCCCAGCAACCAGTTCTTGATGTGCCTCCTCTCAGTTGTGTGCATTACATTGGTCCACCAAGCCCAGGTGATACATTTTCCTCACCAACCAAAGAGCAGACTGAGGCTTCAGAAAGAATCGGTCCAGCTATGATATTTCTGCCTTCCCAATCAACCAGGGAGGAGTTGGATAATATGATGGCTCATACCAAATATGGAGTTGCACTCACTGGGGCTGCTGCAACAGGCTCAATTGGACCACTTAGAGGGTTAAGGAACATCAGTGAATCAGAGGATTCATACCATTTCCGTGTCAACGTTCCTGGGGCATCAATGGAGAAAGGTAATTTTCTGTAATGTTTAGGCATTTGATTAATCAATCTGCTCATGATTGCTTTCCTTGCTAGTCTTAAGATTGAGGATGTTCATTTTCTTCATTTGATCAAAAAGGCTAACCTCTTTGGTAGAAAGAGGAAAGGGCAGTGGGGAATGGTTCATCATGTGACATAACTCACTGGAGGAAGTGCATCATGTGCATATCTTCGGACATCAGTGTGGTTGGAAATCCCTTGAAATAATATGATTCTTTGATAATTGTTTGCCGCAGCATTTCCTCACCTAATGTCATTAAACCTCCATTCCAGGATTTAGGATTCAAGCTAATCTATATGCCATGAATCTCAACTTGTGTCTGTTAGAAAAGCTTGAATCATCTTATTCATCTGTCTATTCTATTACTGATTTTTCCAGGAATGATAATTGTGATATCTGAGTTTATGAGTGCAGGAGACTTCAGCTGTGACATTGAACCTGATGGAACAGTAGTAATAAAGGGGATTTCAACCACTGGTGAGAAAGTAGTACATTGGGGCTCTCTAGTCTTTGAAATGCTGACACAAAATCTGGGCCCGCTGGGACCATTCACCATCTCATTCCAGCTACCAGGTCCTGTCAATCCCCAAGAAGTTGTTAGTCGTTTGGCTGATGGAATTTTTGAAGCCATTGTGAAGAAGAAGTGATTGAGAATGCCTAGGAGAAACGGAGGGCAGGGGATGCCCTGGGAATGACTTTTCTTCCCCTGCCTCCATCTTAGCATTATGTGTGTTATAGGCTTTATGCGTCAGTCTAGAAAATTTGGAGATCATCAAATGAACTTGGTGTTTAAAACTTTCTTTTGGATTCAATAAATTGTTATCTCCAGCCTTTCCTTTTCTCTGTTTTTTTACTTTTTAATTGAATGTTTGGCAGTGGTATCAATCATTTGAGACCTCATCGAGTATTCATCCCAAGTCCCATTGTATCAATCCGAAGCAGCCTGTTGAACATTTGCACTTGAAACAGGAAGAATCACACCATCATGCAGGAATGATTGAACTTCTCTTTATAATGCCATTTTCAAAGTCCAATTCCAGATATATTCATAAACTTCAATTGAACTATTGTGTCTTTCTGGATATATCAAAATGGACTAACAACTCTTCCCCCTCAAATCTTCTTACTATTTTGCACAATATATATGTTACCACACCCAGACAAAATGACCCAGAGATCCAATTCAATCAGTTGGATGGCTGATTCTTCCAATCAAAGAGCTTAGGACTTGCATGCAATTCACTAAAAAATCAAGTGCCGGAAAAAGCATTAGTCCTAAACATTAACATAAAGTGGCATGAACTTTGTCAACCGAAAGCGTCTGTCTGACAGAGTTGTTTTGGCCGGTCTGCTGCAACCTTCCTCTAAAACTACCTTGAAAAAAGGAGCTTGTCATAGGGAAAATTCTGCAAATTTACTCTTTTGACGCACATTATGTTTAACATGAAATTACCAGCGACATTATACATACTGCAATATTGCATTTGATCAGTAGAGATAGAATATGAGAAGCTGGACAGTGAAGGGTACTGTGAGACTGGCGCCAGTAAAGTTTGAAAAATGAGGTTATAATTGTTTTTGCTCTTTTGAAGTGAATTACGGAGTGAGAAAATGCTGATATTGTTTAAAGCTGTGGCTTCATGCACCCCAGAGACAGACATGCAGACCAGTGAGCAAAGATATCAGTCAAATCCAGTTCTTAGACTTTTCATGAAAGAGTTCTAACTTGTCACCGGGGCCCTTTGGGAATTTGAAGTATATTTACAACAGAAACATTCACGAATTTGTCTGGATTGCTATTACTTATCCACAAAGTGACAGAAAACAGAAACATTTAAATCTGCTAAGCCATATTTAGATATCTTATGTGTCAAAAGATAACGGAAGCAACTTTCCAAAAAAATCTAATGAATTTGTGCCACCTGCTTTGGAAAATCAATTACAAATGGTAAGTATATCTGCATATAATAATGGTAGAACATAGAGGATTTTACAATTAAAATAATACCATCAAAGATTATATTAATCTTATTTATGAACAGTGAAATTTTTTTAAAATTATTTATATGTGGAGTGATTGTATTAAAAATAGAAAATATAAAAAAAACCCAAAAAGGAAGGCAAGGGGGCGGTGCTCCTGCACCCAATCATTTCCAACGCAGTTCCACTCTGTCTGACCCTCCCTATTTTGGCAAAAACCATTGGCCCAGAGAAGGAAATTAAATGACTATAGATTCTTTCACAATGGAAATCATGTTCAAAACTTACTGGAAAACTATCAGTCTTGCTCATATCAGGTGACTCTTTCAATGGCTTCTCCAATGAGGTAAAGATGCCCAGATGGCCATACATCTCTCTTTACAAATTCTCATGCTTGTTATGTATGTATCTAATGATGTATGTTCGTAATGTGCATTGGGGTAAGCTGAAAAGTTACAGCTTTGAATTCCAAGTTTTGCAAATTTTCAAATGTATAAGTTTATGCCATGTTCTTTCTGGTTTGGGATGTAATATTGACCATTGATCATGATGATGATGGATTTTTTGATGTTTTTATGCTTCATGTTATGCTCGATACCATCTTGGTTTTTAATTTTTTCTGGCAAAGAATTAAACTTTCATGGTTAAAGTGTTTCTCATCTGTTGCAGAAAGGAAGGATTTTTAATTTTCTCATCTGTTGCAGAAAGGAAGGATTTTTAATTTTAGGATTGCTGTATACAATCTTTTCAATGATAAGAAAAACAGAGGTAAAAGAATGTGGTTGGAGATTGAATTAGGATAAAATGCTATCATCATCTTTGTTTTCTTTTTTGGGAGTTTGGATTCCATTGCCCAGAGCCAATCCATGTTAAGGGTTTTCCTAGGGTTTATGAGCTAAGTTTTTTCCTATTTTCGGAATTTAGATAACGGCTATTAGAGCTTTTCTCTATTTATTCTCTTGTTTAGGAAAATTAAGGGTAATGTTTATTGACATGTCCTTGCCAAGTGGAAACCGGCCAGCTTCATCTCATTCCAAAAAGATTGATACTTTTTCCTTTCCAACACTAAACCAGCCATGAAACCTGTATCTGCATTGCCTAGAACTCAAAATTTCCTGATAAGAAGAATGACTAAAACAACACAGAAAAACCTAGTGTGTTTATACCTATGCACCAACCCAACTTTTTATTCGTGAGATCATAGTTGTATGGGTCAACACATGTATGCTAGGCAATGCGTTCAGAGTGCTTCTATAAGGCACATGATAAATCTCTGGATTCATCAAAGTGTTAAATTAAACAACTATAATCAATAAAGTAGGTAGTACTATTATCATCAATCCAAGTGTGAAAGATTATGTGATAAATTTGAAATAATTGAAGAACAAAAGAAAGATTACAGAAAAGGATTTGCTTAGAAGTATATTTATCTGTATGAGCAATGTATAGCAAATCAATAGGAAGACATGCAGTCAGAGAAACAGATCCAAAACAGGATATCTGAGGTAAAAGAACTAATATTACCTATAATGATGGCCATACGCTGCACAACATTAACTAGGATACAGGTGGCCAAATCCAATAAAATTACGTAAAAGTTTTTGGTATCATTTCTATCGGGCTTAGATGGTTGAAGACTCATACCATATGGATCTAAGATGTCATGAAGTGTGTGACACAGTTATTTTGGGTTCAAAGTGAAGAGTTTTCTTGTGATATAAGTTGTATGAGAATTAGGATCTAGGTCCAAGGACTTACTAAACCAGATGTTTCAATTTTTAAAATAAAAATTTGTTATTATAAATCCCTATATTTGGAGCAAGTTTTGGAGATTCTATCAGTCAAGAATGCCCACTAAATGTTATTGCTCTTAAATTTATTCAGGGATCATCCTTTTTGTGCCTGGGGCTTGTCCTGATCTCTCTCTGAAATACATAGGCAAGCATCTGAGGAATTATCTTATGGACATGGATTACAATGCATATGTGCATCTAATTTGGTTTAATCATCTTTGAATTAGCACTAATGAATTGATATATCTAGGGCCAATACAACCAAATTTCGTTCACTCTACACCATATTGTCTAAAGAAATATTCATAGCTGCCCTCATTCGCTATTTTTTCTTTCTGGATTACTATCTGTCCTTTATCATTTCTCCAAATTTAAACTTTTAATGCATAATAGTCAGAGTTTCTTAGAATGAGGGTGTAAAGCATTGATTGTGTAATTTGAAGAGTTCCTTGAAAATCAGAAGTTTTCCAAAAGCAAGCTTATCTAATGGTACCATAAGTCAGCTTTCCAAAAGAAAGCTGGCAAGTTGATTTCTTGTAAATCAGAAGTACGCGCATGCTATGCACGTGTTCTCCACGTGCGAAATCCAGAGATGACTGGACTTGTCTGAATGTGGTCATGTGTAATATGCACTGATTAATAGATGTGTCTTGATCTAAACCTTACAAACTCGACTCTCATCATTCACCCTGTTTCATGTATGTATAACACGCGTGTGATGCACGTATCTTCCTATTTTGATGAGAGCAATAATTCAGCTTTATTACTTGGAAGTTTCTTTATGCTATTAAGTAAGGAATCTGCTGGAAACATAAAAATTTACAGTAAAAGGAAAAAAATATGGAAAGCTGCGAAGGACGTATTAATAATTTAAAAGGGAAATAATAAATGGGGCAGCTGGAGAGTTGACTTGGATTACTCTGATGAACATTATATAAGGCGTGGTTGTAAATTTCAGAGATAGCCTACATCTTTTACAATTGTGTAATATACATTAGGGAAATCATACTTTCTTAGCAATGAATTCTCAGATTGTGAGTAGCGGAGAAGATGGGGATGATTTATCAGAAAGATTGAGAGCCCTAATCTCAATGATGGGGTTCTAAGGTTTGAGCAAAACTACTTTAGACGTGATAGTTTTTGGTTTCAATTATGTTGTTGGTGATTTGATGCATGCCAATGTCTAGTTACATTAGTTCTCCATTTGTTTGTGTTAGTAGTTTTGGAATTTGTGTCATAATTCTACAAAAACTAAATTGTTCTTGTGGTGCATAACTCTGCAATTAGCTGCAATCTATGTTTGCTTAATGTTTGATTTTTATGACTGAGGAGAAAAGATGAATTAAATAATTGATATCTAGGTATTTAAACTACAGTTTATTTGGTATGTGTTTCTCCATGTTTTGTTTTCATAAGATTTCCTACCTGTTCTTCCAATGGATTATTAAACAAGCCAAGTTTTATTACTGATGTCTTTAAAAAACTCAATAAAATATGATACCGTTAGGAGGCAATGTATTGCTGAGGTAGTTTTAGTTTCCTAGGGCTTCAGCTAGTATTCATGTACAAATGTGACAGTCTACATATCTTCTGGCAGGTCTGACAGGACAGAAGGTGAAAATAATGAGCCTAATCGCGTGAATCCCCAGCAACCAGTTCTTGATGTGCCTCCTCTCAGTTGTGTGCATTACATTGGTCCACCAAGCCCAGGTGATACAGTTTCCTCACCAACCAGAGAGCAGACTGAGGCTTCAGAAAGAATCGGTCCAGCTATGATATTTCTGCCTTCCCAATCAACCAGGGAGGAGTTGGATAATATGATGGCTCATGCCAAATATGGAGTTGCACTCACTGGGGCTGCTGCAACAGGCTCAATTGGACCACTTAGAGGGTTAAGGAACATCAGTGAATCGGAGGATTCATACCATTTCCGTGTCAACGTTCCTGGGGCATCAATGGAGAAAGGTAAGTTTCTGTAATGTTTAAGCATTTGATTAATCAATCTGCTCATGATTGCTTTACTTGCTAGTCTTAAGATTGAGGATGTTCATTTTCTTCATTTGATTAAAAAGGCTAACCTCTTTGGTAGAAAGAGGAAAGGGCAGTGGGGAATGGTTCATCACGTGATATAACTCACCGAAGGAAGTGCATCATGTGCATATCTTCTGACATCAGTGTGGTTGGAAATCCCTTGAAATAATATGATTCTTTGATAATTGTTTGCCACAGCATTTTCTCACCTAATGCCATTAAACCTCCATTCCAGGATTTAGGATTCAAGCTAATCTATATGCCATGAATCTCAACTTGTGTCTGTTAGAAAGCTAGAATCATCTTATTCATCTGTCTGTTCTATTACTGATTTTTCCAGGAACGATAATTGTGATATCTGACTTTATGAGTGCAGGAGACTTCAGTTGTGACATTGAACCTGATGGAACAGTAGTAATAAAGGGGATTTCAACAACTGGTGAGAAAGTAGTATATTGGGGCTCTCTAGTCTTTGATATGCTGACACAAAATCTGGGCCCGCTGGGACCCTTCACCATCTCATTCCAGCTACCGGGTCCTGTCAATCCCCAAGAAGTTGTTAGTCGTTTGGCTGATGGAATTTTTGAAGCCATTGTGAAGAAGAAGTGATTGGGAATGCCTAGGAGAAACAGAGAGCAGGGGTGCCCTGGGAATGACTTTTCTTCCCCTGCCTCCATCCTAGCATTATGTGTGTTATAGGCTTTAAGCGTCAGCCTAGAAAATGTGGAGATCGTCATATGAACTTGGTGTTTAAAACTTTCTTTTGGATTCAATAAATTGTTATCTCCAGCCTATCCTTTTCTATGTTTTTTTTTTCTTTTTAATTGAATATTTGGCTGTGGTATCAATCATTTTGGACCTCATTCAGTGTTCATCCCAAGTCTCATTGCTATCAATTAGAAGCAGCCTGTTGAACATTTGCACTTGAAACAGGAAGAATCATACTATCATGCAAGAATGGTGGTTTTTCTGTTAATAATCCTATGTCTAAACTCCAATTTCAGATATATTCGTAAACTTTAAATGAACTATTGTGTCGTTCCAATCGCATAAATTGGATATATGAAATTGGACTAATAACTCTTCACCTTCTTATTTTCTTATCATTTTTACAATGTATATGTACAATAACCAGACAAATGGACCCAGAGATCCAATTCAATCAGTTGGATGAGCGTGATTCTTCCAATCAAAGAGCTGAGGACTTACATGCAATGCAACCAAATATCAAGGGGCATTAAAAGCAATATTCCCAAACATAAATATAAAGTGATATCAACTTTCCTAACCCAAAACGACTAACGAACACAAAGTAAAATCTCGCCCTCACAGAGTGTATAGGCAGGTCTCCTGCAACCTTCCTCTAAAGCTACCTTGACATAGGAGCTTGTCATAAGGTAAATCCTGCAAATTTACACTTTTTACACAACATTTTCTTGACATGAAATTCCGGCTACACACAAAGTAATTTATAATTTGGTTTTTCTCTTTGTCTTGTTTGTATTGACTTATTTTCTTCATAAACAAGTGAAAGTTTGAGTCTTTAAACTGTTTCTTGCATGATCACATCCTGTTGTTCATTTACCATGAAGCTTGAAAGATGGAAAACAAAATGGCATTACAAAGAATCAATCTTTATGTAGAAGATTAAAATATGAAAGCAATCATTTCTTATTGTTCTTATTGCTCGCTGTGTCTGTAATACAACCTTGGTATTGTTTCATATTTTTCAAGTTATTGTTTTTCCTTGCTAAATGGGTTTATGATTGCCCCATTGTTGTTGCCTGAAGTTTGATGGAAAGTGGGAATAAATGCGTGAGGCTAATCAATGTGCTGCTCTAGGATTGGGAAATTTGCTACATTTGGGAATTTTTTATTGATGGTGTTTCAATGTTGAGTTACTGAAACCTTTGGATGAATTCATCACAAAATTAAATGGCTTAATTACAAGAACCTGCTTCGAACATATTGACATGCACTTTTCAGACTCTAGGATTTGGAAATTTTGCTGCATTTGGGAATTGTTTTTTAGTGTTTCAATATAGACTTACTGAAACCTTTAGATGGCACATAATTAAAGGGCTTAATTACAAAAACCTGCTTTGAACATATCGACATGCCCTTTTCAGATTACTACATCCTACACAAACTATGGCAGTTTTTTTGCACTTTTCCGCTTTCCATGGTGGTTTCTTATTTCTAACGCTTTATGGTGTCAGGAGGGAAAGCATACGTTTTTTGTGGGGAATAAAAGTAAGCTTGCATGTGTGAATTTTGTGACATGTTTATTAAGGGTTTTGCTGTTTAGTCAAGTTTAATTGCAGAGATTGATTTGAGAAGTAGAATGTCATTTTCTTTTACTGAGGTGAAATCCTGGCAGTATAGGATCTGAGTGTGATTTAGTTTGAGCTGCATATTATAAGGAACCAATTATCAATATGCAGTTTATAACTAGAATGGAGAACACAATGTGATCAGGCTTGTGGAATTTTAAACTTTAATGTCTAAAAACTTGTGACTACAATGGAAATGATCATCTGTAGAAGCCAACTTCATTATCCTAGCAATACAAAATCTTTGTTTTGAACATGTGAACTGTTTTCTCCGAAAGAGATTTTTTTTATTGCATTTCAATAGAAAATGAAGGTTAACCTGACAACTTGATTGGGGCAGAGACAGAAAAGGTAATGGCTGCATTGCTTGCACCAATCAAGTAGAGCTGAATAATAGTCTTCATCTTTTGATGGAGAAAATTTTTGCGTTAAACACACATTAATCTCTTCTTTAGCATACCCTAGGGAAGTAGTGTCTGTTGATGTTTCTGTTTTCGACCAAATGCTCACAAACATTTGGTCCTTCTCTGTAACTCATCAAATTAGGACATTTAACAAATAATTTGTACAAATCATGGGAATTTCTGATGTAATTTTGTAAAATTGGGTACATCAAGCTAAGGATGAACTGGTTTCCAGTGAATCTCTGACCTTTGCCATTCAATAATAATAATAGTTTTACCTAACAAGGAAAATGTTCTTCTCAGTTTCTATTTGTTTCTCATTACTGATTTTTATTTTTCTTATAATTTCTAAGAAACAAGCCTAGTTACTAAAATGCACATCATACTAGCAGCATAAAAAGCTCATAGCTTCAACCTGGAAACAGATCTGGATGCATTACCAGCTAGATGAAGTTGTCTGCCATTTGCTGCGTGCATAAGAAAACATATAGGTGTTAATTTCTACCTCAAAGCTCAATTATCTCAAAATTAATAGTTCCACATGTCAGTTGTTTAGTTTCTGACGGAAAATGGGGTTTAGGTTATATAGCTCGCTGTTTTCTATTTAGGCTACGAAAACAGAATGTGCGCCTTATACAGCGCATTGTTTCCTATTTAGGCTACTAAAACAGTGTGCGCGTTATATAGTACGTTGTTTTGCTATTTAGGCTATTAAAACAGAGTGCGCCTTTTATAGCCTGCTGTTTTCTATTTATTCTACTAAAATAGTGTGCACCATATGTAAATTAATGTCGCAGTTTTACTGGAATCCATCTAAGAATATTGCCTTTTCTTCTAAAATCTGTAGGTGTTTATGTTCTATGTTATTCTCTATATCCTTCGTAAGTCACTCTTTATATTGATCATAGTTAGCTTTCATGTCATGATCATGGAAGAAGACCAAGATGAGGATGATGTATTCATTGTAATGCCAATGCATTTCAAAGATCGGATCAGTGATTTATCAGAAAAGAGTCCTCCAGTTGACAACACTCATTTTAAAGTTTTGATGAGAAATTTCTTCTTAAAATCGGTTGCCCTTTAAAGCTTTGTTTGTATATAGATTACTGGATCTAGGTGTACTTATATATATCATATGGTGAGATTTCCCTTATCCTTCTCTTCTTTTCAGCTTGCATTAATTGATTTGTGGATATGCATCTTCAAACTGACTTGGTTGTGTCAGGATCATATTCAACTTCAAATTTATTCATTTTGTATGCGTTATATGAGTACTTATTCTGGTTAAGGTGTCATGGGGGCTTTTGAACTAGAGCGTCTAATAGTGGAAATAAGGCATAGTTAGCTATGGTGCTAAAATGTAAACAGTTGATACATAGTTTAAAATTTTTCTCAAATTTTGATAGTAAGTACCAGAGATCATGGACATCGAGTAATGGAGTGATTCATTTCTATTTTGTGTCCTCCCTTCTGGTTGCAACATATTTTGGCAGCCTCATCTAAGTTTTAATACCTGTAAATTTATGGATTAGGTTATTGAAATGCAAACTTTTTCTGATATAGTGGCTGTAGGAAGCATTTTATCTGATAAAAGGAGTCATTGGTGCAGGTGAAATAGCGGGGGACTAGTGGCCAGCTGTAAGACTTGCCACTTGTATGGAAGCGAGCAGCCACGGGTGAAAACAGCGAAGGAGTCCTGGCCAGTGGAGAAGACCATAAGGAGTCATGGCTACCGAAGAAAATTGTGATGGTAGAGAAAACAATCGTGGCTTCCAGGTCATTGCTCAAAAACAGCCATCTGGTTCTTACAGGATTCTTGAGGATGAGGAAGAAGAAGATCAATGTTGTTAATTAGCATGCGCAATATCATAGTAAAGCCCAATGAAAAGTATGCAAAGGACTGTCTTGATTTTTTTTTCTCCATTCAAACAAAAGATACCAGAAGGAAATTACATCTTCTGAAATTTCAAAAAAAAAAAAAATTACATCTTCTGAGAAGTATACGCACGAAGACTCAAATGCCTGACAAAAGAAGATATAGCAGAACTTGCATATTGATCCTCGAACCCAAGCCGAAAAAAGCATCAAGCTAGGTTATGCTGTTTATCAGTTTGTAAAAGAGTAATTTTGCAATTTTCTTTTTTTTAGCAATGCCAATAGATGTAATGAGTTGTGAAATTCACCCCAATTTATCTTGTTAGAGACCTCAGAAACTGTTATTGCCTCACGGCATTCTCTTTTACATAATTATGGCCTTTATCAATTGTTCTTACTGCTCAAATTACCATTGTTGATCTATATAACAATATACCAGATGCATAGTCATGGTTTCAGAAATCAGTAAACTGCATAAAAAGTTTTAGGTGTTGCACAAGAAATGTTTGGACTTGGCAGTGCCCAAGAAAGGGAATAATGGTTTCATTTATAGCAAAGAAACAGCATGAGCATATTAGCCCCGAAAGAATCACACAGCTTGCTGTAGACCAGAAAACAGACGGAGTTTCATATTTCAAGTACCATTGCCTCATCTCAAGATATCATACGATGCTATAGCAGTCTAGAAATTGATGAAGAAACAGATCAATGTGGAATGACAAAACTGCAAAACTCAATTGAACAATTCTGGCATGGTAGTCTTTCCCCTTACAATGCCCATCTACCTCCTCTTTTACCTCTCCTTACATTCTCCACCATTGGAGAAGAAGAAGAAACCTTAGTTTGTTTAATCCATTTCATTGCTTCATTTCCCCTTAACCCCAATCCTACCAAAACTGCTACACAACAAAACCCAAAAATCCAATCTTTAAGCCCTCTTCTCCACTCCTTAATCAAAGCAATCAGGAAAAAGCCAAAACCCAAACCCCCAAAGAGCAATTCACTTCTTAACTCTTTTCCAAACAACAAACACAGAACACAAAACCCTAAAAACCCCAAGAATCCTAAAATTTTCTTCCAATTTGTTCTTCTTGTTCTTCTTCTCCATCCAGTAAAGCTTCCTCCTTTAAAACCATTCAAAAACTCGAGTCCTCCTCCATCTGCACCAACCAAACTTTCGACGACCAGATCCAACGGTTGTGGTAAGATCTTGAGATTTGAAGCCAAAATTGAGATCAATTCAAGCACGAATTTCGTTGATCTTTCAGACCCATATCTCCTTCTGCTTTTTCTTGCACAAATAATTGGTTTTTGGATCTGGGTTTTATGTGAAAACAAACCAGAAGGGGTAAAAATTGGAGATTTTGACGAACAATTGAAACTTTGAAGAGAAAGAGTCGTTTCAAGAAACGGGTTGAAGATGAGATTGTTTTCCAAGTGAAGAAATTGAGGTTTGAATTGAAGGGTCTTCTGCATTGTTAGCTTCTGAGTTAGTTTTTGAACATGAATGGGTGGGAAAAGGAAAAGGAAACAGAAACAGACACTGTACTGTACCTAAAACAAAATTGAAAAAGTGAACGTTGATCTTTCTTTTTTGAACTTTTTTGAGCGGAACAAGTTGTGGCGGATGAGCCGTTGAGTGATAAACACTCTTTTCTAGCCATAGACTTCATAACTGCTCGTTGCTAATCAAGATTGACACTAACGTCACTCATAAAAAAAAATGTTGAATCTCCAGTAAATATTTAAGTATTTTTATCATTTTCAATTTATGAGTCATATTTAATAGACAAAATCGTGTGAATAAATTGGTTCGGATTATAATATCTGATATCAAAATCAATTTTAGGAATTAATTATCGGTATTAGTGATGTGTTACTAAAGACAGTGAAAGGAAGTCACAGTATTGAGATATTAGCAATGTATCATTAAAGATAGTAAAAAAGATATATGAATCTCACAGTCGATGACTCAAACTGTGACATTTGATATCAAAGAGAATTCTAGGATTTGATATTAGAATAAGTTTTACGGCATTAGTGATGCCATTGAAGATAATGGAAGGGGTTTTGACTTTAGGGTATTAGTGATGCACAATTGAAGATAATAAAAGAGAGACATGAATCTCATAAAAGATGGTGTGAATTGTGATATTTGGTATTAAAGTTGATTCTGAATTTAGCATCAAAATTAACTTTGTGATATTAGTGATGGGTTACTCGTGACATGCCACTAGTAATAGTAAAGGGGAGACATGAATCTTCATCAATTGTGTATTAAAATCCGATTGAGTATTTAAGTGTTATACCTCTCATTTTTATAGTCACAAAGAGTAAACTGTCTCTCATTAGTCAATCATATTTCAAGAGCTTAATTTAATATAATAAAAAATTTATTTAAAAATTTTAAAATAATTTAAAAATTTTTTAAAAATATTATGTCATAAATTAACATGTACATTTTTAAATAAATTTGAATTTAAAAATTATCCATATTTTTTTATTTATTTATCTAATTAATTTTAATCATAAATTAATTTTAATTTATCAATAATAATAATAATAATAATTTTGATTTGCACGATCATAATTGGAAATGAATTAGAAGCAGCAAAGCCATGTTTAATTCCTCGAAGCCCAAAATTTTTATTGGGCCTAATTTTGTTCAAACCTGGCCCACTTCCCAAACAAATATTGGGCCTTATGGCCCGTCAATACCTGAAAAAACCACCTGTAAAACACAAAACCAGAGGGCTTCGGAGGAGCAGAGGTAACCGTAGTGAAATCCCGATGAATCGTGAAGAAGATGCTAAACAAACCGGGTCTTGCCCTTCACAACAAGACTTCAACCCGTGTCCAATCTGCCTCGGGCCCTTGGTTCAGGAATCCTATCTCGACACATGTTTCCGTACGTTTCTCTTTCTCTCTCTCTGTTTATGTCTATGAAATTTGAATTCTTGGTCTTTTTGGTGAAATCATGCTTCAATTTTTATTTGGGTACTTTTATTTTTGTTTATTTATGAGTGCTGAATTAATAAAGTTGTGATTTTGGTTTAGTTTTCCGGGTTGGGTACTTAAGTATTTTGATATAGGAGGAACCCTTTAGGTAGAAATATTGAAAGCTGCTTAAAGGTTTAGTCTTTGGTCTGGTGAAAGATAATAGATTGATAAAGAGAAAATTTTTTAACATATTTCTATTTCAATTGAATGTAGATTTGGCAGAGCTTGGTGGATATTGAATAAAATTTGAAATTTATTGACTCGGGAAGACTGTTTATTGGCATTGTTTTTGGTTAAATGAAGAGCTTGCATATAATGTATGTTAAACTAGTAAATTATGTCGGCAGATATTTGGAAATGTAGGCTGCTAATCCTTGATTTGGTGGCAAAAATTTTGATTCACTGTTCTCAATCTGCGTGGCAGATAAGTTTTGTTACAATTGTATTGTGCATTGGAGTAGAGTGGTTGCTAGCAAGCGAACCCGCCCATCTTCCTCTGTGAAATGTCCTCTGTGCAAGGTTTGTTTTCATTCAAAATATTCTTCTAACTTTTTCATGCCCCATACATTCATTTTGATGAATATTGGAGGACAAGAGGGTTGGTTGTTGATCTCCTCATCAATTGTGTTTAGACATGATATTCATGTAAAATTTTGTCTCTCATGCTGCTATGGTATGGGAAATTTTGCAGACTGAGAATTTTTCGGTAATCAGTGGGTTCGATGGAACTTGTTTTCAACGGCATTATATAAATCAAGATTTTGAGAATAGGTATTTATTCTATCTATTGGTTTTCTTAAGTTTCATTTCATATTGTTAGATGTCTTTATTTGGCCCACCTTTTATTGGTATTTGCAGATTCACCTTTTCAAAAGCACACAAGTATAGATTACAATGCTATTACAGTGAACCAGGTTTTTTACCATTTGTCATTTTGGTTAACTTTGTTTATTGATTTTTCTCTGTTCTTTGTTTGATTTTTCCTGGTAAAACCACTGCTTTTTATGTATATGAGTTTTTCAGTAAATTGTGTTTTCAACCAGGTATTGTAAATGACATATTTGATGTATTGCGATTTTGGAAATCTCGGAAGTATCTTCAGTCAAATGTGTGGCTCCACGGTTGGTTGAAAAGGGAACTTCAAACTTTAATGCAGGTCTTTGTGTTTTCCATGTATATTTACTTGCAAGTTTGGATATTCCAGAATAGTTATATTCTTTATTTATGTCAACATCTTTTTTGAACATTATGCATGATAAAAAATTTATCAAACAGAAATGCTTAGAAGAAGTATATCATCTGGCTGGGAATATGTTATGACTTGCGCTTACTGGGAAAATCATTTTTGCTCAACGAACTAAGTAAACTTCCTTTGACACTTAATTTGTAGGAGGAAGATGTTGACGTAGTTGTGCATCACATACATGGTGTGATTAATTCTTTCTTGAGAAGGTAATATTCATTACTTCCTACTCATTCAGTTGTATGAAGTGCAACTAGCTGGAAACCAATTCACTGGTTCAATCATTGGAGTCTCACCTGGTTTTGCTTTTTCCAGAATCGAACAGACCCATCTATTAAAGAAACCTGCTGAAGCAAAACAAGACAACTTCAGGACGGCTGTCTTTGATGCAGCAAAGCCATTTCTACTGGCAAGAACAGATCGATTTGTGAATGAGGTGGAGTTATTTCTTGCCTCGGGCTTGAACATTGATGCTTATGATGCAGTTTATATGCAACGCTTGGGTTGGAACACTCCAGGAGGAACCACCAGCACCAAGCCTGCAGAAGAACCTAGTCAACATGTAGGAGTGGTTCCATACTTGTATATCTTTGATATAGACTCTGATGGAGCTGAATGAAATTTCCATTTCTAATGTAAATAGATGTTGCAATTTTTTCTCATCAAGTAATATCCATGTAGATAATTCTTTGATGCTTTTGCTCCCTAACTTAAAAAAAAAAAAAAAAGCAATCGAGCAACAGACACAGCACAATATTTCCACAAAAAATGATGCTGACAGGACACCTAACCTAGGAGTGTATCTTGGAACAAACATTCCAAGTGGAACAGGTGAGCTTGCAGATAAGCCTATATGAACACAAACGATTACTGCACGTTTGGTGTGGGGAATAGCTATGCTATTCTCCTTCTATTCTCGATCTTTTTCTATACTTTTGTTTGGTATAAAATTCGGAGATGGAATAGCAATTCCGTAGGAATAAAAATTTCATCAAATAGGTTAAAAGTCAGCTTTATCCATTCATTTCTCTCTTTCCGATAATATCTATTTCATGTCTCATGGAATAACTTTCAAATATATAATGACCAAAATACTCCTTATAATATTAAAATCCTAGATCCATAAATTTTTTTTCCCATTTTTCTTTTTGTTTCTCTCTCTTCTCACGTTTTTTCCTCTCTCATTCTCTCTCTAATTGATACTCAACACTGGCAACGGCAGTGACGGCGACAGTAACGAACGAATATGGTCGAAAATCGTAGATCTAGTCCTTTTCGACAACATTCAATCGAGATCCAGCCAGATCTGACCCTCAAGGGCTAGATCTAGCCGTTGGAAGCACCAGATCTGGTGCTTCTCGACCAGATCCCACTGTTGGATTTGGCACTCCACGGCCAGATCTAGCCACGGGAAAGCGTCGATCTGACGCCATAGTGGCTAGATCAGGCCACATGGTGCACCAGATTGGCGTTTTGTTACACCGATCGCCTTTCCGGCGACCAGCCCATGAAAAAAAAAAGAAAAAATAGAATAAAAAAATAAATTATTTGTAAAATTTAAAATATTAATATTTTATATATAATTTAAATATAATTAATATTAATATGATTAAAATATTAAAATATTAATATTTTAAACTATTAATGTTTTATTTATTAAATTATTAATATATTAAATTTTTAATGAGCATAAATAAAAATACAATTATTAATATTTTAATCAAAATAATATTAAATTATAAATAAAATATTATTAATTAAAATATTAATATTTTAATTATATTAAAATTTTAATATTTAAATTATTAATTATTAATATTTTAATTAATTATTAATATTTAAAAAATAAAATAAAAATAAATAATTATATATAATAAAAAATATTTTTATCTTTTTATTTTCTATTCTTTTCTTATTCTAAAATATTGTTACCAATCAACACTATAATAAGTCATAATAATTATTTTTATTTTATTTCATTCATCATATCAAACTACATAATACTTATTCTATTTTATCCTCACGTAATAATTATTTTATTTTATTTTTATCTATCTCGTGAACTAAACGTGCCATTAATTCGTATCACATGGACTTGACGCAGCTTAAGGGAGTTCCATTCCAACATAAAAAGGTACTTGCACTGCCTTCAATTCAATCAAATATCCATAGTTTGCTGCTACCTTTGGTTCAATATCTGGCTGACTCAAAAGTCATCACATCATCACATCACATTTGTTACTATTTATACCACTCGTGCAGATATTTCTTTAGAACAGTAAGTGAAAGGTAAATTCAGCAACTATAGTCTTAATTAGAAGTCAGCAAAGGAGAAAAGAGTCATTAGAGAAGGAATTGCATTACTGCTTGAGAACGATGCCAACAAGAAATCTAACATAAGACTAGGACTGGTAACAACACTGTTTTGTCTTGTAGCTGGGTTCTGTGCTTGATATAAAGGACATACAGATTAATGAGTCTACTACACACTTCAAACAAAGATAGCAGCAACAGCCATGGCAAAAAGCTTGGAGTTTGGAGCTTTCATGGAGAAATTTACTCTCCAACCAAGCCCTTCACTGCAGCAACTCCCTTTGAGTGGCCTCACTTTTGCTGTTAAAGACATGTTTGTCCCTCTCTATATACATTTACCTCTTAATGTTTCCTCAGTAACATCAATCTTTCTTATATTTGATGGATACATGACAATTAAAGCTTGTTTTTACTTATTTTTATGCATCTTAATGCTTTTATGCCTATTTTTGGTTTCAGATTATTGGGTTTATGATTTTATCAGAGTCTACAAAAAAGCTTGTGTTAGTTAAGTTCATGCACCAAATTTTTATCCATGCCATACCTTCTTCTGTTTATATAGTGTTTAATTGTATATAGCCTTGAGCTGTATGATATTTCACCTGAATGTCTGCATCTGTCTCCAATCTCTAAGCTAACAAATCAATTTTCAGCTATACATTTAATATATTATCTGTATTCTCCTGGAGACCTGATGTAATTTCTTTTTCAATTTCAGTCATTAGTTTTTTTCCTGTATTCTCTTATATACTCTGTGTGTTAGTATGCGTTTTCAAATCTTTGCAAGCTGACAAATCAATTTCTGCTTTTGATTATTGTACCTTGTATTTCCTGTTCTGCTATCCCAGTGTTTGAGGCTAATGAGTTTTATGTTTCGATTTGGAATAGATTTGACATAGAGGGATATGTCACTGGCTTTGGAAACCCTGACTGGGCCAGGACTCATTCAGCTGCCACAACAACAGCCCCGGCTGTGATGGACCTTTTAAAGGGAGGTGCAACTTGTCTTGGAAAAACCGTCATGGATGAAATGGCCTACTGGTCAGAGTTTTGATGGTAGATTGTGATGACTGCATATGCTTTCTTTTCATAATACTTGTCTGTTGAATATCTGTGTAAATCTTTTATTCAGTATGTATGGAGTAAATAAACATTACGGCACTCCCACAAATCCTTGTGCACCAGATAGGGTGCCTGGAGGATCTTCCAGTGGCTCTGCTGTTGCAGTAGGTGCAATGCTGGTAGATTTCTCCCTAGGTGAGTATTTTCCTTTTCAAATGCGTTGTTGTCTTTCTTTATTTAGCCTCCTCTTTGAAAACCAATTGTTTTGTTTTCTAACATAGGAACTGACACTGGAGCAAGTGTAAGAGTCCCAGCATCATATTGTGGAATTCTTGGATTTCGGCCTTCACTTGGTGCCATCTCTACTGTAGGAGTTGTTCCTATGTCACAGAGTTTCGATACTGTGGGTAAGGCCTAAATGTGAAGGCTTGGGGATGGCACCCTTTCGGAATCTCTTACCTTTCAGTGAAATTCATAAGAGAAATTATAATATTGATTATACAGTCAATGACGCTGCAATGTTCAGAAGCAGTTCAAAGTCCACAAGTTTATTAAGCAAACATATTATCTTGTGAACAATATTGTCCTTGGTTTTTGTTCTCTCTCAAGCATGTCCTTGGAGATTTTAGTACTAATAACTTTTATAAAGGAAAAAGAGTTTCCATATCTACATTTTCTGTGCTGCTAACCATTTTGGTGAGCTATAATACTTAAGGTCAGAACCAAAAAACTGTTAGAGCCCTTACTTTCATGGATCACTCTTTTGACCCCAAATTTTCATTTAGGATGGTTTGCTCGGGACCCTGTGATTTTGAACCGTGTTGGACGTGTTCTTCTGCATTTACCTGATGTGGATCCTATCAAACCAAATCAGATTATTATTGCTGAAGATTGTTTCCATCTATCTAGTGTTCCAAGTGATCGAACAGCTCAAATTCTTGTAAAGTCAATCAGGAAGCTCTTTGGAGGTAAGTGATTCAACATAGGCTTCTGTAAACTTTGTTAACTAGTTTGAAAGCTTGTTCTTTGGCTTGGCTTCAAATGATATAATATAGGATTTCTTTAGGCTTAGAGAGCATAAAGAACTGCATTTTTAAATCTGGGTTGTCTGTCAGAAAATGACTCATTAAAAATGTTTCTTTCAAGCATCTGATATGAAGATATATCTTGTCCCGTTAAACATGCCATCTGATTCTTTGTATTTTGCTGCATTTGTGACCAACTTCACTTTGGTACTGAAATCAGGTTGCTTCTTAGTAAGTCAGACCTCACTTTATGTACTTGCAAGTGCAGGTCAATGTGTAAAGCATGTAATCCTTGGTGACTATGTGAAGGAAAAAGTGCCAAGTTTGCAGCATTTCATGGATAAGGAAAATGAAGACCAAGAGGATAATATACCATCCTTGGCAGCCCTTTCAAGTGCAATGCGATTACTTCAAAGGTGCAAAACATCTTTGAATCTTTTAATGATATAGTCTGCCTGCATGGTAATTTTCATATTATTCAGGATCGTGTATTACTGTAGGTATGAATTTAAGAATAACCATGCTGAATGGGTCACTAAAGTGAATCCAGATTTTGGTCCTGGAATCTCTGAGCGGATATGGGATGCCATTAAAGTAACAGGAGAAAACGTTGATGTCTGCCATTCTGTGAGGACCGAATTATGTGCTGCACTTACTGACCTGCTTGGGGTACTCTCTCTGTTACTTGCATTGCAAATGTTTGCTAGTCTGCTGATTCAAATAAAGCTCTCTTAAACTAACCCTGGCTATATTCTTGTGGATGACTGATGCATGATTATAGAAAAGCTATGACCTAGTTACTAGGAAAACCAAAAAGGAAAATTCATAGTAAGATATTCATTCTTATAAATCACTCTACTTATATGTACTCTTTAGGATCATGGCATCCTAGCTCTCCCAACAACTCCAGGGGAACCACCAAAAGTGCAAGCAAATCCATCCACATTGGATTTGTTTTTCTCCAAGCCTTTTAGCTTGTTGTCCATTGCTGGGGTGTCTGGATTCTGTCAGGTTCAATCTTGAAAATCCTACAAGTTGTTGTTCTTTTTTTTTTCCCCTTTTTCTGGATAGGGATTCTGAAATGTGTTAGTATCTGTTCTATGCAGGTCAGCATACCTCTAGGGATGTATCATAATGTTCCCGTGGCAATTTCCCTAGCGGCAAAACACGGTTCAGATGCTTTCCTGCTCAATCTTGTTGAGACTTTATATGACACCCTCAAAGAACAAATCGAACTGCTGACAGAATAAATTGCTTATGTCAGTCTGTCTTTCATTTCAAAGTAACTTTAAAGGTTTTATGAAGGCCTCTGTTACATTCTGCAGTAACTACCATAGGGGTTAATTACTGTATCACAAAATGCGGAAGCATGAGACATGGGTCACAGTCTGGAGGCATGAATTTCCACGATTCCTATTTCTAGATCCCCTTCCATGGACAATGTAGAATCCAGAGTTAATTGTAAAACATATAAGAACATAATTGCTGCTCAGTTTGTATAATGTATCGATTAACTACAGACACTGATGTCAGCTATTGTCTTCGATACCATACCAGTTGGCGTTGATATCTTCACACTTTTGTTTCTTCTTATAATGTTTTTGGTATCTTTGCCTGTTGATAGTGAGATTCTTAAGAGCTTTATTGTACGTAGATACTTGATTTTGGTTAATACTGTTACTCTAAAGAATTATGTTACAACATAATATTGTACAGAGAACAACTTAAACAAGTGAAGTGCTACTTCACGCAGAATAACTAGAACAAGTGAAGCGCTACTTCACGCAAAACAACTAAAACAAGTGAAGTACTATTTAAAGCAGAACAACTAGAATAAGTAAAGCACTACTCCATATGGAACAACTAATACAAGTAGAATAGCTATTTCGAATAGAAAAATCACTTCACTTGGGTGACAGTGAAAGTAACTCGAAATAAGTGACAGAGTTCATGAGTTACTTTCATTTTGAGATGCTCTGGAGAGTTTAGCTTGGTGGTTCAGATATGGAGATAGTTAAGAGGTCTTCCTCTTAACCTTTTCCTGAAGTACAAGTGTTTCACCCTCCTATCTTGTTCTTGTATATCTATTCTCATATACCTTTCTCTCTTGTACCTATTCTTGTACAGCTTCTTCTCTTGTACCTGTTCTTGTACAGCTTCTTCTCTTGTACTTATTCACGTACAACATTTCTCTATCAGCTCTTACTCGAGAACAAGTCTCAATAAATATAAACAGTCACATAATAAGTTTCTAACCGTTACTCAATATTAACTCTCAGTAACGGTTACCTAACATTAAATTTCTCCTTAATGGTACCATTCATTACATATATTAAAACCTTTTCTTGTAACCGTTATTTCTGACACTATATATATAAAGCCTTCACAATTCAAAAGGGAAACTTTCTCTTTCACTTTCAAAATTACCCGACTCTGACTCAAAACTTTTCTTTTTAGCTTATTTTTATTTAGAACACTTATTCTTTTCCACCTGTCACAACATTTAGTACTTCAGGAACTGCTTCAATCTTCATCTCCTTTACCTCCGATACATCCCTTACTTGTTTGCAACACTTCCTCTTCTTATTACAAAAACCCTTTTACGTTTTTTTTCTCATTCACTTTCAGAATTACCTGACTCTGACTCAAAGTTTTTTTCTTATTCTCTTCCACCTGCCACAACATTTAGTACTTCAGGAACTGCTCTAATCTTCCTCTCCGTCACCTCCAGTACATCCCTTACTTGTTTGCAACGCTTCCTCTTCTTATTACAAGAACCCCTTTTACATTTTTTTTCTATTTCACTTTCAGAATTACCAGACTCTGACTCAAAGCTTTTCTCTCTAGCCTATTTTCATTTAGAACACCTATTTTTTTTTTATTCTCTTCCACCTGTCACAACATTTAGTACTTCAAGAACTGCTCCAATCTTCCTCTCTGACACCTCCGATACATCCCTTACTTGTTTGCAACGCTTCCTCTTCTTATTACAAGAACCCCCTTTACATTATGCAATCACTTAAGCTCAACCAACCAAGCTATGCACAGCTCCCGATTTTCCTTATATTTACCTCTGACATTCAAGCACTAGAGTTCTCATCCACTAATAAAGACACTTGGATGGAAAAAGAAGATTTAAAGGGTGCAGTCGTTGATGCAGCTAAGCCATTTTTCTACAAGCAAGAACAGACTGATTCGTGAATAAGTTAGAATTGTTTCTTGCCATCAATTAGAATATTGAAGCCTACGGTGCAATGATGCAATGCTTTGGTTGGAACACTCCCAGAGAAACCAATGAACCTGAAGAAGAAGAACCTAAATTCTAACACTGAGCTGTATCTCCATGATTTGTTATCTTTGATAAAAAACTCGAGTTAAGGGTGCTCCAAGGCCAGTGCAGCACACTTCCACATTGCTAAGTTTGGAAAGGGTCAAATTATGCAACATTATCCTTTGTAAGCCTTGCTTTATATGATATAAATAAGAATGCTATGATACATTATGACTAGCAATGAAAAACCATTTCTTAAAAGAAAAAAAAAGTAGTGTAAAACCATGCACAATCATCTTACAATTTTTCTGAACAATATGATTATGACACTCAGCATGAAACTAAGGATCAATCTGAGTTAAGGCTATGGTTTATTCACAATTTCAGGGTAACTCAGTGACTATGGCTTCTATAATCTGTTTCCGAACCTTTCATAACCGCCAAGACTTGGTCCAACCAAACTACAGAAACACATCTTTACCATTGTTTAACTGTCAAAAGCCAACTACCCTACTACATAGGAAACAAAAGGGTAGAAGAGTCATCACACAGAAACCACATTTTGAGAAATGATGATGTGCTGACAAGGCAACCTAAGATGGAACGTTTTATCTTCAAACTGGCAGTTCTTGCCTCGGCAACCTTACTTCTCTGACTGTGAAATACTTGAGAACGTGCAGAAAGAACAGTTACAGACATGGCAAAAAGCTTCGAGTACGGAGCCTTCATGGAGAAATTTATTCTCCAACCAAGTCCTTCTCAGCAACTTCCCCTCAATGGCCTCAGTTTTGCTGTTAAAGACATGTGAGTCATTCGTTTTTATAATCTTTTTAATGATATGTTTCCTGAATAATTCAAAGCATGCTCCTTGTTTTGATGGTCATATTGATGCTTGTATACCAATTTTTTGCCTTTTGAGTCTTCAATTTTGTTGTATCTCTTAAAGCTTATCTGTCTAGCTAATTGTTTCTTATTGATTTGAATGTGAGTGTCTACAAGCTAAACATAAATCAATTTCAGCTTTTGAGTATTGGGTCCCCTTGTTTCTTCTTTTTCTGCTCTCTGGGTGCTTGAGACTACTTATTTTGAGTTAAAAATTGGAAACAGATTTGATGTGGATGGATATGTCACTGGGTTTGGAAACCCTGACTGGAAAAGGACTCATTCAGCTGCCATATCAACAGCACCGGCTGTGCTGGATGTCTTGAGGGCAGGAGCCACTTGTGTTGGCAAGACTGTCATGGATGAAATGGCATATTGGTTAAGAGCTTCTAGTTCTTTTTCTTTTTTACCGCATTAAAATTTCTTTTCATAATTTCACCATATTAGCTGGCTATATGTGAATAACTGTTTCCTTTTTTCAGTATCAATGGGGAAAATATACACTATGGCACTCCCACGAATCCATGTGCACCAGATAGAGTACCTGGAGGATCTTCCAGCGGCTCTGCTGTTGCAGTAGGTGCAAGGCTCGTGGACTTCTCCCTAGGTGTTTATTCCTTCTTAAATATGGACTGTGTTCCTTGGTTTTTCCTCAAGTTTTCATTTGAGTGATTTTTGTCTCTAACATAGGAACTGACACCGGAGGAAGTGTGAGAGTTCCTGCATCATATTGTGGGATTCTTGGGTTTCGGCCTTCACATGATGCTGTCTCTACTTCTGGAGTTATTCCTATGGCACAGAGTTTTGATACTGTGGGTAAGGAGGAAACCTGATGGCACCATCTCAATGTCTGTGTCTTTCAGAGAACTGCATAAGAGAAATTTTAGTTCTGATAAACTACACAAGTACATCTGAAAAGCCTAATTTGAAGTTTTGGTTAATTTTGACAAAAAATGTAGTTTTTTCACCATAAAAGATTTGTTGCTCTGAACTACTCCTTGCAATATTTTCATGTACTTATCTAGTTAAACTGTTTTACTAAACATAGGGTTAGATCTGTGCAATTTATAGTGCTTCTTGATTTGATGAGTCATTCTTCTAACATCAGTTCTCATCTAGGATGGTTTGCTAGGGATCCTGTAGTTCTGAATAAGGTTGGACGTGTCCTGCTGCATTTACCTAATGTGGATCCTGTCAGACCTAGTCAGATTATTATACCAGAAGATTGTTTCAGCTTGTCAAGCATTCCAAATGATCGAACAACTCAAGTTCTTGTAAAATCAGTGGAGAAGCTCTTTGGAGGTAATAATCAAACTATTGGCTTCTGTTATTGGTGAAGTTCAATAAGTAGACTTGTGAAAAGTCATTTATGGCATGGAGATAATGGAATTTGTTCAGGCTTAGAAGGCACTGTGAATCACACAGAAAATTGTTCTCATTAAGTATATCTCTTTTGCACAAGTGATTATGGGACAGAACTTGGCTCATTAGAAATGGCATATGGAAGTATTTTTTTCACATTTCGTGTTCCAATTCATTTAAATACTGAAGCAGTTTGTTTTTTGGCATGTAAGATGTATTTTATCTATTTGCCAGTGCAGGTCAAATTCTAAAGCATGTAATTCTTGGAGACTATGTAAAGGAAAAAGTACCTAGTTTGCAGCATTTCATGAGTGGGGGGAATGAAGAACATTTCTATAACATACCATCCTTGGCAGCTCTTTCAAGTGCAATGCGATTGCTTCAAAGGTGCAATGCGTCATGGAACTTTTACCTCATTCAGTCCACCTGAATGCTAATTCTCATATTGCTCAGGATCATGCTAGACGAAGAACCTTCTGAATATTGACGCCTGAACTTGATTTCTGTTTGAAGCATAGGTATGAATTCAAGAACAACCATTCTGAATGGGTCACGACAGTGAATCCTAATTTAGGTCCAGGACTATCTGAGAGGATATGGGCTGCCATTAGAACACCAGAGGAAAACATTGATGTCTGCCACACTGTGCAGAATGAATTCCGTGCTGCTCTTACAGCTCTCCTTGAGGTACTTACTTTTTCTTGATAACTAGCCAAATATTCTTCTATTTAGAGTTGTGATGATTAGGGAACTTACATATACATGGTTGCATCCATTTGTCTAAGCATCTGACATGGACTTCTAATAAACTTTCATGTGGTGGACTGCTCATTTCAGATAAACATACTAATGTTTCTGATTTGGAAGGAAGACAGATAGATACAGGAATAGGATTTTCTTAACTCCATTGGTTCAATATTCCTTTTAAGCTAGCCTTTCAGTTAATCGAAATGAGAAAAAAGAGATGCCTTCATGTAGTGAAATATATAATTTGCAGGATAAAGGCATCCTTGCTCTGCCTACTATTCCAGGGGATCCACCAAAACTACAATCAAATCCAGCGGCACTGGAAGTATTCCGTGCTAGAGCTTTTAGTTTGCTATCCATTGCTGGAGTATCTGGATTTTGTCAGGTTCTCTTTCTCTCTCACTGCACCCACTCCCCCCCAACATTCACACACAAAACAAAACAAATGACCCTGAATATCTCCCACTTTCTACTTGTTTTTCTTTAGAAACTTCTTACATCTTCAAAGAATCATCCTGTCCACAGGTCAGCATTCCACTGGGGATGCATAATGATCTTCCTGTGTCAATCTCTTTGGTGGCAAAACATGGTTCAGATGCTTTTCTGCTTAATCTAGTTGAGACACTATATGACACCATCAAAGAAGAAGTTGGAATTGCTGAGAGAACAAGTAACTGAATTAACTACACTAATCTTCAATTCAAAGTCTTAAGTTTTATGCTGTATCAAGATCAGATCAGGCATGACTATCTTGCCCAATTCAGATCAGTGCATTTGGCAATAACTACCATCATCAGTCATGTATGTTCAACTATTTCTTCTTTCCTTTCCTTTCCTTTCCACTCTCTCTCTCTCTCTCTCTCTCTCTCTGTCTCTCTCTGCTACAAATGTACAATTGCAGCAACATTGGCAGCAAGCTAAGGCCAAAAGCCATAAATTCAATCATAACATAGTCTGTCAGTATTCAACCCTCCAGCTTTGGCATTACGTTTGGTTGCATCAGTTGAAAGATATAAGAACTAAGATTCAATCTCAACCAAACTAGGCCTCGGTTTTGATTACATAATGAGAGATAATCATTTCTCATTTCGAACTTCGAATTCGAGACATCCAAGTCAAAAATCCCGAAGTTTAACTGTATCATCCATGTCAATGCTTTGGACCAACATACAAGGATTTCAAGCAACACAAAATTGACTAAATGAGTTTTTGCAGATAGTCATCCATGGCTGAAGTTTTCAGTGAGTCAGCACCATTTAAAGTAAAATCCATGCAAAGAGGGAAGGAAAAGCCAAAAATCAGGTAAAATTCCTGCAGAGAGCAGAATGTTTTGACTGGACCAAACATAAAAAATATATATTTATACTAAAAGTCAACAGCTTTTCACTTGTTGCACCACACTCAATTTATTATTCACGTGTTATTGAAAAAATAAATCCGATAATTTTGAACAAAATCCGTTAACACGAGAATAATACAGAATTAAACAAGATTAAAATTTAAAATTATTAAATTTTGTATTTTAAACGGGTCAAACTTGTTTAACTTATATTTAATTAATCGTGTTATTATATTGATTTGTATAATATAATTTGTTTAATTTATTTATAATACTAATTTAAATAAGTTAATTGTTTTAATTATACTTAAATGAATTCGTTAGATTATAATTGTATTATATCATATAAAATTTAATTTTATTTATTTAATAAACGTGTTAATTATATCAGATTGTGTAAAATCTTAATCTGTTTAATTAATCATGTTGTATTTATATTTAATCATATAATAAAAAATATTTAATCTAAACATGATATAATTACGAGAGAATAACACGAATTTTCAAATATACTAAATAATGAAGTTATTAATGTTAGGCTCAAGTCATAATCAAGCGGCAACTTGTAGTTAAGAGAAATGGGTCAAATCAATATCCAACATTAAACATAAAAATTTAATGCTTTTGCTTTGCTTTTCATGACTTGAAAAAAAAATCTGCCTAAGTTATTTTTAACAGATAAAATAAAAAATATATATAAATATAAAAATTGTCCCTCTGCTTTTTAAAAATTTAGTAGTCAACAAGGAAGGGAATTTTCTATTATAAAATAAAACTTATAAAAATTTATTTAATTCCCAAATAAATTAGTTTTATGAAATAGAAAAAATAGAAATAAAAAAAAAAGGTTGGTAGCCCTTTTGTCAGTCTCAACTTTCAGCATTGAATCCTGTTCAAAATTGGACTTGGACTAAGTTTGTTTCATGGGCTGTTGACTTAAATAAATTTTAATGAACTGGCCCACATTGAGGAGCACATCCCAAGCGCTTTCCAGACGCTTGCAGTACACAGCCCATATGAATATTAAAAAAATCAATTAAACTCAATTATTTGAATTAAATATATATATATTTACCTATTATTCAACCAAACATTAATATTTCCAGAAAAGAAACTATAAATTTTCCTCTTAGATACCATATAAAAATTATGGATAAAATAAGGTATTAAATTTGTTGTAAAGTTATATGAAAAAGTATATATGTATTTTCCTATTTAAAAAAAATTAAATTATTTTCCTTATAAGTGTTCATTGTCCATTTTTATCCATTCTTATCTAATTTTTCACCCTTGCCTTAGTTGTCTGTATATTTCTTCTTTTTTTCTTTTTTTTAACTAATTTAAAATATACCAAAAATTTTATTATCAAAAGAATTATTTAAATTTTGATCACGAGTTGATCAAATCAATAAGTAAAGAATTTGATATAAATGCGTATCGATCAAATCATTGAACAAGTTTTATTTAAGAGTAATTAGTTAATCTCGTTACAAGATGTTTTTCGTAATAACTATTAAACGGTTTGGATAAACAAATAAATAAACTATTAAACTTACTTATATTGAGATAAAGGTTTAATGACATGAATGAATTATATAAAGTAACCATTACATGGTAAATTAAAAATTCACGAGTTTAAGTGAGTTCTTTTCTTAAACATTTCATTAAAAGGTGATATATAAAAATAAAAAATTTATAACTGCGCGTGGGATAAGTTTGTTATAATAATATCTGACAATAACATTATAATTATAATTTTTAAATTATATTATCATTAAATATATAATAAAAATAATAAAATATTAAAATTATTTTAAAAAATAAAAACAAAGATAAGAACAAAAGACTCTTTAGATGTCAAGTGAGCATAACAAAAGAGGGAAAAAATCTCTTATTATGGCAATTTAAAAACTAATAAAACATATTTCCAAATTATCCATTGAGATGTTCACGCGTCGGCAAGTCGCGTGGGTTTGCAGTAATCTCAAGTTATAAAATAAGGAGGTACAAACAAACAAGAACAGGAACCTAGGCTGGTTTGATTGGCGCGGAAAATACAATTTCTTCCTGAGCTCCTCAGCCTCCTTTCGCCATCAAATCTCCTTATCCCCCCCTTCGATCCTCCGCCGTCGGCGGTGGCGTTACCTTGACAGCCTCCGAGGCAAGCCCACGGCCTTCACTAGCTCCCCTGTTTCCCCCCTTCAATATCTGATCCAACCTTTGACGCCAACAACTTCATTTTCACTTCCAAATTGTGAATCAAAATCTCGTCTTTGAAAAGGAGTTGCTTTTGACAAAACCCAATATTTGTCATCAACTAAAACGCTCAAACTTAACATTTTGAATTAAAAGGAAAAAGAAAGCACTAGGAAAATGGAGGTAACGGCTAGAGCTCCAGGGAAAATCATACTCGCTGGTGAACATGCAGTGGTTCATGGATATACTGCTGTTGCTTCATCCATTGATCTCTACACTGTTGCCACTCTTCGTCTTCGTCCTGGTATGTCTTTCTTTCTCTCCTTTTTTTTAATTGTTTTTATTTATTTATCGGTTATGTTAGTTTTGATCATCTTTTTTGTGTTTTGATACTGTTTTTGGTATTTTCCGGTTGGATTGGATTAGATGAAGTTTTGTTTTGAGTTGAGTTGTTTTTAGATTGTGTAAAATGTTGATAGGCAGATACCCTTTTGAGATTATGTGAAGTATTACTCTGGTTTTACAAGGTTTTGCTTTTTTTTATGAATTTGTTGCCCATTCTTATTTGCTTTTGGTGTTTTATTGGTTTAATGTGATGTTATATTGAGTTGGGGTTATTTTTGAATTGTGTTAAATGCTGACTGGAAGATCCCTTTTGAGATCATATGAAGCTTTATTGTGCTTCTTCAAATTTTGGTGCTCATAATTTTTGTCTAAGTTTTTTTTTTAGATCTGTTCTTTTAAAATTGCATGAAATAGTGATTGGAGACAACCTTTTGGGATTATGTCTAGATATGTTTATTTATTCATTTATTTATTTATTTTGTAGACTTTGGTTTGAATTTGTTTGTTGGTTATTGTTATCTTTGTGCAAGCTAAGTATGTGAATCCGATTGAGCTGATTAGGTTTGCTTTTAAATAAGGGCCTGGTAACTCAGATTGGATAAATTTGTAGGGATGCAGATTGTTGGATTGGGGCTTGTCAGTTTTGCTTATTTAAGATGGTTCTAATATTATCTACAATCATAGTTATATCTCTATAATTACATTCTATCAAGCTTTGTTTGGTCGAAGTATCCTATCTGGACGTTCCTTAGTGTTACATGAAATTAGTGACTTTATAATGAAAATTTTGATTTTCTCATAACTGCTCTTGATCAACCAATCCGATTAGGTAAGGACATTAATGGATCGATCTAACTTGGTTTCTTTATGCTATAATCTTTGGCAAGAATTGTAACTTTGCTTTGCAATCTAATAGTAATTATTTTTCTTGAAACTGCTTGGTGATGAAGGGATCTCCCTTGACTTTATTTCATTTTATCGTGTTTGCTCTTTCCATAGACGGTGAAGATACAATAAATCTTCAGCTCAAGGATGTTGGATTAGACTTTTCATGGCCAATCCAAAAAATCAAAGAAGTGGTAGCGCACTTAGGATCTCCATTTTCTTCAACACCCACATCATGCTCACTGGAGATCATCAAATCTCTCACTGCTCTAGTTGATGAGCAAAGTTTCCCCGAGGCAAGGATTGGACTTGCTTCTGGGGTTTGTGCGTTTCTTTGGTTGTACACCTCTATCTTAGGGTATGTATGCAGTTTGGTTTTTCTAACTAGCTTTTTCCTTTTGATGGTCTAGTTTCTGACTTAGTGACTGCATGAATCAGGTTTAAGCCAGCCACAGTTATTGTTACTTCTCAGCTTCCAGTGGGTGCTGGCCTGGGTTCATCAGCTGCGTATTGTGTTACACTTTCAGCAGCTCTGCTAGCTTTTTCAGATTCTGTGAAAGTGGACATGAGCCAAAAAGGATGGTTTATATTTGAGGAGGCTGAGGTTGAATTGTTGAATAAATGGGCTTTCGAAGGGGAGAAAATAATTCATGGAAAGCCCTCTGGAGTTGACAACTCAGTCAGCACATTTGGTATGCAACTTGTTCAAATAGAGTAAAAAATACTTGTTCTTTCCTTCAAATTCTTTTAACCATTAAATTTATTTTCCCCCTTATCTGTGCATCACTACCCCAGACTGGCTAGGATTGGAATAAAATGGAGTTTTAGAACCAATTTGGTAGCATCAGAAATCCAAAAGGAAGGTTGGACATAGTAAAGACTCATTGTAGTAGCCTAAGAAAGGACTTATGTTATTAACATAAACAACCTATTTCCCAAACAAGTGATAATGATTTCTGTAATTTCCCTCATAACAGGCTAATGTTTTAAATTAAATTGTGGATGTTATATTATCATAAAATAGGCACCCTGTTTCAACCAACTCCCAACTTTTCTAATGATTTTCCTTATGATCTTTCTTCTCCATACATCTAATTTACCCCCTGCTACAATTCAATGAACAAGGCTGGAAAGCATCATTGTTTGTCATTTTACTTCAATATGGGTTCATGTATCCTCAATCTCATTTGAAGGTTATCTTGTTACCTCATAAATGCAAATTGGTTTATCAATATCTATGTGGTTAATTAAGTTATCATTTCATGAAACAGGCAACATGATAAAATTCAAGTCAGGTAGTATGACCCGTATCGATTCCAATATGCCATTGAGAATGCTTATTACCAACACAAAAGTTGGGAGGGATACAAAGGCATTGGTTGCCAATGTTTCATCAAGGAAATCAAAGCATCCTGAGGTCATGGGCTCTGTGTTAAATGCCATTGAATTTATCAGCGAGGAATGGTCTAACATTATCCAGTCGCATGCTCTAGATGATCTATCTTTAGCCGCAAATGAAGAGAGGCTAATAGAGTTAATGGAAATGAATCAGGGTTTGCTCCTATCTATAGGTGTCAGCCATGCTGCTATAGAAACTGTTCTTCAGACAACAATGAAGTATAAGCTAGCTTCCAAGCTGACGGGAGCCGGTGGTGGAGGCTGTGTGCTAACATTTTTACCAATCCGTATCCTCTTTCTTATCTCTTTAATTTGTTTATTTATACCTGTGCCTATAATCTTTTCTGTCTTTTTTATATTTACATTATGAAACCTACCACGTAAGGCTTGCATGCAGTGTAATCCTTTCCCTTGCCTCTCTCTGCCCTTTGAAATGAGTTTATTTTTTTGCTCATCTCTGTCTCTTATCTTGTTTTAAATGTGAAGGGGCAAAGGCTTTTTAGAATAAGATAGGCTTCAATGAGATACTGCATTTTTGTGTGTCTATTTTGATTCCCATAAGTCAGATTACTTCATTTTGTTAACAGTTTGATTGTCCATTTCGCCGATGGTCACATTCATTATTACTTTCTTGAATCTCGTATTCTTTCACCTGTTCCCTTGACAACATGAATCAGAGCTATCAGAAGCAATTGTTGATAAAGTAGTGGGGGAGCTAGAATCATTTGGGTTTCAGTGTTTTGCAGCCGGGATTGGTGGGAAAGGAGTTCAAATTTCCTTTGACAGTTCTCCCTGATTGCCCTCCCCATGTCTTAGTGAGATCTTTCTTCGAATAACAACACTAAGCAGATTGTACAATGTTGTAGCTATTTCTGTTTCACCTCTGATTTGTGTACAATTTTTGGATGAGCCAATCCCTATTTATCCAAAAAGAAGCAAACAGCTGCTGCAGAAAACGACAATGGCCTCGCTGTGTCTGTTCACCTCTGTACATTAGTTGGTAGTGTTTTCTTCATTGTTTCCTAGTGTCCTGAACTTTAGTTTGCTTCTTCCCCTCTCCTGTTAAAGACTTGGGGATGCTAAAACTTTGTTTGTAGCAGGGTGACTGAAAAACTGTGAAAATTTGCATGAGCTTTGGTGTTGTCAGTTTGTTATCTTTGCTGTTGAAAGTTTACAAGCTAATGCTTTAGCCATTATTTCCCATTTCCATATTTCTGCTATAACTGATCTAAGTTTGCATTTGACATGTCATTATTCTAGATTTTTCCCTAGAGAGATGAACAAGAACAGTTGTTGCATTGCATTTGACATGTCATACTTCCTATTTCCAATCCTTTCAGCTTTGGAATTACATGATTTCTACATTGAGATTGTTAAACTATTCTCCTCTGCAACTCCAACTTGCATTTCCTCAAATCAAACTCAACCCAACTTTCTCTGGATGCTACACTCAGAAATGGCAAGTTCCAGGCCAATTGATAATCTTCTTGGACAAATCCCTAAAAACTGATAACTTTTCTGTATGCAGCAAGTTTTTACCTGCCTCCATGGAGATCGAAGGTTTTTGTAGTGTCTATGAAAAACCCAATGCTGTCTGCCAAGAGTTTGTAACTGCGGAATGGAAATCAATGACAACCCTGTTTCTGCTTGCTGATAATTTTCATCCCAAACGAAGACAGACAAACCATGAAAAGAGTTCACCAGATATAAACACGTTTACACAAGCAAAAACATCTATTTACTTTTGATATTGCTCCTGCTTAGTTCCATTATTACTTACTAGAGAGCCCAAGGACCATGGATGTTGCTCTACACACAAAAAAAACAAACCCAACATTCTCATTTCAAAGCACACATTTAACTTAAGCGTTCAGGCTGCCTTGCCCAAAAGCTACTCACATTCGGAAATACAGATAAGGACTTTTTACCACTCTTACATGCAGCAAACGATAAAACACTGTTTATAAGGTAAAAGGCACTGAAAACAGAGAGCTTTGCTTAACCCCAGACCCATATCAAGCATTCACTATGGCACCACCATTTGGATGGAGGACTTGGCCACTTATGTAGGAGGAGCAGTGGTTGCAGGCAAGGAACACATAGGATGGTGCAACTTCGATAGGCTGGCCGGCTCTTTGCATAGGAACATCGGATCCAAACTTGGAAGTCTCCTCTTCATCAAAGGATGCCGGAATCAGCGGAGTCCATATGGGCCCTGGTGCGACGCCATTGACACGTATTCCTCTTTTTACAAGTTGTAGTGAAAGGCCTCTAGTGAAAGCCACAATTGCACCCTTGGTTGCTGTGTAATCAAGTAGCTTATCATTCCCTTTGTATGCATTTATGGATGTAGTGTTTATTATGGAACTGCCTGCCTTCATGTGCTTCAAAGCATGCCTATCAACATCACATCACATCATCAATTACCGTTGTTATTGTAGCACAGTTTTTACTGATTTTCTAAAACTGGTAGTACATGGTATTCAATCAAAGATTGCCCTCAATTCTTTAGACAAAATTTGAAGCATTACCTGGTCAAGAAGAAGTAAGAAAAGATGTTAGTCCTGAACACCCTTTCAAGCCTCTCCTCATCAATCTCCTCCACACTGCTTGCCTTATACTGTTCAGCTGCATTATTAACCAGAATGTCAATCCGACCGTATGCGTTGACCACCTCATCAACAACTTTCTTGCAGTTCTCATCAAAGCCCAAATCAGCAGCTATAGCCATAGGGTCCTTTGTGTCTGGCGTCATTTCCTTTTTCAGCATCTGCAGAGTGTCGTGTGCATCCTTGTCCTCCTGAGACTTCACATAGGTGAAGGCCACGGTTGCACCCTCTCGGATAAAGCAGTGGCAAACTGCTCGGCCAATCCCAGAATCACCTCCAGTAACTAAAGCCACCTTTCCCTGCAAAAGAGAAGAATTTTGTTCAAACATGCATGCATATATAGAGTATTTCCATAGGTAGAATACTTTCAAATTTTCAAGTTTAGAAATAACAGAAGGTTACTGATCAGACTTAGAAAGCAGTGAAGAAAATTCATTATGAGCTCCAACTATGAACATTTTGCTTGAAGCCAGATCCATTTTTGTGGCAGCATTTCATTGTAGTAATGCAAATGAAAAGCTGATCATCTATCTCATTGCACAATGATGGTGATCATAATTTTCAATAAATGCAAGAATGCAACTTGCATTAATGTGCTATTGATTTGTGTTTAGGAAACAATACTTGAAGCTTGTTAGAAGGCTTGCAGTCAGGGCTGGTGAACTGAGGGATAGGATTCATGACATGTTCTTTCCCAGGCTGTGTCGACTGTTTCTGAGGAGGAAACTTCTGCTGCCCACCAGAAGCCATTCTGATCTCAAACACTCTAACAGGTCTCGGTCTCCCTGGAAAATGATTTCTCTCAACTCTAAGTTGGCTTTTGTTTGGACACCAAGAAACTACAATGGCTAAGGCTCTTCAGGAACCTAGTGAACGAGAAAACATATATATATAGAGTGTAGGATTTGATTTATTCAGTGAACAGGAAAACTTGATGCAAAAGGCAAATATAATGAGCATTCAGGTGGACACGTAGACGTGGCAGCAGAAGTGTCCACGTGTCATGTCAGCCGCTTGCAGTGGACACGTCTGTGGAACCGGACGTTCTTGTTGACATGGGAACCCATGTGAAGTGCGGAGGTTCTAGCATGATCTTTGAAGTGAACTGGTCGGTTTTGATCTAAACTATGACAAATTAAATGGACTTGACCCTGAATTTTTTCTTTTGGATGAAACCTTCATTTAATCAGTAAAATGCAGGATACTGCTGTTAGAATGAGAAAAGAAACATACAAAGACAGATATTATATACTTTTTTAGACAGATAATGTGTTATCAGAAAGTATGTATGGTCATTTTATTTTATTTTTAATGTAAGAGGAGAGAGTGGTATGGCTCGAATTTAGAATCTTTTGTTCTCAAGAAATTTGCTGGATTCTACTACAAACTTGAACTATAATTCAAAAAGAAAGACAAAGGAGAGAAAGGGGGGGGGGGGGGGGGCGGAACATGGAGGGTTGCTATGAATACAAAGTGCACTATTCTTATGAAGGAATACATTACAGTTAAAATGAACTTTGATTCTTTAACGGGTAATAAGGTTATGAGAAAAATGGGATTCTTAGACTTCATTGCAAGTTTGCCTTTTACGACTGTCTTTTTTGTGAAACTAGAGCTGGATTATACTCAAATCTTCTAGCTTTTAACCCCAAAAAGTTCCTTAATTTTGCATTCAGGCCACCGGCCACGTGGGAGCCTTCTCAAGCCTCGACTGCCTTACATGTCAGTAAGGCACACGCTTTCTTCTTGAGTAACGAATCGATAAAGTGGCACCTGTAAACTGCTTGACATCCAAGGCAAATCATCAACAAAAAGGAGGGAGGAAGTATCCAATTCAAATACAAAGCTTATACCATACAAAAGTTTTGCAGTAGAGACCCTTTTCTTTTCTTGTTTACCTGCTTGCCATCCTGTGGTGTGTTCTCAGCCTTCCTCAGAAACAAAGATTTCGGATTGCTTTTCTCTCTTTGGAATTGTAGAAGCTTGCCATGGCCTCTATCAAACCTTCCCATCACTTCTTCTTTGTGGTTGTTCTTGCCATTTTCTTGCTTTCTCCTCCAGTGCTCAGTGATGGTCCTCTATTATCTCTAGTCTCTCTCTCTTGGTTTGCATGAAACTGTGAAATGCTTGGGTTTGCATGTGTGTGTTTCAGGCCTTTTTAACCCTCTAAATTCTATTTTTCTTCATTTTTTTTCAGTGTTGCAGATGCAGAAGTCTTAATTTAATTGCATGCAAACCAAACTATCAAATTTCCTACATTCTTTATCAGTTGATAGAGATTTGTTCAGTCCTTGTTTGGAGTTTACTCAGGAGTTGGCATGCATGCTGGATGAGTTTGTTTTCTTATGTTAGAAATGAAACATTCTTGTTGATTACAATGAAAACAGTAGGTCTTAGTTTCACCAACCTTTTACACTTTTGTGACCAGGGGGGCTCAACCAGATCTACGGCTGTAGGAAAAAAGCTGAACCTTTTTGTTGCCAGGTCTTTTTCCAGGCATTGGACAGGACACTTTGTCTGAGATCATCAACAGTTCCTGATATTTCCATAGAAGATCAGCATCTTGCTTTGATCTTTTTTACCTGTTTCCTTCCCTTCAAATTTGTTTCTTTAACCTTGTGGCTTTTGCTTGACATCACATTCCAATAATTCGACAACCATGGGTCTACTGACCATAGCTTATGTCCACCAAGCTGTTGGCTTAGTTGAGGGCTTATCATCAGTTATCAATCTTTCGACAGTTCAAGTTTTCATAGCCCTGAATTCGAATCTCTCCAGTCTTCATTTTGTTACTTGCATTACACGTAGCATGGTGATTAGGGCAGATGAGCTTAATCTGCTGCACATTTCTCCTTATTCACTGATTGATAACCAAGTGATCGACTCTTTTTCCACCTTCTGCAGATGTGGAAGACCAACTTCTTCAAGGACTCAACAGTTTCAGGACATCGGTGAACCTCCCGTCATTCAGCAAGAACAAAAACGCACACTGTGCTGCCGAGCAAATTGCCGACGACCTGGAGGACCAGCCATGTTCGAACTCCAACAATGAGACTAGATTATCCGACCATCCAAATGCTATATCCAAGTGCCATATCGACCCCAACACCACAAGCGATGCAATCGTACTGCCCGTCTGCGTCCCGGACTTGGTTCCAACCCTCGTTCTCACCAACTTCACACGCACCCATTTCTCCAAGTACATGAACGATTCCAGCCTCACCGGGATCGGGGTTAGTTCCCAGGACGATTGGATGGTGGTTGTCCTTGCCACCAACACTCCATCCGGGAGCCTTGCCAGTGGAGCTTGTTCTTGGCATGCAAAGGTTGGCCTAGGCCATTACTTGGTACTTTCCTTGTTGGGTTTGGTTCTTTGTCTTGTGCAATGAAAGTCCCTAAATCCGTATATGTTCTTCCCCATGTTGCTCGTGTTCTTCAGTTTGTGATTTTGTGTAAGTACATATTTGACATGATGTGTTCAACCTTGTTCATCCTGCTTATGACCTGTTTGGTTGCAAGGAATGATTATGGTTATGTTTGGTAATGACTATTCTTAGATAATGATCCTATAGTTGATATTGTCAAGATTTTCAATAATCTTGGACAATTCAATTCTTTTCATATTTGGGTTATTTTTATTTTATTCTATTTATTTTTGGGTTGGGAATTTAATGTCATTTTTAATTTAAGAAACAAATACTAGTAAATTTTTAATAATACATTCAATTAGTCATATCAAGAGAAAAATCATGGAAAGAAGCATCCTAATCATCATAAAAAGACTAAATCAAACATTTTTGTAGAAAGCGATTTAGAAAAAAAGAGAATAATGGACAAGAAAAAATCATTTCATGTCAATTTCAATTTATCATATTAAATTACAAATATGATTAAATAAAGTAAATTAAAAAATTAAAAAACCCCATATTTTTATTGTCATGTTTAAGGTTGCTTTCAACATTACTCTTTATACCAACACCCTTGTGCATGTATCTTCTTTCACATGGTGTTTTTCTTTTTTTAAAATTAAATCCTTCAATTTTTTTTGGTTTTATAAAATTAAGTTATTAATTTTATATGAAAACTATTCACGATAATGGGAAAAAAATAATAAAATTCATAAAAAGTATCCATAAATTGTCAATTAAAAATAATTAAATTAATAAAAGAAATTATCTATAGAATTAATACTAATTAAAAGTATTTATAAAATGTTAATTGAGTAAAATTAGTTAAAACAAATTATGATATGGAACATGAAAAAAATTAAAATTATAAAAATTCGTCAGATATTATGTGACAAAAATAAGATTATAAAAATTGTAAGTATATTTTATCTTTTTTTTTTGTAATTACTTTTATAAAACCGAAATGGGCCCCTTAAGACAGGTCAAGTAATGGGCCAACCCCAATTTTTATGGGCCAGCCTCTTTAACGTGTGATGGGTGCTCACAGCCTAAACCTGCGCACCCATTTCTTCAGAAAACGCACCAAAAAAGGGGTACTCTGAGATTTTCAGATCAGTTTGATCCATCGCGCGAAAAAAGGAAAAGCTTTCGAAGCCTTTGAAACTATGGCCGAAAACGACGACGAAGAAGGCTTCGCCGACTTCAAATTCGTATCTTCCTCATCACCTCCAACGACCGCCACCATCACCGCCAACGACGATGATGATTGGGGAGATTTCATGAACTCCAGCAATGCTATCTCCCGCACCGAATCCCTTCCTGTCAATCAGTTTCATTTCGATCCCTTCCCCAACTCGTCCCCTCCAACTCAGCCCGGCTCTGCTCCGAGCCGAGTCGAGTCGGTGAAAAACCATTGGGCCAAGCTGAATGGAGCTTTACCGTTATCGATTTTTGGGGAGGAAGAAAAAGACGAAGAGGGATCCGGTGCGGTGGACTCAGGGTTTAATGGTGCAACTGCGACGTTTTCATGTCCTAAAAAGGATGGGAGTTTGAAGGGAAAAGGATCGGATTTGAATGATTTGTTAGCGGATTTGTATAAACAAAGTGAGCGGGGAAAGGAAGGAAATGCTTTCGGGTTGGGTTTGGATGTTAAGAAGGAAGTTGATATGAATCCTAAGGTGGAGACTTGGAATTGGAACGGGTTGAATTTGGAGTTAAATGGGTCGGTTTTGAAGGTGGATGGGTTGGATTTGAGTGTAAATGCTTCTGCTTTGGATAAAAAAGAGGAGAATTTGGAATCAAATGGGGCTGGGATGGAAAGAAAAGAAGGGAATTTGGGGTTAAATGGGTTGGATCCGGGCTCAAATGGACCGGTTTTGCATCAGAACGGGTCGATGTTGGATTCAAATGGGGGGAGCTCTGATTTGGTTTATGAGGAGGAGGAGGATGATGATGGGTGGGAATTTAGGGGTGCAGAATCAAAAGCAGAAGCTGGTGTTGAGAATGTGAAGGTAAAGTTTATATCTCTCTCGTGATTTTGAACTTTTCATTGTTTAGTTCATGTTGGTTGTTTAAATAGAATTGAGAAAAGCAGGAAATATCGACTATTGATGCTTAATCCCTATGCAGATAAGATAACAGCAGCTGGAATTTTTTTTTATAAGGTTGCTTTATTGACATTATTTTGATTTTTTGTTTTATCAGAGTGATCAGAGTGAGCCAATTTCGCATTTCAGTGTGACTGCTTTGAGTTGGGATCCATTGAGTACAAATGTCAGTGGGCTGAATTCGAATGATAATGGGGTAAATTCTAATGTAAGTAGGTTGAACTCTAGTTTAGTTGACGAAAATGAGGAATTTGGTGATGATGATGGATGGGATTTCAAGACTGCAGAATCTGAGGCACGCTCTGGAACTGGCAGTACTAAGGTAAAATTTCTCTCTTTTACTTTGATAGGCCAGAAAATCCTTGTCAACAATGTAACCACAAATTAGTTCTGTTACTTTATTGGTGGTGATAGTTTGCTGTTATTTGGCTCTTGTGTATACCTAAAGGGAGGCTTTTTTTCAGTTATAAAGTTTTTTGTACTTTAAATTGATTATATACATCTTTTCACATATCTACAAGTTGTCCAGGGACTCCATTTACTTCACATATCTAAAGGAGGCTTTATTTTAGATATAAAATTTTATGTACTTTGCATATATCTTTTCTCATTTCTACAAATTGTTCAGGAACTCCATTTTGTTTACTACTGCTGACATTTACTACTTTGAAGGTTGATGGCAGAGAGCAGGAAAATCCTAAGGGAGTTGAATTTGGTGCTGGTTTTGGGAATGGTGTGAATGGTCCTAGTGATTTGATTGGCACACCAGGTGGAATCTCTAACAAACCTGGTGAATGGGATGTAGGATTTAGTTTTGCCCCGAGTTTTGGAACTCAAAGCTTGCAGAATGATACCAAAAACGGCGTGATTTCTTCTTCCATTGATAACAATATTGATTCTGATGAAATGTCCTGGGCTTTTAAGGACACAATACCAGGAAATGGATCGAAGACTAAGGTGATGAATTGATAGATTTGATATTCATTCTTTTTTCTCACTTTATATCTCAAACAATCCACCTTATTAAACTTCAATCTTTTTTTCTAATATATGTAGGAAGAGCCAAACGTTGCTGATGCTTCTTCTTCTGGTGTGGAGGACCTTTTATTTGACAGTCATATCCAGGTATTGGTTCATTTAGTATGTGATATTGTTCAGTAAAAAGTCATTCATAAAAATCTGACTGATGAGGCATTGGTCAATCCAGTATGCTCTGCTAAGCTTCTATTAATTGATCACAGGTTAAGCATGAAATGCCTATTGCATGAGATATGTTGGTTTCTGGATATGCCTCTTCATCTAACATATTGTATTTTGTTTGTCATTGTGAGAAAAGTGAACTTTACTAGTTGTACATACTTTCATTGGCAAATTTTCTTCTCAGTCCCTGCTTATCTTTCCTTTTTTGTGCTCAGGGGAATGAGGAAAGGGTGGAGAAACACAAAGGCGCCTTGCCTCTGTCCATCTTTGGTGATGCGGATCCTGAACCTAATGATTCATTGAGATATGAAGATGTTTCCATTCATAAGCCTACCTCCCCAATAACTGTCATGGAGGATACCCATTCAAATATATCTATCAATGATCTTATATCAAGTTTATATAGTCAAGCTGAGAAGAATGCTTCTTTAAATCACATAAGCAATCCAAGTGAAGATGGGCTTCTTTCCTCCCAGACAGTGGTGGGTTCCAATTTAGTAAATGATGATAGCGATTTTAATGATGATTCCTGGGAATTTAAAGGTGCCGATTCTGGAACCCAAGGAGAAAACCAGAACTCTCTGCATGGTTATGGAGATTCATATGAAAAATACTCTACCAAAACATGGCTAGATGAGTATGTGGACTTCTATTCTAAAATGGCTACTGAGTTGTGCTTTGTTGCACTTATCCATCTTGACAATATGAAGGTTGGTAGATTCCTTGAATTTATTTTTGTCCTTCCCTTTTTTCTTGGTAGTAATTTTTTTAAAAGTATTTTGTTTCTGAAATTTGCTTTTTATTAGAAAGATCAAAGCATTGCTACTCCTTCTCGTGAAGATGCTGAAGTACAAGCTATTGAGGAGGAAATCCAGGTTGCAGTTATATCTGATCATTCTTGCAATTTTCTTTTCACTTTTATTAGTTACAGACTCTCTTTACATTTAAAAGATGCATACCCTAAAGATCAGGAGAATTCTTACAAGAACCCCCTTTCTGTTTACTTTGCTTGAACTCTTGGCACTTGCTCACTGCATGTCAAAATCATAAATTTGAAAATGAATATTTTCTACTTAGGATCTGGAGCTCTTTCTCCTCTTGATACAGTTATCAATAAATGTATAAGGATGCACAGTGATGTTTATTTGGTTTTACATTAGCCTTTGAAATATTGCTGAGCAACTCTTTGTAGCGTTCCTTTGATCCACAATGCTGAGTAATACTTTGTGGCATCAGTTTGATCCATTCTGGTGCCTAGTTATATGTGTATCCAATGTATACATGCCAGAACTCCACTAATGGTATTATTTTCAGATGTGAGTTTAGTTGGGGTGAACCAAGACATGAAGAAGTGCAAAAGAATGAACTTTTCTTTCAATGTTGTTTTGGACTATGAATGTCATTATCTTGTCTCTTGCCTGGTTTGTAGGGTCTATACAATGAACTGTATAAAGAAGGCATATTATCCAAAGAAGTGGCCTCAGAGAACCTCCAATCAATAAGTATTGACCTAGGTGAATTTGCCAAGATTCTGCAGGGAAAAAAGCTTCAAGTGCTTGAATCAGAATATCACTTATCAGAGAAATTACTACTGGTGTGTGTCTTTTGCTTTGATTCATGGAGCTATGTGCCCTTATTTAAATGAGAATTGATTTGATTCAAGTCTTGAGAGGTCAATTCAACAAAAATGTAAGAGTATAGATTGGTTCAGTACTCCTCCTAGGACCCTTTTTTGGTGGGATGACCATATCTGGTTATGACCCTGTTTGTCTTTTAGGGATGAAGACAATTTTGCCGTACATCAAACTGATGTTCATTCCATAACAGGCTGGTAATAATTGGGATTTGATCTGATACCCTTGATTCAATATACAAAAGCTTCCCCTCCATGCCACTGTTCAGCATATATTTATATACTAAAATTTACTATATTTTAATATGAAGTTCTATATCTGAACTAACCTCTCTCAGAATATGCAATGGTGGGTAGAGTGTAGATATTCTTGTTCCATATGATTGATGAATTGCTTTGGCTTTCACCATGTTACAACACTGTTTTGTATGTTCACTTGAATAGGCAGAGAAGGATTTGAGAACGGCAACTGGACTCTTGAAACATGCTGCATCAACACTGAAGATTCTAAAATTGGGATCTTTTGAGGATCAATCTAATTATATTTCTACATGGTTGACGATTTTGTCTGTTTGTGCGCTAGAGCTGAAACATGGTGCCTTGATTTGGAAGCAGTCATTACAGAAAAACATCCACAGTCAATTATTATCTAAATCTCAAGGTGCTTCACTGGAAAGGAGAGCATATAAAATTTTATGTACGCTTTGTTTTGTTAATCTCAGTGTTGATATAATAATTTGGGCATTTACAGGCAGGCAGTACATTTTAGCCCTTGGAGAAATTTACAGAGTTGTCAAGATTGTTGAATCTTCTACCAAACTGTACAAGCCTTGGATAATGTTTAGTTCTGAACATCCCACTAACATCCTTTCTCTTGTGAGGGAGTGTTCTACTTTGTGGTCAAGTTCAGGACTTGAAGAAGCCCTTCAAAGTCTGTCTGATCCAACTGATTTAAAATATGACATTGAAGCTTTACTTGGTTCCATCCAGAGTATTCATGATCTTGATGCACATGAACTCTATAAACAAGTCTTCTCCGGACAAGAAAGTACATGCTGCCTATCAGGTTTAGGTGCAGGATCAGTGCCAGGTATGAAGATATTGATTTTGTTGCTAGGTATAAAATGTTTTCTAGGACAAAGAAGAAAAGGAGAGAGAGAGGTTTGACATTGTCATCTGCAAGATGTAGGTAGGGCATGAAAAGAGCTCCCTCTCTAGGGCCTTAAAGAGTGTAGATTTTTTGGATGATAGACATCACCCTCTCAGATAACCCTGATTACTTATGAATTTAAACCTAAGTTCTATTGTCTTCAAACTTGTAAAAACATTGAGGCGTCAATGTTCTTTGCTTTTAAGTTTCCTTTAGGGCCAATGTTGGCTTTAGATACAGTAGATAGCGTAATCTTATAAACACATTAATTTCCACCTGAATAGATTAATCTGATTTACCAACATGATAGTCATACTTAGTAAACAGCTTATCTTTTGAAGTGTGATAACTGATTCTAGAAGATTGAGTTTCACGTGGGGATATAACCAAGCATAACAATTAGTAAATTGTACAATCATGTTCTGAATCTTGACCATCTTTTTCAGGTCCCCTCATATCAATCTCTAACGTTATTTTGATTCTCTTGAATCAGGCATGAAAATGGTGGTTTGGGATGGACGGCATTACTTTGTAACCATTGTGAACATGTGGGCAAATTTAATAAGTCGTGATCCACCAAAATTGCCACACATACATGCTAGCAAATGAGGATGGGATGGGAAGATAAAGGTGTATTTTCCGAAAGTTTCATGGCAGAGACCACACTGAAAATTTCACTGTCCAGGACAAGGCTTCTGGATTGTAATCAGAGTTGCCCAAAGTATAAGGATCTCACTCTGGAAACAAAAATGCAGAGCTGAATTTTCCAGATCCCATCAGATGCAAGGTGCCTAGTCTGATCAAGCCAGGTACCTATGTCAATTGTTTACATCATTGGCAGTCATTCTTTTTGTGAGAGCTGTAATATAGCAAATATATGTAGAAATGATTGTATTCTATTATTCATTTGCACACTGGGTGTGAATCAAATAAGCACCCGCACACATCTAGAAAATAAAAGTTGAGTCAAAATAGTTCATCGGCACCCTACATTTCTCATGTTGTACTGCAACTTCATCAATGATTCAAATGATGAAAAGATTTTGTTGCAAGTGATCCTTGTGCAACAAATGTAGAACTTTCTGTTTGAGTGTTCAACTGAATGCCTGTCTGTGCTGCTGCTGCATTTCATTACTTAAAAAAACTATTGGAAAGCATTATATATGCCTTAGCTTACAGTCAGAATTATATCTCGCTGATCACAGGATTGTAGAATTATAGTTCACCAATCAGGTCCTTCTTTGGGTACTGTGCAGTTTAACCATATGGGCATCAAACATTGTTCCTTTTTGTTGTTTCTGGTACAACTGAGCAAGTTTAACCGGGGAAGGAAAGACTCCAACCCTGGCTTCACCCTCCAATGTAAAGTTAACTGGTTAAGGGGTAACAACCTTCAAGTTAAAATATGGAAAGGGTAACAAGAGTAACCAGTGAGAGTAACTGTTAAGTTAAAACACGAAACACGAAACACGAAACGGGTAACACGAATAACATCTATTAAGTCAGTAACAACTGTTAAATAAAACTTAATTATTTTTTAATCAATTAACTTTGTTACAATCTGTAAACCATTGCCAAAACTCACAAACAGGAATGGCATGAATTTCTGTAGTAATAATTTTCCTCAAAGACTAATAAAAGCACAAAAAGGAAAAGGAAGAAAGAAAGCAAATGATGGGTTTAGAAGGCTTGAAATGTTGGATAGGCCTTTTGATAAGTACCACATGCTTTAACCCCTTTTTCCCAAAAGTCCAATATGTGTCGGCGGTACATTCAAAGCTGACTTTTACCAATTCTTGAGACCACAGTGAACAAGGAATTCCTTCATACCAATGCCATAAAGCAAAAAAGTATGAAAGTACTTTTCCTTAGAAGCAACTCCCTAATGCTTACAAAAATGGGAAGGTGACTGAGGGGCCTAAGTGTTGGATTAAATTCAAACCTAGGTGGAAAAAAATGGGTGCTAGGCTTTTGGAACAACACTCTACAACATTGAAACTTTTTTTTTTCAAAGAGTTACACATCAAAGAATTTTTCTTATGTTAATGCAAGAGATAATTGTGTTATAGCTGTCTCCAGGGTCAAAGAATGATGGTATTCTGACGCATTGCTGATCTTGTTCGCATCTGAGCATGCTTACCTTCCAACTTCGCTGACTATCTAACCCATACTCAAAATGGTTGTTGGGGTCGAGAAATGGACGTAAAAATTGTATTTCTTAATCGAAATTTGAAAAAAAATATATATATGATATAATATGATGATTTTATATTAAAAATAATTTATGTTTTCACGAGATTTTATTTAAAGATATATTGAAAATGACAGAATTATTGTATTTGAGGTTCAAGGTTTTGATAATTTTTCGATTTTTGTTTAAGTTGAAAACCTTTTTGGCAAATAATGAAAATGACCCATTGATCATTTTTTGTACTATTTTACTTGGAAGCTCTGCTTTTCTATTGGCATGTGCTGCAAATTTTGAAGCTTTCCTACATTTCTTGACAACCCTTGAAGAGGCTGGAGGAAATCCTTCCAGTTTCCAGTTTCCACTACCATGAATCTCAAACTCTTTTATCTTTGCTGATATAAACTTCAAATGTTTTATTTTCACAAAGTGTGAACCAAGACCATGAAGGAATGAACATGTGAACATGAGAGAGAAAAACATTTGATCAAGAAAAAAAAAAAACAAAGGCTTTTATCTTGTAGCCAATATATATGCTTTAATTTTCCTATTATTTTTTGCAGTTTTGCAGCTGCACATACAAGTCTCACACAAACCAAAGAGTTTCATTTCTTAGAATTCCTAAAAAGGAACTATGAATATATAAATTGAAAAATATAAGAAAATTAAAATAGAAGAAAACAAAAAACAATAGTCTCCAGGTTTTGTAAGAGCTATAACCAACAGCTTCCACTTTGTATATATACAGCTTCACCAAAAATTATAGAAATAGTTATCAGTTGCTTGCATTGCTACCTGTTGTGCAGTGGATCAGGGCAAGAGGGTACTTCTCTGTTAACAGTTGCAAAAAAGCCAACAGTCCCATTGTCAGGATTTTCCTTCCAGGTTTTCTCATCAGGCTTCTGGTCTTGATCTTCCAACTTCTCTGTTAGAAACCTTGCTCCCAAGACTCCATGTTGTAGAGCTGAAACACTCAGCAATATCAATAAAAGACACCCTGCTAAACCCCTTGAGAACATGGTCTCTCTTTCACAACAAAAGCTAAAGGTGGAGAATAAGGATAGAGGGACGAGAGTTTGGACCAGCAGCTGAAGTTGGTAGAATATATAGGGAAGGAAAGCCAAATATTCAAATGGTGTTTTTTTTTTTTTTTGTGTAAAAGTGAAAAATTATTTGGTCAAATTCCATTGCATTGACAATGAGAGGGATCTAAGACTTTTTGCTTGGGCAACTTTTTTCCCATTGAAGCAGCTAGCACTTGTCTAATAATTTTGATAACCAAGTTGCCCCCACAATGATAATAACAGTGCAAGAAAAAAACTACAAACCATGTTCCCACATAAGTTTGTCTTGGGAAGTTAACCAAATTACCTAAGTACGCTTTTCAAACTACATTGGCTAAGAGAAATTCAGACATGTTGATCTCTGATGTGCTCTCAAGCATGCATACAGTAGAAAGCAATACATGGAATTAATATTAATGATTCATCATGTGATTAAAATTGAAGGGCATTTTAGAGGTTTTGGAAGTGGATGATTGGTTCAAGTCATTGGCACCGACCTGGTCCATTCCAGTCCAAATCCCAGACTATTCCAGCCAATGACACTCAATTTCCAACAGATAAACAATAATTTAAAACTAAACCTAACCTCAAACATTGTCTCCCAAGGGACCTCATTTTCAGGATCTTACATTTGACTCTTTACTTAGGCTGTTTTCCCTTTTCTTCTTTTCCATTTTTCCTCTTCTAAAGATTAGATTGCTAATGTCCATATCAAATGCAGTTTTCAAGGGCTACCAGTGCTCACTTCCCCATTTCTTTATTGTTTTTTTCTTATTTGTTTATTGTTCTTGTGTTTCAGAAACTGGGGTCTTTGCCTTTTGAAGAAAAACAAACACATTTTTCTTTATAAAAGGCATCTTCATCTTTTCTGCTGTAGGTTTAGGTTTCAACAAATATATTTTAGTATAGTTTGTTTCTTCTCATGGACTTGCGTATGGCAGCTCTTGCCCCATCTAAATAATCATTTCTCTGATCTTTACTGTTGAAATTTGTCTTACTTTAAATCTTTGGATAAATTCTACCAACACCCTTTATGATTTCAATCTTCCTCACATGACACCCAATGATTTCTTTTTAATTTAAATTAACACCTTACAAACATCAATTATTCACAATTAATATCTTATGGATAACTTCTGTTTCAACATCGGTTTAGGCTGTTAACAGTCTAACTCTTGGTGAAAGCAGAAGTTATTTACAAGATAATAATTGAATAAAAAAACCTGTAAAAAATTAAGATGAAATTTACCCTGGACTAGATTTGTTTGTATCTTTGGCTTGCATGATGAAGAATCATAAGCGTAAGCATCCCTAACCTGCTAACTATAACATTATTAGAACTTTTGAGGGCCCCCAACAAGAGAGAAGAAGCCCACATGTTTTGACTTGGAGAGAGGACATGGAAACAAATTCATGAAGCATCATTCCAAAGACTCTTCTTAGTGTTTCCCATCGGATCCCGAGCGTGAAATGATGTGAAGTTGACAATTGCTTGTTTTAGCAAAGCTCTCAATTGGAATTGATCACAATGAAACGTGTAATCAGTGTTGAATTATTGGACTGAAAGATGGAGAGAAAATGAGTACACTGAGACAGATGATTACCGTAAAGGCCATAATTGGTCCCATGTTCCTTAGCCCTTCCCCGTCAATTCATATCTCACACTCAAGTCCTCCATCATGGATCTCTCTTTTCTTTGGCTGCAAATTTAAAGGTTCAGGATTCAAAATATGGGTTAAGCCATAGCTTGGCTTCTTCTCCATTATCTGATACCTGCACTGGTATTTTCTCTGATGGAAAAATCAAAGAACTAGAAAGCTTGATCGAACTGCGTTTTCAGGAATGAACACTTACTTGATGCAGCATAAACAGCAGGCAGTAAGGGTATCAGTGTAACGATCATAGCTAGCTTTGGTCACTTTACCTAAGATATTTAGAAAAGAAGAGCTCTAAATCAAGTTTGAAGAGAAAATGAGGAACATACGCTCAAAATTACACAGGAATAGTCACTTGTATATATATTGGCCACCACATTACAAATGAATGAATACACAACGTTTTTACTTGATCAAGAATAATAATTTCCGCCAAAGATTGTAACGGTTAAAACCCAGAAGACCAAAAATCTCTTTCTTTTCAGCCTACGACTACTTGATTTTGCATTATGAAAGAACAGTTTACTCTTTATACTGTAACAGTGAACAAATAGAGTTTGAGTACGACAGCCAGAGCCAGCTGCAACAGGAAGATGCTAGCAACAATCAAGAACCATCTTTCACCAGCTGATTTAATATGTGCTCTAAGATTAAGTGCCACAAAAGTCGCCGACATGAACCCAGCTACACCAGCAATTACCCATCTGAAAATTTCCAAGGGGACAACAGATAGGCACTGCAACCAAGTACAAGCAATAATTTTAGCTAGAAACAAAGTTATGGCACAGATGAATCAAAATTTATGTCGTTAAGAGTAAGAATGTCCAGACAATCAGCCTCACCATAAACATAGCTCTAAAAGTCCAAGTGATCATTTTACAGTGAAAATTTCTCACAAGAAAATTTCAAAGCATAAGTTATTTTTTCTTCAGACAGTTTTCTCAATTTTAATTAACGTTGAGATCTCTTTAAAATTTGGTGGCAATCAACTTATACCATTACCAATAAACTTCTAATAAAAGTTTATCAAAGTCCAACAACTAAAATGAGAAATAGGCAACCAACTTTTCATAGCACAAAAGTCAAAAACCAATGAAACTTACCAGTGCTGGAATAAAGACAAATAAGGAGTATCCATATAGGCAAAACAGCTGGACAAGGCCTGATGGTGCTGAGAAGTACTTGAGAACAACATACAAGGCAAGAGGAACCACAGTGACATAGCCATAGAACACACCAGCAGACCATGTAACCAGATTTATGTCATAATCCCATTCTTTTTTCTTGAGCTTGTGTGCTATGTAGGTCACGAAAGTCCCAATAGATGCTGCTACAAATATAAGAGTGGTGCATATCCAGAATGGTCCATACCTGCACAACATTAAAATTTTAAAAATCATGCATGGTCCTACTTGTAGGAAGCAGCAAAGATGGGTGCAGGAGAGACAAGGTGAAACATCATATGAAACTAAAGTCTTCCACCAATATTTTCTAAAAGAAAAATGTCTTTCATGTTTAAATAATATCCAGAACCAAGAAACCAAAGCCAAACAACCATATTCTTTTCTCTTTTTACTGTGTTCTAAGCACCCATCCCTTAATAAATGTATCTAATCATGAGTAAATAGAAAAAGGACCTTTCTCCTCTCAAGAGAAAATAATTTTTCATACATCTACATTCAATGATTATTCAATGCTTAGCTCATTACTCTATTGAAACATAAATGAGTCACGGGGAGAAAACTCACAAGTCTGGGTTGGTTGCTGTTTTCTCTGTAAACGTTCCTCTAAATGGAAAGAGTGACTCCTTAAGTCTATCCAAAACATCTGAAGTATCGACATCAAAGTATGGCTTGTATGCACCCACTGTGAATGTACGAAACCAGCCACTTCCTTGTGGTTCGTCAGAGCCACCAGCAGGCCTTGAAAATGTATCTGCCTCAATAGAAATGCCATCATTTGCCACCAACATAACAACAAATATTGTTCATGCAACAAGCTAATTAATTTGTCATTTGAATTACAACATAGCAGAAATTACATTTGATCTATTTACTTTTGCACAACTATTTGATCAATTTATTCCGATAGCAGCTATCTCAAATACGTCATCAATGTTATGGATCATCTTTCCTACTACAAAAACTTCATAAAAACCTGATCTTTAAATCACAAATTTATTTGCATAGAGCTAATGCAATCAATATACAAAATGCCGCAGAGATCATAAATCCTAGATATAATGCACCAGGATAAACGAATCGAAGCACAACCACCATCACAAATCAGATTAACTTGAAACAAAAACAAAATTAAAGGAAATTCAAATGAAAAATAATGGGAAATACCATCGGCATCGCGAGGAGGTTGAGCTCCACTAGATATCTTCCCCTGAGCACCTGTCGGAGGAAATGTCTGAAGGCTCGAATCTACAAATGTAAATAAATTAATTAATTAATCAAAAAAATCAACCATATCCACAAATCAGCTACCTCAAAGCTTAAACAACACTCTAACACTTCATTATCCATTAAACCACACATTCACTTCATTCATTATTTCATTTCCTTTCCTTTCCTACATTCTCCAGCAGCCAAACAACAACTACAACAAAAATACATGAATTCAAATCCAGATTCGATAATTTGACAGATGAGAAAAGAGCAAGCACCTGCGAATTTGACGGTGACGTGGCCCGGATCTGAAACCGCCTGAAAGATCGCGGATTAAAAAAAAATTAGCGAACGAGATTTGATTGAATTTAGCACAAAAAACAAAATTAAAATCCAAAATTACGAATAATTAACAATTAATAAAACTTACGGGTACGGATCCAGAAACTTTCTGATTATCAATGCTGGTATAACCTCCGGACATCATCTTTTCTTCTCTTTTTTTTTTCCTTGTTCTCTTCCTTCGAGCAGATCTCTCTCTCTCTCTCTCTCTCTCTCTCTCTCTCTCGTTGAAGTCGAGAGGTTTTATTTGTTTTATTTTATTATTGTTTCTTTGTCTTGTCTTTCTTAAAAGAGCGAAAAGTATGGATCCAAATCATCGGCTGACCTGAACTGACCCAACTAACAAGCCCATCTGATTTGATTATGATTATGGGCTTGGGCTTGTCTTGGGCTAAATTTTTTTTTACGATTAATATTGTGTAATTATCTTGAATTTTAATATTTTTAATTAAAATATGATATCGATAATGCTATTAAAATACACTCTGAAACATCAATTATCATGTTAATAATTTATAATAAAACGGAAATAATTTTATATTTGAAATTATTTTTTTTTAATTGATGAGGTTTTTATGCTTTTTCTTTTTTTTTTAATTTTGGGGTTGATGAAATATAGAAATTCCCATCTACCCTACATTGTTTACTGTGTCCCCAGAGGATGACTCAATATTCAGCAACTGACTAGAAAATTCACTGATAATTTATCCACCTACTTGGAATGTAATTGTTCCTAAACAGCTGGATTGTTGAAACCATAGATTAAACCTTTGACTATACTCTTGAAAAATCAGGCATTGGTAACATTTTAATCACAAAAAACAGTTTCAATCAGTGCATGGCAGTGAAGGAATCCTACAAAAGTTTCCCCTTCTTTATGCCTGTGCCTGTTCTGGAAGCAGTATATCATTGCATCTAGTAAGGAATAGCTTCTAATTCTGTTATGCAAAAGTTATCCCAACCATGTTCAGGACTTAATTATGGTTTCATTAGAGGAGGGTCACAAATGCAGCATAAGCTGTAATGGAAGTCCATAAACAACCAATTCTCAGGTTGAAGCGATAATGCTTTTCCTTCTTGTAACAGAAAGACACAGACAGAAAATAACAAAATTTCATTTGAACAGAACATGCCATTCAAGTAATATTACTGTGTCTGTTTTTGCATTGTTCCCTGCATCAGATACAAACTTATTTCGAGGATGAAGCTGCAAGATCTAGCTCTGATTGGTGTTTACCTAAAAGAGCACCTATGTTGCTGCAGCTATGCTTCAAAGAATTCGAGCCTTACCCTATAAATTACAAATGGTTTGTATTCAAATGAAGCTAGATTATAACTCATCTCTCAATTATAACTGATATTATTCTTGTCACGCATTTTTTAATTTACCCCTTGTGAGCAATAGATACCTTCGGATAGCAAGTATAAGAACCCAAGTGGTGGCTGTAATTTTCTCTTTGATCATCAGAAGCAAAGCAGAGCTTAACACTGTCTTTGTGATCTGGGCCTGTAATCCCTTGAAAAAGCCAAGAGTCCCTTCCCTTCTCCAAATAGCATAGATAACTCCTGACAGTGTTTTACGGGATCTTGGTTGATCTTTCTTAGTTCTATCATCATCATCTGGATCTGCAGCTTGAATCATTACCTTACACCTGCATTGAGTAGATATACAAATTAGTTATATAGTCTACTATACAGAATGCTTTTAGAATGGGACAATTTGAGAAAGCGGCTACACACCTAATTGCTGGATAAGTCAAAAAAGTTGCAACACTCTTTGATGCTGCACCTAACAGGAAAGCTGTGAAGGCAGATAGAACCACTGGGGATGAACCTTTGCCTGCTTCTTTCACTTTTTGTTTAAGCAGTCGTTGTTTCAGCTGATCAAAAACTGTATACTGCAGTTTACAATAAATTTAGCCTTAGTTATGAGGAAGGTAACTTAAAATAAACAGTAAGATTTGGATATGAACTTGTGAGGCAAGACAGTCTATACTTTTAAATTACAAAGCAAGATGTAGAACCTGAATTGCAGGGTTGGAGGTCAGCAAAAGAGAGATGCCAAGGCCATCAAATGCATCACTCAAGGTGCCCTCTGTGAGGGTCTTCCAGAGCCCTTTTGATTTTCCAAAGGCACTTGTCTGCATCCTTGAGGAGGCAGTATCCAGGGGCTACAAAGTGATAAACCAAGAATTCAAGATCAAACTCCAAAATTAAAATGTACATGCTCAGGAGTTATGCCAAATTATACATGATAAAGAAAGATACTTGAAACTTTTTTCTGAAAGTCAGATACTTGAAACTCTTACGGCAACATCAGTATCTCTTCCACTTTGGTTCAAAAACAAAAGTATTGGTAATAATCTATAATTTCATAAATCTGTTACCAGTCTCCATGCAAGCGAAAATAAAGGAGTATTTGTCCAAACTGTCACTCATAATCAAGTATTTGATGGAACTGTCACTTATAATCAGAGATAAGTTGTACTCTTTTATTGCTCAACTCAAACACCAAAGACTTGCATTCTAAATTTCAATTGCACAAAAATTTCATTTTCTATTCCTTTTTACATTTTTCACAGAAATAGTAAAAAAGGCAGCACATTTTTACTTTCTTGGTTACTCTGTCTTTGCAGCAAACACATGAAATGCTGCCAAACAAGATTAGAAATCATGGATGGTAATCTACCAATTGACTATGGAATGTTGAGGATTCCATATTTTTCCAAAGCATCCCCTATAATTCAATCTCCATGTGCTCAATCAAGGAATTTGAAATAGAAAGTCAATGTTTTGTCTGGATGCATAAAAGCTTCTGTCTATTTAAAACAAAGACATGACAGACTTGCCAAATGATGTCTCACCTGAGTGACAATAGCAGTACAAGCCCCTGCTGCAGCAGCAAGAATCAAGTTTGCTTTTGTTCCAATTGATTTGGAACCACTCTTTTCTAAATACAGTCTTTTGAAGTAGCTATATCCATAGAAGTAGACAAATTGTGCAATGAACGACTGCAGGTTTTTGGTGCCTAGGCCCTGGTATAAGGAAAGAATTTGGCGGGTAGATATTGCTTCCCATAATACATCTGAGAGGTTCCTATATAAGATAAGAAATTGAGATCAGAAAATGACAAGCTCAATCCAAGAATTTCCTGCATTAGCCAACGGGCATCTAGTAGTAAGGCACACATGTATAAGAAACATCATTGATATCAAGTACCACTGCAACAATGACAAAGGAATAAACAGTTTGATTTTTCAACCATATGATCAAAAAGGAAAATATGAATGGAAATGGAGAAGGGAAGAAAATTCAGTACTTGCGTTGCTCAATAGGGCTGTAAACAATCCGAGCCGAAATGAGCTTAGCTACGTTTAGGCTCAGCTCATTTACATATAAGGTTGTTTGGGCTCGATTTGTGTTTGGTAAGGATTTTTAAATTAGTCTTTGAGAACAGTTCGATTATGTTTGGCTAAGTTTGAGATTGAATTTGGTTCGATTCATTAGCTTAAACAAGCTTGTTCATGAATATTAAACAAGTTTATTCATGAAAAATTAATGAACATAATCATAAATTACTGAGGAATCTGTTTGTAAACAATAAATAAGCCAACAATCAAACTATTTTAAACAAACAAACTTGAAAGAAAATGTAAATAATAATAAAAGAAAAGAGCTATTAAGAAAATATAATTATTTTATAATTTTATTCTATTGAAACAATAAACAAGCTTGCTTTTAAATGAGCTCTCAAGCGATTTATATACGATTTCATAAATGAATAATAAACGAACTTGTTCATGAATAGAAACAAACTAAACACTCGTATCATATGTTCAAGCCCGAGTATGTTCATGAGCTGTCTGGTGAACTTATTGGTTCAGTTACAACCCTATTGCTCAAGTTAGAAAAACATAACCTGATAAAGTAAAAAACTGCTGAAAAATCATAGTGACTTGTAGCAGCAGACAATCCTCTCAGAAGAATCTCAGATGAATTAGTACGGATATACTAAAGGGAATTATGGTAATTTGTCACTCACCAAACTAATATGGAAAGTTTATTCCTCTACCACTCTCTTCCCTTTCTCACCAAACTAATATGGTAAGTTTAGTCTGAAGAGTTAGGCCAGAATCAACTCCAACCTTGCAGGTCATCATCTGAGACCCACCGCGCCAATTTACACATCAATCATTTACAAAAATGTAAGACAAGTATATGACCAGAAAAAAACAGTAAGGTTACAATGAAATTAGCATCACATGATCCAATTCCATTAATATACCTCATTATGCTAGGATTATATCCATATTATCAACAGCAAGTTTTCACTTGTCAAATTACTCAAAGGTTGTTCTCTTCCATTGCTAACTCACACAAAAACACAACATAAAAACAAAACATTTTTTAACTTAAAAAGGGTAACTTCTAGCCTCACCTACGAATCAAAAACATTGCAAATGAAAGAAGTAAAGGCATAGAAACGAAGAGATCAATTCAACATAAATTGAACCAGAAAAACAGAGAAACGAAATTTAGAATTCCCCGGATCATGATTACAACAAAACAGAATAAACCCAGACTTAAAAACATTTAAAAAAAACACGAAAAATAAGAAATGGGTAACCTGTATTTTTGTTGACCATGGGCTTGAACCTCGGCTTGGTACTTGGTTTTGCAGGTATCAAGAGGGTACAAAATCGTGGTGCTCAACAGTGACCCTATAGCACCCGAAGTTGCCTCTGATAAAGACTCTAAATCAACACCCATCTTTAGGAAAAAAAATCCTTCTTTATTTTTCTCTATGTTTCTCTGTTTCGGGCTTTGGGAATTGGAAGCTGAATCTAACGAAATCGTTCGAGCCGGCTTTTATACGTAGGAAACAGAAAGAAATGGAAGGTAGCTGGAAAAGGAATACGCGAGGGCGATGGAGATTGGTGGCGTTTCTCATTGGGATTTGAAAAAACGTGGGATTTGCCGTCTATTTAACGGCGCGGCTTAACGTCGGTTGTTTGGCTTTTGTCGGATCACGGGATTGGTAAGTATCTAGAAAGTCACCCGAGTCAACTACTACTTGCACGCGAAACTAACGGCGTGTTTCTTTTTCTTTTCTTTTTTTTATTTTTTTATTTTTTAAATTTGATAATTCGTATTTTCATATCTTAAATACGATAAGATTAAACATATATATAATATAAATAATATTTATATTTTAAATTTAAAATAAATATATGTAAATATTTAAAAATTATATAATACGACACGATTAATATACATATTAAATTTATTAATATACGATACAATATAATTAATAAAACGATTAATATGTTTAACAGATTAAATAAAATTTTTTATAATTAAATATAATTTTTATTATTTAAATTTAAAATTAATAATTATAAAAATAATTATAATAAAACAAAATAATAATAACATCAAATATAATATAACAAAAATTTAAAATTAAAATTTAGACATGGTATAATTACATCATTATCTTTATAAAATTTAAAAAATTTATTAAAATAATTATTTAAAATTATTTAAATAAGACAAAAATAGTATTTGACTATTAATTTTTAACAAGTTGATAAATATGTCACAAATACATGTTTAAACAAAGATAACACGATTAATATGATTAATTAAGCGTATTTAAACGTGTTAGATATGATTAGACACAAAAACACATTAAAGAACGAATCGTGTCCAAAATTATCAAGAACATTATTTTCTAATTATATTTCTTATTAAAACAATAATTCAATCTCTGTACTTTTATTAAACTGATTAAAACAATAATTAATGACATGAATATTCAATTGTTAAATTTATTTATATTATTTATTTTGATCACGTGAACACTTTATAATATACTAACTACTTTGTTTCAAATAATTAATTCAACTTTTTGTATCATTTATAGATACAAAAAATTGATAAAAAATTTGAGAATTTTAGATCCTCAAAATATATAATCAATTTACAAAAATATTCCTCATGTCACATCACATCATCAAGATTATGCCACGTTATTTAATTTAACGGTTGTAGATTGACACCATTAACAATTGTTTTTAACTTGATATTTAATAAAAATATAAAGATTAAATAAGTTGAAATTGTGATAAAAGAACTAACTCCTTAAAATTGGTTGGAGTAATAATTAAATTTTGGTATAATACTTAAAAAAGTTTTAAACTATTCAGAAAAATTCAAATAAGCATTTATACTTTTATCATGTTCAATCAAACTTTTATATTTTTATTTTAAGCCAAACAAGCTCTTATATTCAGTTAAATAAACTCTCATGACTAATGATTTACTTAATTAAAATATTTTTTTGTCATTTTATATCACATAGAACTAATGTAACATGCTCATATGTCATAATTAATAATGATGTGTTACGCTGACATCATAATTGATTATATCATGATATACTAATTTGATATGATATCATAATCATATATCATTTTTCACCATCTATATCAACATCATGTTAGTGTCATATAAATAAAAAATAATAAGTGACATTTTTATTAATGACAATTAATTAATTATTAGTTATAAAAGTTTATTTGATAACAAATAAAAGAATAAATGTTTGATTGGACGTAACAAAAGAATAAAGATTTGTTTGAATTTTCTTGAACATTATGCCTTAAATTTTTGTAATTTGAAACTCTTTAACAAATTTTCTTTGAATTAAAGAGGAGAATATATGGATAATAACCTTTTTTTAAAAATAAAATCCATGTTAGATCAATTACTCCAACATTAAAATTAAGGTATAAATGTATAATTTTTATATTCATTTTATAAAAGTTTTTATTTTTAAAAAAATAATGTTAATCAATGGTGGAGTCAATATTTAATGTTTAAGAGAGTAAAAACTAGAAATTCATTATTTGTAGGGACAGAACTATAAAATTTTAATAAAAAAAGAGGAAAATTATATTTTTTTTTAATTTATAAATTTTTAAAATTTTGAAAGGGTGAAGGTCCCTTATAGCCCCTCTCCCTTCGCCTATGATGCTAATGATGTTGTTCTATTCTCAAATTCATGATCATTTATTATTGAAATGAATAAATTAATTACTAATTTTAAAATCATTTATTATCAAGACGAATAGATTAATTAATAAAATCAATCTTTCACTTATAATGTGTGTAATGGCATTGAAAAACTTTAATTAGCTATGGCTATCAACATGTAAAGAAATTAAGAAAGCACTACCTAGTGTCTACATCAATATCTAGTTATTTGTCAAAAATAGTAAAAAGTGAACAAAAATGAAATTATTAGTCATTCGGTGTAATTTGACCATAAGTTGCCCGTTTAAAAAAATTGTTTTCATAAAAGAATAGGTAAATTAAATCATAAGAACTTGTCTAGATAAAAATAATAATAATAAATTTAACTTTTAACTTTAATAAAAATTAAAAATTTATTAAAATTAAAAGTTTTATTAATATAATAAAACAATAAAAAAGAAGAAAACAACAATGAAAGTAAGAGAGAATGAACTAGAAGAAATAAAAATTTATTATTAAAAAACCAAAAAAAAAAAGAAATTCAATTTATTAAATTTGAGATTATGAAAGTTGGGGGAAAAAAGAAATAGAAGATTTAAATAAAAAAAAGGCTTTAAGGAGCCAGAATTGAACAAATTAGTGGGGAAGTAGTTGTCAAACTTTTCTAATAGTTCAAATTGGACGCTCTTGTATCTTCAAATCCAAACTTGCTTGTTCAAAGAAACCGGTGGGCTATAGATGGAAGTTTCCTTAAAAACCAGAAGCTTAAAAGAGTATGAAAGGGCCTCAACACCCATCTATTTGTCATCTAGCATTTCACTATCAGGACCTTGTAAATTCACACTTTATAATACCAATGTCTTTTTCTTTTCTATAATATCTCCATGTAAAAAAGATATAATATTAGAAAAAAAAAATAAATTATTTTAAAAAATATAAATAAACTCTTATTTTTTATTAGATTCGATGAAGTTTTTGTATATTTAGTTTGGATTAAGTAAATCTTTATGACTAACGATTGATTATTTGTCGTTAATCAAAATATTACTTGTTATTTTATACTTATATGATATTAATATTACGGATGAAAAATATTATATGATTATGTTATCATGTCATATCAATATACCATATTATAATCTATTATAACATGTCAACATGCCACATTAGTGATACGTAATATAAAATAATAAGTAATATTTTAACTAACAACAGTTAATCAACCGTCAGTCATAAGACTTTTAATTATAAAAACTTATGACTAACATCTGATTGTTATTAATCAAAATATTACTTGTTATTTTATACTAACGTGACTTTGACGTGATAGATAAAAAATATTATATAGTTATGTCATCGTACTACATTAACATATCTTATCATCATCCATGTCATGTTGGCCATGGCATGCCAACATGTCATGTTGTGATGCATAACATAAAATAATAAGTGGTATTGTAATTAATAATAGTCAATTAACTATTAATTATAAAAACTTATTTGATTTAAAATGAAAATATAAAACTTGATTGAACGGAATAAAAGAATAAAAACTTACATGAATTTTTTTTTAAATAGTTCAATGATATTTTAAGTGTTATGCTAAAAATGATTTTTTTAACAATAAAAAATAGAAATAAAGTTTAAATGTGATAAAATACCATATTCAACATCAAATATAAATGAGATGAATGATGAGATTCACATAACAGTTAAAGTCAATCATAATTAACAACCGACCTATTATTCATAATTACATATTATATGGAATGAAATATTAGATTTAATAAAAAATTACTTACTATTTTATATTCATGTAACATTGATGTGATAAATAAAAATATTATATAATCATATAATCGCACTACATCGATATATCATATCATCATCCACCATAGTATGTCAACATGCCACGTTGTGAAGCATAACATAAAATAATAAAATGGTATTATAACTAATAATAATCAATCAACTATTAGTCATAAAAACTTATTTGATTTAAAATAAACGTATACAACTTGATTAAATGAAATAAAATAATAAATACTTCCTTAAAATTTTTTTAAACAGGTCAGAGATATTTTAATTATTATGCTAAAAATGATTTTCTTAACATAAAAAAATATAAATAAAGTTTAAATTTAATAAAATATCGTATTCGATATCATATATAAATATGATGAAAGATGAGATTCACGTAACGGTTAAAGTCAATCATAATTAACAACTGACCCGTTATTCATAATTACATCTTATATGGAATGAAATATTATATTTAATAATATTTTGACTGAATATTTGAAAATTTGTTGAAAACATAAACCCTTAATTTGAGGGTAAAAAGAAAAGTAAAAGGCAGAAAGGAGATTATCAATATATGCTAAAATTTTACATTATTTTAGTATAATAAAGTTTATGCAACAAATATTGATGAGAGGAGAAGAATATGAGCATTACGGGTTAAGATATCATTCCTTTTTCAAAGTCTAAATGATGAAAAAGTAAACAATTTTGATAGTAATTCAAAGCATGACAATTTATATGTATTTTATTCTCTCAATTAATTGTATATCTTTATATGTGTTTTAAGTGTATAACCTAATAATTATGAGTGTTAGGAGAAAAGAAATTTTATATTATATATATGGATGGTCAAGGTTAAAATCTCGAGATTAGTTTATTTTAATTTAAATATTTTTTAAAATAATAATTTCATGATATTCTTACTATAAAAAAAGAAATTCATGGTATTTTAAAGATATTTTATTTGATACTTTTTGCAGAGAAAGGCAATAAAATATATTTCCAAAGGTCAACAAGGATCCCATACATTTGACCAAGTTGTGTTCTTTCCTATATTGTTTCTGCTTTTTCTTTTAATTTTTTATTTTCTCCAAAGATATTAAAAAGTAAAAAAGAAACAAAATCACATTTAAAATAGAAAATTGAATTTTGTTTAATTTTGTTTTGAATGAAATCTTGACCGTCCATAGCCACATTAGAATCAACGGCTGCGATCGTCCATACAGAAAAACGGCGCCCTGCGTTCCAAACAAAGACAAACTAAAATTAAATAATTTTTTTACAAAAGAAATTTACCAACACTTTCGTTCTTATTTTTTGAGTGCCGGATACTTCTTCACAAACTTTCCCAAAAGGGGAGCTTCCACCGAATCGACCGCCTCCACCGTCTCGACCGCCACGTCCTCCCTTCCTAGGGTTTTCGGTGGCCTCTCATCAGCAACCAGAGCAAGAATCCTCTCTCTCTTATCCACCTCAGTCTTCAGGTTATTTACCTTCCATGCCTCTGCTTTAACTCTTCCTTCCATTTCTTCTTTCTTGTTTCTCAAATCCATAATTTCACCGTCCACCTCAGCGGTTTTTTCACCTTTTTGAACTGTGTGTTTAGCCATTTCCACTTAACTTTCTTAAATCTCCGATTAACTATGGTTTATTTATTTATTTACTCTTTTTTTTTGTTAGCTTTTTAAAAATTTTTTGAATGGCAAAATCTTTGAATCCGGAGGGGAAGACCGGGGTCCGAATCGTGGTGGCCGGAGACCGAGGCACTGGAAAGTCGAGCTTGATTGTGACCGCCGCCGCCGACACTTTCGCGGCGAATGTGCCCCGGTTGTTACCGCCTACTCGGTTGCCAGAAGATTTTTACCCCGACCGTGTACCAATCACCATCATCGACACCTCCTCCAAGTATATTTTTATTCATTACTCTCTCTATTGATTCATTTTTTTTTTTTGTAAATATTTGAAGCAATTTCTAGTGTTATTTGGAGCCGTCGATTTTAACCATTTAAAAATGAAATTATAGTGATAGGATTCTAAATTTTGTGTAATAGTTTTAGCTGCAACTTAGCTAACACTTAGTTTAACGCAATAAAGAAGCAGAATGTGATCAGGTAATTTCTCGTTTGTTTTGATTCTGTGCGTGTTTTTGGTTTAAGTTTTGAATATTTTATTTATTTATTCATTTTTTATGGGTTTATTAGTCCGGAGGATAGAGGTAAACTAGCGGCAGAGCTGAAGCGAGCTGATGCGGTTGTGCTTACTTATGCATGTGATCAGCCTGAAACTCTTAACAGATTGAGTACTTTCTGGCTTCCGGAACTTCGCCAATTAGAGGTTTCCATCTTAATTTGTATTTTTCTCATGTATTGATGCTTATTGTTTTGATAGAAAGCATGCTGAGGGCCAGTTATCTTGTTCAACAGTTTTTAACTATGTTCTTCCAACTCTTAATTCTACTTCATGTGCCTTTGTTGGACAAGTATCAAACACTACAAGGTTGACATCGGTATGAGGACAATAACTTTTTTATTTTTTGAGTATGAATATAAGGAAAAACTCCCAAGATATCACATCTGATATTGTTACAATAACCTTTTAAAAATTTGTTAATTGCTTTTGGCAGCTAATTGGCTCGCTCAAGATTTCATCATACTTGAATGTAGACCATTATCTTTGCTAAATTCACCTTTTAGATCATTTGGAGTATTTTTGTCTTCATGAATCTGCTTTGGCAGAAACTGAGCTAATTTTTTGTTGAGCAGGTGAAAGTGCCTGTCATAGTAGTTGGCTGTAGGCTGGATTTAAGAGATGAGCTGCAGCAAGTGAGCTTGGAGCAGGTGATGTCACCAATAATGCAACAGTTTCGGGAGATTGAAACTTGTATTGAGTGTTCAGCATATAAACACATTCAGGTATATCTCTGAGCCCTTGTTTTGTTTCTTTTTGAGGTTACAATGAGATGCCAATGCTATAACCATGCTGATGAAATGTAGATTGGTTTTAGCACCAGTTCCTGTGTTTGGATCTTATTTGCACAAATGTGACAATTGGCATCATTTTAGTTAGTATGACACTAATTGATATTTGTAGAACACATTTGTACTATCAGGGATTAAACTTTTAAAGTATCTCCTTTTTGTAGATCCCTGAGGTTTTCTACTATGCACAGAAGGCAGTGCTTCATCCAACAGGCCCACTATTTGATCAGGAATCACAAACTCTGAAGCCACGGTGTGTGAGAGCCTTGAAGCGAATTTTTATTCTCTGCGATCACGACAGGGACGGTGCTCTTAGCGATGCAGAGTTAAATGATTTTCAGGTTCCACATTTGTTCTTGATTTATTTATTGCCTTTTACTTTTGAGTTTGTTGGGGTGAGGTGGGGAGATGGGTTGAATATGCAGTTGTCTCATAAATAATGATTGTCCTATTCACTGCTTGATGTGTTGAATGTTGATCTTTTGATACATGAAATGGACAATTTGTCAATGTTAACTCAAGATATGTTGTGCTTGAGCATTTTGAAGAATCTAATGATTTGTTGTATGCAGGTCAAATGTTTCAATGCTCCATTACAACCTTCAGAAATAGTTGGTGTTAAACGAGTTGTGCAAGATAAGTTGGTTGAAGGAGTTAATGAACGTGGTCTTACATTGACTGGTTTTCTATTTCTTCATGCACTATTCATAGAAAAAGGACGCCTTGAGACAACATGGACTGTCCTGAGGAAATTTGGATATAATAACGATATCAAACTTTCAGACGATCTAATTCCTCATTCATCATTTAAACGAGCTCCTGATCAGGTAATGCTTCATTGAAATAGACATTTTCCATTTTATGAAAACACTGAAATAAGCATCATTTTAACCCAGCAGTGTCTGATAGATCATTGTTTGCTTATAAATTGTACATATGAGCATTAGTAAGAATATTGGTAATAATTTCATCTGCTATAGACTGAATTTTTTTATATGCCTCTGGATTCACAGATGACTGTTCTTATTGATTCTAAATTAGGTTGCCATTGGAATGCCTAGCTGTGGTTTAAAGATGAGCAGTGCCTAAAGCAGCTGATATAAGACCAATTATGCTTTGTTCTGTTTTAAATTGGCATAATATACTAAAATTTTCATCTTATTATGCTCTACTGTTGCATTATTTAAACTTTTTCATTATGACTCTTTGCTAAGATCTGTTGTCATTTGTGTAGAGTGTGGAGTTGACAAATGAAGCTATTGAATTCCTGAAGGGAGTCTATGAATTGTTTGACAGTGACTTAGTATGTCTCTGTCTTTCCCACATTTATTTTCATTGCCTTTGCTATTATCCAGTCTACAAATATTTACTAACTTGTTGTTGAAGTTCTAACAATTGGAATATTGTTCTTTTCAGGACAATAACCTTCGGCCTATTGAAGTTGAGGATGTTTTTTCAACTGCTCCAGAAAGGTATTATGGTTCCCAATTTGAAATATATTAGTTTAATTCTTTCGCTAAATTGACCAGGATGTCTTTTCTTTCTCAAAGTTTTTCCTTTTTTACTTTTTTCTGAGAGAGGGAGGGGAGCATAGCAATTCGTCTTTCCACAAGAGCAGGATCCTGTAAATAACAGGCTGCTGCTGACTAAATCACTACTAAAAAATCTACATTTACTGAGGATGAGGAATTTTATTTTCAAAAAATGTTATAACAAGCTGTATGTAACTAAGAATTTTCATTTATAGATGATCTTATTATTATAAGTTGCCAATGGGATGTTGTTATGGATAATGCTTAACATGTTTCTGTTTAACTTCAGTCCTTGGAATGATGCTCCATATAAGGATGCTGCAGAAAAAACTGCACTGGGAGGGCTATCACTTGATGCATTTTTGTCAGAGGTATTCATGGTTTTTGCTCTCTCTTGAGAATGGGAATATTGTACTTTATTCAATCTCATTGGAATTAGCTCATTTCTTGGATAAGCAAAGTCACAGAAAACTTTTACACATATCAGGCTTACTAAACCTTACTGTGTTTATATTCCACTTGCTCTTGTTTGGAGCTTTGCAGTTCCACCATAATGGATTATGGAAATAATGAATGGCACCTTTGTAATCATTCGTGGCTGCTTATGGAAATGTAGTACTTCCCTTTCTTTTGCAGGCAATGGGGCTATTTGATTGGTCATTACTGCATATTTTTGCTATTATAGATCAGTCTGTGACCCTTCAAAAAAAAAAAAAAAAAAGATCAGTCTGTGCTGATAATTTATGAGATTTGTTGTGTACTGCAGTGGGCTCTTATGACACTTCTAGACCCAGCTCGTAGTGTGGAGAATTTGATATACATTGGATATCCCGGTGATCCTTCCTCTGCCATCCGTGTGACTAGGAGAAGGCGTTTAGATCGGAAGAAGCAACAATCAGAAAGAAATGTTTTCCAGTGCTTTCTTTTGGGTCCAACAAATGCTGGGAAATCTGCATTAATGAATTCTTTTCTTGGCAGGTCTATCATTAGAATTTCTCTTCTTGATACCTAATTCTTTTTACCCCCCATTTTTAACTTTGTTTACTATAATATAGGCCCTATTCTGATTCATATTCTCCGACTACTGATGAGCGATATGCTGTGAATGTTGTCGAACTACCTGGAGTAAGTGCCATTACTTGTGCACCAATTGTTGTGATTGCTATATTGAAAGCAATCCCCCACGTCAAAACATAGGGATGTACTTTTGTCATTTCGGGGGATTTGTTGATATTCTATCTCTTGGGCTGAGTGTATGTTTTTTTGTTTCATTCGTAGGGAATAAAGAAAACTCTGGTCTTGCGAGAAATCCCTGAAGATGGAGTCAGAAAACTGCTGTCTACTAAAGATTCATTGGCTGCCTGTGACATAGCAGTATTTGTCCATGACAGGTAAATCAAGGGCATGATTATTTAAAAGTAGGATTTTAAGTTTGGAGGTATCTGTTTTTATTAGTGAAATAGTTTCAGATATGTGATCATGCTTGTGCAAAAGGGTTTTTCATGTGCTTCTAATGCACTGTCTTCTGTGGCGACTAAAGATAATTATATCTTTGCGTGTTCAAGGCTTGGATTTTGTAAACATACATTTAGATGCGTATGCACATGTTAGTGGTTTCTTTTGCTAAGTCTTATGTTATGGTTGTTTTACTTTTGCAGTTCTGATGAGTCTTCATGGAAGAGAGCAACTGAATTACTTGTGGATGTTGCTGGTCATGGTGAAGACACCGGTTATGAGGTGCCTTGCCTGATTGTTGCTGCTAAAGATGATCTGGATTCATTTCCAATGGCAATACAGGATTCTACCAGGGTATTGTGCTTTAGTTGTTTTTTTAATGATTTAATTTCTTGCATGGTATTACACGTCACCATCGCATTATTTAAATGTCATAGCATCTCAATATATTTTGTATGCAAGTCCAGTAAAGGCCTTTTATTAAAAATATTCTGAGTCCTCTCATCATACTGGTGGGACTCAGAGATATTCTTTCACCTAGGAAATTTTTGAGGCATATTAAAGTAAATATGTAGGGTGTCTCAGAGGAGTCATAAAATGAAAAATTTTTGTTTCAAGTCCTCGAAGAGGTGCAATGTATTTTCATTTGACTTTGGTTCTTTGTGATAGGATAATTGTTGAACAAGTCCTTCAAAATTTTCTTCTTGAAGAAACTGGAGTGAAAGTGTAATGTGTTGCAAATTTTGCTTTTGCAGGTTAGTCAGGATATGGGGATTGATGCACCTATACCTATCAGCTCAAAACTGGGAGATTTCAATAACATATTCCGAAAGATTGTAAATGCAGCTGAGTATCCTCATTTGAGCATTCCTGAAACTGAGGCTGGGAGAAGCCGGAAGCAATACCATCGGCTCATAAACCGTTCTCTCATGTTTGTTTCAGGTATGCTGATCTTCTGGCATCTGACGACTGTTTTATTCTTGATGCACTTGAAGCTTGGGGTTCTTGAAAATTTTGTTTACCATGGTTAGATTTTGTGATGACTTTCTTTGCCTTTGTCAAATTGCATACAATGTGTGCACATTAATTCTTGACAAGATTTAGCTATGATTCTGTTTAAGCCTGTAGAGGATATTCAATCACTTTGGCTTACTGTTCCTTTTAAGGGATGCTGTGCTTTTCTTGGAGGATTGATCTGAGATGGTACTCCTTGTATTGCATCAAAGTAGCTTTGACTTGGATTGCGCTGCTCTTTCTTTTTCCCAAGTCACCATTTTTTCATTAGTTTAATTGACGTTCACTATTCCAAATTGTTAGTCATTTTCAATGCTGTGTTTCACCTTTTGCAGTTGGAGCTGCTGTAGCCATTGTCGGATTGGCAGCTTACCGCGTATATGCTGCAAGGAAGAATGCCTCCAGTTAAGGGATGAGGATTCTCCCATCTGCAAGACACTAATGTGGTTTATGTCATCTTCTTCTAGACACAGTTAGCTGTGCCATGCTTTATCGAATTGCAGCTGCCCACTTTTCTGGGTTATATCGAAAATCTTCATCTGTAGAAAAAAACTGCAAAATTCTGTTTGTCATTTTAGGGGTGGAAGAGTTTGATCTGTAGAATAGTAAGAGAAAGCAAAAATAGGATTGAACGAGTTATTGTGCAAGGGTTGTGCAATAAAAAAAAAATTTTGCTACAGAATTTTAACCATTTTGTTGCTATGTTCATTGTTTTTCTGTCAAACAACTTATGTTGTTGTACATGTTGAGCTACAATTGAATACTGGCACGGGTGTGGCATTTCCAGTTCCCTCTGTTCTATGTTTGGATCTTCTTCTTCTTTTTCCTTTTTTCTGAATTTTCAGGGTTTGATCGAACAATGATAAAGAAGGAAGGAGAGGGGTTCAAATTGTTGGGTCTTCGACCCTCCTAGGTAGAACAGGCTCTGCCTCGGTGACCTGGAAGTTTAGGTCCTCGCTTGTTTTCATCTTTCTTCGGCCGACCTCCGAGCAAATGGCCTTGAATTTGCTGACTAGGTTGGTAAGCCACACCGCCTTCTCTTTCTATCTTCAAACAATACTTGTTGAAGACCTCGGTCGTGACATGGAGTCTGAAATCCAAACTGAATAAGAGCTTCATCTCCAACTCGTTCATTTCCTCTGTGCTAACTCCTCCCACTTTGGCGTAATACGCATTGTTGTAACACCTGCAGATACGCCTGAGTCATTGTTATAAACGTGGTGATGGAAACAAACAAGATTTGCAGCACAACAAACTAATCTTCTTGACATTCTCTATAAATCATATGAAGACAGGACGGTTTTTTCACATGACACACTCTGTGATGTTTTTTCTTAATTAACATTACGCGTATAGCTTCTGTTCTTGTAAAAGGTTATACCGTTAAGTGTTACCTTTATCGATAAAATTATTAAAATAATTTTTAAGAATGAACAAATTAATTAATTTTTAAATTAAAAGAATTTTGATAATTTTATTGGATTAAATTAATAATGTAACTCTTATGAGAACAAAATTTATCTTTATCATTATCGCGAAAAAAGTTGAAAATACTAAAACTATAGATGAAATTTACAATATATTGAAAAAACATCTTATTCTCTAGTCTCTTGACGTAAGGTGATGTTAGAAATACGAAAAGTAGACATAAAGGTTAAAACATGCTTACTGATCATCTATAAATTTTGCAGCCACCATGAAACTTGTAATCAGGAGACGATGCACGTTGAGGGAAGTAAGATGAGCACCCATTCTTTCCAGGAACCTGTCGACATATACAAGTGCAACAACAAAGCAAGAATTGCTGCATTTGGAGTACTTGAAGATGCGTTCCACATACTGTCTAATGCCCAGGGCAGGTGCTTTTGTACCATGGAATATGGTAACAACATCCATCCTCCTTGATCCCCCTACCAGCTTTTCATTCCTCTGGATGGACCTTTCCAGGATAGAAGACAGAAGGGATAAAACTCTGGGAGCTCCTGGAACCCAGTTACCAGATTTATCTATTCCTAAACAAGCATAAAGATCAGACCCCACAGCCTTGCCTTTGATCATCATTGCTCCCATGCTTAACCAAAGCTGCAAATCATCACAAACAGAAACAAACTCATGTTATAAGCTTATGGTTTCATCTTCTCAGCTTTGTTTTCTGTTGAAATTTTTGTTTGCACAGTGAATGTAGAGTAGCTTTGTCAGGTTTTTGTTCTTTTCTTTGAGTGGAAGTCACAGAGGAAAATAAAATTAAAGAACTTCATTCCTGGTGGGCCAGCTTTGAATCATCCTTTCCCTGAGAGACTAGAAGCACCTAGGAACAGTATATTTGCAGCAGAAACAAGAAAAAAGAGAGACACATAAGGTGACTAAGAAGGAAAAAGAGCAAGGCAGAGCACCCAAGTTATCCTTCCAAATCTTTAGTAAAGAGCGTGCTGGGTGATTCAGGGAATAAACACAATCCTGAAACAAAAGTTTCCCGCCTCCCATCACATCTCAGGAACCTGTGGAACAGTTGAAGAAGCAGGATAGAATGCTTCCAAATTTGATAAATTCATTGAATTCTGTGTCAATTTGCTCTAACAGGAAATTCCGTCTCCTGCAGGTAGAACAAGAACATAAGCTAGCAAACTAGATAACCCACTTTCTAGTGAGATTCCACCAAATAAGGTGACAAAAAGATATATCTTCTTTTTGAACCTAATTGCTCCAATTGATATAATCATGATATTCCAAATTTGTGGAGAATTACTTAAGAATAATCCTCTTTGTAGTTATGGTCCAAACCCAATTGAACGAATCTTGGTTCATTGTAGACCTGAAAGCATATAGAAAGTGATTTTCCTTGTTATCTTAAATTATTAATTAAAACCTTTTTTTTCTAATCCTCAAAAATGTTGGAACCTTTCATGGTGGCCATATTCTTTTCTATTCACACCATTTGTGCTGTAGTAGGGATGATGTAAGATCCCAAATTCCTCAGTTGGTCTTTGAGGTAAGAAAATGGCTTTGGGTATAGGCTTATAGTCTTTAATTTGGGATCAAATTACTTGATAAGGAGTAATTTATGTCCTTTTAATCTTAATTTTTGTTGTAATAATGATACAATGGTATTGAAGAAATCTATCAAAACTCAGCTTGGTAGCCATACTGGACCTTATTTTTTTTCCTTTTCTTCTCAAATTAAGATTTAATTCAATAACACACTACATTAATAGCTAAATTATGTTGTTCCGTTTCATTCATAATCATTATTTTTTTGATAGGGTGTTGGATCATGAAAATTCCTTACCTAGAGCCCTCAACCAAGGTACATGTAACTTCTGACTCTGTCAATAAGATTATCGGTAGTTTGTTCACCATATGATGATGTGCATATTACTACATATGTGGAGCTCCGATTTCTACTCAAGCTATTCAGATTATCTGTAGTTTGTTCACCTTATTAAAATTTGACACCTACTAATCCATTAGATTCTCTGTTTCACAATGCCTTTAACTGATGGGGTACTTGTATTCACAGAAACAAAAGAGAAGATTGCTGCCAATTTGGCAAACTTTGCTTATGATCCATAGAATTATTCATTCTTGCGCCTGGTTCAAAACCCAATTTTTTATTAAATAATTTGCCCTCAAATTTGAGTAATGTCTTTCATACTTTTCTATCACACTAACATCTTACTTTCTTGTGAAAAGCTTGTGGAATTTGGAATCGGAAATATCAGCAATTCTTGTGTAGGTAAGTCTGGGCCTTTAATGGTCTTCTGTCTTCTTATTGATGATAACCTTTGCAGATCCAGCAAATGGTGCTATTATCACTCAGTGTGATGGAATCCCTCTTGCCATTCAGTGTTTATCAAGCCCAGTCAGAAATACAGTGAGTGGAAAACTTCTGTTCTTGGTTCTCTTTTTTTCCCCCAAGTTGTTTTGAGTTCCTAGAGATAGAACTTGGGACGGTGCATTGTACTAAATTCATTATAAACTCTCTCTCTCTCTCCCTCCCTCTCAAAGTTTGTATGTAGGACAGAACTTGGGAGTTTAACTTATGTTGCACACCTAACTAGCATCTAGTTTTTACGACTGGAATTGGTTCAGTCAGGAAAAAAAATATAGTACTAGGGAACTTCATGAGGCATACTTATACTAGGGAACTACATCCATTATGGTCTTTGCCTGCCGTGAATTAATGGGGGCATTTGATCTATGAAAGCTGCTTGTGTTTAACTATGCTACATGTATACACATCTGAGAAACCTAATAATTGATTGTCAGGTGAATTATGCTCTGGGGGCCTTTTATTATCTTTGTAACAAGGCTAACAGGGAGGAGATTCTAAAGCCTGAAGTGGTTGATGTCATTGAGAGGTATGCTGCCTCTCAAAATGTAAGCTTCAGTAATCTGGCCAAAGCATTTCTGGACAAGCATGTCTCTAAGGACAAGTACGGTATGAATCCCACTTTTCAGCTATGATGTTTAATGGTGTTATTGATTTCATCCTGAACAGAGTCTATTGACAATCTGATTTTGACGTGCACGGCAACTAGAGCTTTCTGGTCTGTTTCCCCTTTATACTTTTTCACTCAATTGAACTCCTTTCCATGAGCACTGGATTAGATTAGGTTGTGGTTCTGTCACTTATTGAAAAGCTTGAGAAATTTATCACCATTGTTATCATGTTCTCGTCGACCTCTTGGAACTTGGGATTTTGAGAAATAATCTTGTGTTTCAGAAAGGAATCAGCAACATTGAACCAAAGATGAATTTTTTGTTATTCGAATCTGTTATTGTACAAATCAGGACCCTTCAAAATGGCAGCCATAACCAAAATAATACTCTTAGTTATAAATTTATAATGAACCAATTATCAGAGACCAAACATTAGTTTTATCTACGCAGGTCAAAGCTGCAGAACTTACAGAAGACAGATATCGGTGCACTTATTCATCAGGAAAGAAGCATACAGCATTCAGTTTTGCCAGAATGTATTCAAGTGTTTGCAAGACCAGGCAATGTTGGTATTCCACTATACCGTTTAGCGATGGTGGGTGGCTGTTTAACAATGTAACTATTTAGGTGGAAGTACTGGGATCTTTATCAAGCTTTCATTGGGACATCAGAAGAGTTTAAAGTTTATGATTTTTGCAGCTTCTTCCTAAGGGACAACCACAAAAATCTTTTTCTCCAAGACCAGAACCAACCAAATATTCATTCAACTTTTAGGAAATGACACACGACTGACCTTGTATGCATCTGATAAACAAGGTGCCATTATTACAAGATTTTGTGAAATTTGATCTGAGGTGAATCCTTATATTTGATTTGTTAAACTAATTCTATTGTTCTTAATCAACTCAATATATATTTGAGTTCAAACCTTAGTAGAATTCCTCAATTTATTATTGACAATTTGGGATTTTTTTTTTTTGCATGAGTTAAGCTGTTGCTGGTTATTTCTTGATTATATAGCATAATCATATAAACATAGGGGTTATAATACACATGAAAACATATTAACATTTTCATCGGCATGCAGTTGTGCATTTGACTTTGATTTGACTTTCTTTTCTTTCCTCAAATGTTTTTGTGCTTCCAACTTAAAATTGTTATTATATCTTCTTTCTTACCATTCTCAAACCAGCATGGATATCATACACAAACGTTTATGCCTTGAACAATACTCATTCAACCCTTTGGTGCACGGCATTGACGCAGACCTCTTGCATTCTTGCCATTTGCCCATTTCTTCCACCTTCTCCTCAAGCCCGTGGGACAACCAGGACCAGTTGCACAGGTTGTTGTAAGAAAAACTTTCCTCTCTAGAAAAAACAAAATGCCGGATTAAGTTGTTACCAACATGACATTTTTTGTGGTTTTCTCTCTTATGTATCAGGCTGGAGTAGTCCTAGGCCCCTTGGTGTTGTGCCGTATTCATGACATTAGGGAATCCTTCATTCAGCCTACCTACTTCCTTGGATTATTATCAGTTTTTCTCATTCTTGTTTGAGATTATATTTATGCTCTTAATTGGTTTGGAGACAGATATATCTTTTTCAAAGCACAGCAACTTGTATGCAGCAAGCATTATTACTTAATAGTGGTTTGATCTTAAATAGCATCCTTGGAGCAGCTTTGACCCCACTTCTCATCAAACTACTGAGAATCCCAGACAAGAGGATACAATTTTCCACCGGTATCATGATGTAATTTGATTAGTAGCTGATTTGAAACTCGACAGTACTTCAGATGTAGGAAGATTGGCAGTAACTTATTCTTTGGTCAATGAAATGTCGTGTTCTTGTAGAAGAATCTCTATATCACGCTGTGGGTTCATGGAAAAGTTTTTCATACTTATTACCTTTCTTGATACCGGATCGCTTATTGGTTCGAACCGATACCTGGCCTTATGGATTAACAAGTCAGACAGGGGTAACAAATATGTGAGCAACGCGTATATATCATTTATTTATTTTCCTGATTCTGGTGGTATCATTTATTATTGTTTCTTAGTTGGTTTCATGCTTCCTAGAAGAGGAAAAACATGTAGAACACACTTTTGTCTTTTCTCTCTTCTTCATTTGAACGGGAAGAGCTAAACCCAAGCCCCAAAAATGGCCGTCCAGTCCCGCAGTTACTATCCAAAACTCTTCACTCTCTCTCTGATACTCCTCCCTTCATCCTTGATGATTCTTGTTGTATTTTTTGGGTCAAAGAATGACATTTCCGATACGGTTAAACAGGCCCAGACTGATTCTCAGGTGTTCACATATCCTAGGTGGTTTGATCTTGTTAGAGAAGAGATTGATGGTAAGAAGATTAAGGTTGGTTTGGTTAATTTCGACGATGAAGAGCCTGCATACAAAATGCCTGGATCAGTTGTTAGTACTGTGCACGTACGTTTTGACCATGTGTCCAAGGCGATCAAATGGGGGGATTTTTTCCCCGAATGGATTGATGAAGACCAGAAGTTTAGCCTGCCGTTGTGTCCAGCGATCCCCATGCCGCGACTGGAGGATTACCGGGACCTCGACGTCGTGGTGGCTAGGGTGCCTTGTGATGGGTGGACAGGGAAGTCAGGGTTGAGGGATGTGTTCAGGCTGCAAGTTAATTTGGTGGTGGCTAACCTTTTGGTAGAGAGTGGTTGGGTCATGGAGCCTGATGTTAAACGGGTGGTGTACGCGGTGTTCGTCGGCAGCTGTGGGCCCATGTCGGAGATATTCAGATGTGATGATCTGTTGAGGAAGGCAGGGGATCATTGGGTGTATAAGCCTGAGCTGAGGAGGCTGAAACAGAAAGTGCTCATGCCTCTAGGGTCCTGTCAAATTGCTCAACCATACGCGAAAACAGGTGAGTTTCCTAAAACGTACACAACTTTTTGATAAGGTGGCATGACTTCGACCTAACCATGTATATATAATTGATAATTAAATATATTGAATCCCAAAATTTGGCAAAATTTCACCCATTTCTCCATGATCTTCATAAATTTTGTTATATTGTATCTATTGTTATATGTTCTAACAGTTGACAACTTGTACAAAATTTGAACAAATCCTACCAATAGAAAATTGTTTTATCTTTTTTCAGGCAAGGAGGTTTGGAGATATTATTTGGCAGAAGACAAGGTAAAGAAACAGGAATACAGTGTGTTCCATCAAAAGGAGGCTTATGTAACAATCCTCCACTCTTCGGAAGCTTATGTTTGTGGTGCAATAGCTTTGGCACAGAGCATTATTCTATCCAATTCTACTCGAGACCCTTTCTTTAATTTGTTAAGTAATTCTACTCGAGACCTACTCCTCCTTCATGATGAAAACATTTCCCCCAAGTCCTTGACAGGGCTCAGAGCTGCAGGGTGGAAAACCAGGCAAATCGAACGTATAAGGAGCCCCTTTGCCAAGAAAGGTTCTTACAACGAATGGAACTACAGCAAGCTCAGGATTTGGTTGCTAACATGGTATGACAAAGTGATTTTCATCGATGCAGATATTCTGGTTCTCAAAAACATGGATGACCTATTCGTTTATCCTCCGTTGTCAGCTGCTGGCAATTATGATAAAACTTTGTTCAACTCGGGAATCATGGTGGTTGAGCCATCATTGTGCATGTTTGAAGACTTGATGATGAAAAGTTTCGAGGTGGGTTCACACAATGGAGGGGATCAAGGGTTTCTTAATGAAGTCTTCACATGGTGGCACAGGTTGCCTTCCAAGGTGAATTTCTTGAAAATTTTTCAAAGGAATGGGAGTCGGCAAAACATCCGTGATGATCTTTCTGCTATACATTATCTGGGGCTGAAGCCATGGATGTGTTACAGGGACTATGACTGCAACTGGGACGTGAAAGAGAAGCAGATTTTTGCCAGTGACAAAGCTCATGAGAAGTGGTGGCAAGTCTATGATGCAATGCCTGAGAACTTGCAGCAGTATTGTGGGCTGACTGAGAATATGGATTGTACGATAAAGAAATGGAGGAAAATTGCTAGCTATCTTAGGCTGCCTGATGAACATTGGAGGATTGATGTGAAAGATCCTAGACAGTACAATCTTGTTCAATAAGAAGAAGGGTGCCAAATTCTTGAAGGAAAAAACATATTTTATATATGTCATTTGTAATCTACCATTAGAAAAAAATGTAAACTTCAAAGTTGGAACCAAGTAATTAGTTGATCTCTCCCTTCTTTAAAAAGTTTAGGAAATTTTAATTTAAATAAAAAAAATTACACATGCACATTACATTCGGATAATTTTATAAAGTGAAATTAACAGTTTAAATCTTACAAAAACACAACTTATTCATAATGCATTAATTGAAAGGCACTACAACATATCGAACTAATCTTCTTGACATTCTCTATAAAACATATAGGAGCATAATCAAACATATTAAGAGAACACACTTTACATGTGTAGACAATTCAATATAGATTCAACATAAAGTAATTTTAATTTTTTTTTGTGTTACGCGTGATTTTTTTGTTTTTAATTAACATTTCGTAAATAAGTTCTCTTCTCATAAAAAATCACACCCGTACTTTTAAGTGTAAACAAATAGGTTAACTCTTAAATAGAATATTCAATAACTTTATCGAGTGAAATAAACAGATTAAAACCTTATGAGAACAGAATTTATTTATAATGTATTAATTTAAAAAAAATCATAAAATATCATGCTAATAAAGTTGAATCCAATAGAACGTAGTTGGTAATTACTACTAGGTGCATAGCTTAGAAATATGAAAGCAAACATAAGATTAAAACATACTTACTGGTCATCCATAAATTTTGCAGCCACCATGAAACTTGTAATCAGGAGACGATGCACATTGAGGGAAGTAATTAGATGAGCACCCACTCTTTCCAGGAATCTGTCGACATATATAAGTGCAACAGCAAAGCAAGAATTGCTACATTTGGAGTACTTGAAGATGGGTCCAACATACTGTCTAATGGTCAGGCAGGTTCTTTTGTACCATGGAATATGGTAACAACATGCATCCTCCTTGATCCCCTAACCAGCTTTTCATTCCTCTGGATAGACCTTTCCATGGTAGAAGACAGAAAGGATAAAACTTTGAGAGCTCCTGAAACCCAATTACTTGATTCATCTAATTAATCCTAAAGATGCATAAAGGATCAGACCCCACAGCCTTGCCTTTGATCATCATTGTTCCCATGCTTAAACCATTTGTGCTCTAGTAGGAGTTGAAAGGTATCCACGTTTTGGGATGATGTAAGATCCCAAATTCCCAAGTTGGTCTTTGAGGCTTTGTTTCTGTTTCTTTCAAAGCTAAAGTCCTTAATTTGGGATCAAATTACTTAGAGGAGTAATTTATGTCCCTTTAATCTTGATTTTGTGGTAATAATGATGTCAGGGTATTGAAATAACCAATCAAAACTCAGCTTGGTAGCCATACCTGACCTTATGTTTTTCATGTTTTAAGAAAGGTTTTTTTTATAGTCTCCTCAATTAGGGTCTAATTCAATAACACACCACATTAATTATTAAATTATATTTTTCCATTCCGTTTATAATAATTTTTCTCATTAGGGTGTTGAATCATGAAAATTTCTTACATCGAGACCCTGGTCAAGGGGTACATGTAACTTCTATGACTTATTGATTAGATTATCAATAGTTTGCTCGCCGTTTGATGATGTACGTATACATATATGAAGCTTAAATTTCCACTTAAACTATTAATTTTTATAAAAAAAGCTGGCTATTACTTTAAATCAATTTATTGTTAGCTAATAATGAGGGTTAAATAAATAATCCAAGATCTTTTTCCAGTTCCACCCACCATTATTTCAAACTTCTAATTATGGTATATATCATATTTGTCAAGGACAAATTAAAAGGGGGATTTGGATTTTTTTACTAAACTGTCTAATAATTAAATGAATGTCTTGGTTGTGTTGACATATATATATATACACACACCAAAGTGAGAAAAATATCCCAAATTAATGAAAAATAGTGATTTTCCTAACCCCAATCTGTAATCCAACTAAGCTTTTAACATCTAAATATGTTTCACTCTCATAATTAATGCATGTCTGTGAGAGAATATTATATCCTACAATCAAAACTACCCGACGTGCAACCATGCACGTATGCCAACACACTACCAATCCTTTCCACCCACATTTCCTTATACAGACAAGTTTTCCCTTCAAAGTCTCCTTCTCTCTTCTTCATTGAAGCGTGAAGAGCTCAACCCAAGTCCCAAAAATGGCCGCCAAGTTCCTCAATTCCAACCAAAAACTCTTCATCCTCTCTCTGATAGTCCTCTCTTTATCCGTGATAATTCTTGTTGCATTTTTCGGGTCAAAGTATAACATTTTCGATACGGTTAAACCCCAGATCGAGCGTCAGGTGTTCACATATCCTAGGTGGCTTGATCTTATTAAAGAAGAGATTGATGGTAAGAAGATTAAGGTTGGTTTGGTTAATTTCGGTGATGAAGAGGCTGCGTATAGAGTGCATGGATCAGGTGTCAATACTGTTCACGTACGTTTTGACCGTGTGTCCGAGGCCAGCAAATGGGTGGATTTTTTCCCTGAATGGATTGATGAAGACCAGAAGTCCGGCCCGCCGACGTGTCCGGAGATCCCCATGCCGCCGTTGGAGGATTACCGGGACCTCGACGTCGTGGTGGCTAAGGTACCATGCGATGGGTGGACAGGGAAGTCAGGTTTGAAGGATGTGTTCAGGCTACAAGTTAATTTGGTGGTGGCTAATCTTTTGGTAAGGAGTGGTTGGGTCATGGAGCCTGATGTTAAACGGGCTGTGTACGCGGTGTTTATCGGCAACTGTGGGCCCATGCCGGAGATATTCAGATGCGATGATCTGTCGAGGAAGGCAGGGGATCATTGGGTGTATAAGCCTGAACTGAGGAGGCTGAAACAGAAGGTGGTCATGCCTCTAGGGTCATGCCAAATTGCTCAACCATATGGGAAAACAGGTGAGTTTCTAGTTTGCTTTAGTTTTGATTTTTTTTTTTTATGTTTTTTCTTCAACAAAAGAAGTTTTTTATGTTTTAATTATTATTGATTAATGAGGAAAATTAGCCATTGTTCATGACTTTAACGTTTTACCAAAAGTAGATATGTTACAAAATTTTTGGTTTTGGTAAGTTCTTGACTTCATTACTATAATTAGATTGTACACAACTTTTGTTAAGGTGGCATGAGTTTGACCGTACCATGTATATATAATTAATAATTAACATTGAATCATTAAAATATGGCATATAAGTAATGTGCAAGCTCAGCAAAAATTTCACCCATTTCAGGTAAGGAGGCTTGGAGAGATTATTCCTTGCCAAAAGAAAAGCGAAAGAAATTGAAATACAGTACATTCAATCAAAGGGAGGCCTATGTAACAATTCTCCACTCTTCGGAAGCTTATGTCTGTGGTGCAATAGCTTTGGCACAGAGCATTATTCTATCCAATTCTACTCGAGACCTACTCCTCCTCCATGATGAAAACATTGCCCCCAAGTCCTTGACAGGGCTTAGAGCTGCAGGGTGGAAAACCAGACAGATCGATCGTATCCGTAGCCCCTTTGCCCAGAAAGGTTCTTACAACGAATGGAACTACAGCAAGCTCAGGATATGGTTGCTAACATGGTATGACAAGGTGGTTTTCATCGATGCAGATATTCTAGTTCTCAAAAACATGGATAGCCTATTCATCTATCCTCCACTGTCAGCTGCTGGCAATGATCAAACTTTGTTTAACTCGGGAATCATGGTGGTCGAGCCATCATTGTGTATGTTCGAAGACTTGATGGTGAAAAGTTTCAAGGTGGATTCATACAACGGAGGGGACCAGGGATTTCTCAACGAGGTCTTCACATGGTGGCACAGGTTGCCTTCCAAGGTGAATTTCTTGAAGATTTTTCAAAGGAATGGGAGTCGGGAAGACATCCCTGATGACCTTTCTGCAATACATTATCTGGGGCTGAAGCCATGGATGTGTTACAGGGACTACGACTGCAATTGGGACATGAAAGAAAGGCAGATTTTCGCCAGTGACCAAGCTCATGAGAAGTGGTGGCGAGTCTATGATGCAATGCCTGAGAACTTGCAACATTACTGTGGGTTGACTGAGAACATGGATTGGAGGATAAAGAAATGGAGGAAAATTGCTAAGAACCTCAGGCTTCCTGATGAACATTGGAGGATTAGTGTAACAGATCCTAGACAATACAATCTTGTTCAATAAACAGAAGGGTACTGCCAAATTCTTGAATGGAAAAACATAATTTATGCCATTTTTAATCTAAAATTAGAATCCAGACCTACTCTTCTCTCTATTCAAATTCCTTTATTTTGGGTTTAAAATAATAATGTAAAAATTCAAATTTGGAACCAAGGATTTAGTTGATCTCTCCCTTCTTTAAAAAGTTTAGGAAATTTTTAAATAATAATGAAAGAAAGTGTTGAAGAATTTGGAGGGCAAAGGTATGGTGTCATGGCACAAAGAAAACAATCATTAAGGCAGCAGCATCTCTATGTCTCTACCCACCAAATCAAATACTTTCTAAAAAAATAAAAAAGAAAATCAAATACTTTATCTCCATAATCAATTACTAATGCTTTTCTTTTTTTTTCTTTTTATTTCTCTCTTTCTGAACCAAAATTAGTGGTGGGATATTATCATAGCTTTGAGTTTTGTTCTTTTTAACATAAAAATTTATTTTTATTATTATTATTATTATTATTATCCTTTGATAATTATTTTGTCAAGTATAATTAATTGTATTGAAAGTAATTTTGATGAACGTTAATCCATTCCCTCTACTTTTTTTAAATTTTCATGAAATTAAAATAAAATTCTGATTTTGATTTATTTTATATCAAAATTTAAAGTTTTTTATAATATGTATTTAATATTTTTAACATAAAAAGTAAAAAAATCTTTAAAAATAAATTTATAATATAAAAAAATAAAATATTAGATATTTGTAAAAAACGAAAGAAATTCATTTTGGGATATCTCAAAAATTAAAAAAAAATAGCTGAAAAAATAAATAAAGAATTAAAACACGTAAACAACAAATATGATTATTATTATTATTATTAAATGAAAATTAATTCAAATTTGAGATAATTAATAAAAGAATTTTCCAAAAAATATATCTTACTTTTTCCTAGTAGTAAGATTTTTTTGCTTTTTTTTTTCAAAATATCAACAAAGTAAAAAATAAAATTATTTTCCTACTCATAATAAAAATAATTCTTACTATTTTTCTGAAATAAAAAAAATACTTGGTATTTTTGAAAAAAGAACCACACCCCACCTTTTCCCTCCTCTGTTTCTCTCTCTCCAAGTACAAAGTTCTATTTTTTTTTTCTCTCTTACTTTTGCCGACCAAAGAAAGAAACGAAGAAAAGGATGAAAGAATGGAACTTTGAAACGAGTTAACTCACTCGAATCTCGCTCCTTCTCTTTCCTCAACTTGGGTGTTTGTTTTTTTGGTTTTGAAAATGCAAGACCTCTTCGGATCAGTTCGGCGTTCGCTGGTGTTCCGTACAACCCCAGACAATATCAACAACACCCAAGAAAACAGCCCCCCGATTCCAACTACAGCCAATGCCTTTGTTGAAAAGATAAATTCTTGCATCCGCAAATCGCGGGTCTTCTCCAAACCTTCCTCTCCTTCGCCTTCTCCTCCTCCGGCGATCCGATGGCGGAAAGGGGAGTTGATTGGTTCTGGTGCCTTTGGCAGGGTTTATATGGGCATGAATCTTGATTCTGGAGAGCTTCTCGCTGTCAAAGAGGTGTTTTTTTCTTTCTTTTTGAATTGGTGGATTTTTGGGGGGTTTTTTTTTTGCGGTTTCTTTTAATGAGTTTTAGTTAATTGTAGGTTCGAAATTGAAACTCTGAGATAGGTTTGGGTTTGTTTTGAGCTTTTTCATTGATTTTTGTATTTTGTTTAATCTTTGAAGTGGAATGTGATCTAAAGTTAGTGGATATGAAATTGATCTCATTTGTTTCTTGGCCTTTGTTGTTTCAGGTTCTAATTGCAGAAAACAGTGCTTCAAAGGAGAAAGCACAGGTTTGGACTTTGAACTTGGTTCTTTTGTCTTTTTAGCTAATAAAACAATAAACATCTTATCTCAAAGTAAATAGTTGCTATTAAGTATGTAAACGTTGTCATTTTCCATAGAATGGGAGAATTCTTGAGATTCTGAAATTAGTTTCACTTATTGTTAGCTGCCTGCCAATGAAATGTAAGATTATCTAGGTACCTGAAGTTTCAGTTCTTAATACATAGAACAGAATTTTCCACCTATGACGATTGGTATTAGTTTCGCTTCTCATTGTTAATTGAATGAGGAATTGCCATAACATGACCAACTTTGATTTGCTTCTTGTTATGTAAGTAGGCTCATGTCAGGGAGCTTGAGGAAGAAGTAAAGCTTCTCAAGAATCTTTCACATCCGAACATTGTTGTAAGTAATGACTGTGCTGTTTTGTATATTGATTGAATTGATGAAGGGTATTGCCTTTCTTTCATTGGGACATACTTTCCATCTTCAGAGATATTTGGGAACAGTGAGGGAGGAGGAAACCTTAAATATTTTGCTCGAATTCGTCCCTGGTGGATCTATTTCATCACTTTTGGGAAAATTTGGACCCTTCCCTGAAGCTGTAAGTCATGGATGACAGAAGTTTTGAATTTAGTTGTTTTTAATGCTAATCTTGTGTACTAATTTCTCAAACAGGTTATAAGAACATACACGACTCAGTTATTATTGGGCCTCGAGTATTTACACAACAATGGCATTATGCACAGGGACATTAAGGTACATTTTCTTTTCCAGTCCTTAATGTTATAAATTGAAAAAGGTCCTTGGTTTCTTTCTCTCTTCTCTTTTTCTGATGAATAAATAATATGCTCATTCTATCTATTGGCAGGGGGCAAACATCCTGGTAGATAATAAAGGAAGCATTAAACTTGCAGATTTTGGTGCATCCAAACAGGTCGTTGAGTTGGTAATTGTGCAACTGGTCAACCTTATATTTACATTTACAGTTTTCTCCATTTTAGAATGTACTTTTCTCTTAAATCAATACTTATAAATCACCTTTAGTTCTAATAGAGATGGTGTTTCTGTAGGCTACTGTTTCTGGTGCCAAGTCTATGAAGGGTACGCCATATTGGATGGCTCCTGAAGTCATTTTGCAGACAGGGCATAGTTTGTAAGAACAACTGGATCACTAAATAAATCTAATTGTTTACATGTGTGCCAGTTCTCTATGACATGCTTAGAATTGGTTGGCTTCCTGTGAATTTGATTATGGTAGATCTCTGAGGTCCCCACTCTATATTCCTTGAAGCATTTAAATGATACTATAGCTTTCCTTGCTGGTCTTTGCATGTGCTTCATATTTATTAATTAGCTATTTTTGCTGCATGTATAGTGGATCGCTGTAGATTATGATGATTGATATATGATATTTAAGTTATATTGATGTACTGAACTTTACTGATACTTTATGGATACAATTTTCTAGTTCTGCTGATATATGGAGTGTTGGCTGTACGGTGATTGAAATGGCCACTGGAAAGCCTCCTTGGAGCCAACAATACCAAGAGGTAACTGGTCTCTTGACATTTTAAAGATTGTTCTATGAGGTGTTCTTTCATCATTGTACTCACGTGTTTGTTCAGGTTGCTGCACTCTTCTATGTAGGGACAACAAAGTCTCATCCGCCTATTCCAGAGAATCTTTCTATTGAGGCAAAAGATTTTCTGCTGAAATGTTTGCAAAAGTATGTTATCTTTTTCTGTGATTCTGGGAGTAAATATATAGGATATATTTTCTGGCCTTTTTTTCTCTTCAAACTGGTGGTGTATGACCATATGAGTTATGCAATTTCAGGGAACCAGAGTTAAGGCCAGCAGCATCTGAACTGCTAAAGGTGATTGCAGTTTGATTAATATTTCCCTTTGTCATTTGGACATTACATGCTGCAGTTGCTGTAGGATTAATATTCTTCATTGTCAACTACATGCAGCATCCCTTTGTCACTGGAGAATCCCAGGAGTCTAATCCCATTTTGCATGCTTCAGTCATGGTCAGTACACTTGAACTGGATTCTATTTATTTTGTTTGTTTTGTCTTTTCTCCCTTAGAACTTCTGAATTTTATCTCTTTCATCAGGAGAACTCTGAAATCACTTCATCATTACATGCCACTAACCACGAAGGCTCGTAAGTATTATAATTTGAACTTGTAAAGTAATTGCATTGTCAATTGTCAAGCTGGAAAGGGTCTTTAACTATGGCATCAATTTTCTTTCCAGTCAAGTTTCAACGTGTCCTGATTCGGTAGATATCTGTAATTTGGGTAGTCTGAACTGCTCAAACACATTTGTTGAGAAGTTTTCAGAAAGCAAAGACTCGTGGAGAATAAACTGCAGTGAGGATGATATGTGTCAGATTGACAAAGATCATTTAGGGCTTTGTTCCTCTTCAATGCTTGATAATGTTAACAAGGTAACTGCATTCATGCTGTTCTCAAGGTTCAGATATTTTAATCATTTGAGAATTACAGCTGCTAATTCATGAATCATCTTATTGAACTTAGAGTTCTGATCCCCTTTGTGAACCTTCTCATGACTGGAAGAGCAAATTTGGTGAAGATCCTGAAACAGTTCCAGTTGGTGGCCCTACAACTTGTGGTAAGGGGGGCAATGATTATTCCTTTACTTGTGGGCCATCACTCTCAGAAGATGATGATGAACTCACTGAATCAAAAATTAGAGCTTTTTTGGATGAGAAGGTACTATTTTAGCCCTTGTGCAGTCAGATTCTCTTAAATTTGGCCTCATGTCAGATCATTTTGACAATGAAGTTTTAACTAACTCCTCAGGCTTTGGAACTAAAGAAGCTGCAAACACCATTATATGAAGAGTTTTACAACAGCTTGAATGTAGCATCCTCCCCAAGTTTTATTGAGAATAAACGAGATGAGACACCCCCAAATTACTTGAAATTACCTCCCAAAAGCAGGTCCCCAAGTCGTGGTCCTATTGGCACCCCATCTTCTGCAGCTGATGCTATTGGTACTGGGAGCCCTGGGAGTAATAATAGCAGGCGTGTGTCAAATATTGGCCATGCTAGTGACCAAACTTCACAGGACAATTCATCACCGCAGCTTAGTGATTGGAAAGGGCTTCTAGTTGATGGCCAGCCAGAACCGAGCAGCCCAAGGTTAGTCCATAGTTGATTGGTTTGTTGCCCGCCCTTATTCTGAGTCACTCTTGTGGAGGAATCTGAAATAGAATCATTTCCTGTGTACAGTGTAATCTCTTCTGAAAGACATAGGAAGTGGAAAGAAGAGCTTGACCAAGAGCTTGATAGAAAGCGAGGTAGATATACTTGGTTCCTCTGTGCCCCTCTTCTGTTTGTCCACTCTTTTTTTCTTCTTCCTGATATTGCCTACTAAATGGTTGACTATGGTGACTGTTTCATTGAATGTACCATTATTTTATTTTATATCACTCAAGAAGCCTTATGCATTCCCAACAATTCATTCATCTCATGCTCAAACCAAATCTGAAGCTACAGCTGCCCATGCCTAATAATTACTTGAACAACATAGCTTAAGATTTTCTGCCTTAGATGGCATCTTATCTCAATTAGTCTTTAATTCATGTTTTTACAGTTGTATTGCCATAAGATAGCAAGTTTGTCTTTTAGTTGGTGTGGTGACTATCCAGATTTTCATGGTCCATATAGTTTAGCAAATAATAGTGAAATGTTTGCAGAGATGCTGCGCCAGGCAGGTGTGGGAGGGAAGACTTCATCACCTAAGGATCGAGCCTTAAATAGGCAGAGAGATCGGACAAGGTTTGCATCTCCGGGGAAATGAGTGCCTGTCAGAGTAAATGGCGCCTCTTGAGAAGTTTTTTTTTCCTATCAAGAGTTAATTATAACAGTTACAATTTCATTTGGAGTGAGCTTGTTCTGGCTCCCATGAAAGCGGCAGTGACATCTCTTGTGCCCTATGCAATTTCTCATTGTTCAACCAGGAAGATTTGTCCTTTTAAAGGCCTATCTGATGTTTGTTACTCAACATATAAATAGGTGATGATACTATATTTTTTTTTTTAACTTCTTTTTTCCCCCTTCTGGGTGGTTACTGGTTTGAGGGGTTGGGTATATGTTTCCTCAAGTTTGTTTGGTGCATATATTTGTACTACTGATGTAGAATAATAATGAGGAGATTTTGTGATTGAGATATGACAATTTAGCCAAAAGCACAAAGCCTGTCTTCACATGCATGCTTATGATTATTTTCCTTCCTTTTTTTTCACCTGCTTCTGACCAATGGATGTAAATAGTCTAACAATGAGACCAAATAACTGAAGATCTTTAGATCAATTTATATGAAATGGAGAGATAAAATTCACAAACATGTAAGAAAAATCAACTTTGGACATTGTAGAAAGCATGTAAGGAAAACTATACCGATAAATCAACCAATTCACAACCATGTAAGGAAATCTATTATGGACATTGTGAAAGAATATCTTCAAACAGTTTGCTTCAAGCCATACTGATAAATCAAAGAAAGTTCATGACCCTTAAATTCTCCCAGTCGAGAATCGTATGGGCAGTAAGACTGGACGCTGCTTCAGTCCACTCATTGGTCCATCACTTTTCTGAAAGCTTTTTCTGCTCTTCAATGGAGACACCAATCTGTTTGCCAAACGTGAAGGCGAAAAAGATCTGCGCAGCTTTGAAGCAGCTGATAGCTTTGGTGACCTCTTGCTAATGTTTGTTGATCTCGTCGGAGAAAGAGAAACCACGGGTGGGCTCTTGATCTTGACTTGAAACTTGGAAGCTGATGGAGGGGACTTGATCAAGAATTTATGTGGAGTTTGAGCTTGTCTGTTTCTTGCAATCACTGGGGACCTTGTCTTGCAGAACTTCTGTTGCTGTGAAGCTGGTGTTGAACTGAACAAAGGGTTTGGGAATAAAACAGCCTTTTTAGCCCATGGCCTATTCCTTGGTGACACCCTATTGGCCATATGTCTGTTGTTTTCCTTATCAAATTCCCTGAATTTGGGAGGAGAAGAAACCTTGAAGTTGATCCTGGAACGAGCCCTTTGAAGAGAGGGAGAGTCGGATTCTGTTCGAATCAGTTGTAGTTTGTTCTGTTTCTCCTTCTTTCTTCTGGCTCTGAGTTCAGTGTTTTCAGGCTGTGCTCTTCGCTTTGTATGTTCAGTCAGTGGAGTTTTTGGATCCTCAGCAACACCTGTCTTCTTCTTGGTTTTGTCATCAACTGCTGCTAGAATCTCTCTCGCAAACTGACTTGCTTGAAGGATTTCTCCCACTGTTTCTCCTACTAGCATTGCTGGCAATGACATCCTCCTCCATTCACCTGCATTAAAAGTTTGAAGGAACCCAATTATTTCTCTTCTTAGCTTGCTGACAGATTCTATGCAGTTGAAGACCATTTCATCAAATAAATGAGAATTCAAACAACATTGCTCAAGTCAGGAAAATTTTGGGCACAAATTCTCAACTTAGAAAGAAAACCCAGTTGTCCAATCTGATGAGAGGGGGAGAGATATATACCTCCTGCACTGGCTGGAAACTTCCCAACTAGAGATTTCCTTGGAGTAGCATTCTTGATCCTTCAAATTAATCAAATTAAAAAGCACCCAAATTTAGTATGCAAAACAAAAAGCTCAGGCTTTTAGGCCATAATTTAAGAAAAAACAAAAGCAAACCCAAATTTGAGCATACCTCAAAGACTCTTGCTTGCACCTGAGACTAGTCCTCAAGTAACCCCTAGTACTCCTAGGACTTAGACTCACCCCTGATATCACCTTTGTCCCTCCAGCTACTGTGTACTGCAACTCTTGCAACCTTGCCATACATTGCTCCACCTTCACAATCCCAAACAAAGAACAAAAACCCCATAAGCCCAAAAAAAAAAAAAGAAAACCCTTTTTCTTCTTAGTTGCTTAGAAAATGAAGTGCCCAACTTTACCTTCTTTACAGTTTCTCTGAGTAGGACAGGATTAAGAGGAGCCACCATGATTTTCCTTTGCTTTGGTGGGGTTCTTGCAACCATTATTGCCAGAAAGAAAAGAAATTTCAGCAGCCAACAAAAAAAAAAAGGAAAAATTTAAAAACCAATGTGGGTCTTTCCTAAAAGGAATTACTTTGTTGGCTCCTCCGCTCCTCCCTTTTCTTTGTTCCTCTAAATACCCATCAAGGAGAGTTAATAACGTAATCTGGGTTTGGTTTCAGTTACTGTTTTTTCTCTTCAAAACTCAAAGATTTTCACCTCCCTCTCTCTCTCTCTCTCTCTCTCTCTAGAGTTTATCAGTAAGTGGAAAAAAAGTCAAAAAGCTTTGGCTCAAGATTGAGAGATGCTGAGTAACGGATCTCTATTGTCTTGTCTCAACGGTCAGATAATCTATCATTACAAAAAAGAACGTATATAATATGGCAACGGCTACTTGTATTTGGGTTTTTTCTTTTTTTAATATTAAAATCTTATTAGTGTTTTAATCGAGGACCGTTGATCATGAAGAAATCAACGGTTCATCTTCTCTTTTAGTTTTTTTACTTTGAATTATCGGGGGTATGTTAGAGGAAAAAAAAAAGAAAAGAATGCAACGTGTGACCTTTAACTGAACCAAAGTGTGTTATAAAGATTTAACCAAATGTCAGTAAATAGTTGGATGACTTTCGTTTCAATACATTATAAATATGTTCACCGAATAAAAATCCAAACGACTTTAACTATTGTAATAAAAATAAATAAATTACCTCTATTTCTTAAATTTTGATTATAATTTATTTTTAATTTATTAATATTAAAAATAAACCCTCGTCTCAAGAATTCATTTTCTCTCACTATATTTTAATTTTATTCAGAATTGAAAGAAAAAACTATATGAGCAAGCAAAATAATTAAAAAGATAAGAAATTAAAAATGATGAATTTTTGTTTGAAAAGAATTTTGATGAATTGATTCTCCCATGAAAATTTACAAAATCAAATTTGCTTTTTAATCACGGTAACAACTCTTAAACACCACATAAGAATTTTAAAAGAACAATGGCTCCAACAATCCAAGAATAACCATATTAAAAAGGAGAAGAATTTAGCGATCTTCGAATGTAAGTTTCAAGATTTGGAAATAGATCTGAAAATCAACAAATTTTAAATGAAAGTTTGAAAAAAAAAATTTGATTGGTTCTCAAGAAAAAAAAACCAGTTAGGTTTTGAAAATTTTTTGATTACTTCAATGAAACGAAATATTTTAAATAGATGCAATTAAGAAAAATCTCCTTATCACATGTAGATTCTTTAAGTTCTTGTTTCAAATGAAATAGGGGATGCAGAACAAACAAAAGAGAAATAAGAGAGACATAACTAAAGAATAAAAAGAAAAACATTTTGAACAAAACCGACTATGATATATTAATTGTTACACTTTTCATTGTTTGATCTGCTACCTTATTGTTCTTGTTGTTGTTTAGTACTAAAAAAGTTCTTAAATTATTTAAGAAAATTTAAATAAATTTTTATTCTTTTTATTATATTTAATCAAATTTTTATATTTTTATTTTAGATTAAATAATTTTTTATAATTAATAAATAAATAATTATTGCACCCGAGCATTTGACTCATTGATTAGTGTATGATTCCCTACTAAAAGAGTAAAATTCGAATTTTCCTCTCCCAATTATAAAAAAAAATATTATTAATTAAAATATTTTTTAAATATTAAAATATCACTAATATTTTAATAAATAACCGTTGATTATGGAGAAATCAAATGGGTCATTTTCTCTTTTAATTTTTTGAGTTTGGATTATTGGGAGTATAGTAGAGGTAAAAAAAAAAAAGAGCGAATGCAGCTTGTTACTCTCTAATTGAACGAAAGTGTATTGTAAAATTTTAACCAAACATCAATAAATAATTGAGTGACTTTTCTTTCAATACATTATATAAAAAAATAAAATACATTAACTTTCTCAACTTTTAATTATAATTATAAATGAATTCATTAGTTCTCAAAATCGACGTTCTGTCTTAAATATATAAATGACATCAATACCTAAACGTAAATATCTAAAATACTTTTTTTCTTTACTTCAAGTCAATTGACGATGTTTTTTTATCCTGATCGATCACCTTGTGACCCTATCTAATCGTGAAATGTCAAATCCGATCAAATCTCACTAGAAAAGTATCAAATTTAAGTGTCGATCTGGTGCTTCCCATTGCTCCCCTTAGAGCACCAAGACCAGTGCTTGCCAGGGAGCACCACGATGGATAGGGGTGGACCTACCTTAAAGGTGTGGTGTCACATGACCCCACTCATTTATCAAAATTGTTTACTTATTATTTATCTAATTTAAAGTTTTATGGAGTTAATATACTAATGAATGCACTAATTTTTTTTTTTTTAACTTTGTAGGGATTGGGGTAAAAGATTTCAAGTCAAAAATTTGTAAGGAATGAGGTCAAAAACTTCGAGTCAAAGTAGATTTATTAAAAAGTAATTTATATATTAATATTTAAATATTATATGAAAAGATAATAAAGTTTTTTTATAATTTAAGATTTTATTAAAAGAATACTCTTTCTCTTCAAAACTCAAGTTCTACTCTTCTCAGTTCTTGGTTGTGTTTTCATACTCTTAAAACAATTTATTTAGACTTCAATTGTAAGTAATTTTCAATCCAAATTAAATTTTTAAATACATCAAGTCTAAATATTTTTTGATTAATTTGATAGTTTAGGTTCATAATTATAATCTAACTAATAGAAAATAGTATTGCATGTCAAATAATATTTTAAAGTTATGAGTATTTTTTTTTATTTTATAGATATATTATTTGATTATTTGATTTTCTTATATGGTTTGTGGATGTTTATATTTAGTTTTAATCAATGAATAGAAATTTGTCAAATTGTTAATTGATGAAACTAATAATTTGTTGTGTAAGATCATATTTTATTTAATTCTAATACTTTAATTTATGCTAATGAAAAATGAGTAATATTTTTTAATTGATTTTTGAATTCGTAAGTCATGAAAAGATAATTTAAAATACAAGAAATTGTCTCATAAGACTTAAGTCCGCAATATCAACATAATTCTATTAATGATAGTACTTAACAATCTTCTAAGTAAAATTGTGTTCAATTTGATTGAAGTACTTTACATATCTTGGATTGAGAAATTTTTTTTTTATTATTATTATTTTAATTTTAATTATAACACTATTTAGAAAAATTTCTAAGTTCATCTTTGGAAACACTAAATTGGTGCTTCCCAAAAGCATCAAGATTGGTGCACCCTAAAAGAAAGCCGACCAAGGGAGTGCGATCTGGCTAGATTTAGAGCTCTTCGACCAAATTCGATTACAAGATGGTTGGTCGGTGAGAGGTAAAGTAAAGTTTTTTTTTTAAAAATTATAGTTTGGTAATTTTTAAATTAATAAACGGTAAAATTATTTTTTTAATATTATTATATCATTAAATTAAGGGAAACATTAATGATTAATTAATGACTGAACTTACGTGTTCAATGAAAAATATTCTTTTATGACAAATGTTCTATTTTAAAAATTAATAAACTCACATAAAATTATGATTAAAACTTAAAAATGTTAATATATTTTATAAATATATTCATAAAATAAAAAATCCAAACAAAAAATATTAGCCTTTTTGTCATTTAATGAAAAGATAAATAACTTACCTTTACTTTTTTTATTATAATTTATTTTTAATTCATTAGTATTAAAAATGAATCCTCTTGCCAAAAATTCACCTTCCTTCATAATATTTTAATTTTATTCAAAACCCAAGTAAACAAAATAATTAAAAACCAAAAAATAAAAAATATGAATTTTTGTTTGAAAAAAATTTTAAAAATCTCAAAGGGCAATTATGGTATTTAGGAAAAAATATAAAAACCTAATCTCTGCTATTTTTCTTCATTAACCAGACATCTAGGGAGCGAGTGTTAAACCCTAATCCGAGGGAGAGAAAGAGATAGCAGAGGCAATGGCAAGCTACGACCTAACCCCACGAATTGCGCCGAATCTAGATAGGCATTTGGTGTTTCCCTTGCTGGAGTTCTTGCAAGAGCGACAGCTACACCCAGACGAGCAGATCTTGAAAGCGAAGATCGAGCTGTTGAACAAGACCAACATGGTCGACTACGCCATGGACATCCACAAGAGTCTTTACCACACCGATGATGTCCCTCAGGACATGATAGAAAGGAGGGTCGAGGTTGTCGCTCGTCTTAAGGCCTTGGAGGACGCCGCCGCTCCTTTGGTCACTTTCTTGCAAAACCCTAACGCTGTTCAGGAATTGAGAGCTGATAAACATTATAATCTCCAGATGCTCAATGACCGTTACCTGGTTGGGTTTAATATTATTCTTAATTTTTAATTGAATTTGGGTTGATTTTCAATGCATTTAAAACCCTTTCTTTCTTTTTTTTTTATTATGTGTTTTCTAAATTATGTTATTATTTTTGGATGTAAGTGGGAAAAATATTTTAGGATTGACTAAATATTTTCAGAATTTCTATTTTTGCGATTAACCAAATGCATAATCTTTTTATGTGAAACAATTATGTCTGAATGTGCATTATATTTAACCTTTGTAATGATTTTTATGTAAAAAGCAAATAGGAAAAAGTAAATGGCAAACAATAACCAAATAGAGACTTATTATACTTTGTTTCATAGAATTCTAGCATTTTTCTTTTTGGTTGTGTCTTTTAGTGGACTTACATCCATGAAAGATTGGGTTTTTTTTTTCTTGAATTTTAAGGGGGGAATTTTTCTTTTAACAGATTGGTCCAGATCAGATAGAGGCATTATATCAGTATGCGAAATTCCAGTTTGAGTGTGGCAACTACTCAGGTGCTGCTGACTATCTGTATCAGTATAGGGCTTTATGCACAAACAGTGAAAGGAGTTTGAGTGCATTGTGGGGAAAGCTGGCAGCCGAGATACTCATGCAAAACTGGGATATTGCTCTTGAAGAACTCAATCGCTTGAAAGAAATAATTGATTCTAAGGTTTCTGTTATACTCCTGATTCATTGTATGGTTTCTTAAAATTTGCTTATACATGATTCTTTGTTTCATTTATTTGCATTTGTATTTGTTTTGCTCTAGAGTTTCTCCTCACCCTTGAACCAAGTACAGAGTAGAATATGGCTGATGCATTGGAGCCTCTTCATCTTTTTCAATCATGACAATGGAAGAACACAGATCATTGACCTGTTTAATCAAGACAAGTATGCCATTTTGACAACTTTACCTGAAATTCTTAAATCATCTTCTTAGCAGTCTATTCATATTCCTACTGTTGTTTCTACTACATCCTAAGCTTGAAGACTGTACAGTGTCTTGACAATGATGTTGCTGATGCCATTTTTGATGTTGTTAGCAACACTGTGGGTCTGTATGTATCGTTTGTGCATTGTTCAGTGTTTCTTTACTATAACTCACTTTTCTTTCAACCTTCCGCTGCTTTCATATACTTCCATTTAGGATTGCCCTGCAGTGAAACATGTTGATAAACTTTATTGAATTGCTTTGATAATTTGGTAGGATGGTATTGTTGCTTAATATTGTTATCATGAAAAGTTAACATGCCGGTGTCATATCATTTGCAAAATTTTTTGTCAAAGTGTTAAGGAAATTTGCAATAAAGTGCGTGAGTTGCCCACAAGATCGCTTGTGGTTGGAATTTCATTGCTTAAGGGAGGTAGTGGTTGGAATTAGAGGAATGTGTGTCTTTGGATTCATATATTTCTGTGTACTTTGCATTTCTGTTCTACGTTATTGTTTTCTGTGGATTTACATTTGTGCTTTATCTGTTGTCCAATATTTGTGTAGTTCCCCTATTTAACAAGCTGGTTTCACTTCTTACCAGGTATCTAAATGCCATTCAAACCAGTGCTCCCCATCTTTTAAGGTACTTAGCGACTGCTTTTATTGTCAACAAGAGGAGAAGGCCTCAATTCAAAGATTTTATTAAGGTTATCCAGCTAGAGCAGTACTCTTACAAAGATCCCATCACAGAGTTTTTGGCATGTGTTTATGTCAATTATGACTTTGATGGAGCACAGAGGAAGATGAGGGAGTGTGAAGAAGTAAGTTTCCTGTTTCTTGATGCCACTCAATCGATGATATTTCCTATCGACATATTGTGCTGTAAACTTTTAGCTTGGAGTTCCATCATCTTCTTTTGATGCCTTTAGCAATAAGTTTGATTTCTGAATTGCAAGCTCTACGTTTTCACTTGACTTCTGTGTAGGTGATACTGAACGATCCCTTTCTTGGAAAAAGAGTTGAAGAAGGTAACTTTTCTACTGTACCACTAAGAGAAGAGTTCCTTGAGAATGCCCGTTTATTTATCTTCGAGACATACTGCAGAAGTCATCAGCGCATTGACATGGGGTAAGTTTCTGCTTTTGAAACTGCACAATTTAGCTTCATATGTGGGACAATTGACTCAGCAATCAGGAAATTGCTATGTCTTACTAAAAACTGACACTGAAAAGAGATATTCATTTGAAAACCGAATTTCCTCGGGCTCAAAGTCAGTTTTGCAAGCTGGTTTCTTGTAACTATGTCATTCTCAGCGTGGAAGCTTTTTTCGCTAATTGGATGTTGAGGATTGATAATTTTTAGTAGAATAAGGAACTAGTTAAATCAGAACAGATCTTTCTTTCTCTTTAACATGTGAACATGTGCACAGCAGGCTTGCATACACAAACCACACAACTTGCACACCTTTAGTCTGTTACAGTCTGTCTTATTGTAGTGATTACATGGATTCCCATTGCACTTTCCGTCAGGCATCTTAATACTTTCAACCAAAGCAACATGCTAGCACCTTAAGATTGAAAGGATATAACATTTATGAGATTCATATAAAAGGACTTTCCGGCTCATATTTTGTCTGGTTCTAGCTGCTTTTCCTAAATTCTTGGGCCAACCTTAACTGATTTTTCATGTGTTTCAAGTGTGCTTGCTGAGAAGTTGAATTTGAATTATGAGGAGGCTGAGAGATGGATTGTGAATCTTATTCGAAACTCAAAGCTTGATGCCAAGATTGATTCAGAGACGGGAACTGTTACTATGGAGCCTAATCGCCCCAATGTGTAAGATTTCTTTATATAAGCCATAGTATACAGTTTACAATCTGTTCTTTCAGTTGTGCCATAAGTGCTTTGTCCCTTTTGTCGTCTCTTTGTTCATGTTCTCACTGCATCTTCCATCTTTCATATTATAGTCCATCCATCCGTATTCCATTTGTTCCTCTTCTTTGAATGACTTTTGATTTTGTTACCATATGTCTCCAGTTATGAACAGTTGATAGACCATACCAAGGCACTCCAAGGGCGTACCTACAAGCTAGTCAGCCAGATTCTTGAACATGTACAGGCACAGCCTGCTCGATAAGGTTTTGGGGAAGTTGGAATTATTTGCAATTTTGAGGCATGGCAGATTGTTCTCTGAGAACAAATTAGAGTGATTCTAGTTTCTGATTTGGATCAAGACTGAGCAATTAGTAGTTTTCAGCAAAACATATTTTATGTTTATCATGACAAAGCATGTCATTAACTTATCTGGATATGTTAAAACGTATAATGTGTTTTACTCTTTTTAAGTTTTGGCCAAGGAAATTTGTTTAAATGCGTTTTTAAAGAGCATAGAAACTGGTTTAAAATTTTGCGTCTCCAGAATAGCTTGTGATTATTTATCAAAGCTAGTAATAGCACTGCCATCAATTTTATATCTCAAACCAAACAACTTCCACCCATTCACAATGAAATAAAACATGCTCAACAGACTCATTCTGACAGAAAGAACATAAGATAGGGTCGGATTTTACCTCTCCTCCATAGATTTTAATTTGTAGCAACACCACCAACACAAACCCTCCATCAAAAGTTCATGATTTTACGAGTTATTTGCATGTTCCAGGCTTCCCTACTGTTGAATAGTGGTGACGTAGATTAAGGGTATTTTCGTCCTTTTACTGCTGAACTTTAGTAAATATTTTACATTTAAGATTTAATGATTTATTTTTATAAAAATCCATTTTTACATTTTGTCAAATCAAATTGAAGGTATAAAAGAGAGGGACGTCAGCATTTTGCTTACATGGTTTTTTTTTTTTTAATAAGAACCATTGATCAAATATAGAAATAGAATGGCGTCCATGCGCTTTCAGCTACAGTTCTTAGTCTTAATTTTGATCAAATATAAGGGGCATTAGCTTTAGGGTTACTAAAAAAAGTACATTGATGTACATGTTAGAAGGAAAATTATGGCCAAAATGGTACACAATTAATGGACCATCATATTATCATAAAAGAAGGAATGTATGTGCAGCAGAGGAGAAGAAAATTTTAGCTGTTATTTAGGTATTGAACACAAAGAATCTGAAAGCAAGATTCATTCATTCCCTCAGAGCTGAAGGTCGTAAAGGCAATAGTGATGACTTTCTCTGACTTTGCATGCCTCTTAACTTGAGCGGACTCCACACCACTGATTTCCGCTGCAAAGCAACAACGGTTGGATGCCTTGGCTTCCATGAACCTGCCTGTGCAGGAGGAGGAGGACTCCCCATGAACTTGCTGCTGCTTCTCGTGGCTGCAGGTGTTGTCTCTGATGGGTTCCTGAACTCTGGCAATGGAGAAAACAATCTTGAGTATCTTGCTTTCCTCGGATCCCGCACTAATGATGGTCTGTCCATTGTGCCACCATTGTTGAAACCAGAAGCAGAGCTGCGGAGTGGTGTGGTCATGTATGAATGTGGCTGCAGGGTGGCGATGGATACTCGCCTTTTAGGCTGAATAACTGTTGTCGTCGTGGTTGAAGGTCTGACAGCAATGGAAACCCGTCTTGGTTTCAACAGGGCTTTTGTGTTTGTTGGTGGTGCCATCACAGTTTTGGGGTAGTTTTCTTTGTCATCTGATGCTGCCATGGCAATTCTAGCTGTCTTTCTGTTAGTTGGCATAGGTGATGCTGGAGGCATGAAATTGGTGAGCCTTCGCAATGGTAGCCTCAGTTTTGATGGACCCAATGGTGGTTTTTTCTCCATTTTGGTCCTCTCTGCTGCTTGTGTAAGAGATGGTCTACTAGAAGCAGCAGCAGCAAAAGCTCTGGTTTCCTGCTTTAATCTGGTTTTCCGTTCCTCTGCTAATTGATTTTCTAGGTCACGAACCTGTCATCAAATTCCGAAGAAAGAAAATGATACAAAATAGCAGGGAAAAGAAAAATCAGAATCTAGATGACTACTAAACTTCATGATCAGAAGAAGCTGTCCTAAAATACAACAGAAAGGCTGCTTTGGTTTGTTTAACAATCCTTAAGTCATCAAGTAATTACCTTTTCTTGGAGACTTTTGCATATATGTTCTCTAGCAGCCAGTCTCAACTGCAATGACTGTACATTATCCTGCAGCTTCTTTGTTTCCTTCTCATCATGTTTTAACTTTTCTGCCTGTTAATTAATCAAAAACCAGAGGTCAAACAACTGAATCCACCCAAAAAGTATGGAGGGAAAATTTAAATTTGATCACTTCACCATACCATTTGCTTATACTTGTAAAGCTCGGAAAGATCCACCTGTTTGCGGGCAGGACCACCTTCAATCCCCCTGACTCGGCTCGCAAAATTCAGTGAACAGATGGTCTCCCCAAGGTCTGCATCACTTGGACTGATCTGTACAAACATCAGGGTCTTGCAATCTCCTCCTGTATTTCATGATTCAGTTAGCACACTCAGATTGTGATACCCGTGAAATCTTTCATTAGGCCACCATACATGAATAAAGATCCTTCACGGGCAATCTTTCCAGATTAACCAGCTTCAGATGCCCAATCATGACTAAAGATTTGACTTCAGTGATACTCTGGTGAGAGAAAAGCTTACCCAGAGAGCTCTGTAGCATATGTGTGAGCTTTGAGTTCCTGGTTTTCCATGGAAAGTAGAATCAGTAAAGGTATAAATGTCAGACAGATATATATTTGCGGTGTGTGTATGCAAGAGAGAGAGAGAGAGAGAAACCTATAAGGAACGTGGCCTGTTTTGGATGCAAGGGCAGAAATCACATCACCTAGCGCTGAGAGAGATTTATTAATAAACTGGGATTCCTTCAACCTTTCACCTTCAACTTCAATCTTTCCCACACGCTCACTTCCAGCCAAATCTACCAGCCACAGGTGACTCCTGGTCTTTTGGCCATTTATCAAATTTGTTCCCCTTACAGTTACACGCAGCAAGCTGCAAAGAGACAATTTTGGTCATTACAGTAAAACAAGAATGTTTGGATGCACCATTATTTCTCAGCCACTATTGTTAAATAACAAAATTTTCTAATTTATTAGATAACAGGAACTCTACCCTCTCATATATAATTAGGAAACAATAAAAACAGAAAAGTTACCAGTGAGAACGGCTGCTCAATTCATTGGCGTTGGTGGCTCCCACAGATCTGACCCGACTTCCGGACTTTAGCAGCTCCCACACTTCCTCTGTGCTGTAAACAGGAGCTTCAACAAGTCCTGGAACTTCTTGTGTCCCTTCTGCCGCTTGCTTGATCTCCAACCTTTATCAACATAATGTAGGACTTCAATTAGCCTTTGCAACTTCCTAAAACTGAGGTTTTTGAAATTACTTTTCATGAAACAACCAATGGCGTCATCAATGGCTAGAAATTACGAGATGTTTTTTTTTCCAACATCAATGGCGTCATCTTCTCAACAAATTGCCCATAAGAATAGTGATTAAAGTTTGTGCCAATGGATTTTATTTCTTCATGAAAAGAAAAGTGAATTGGTGCTTAACCTGGATATTAATATAAATGTGTTTTGCAACCATACTTTAATAATTGACCAACCATAGACAAATCAATCTAAGGAACTAACTTTTTAGTAGGCCGGTTGGAGTTTTCTCCTAGAAGGTCCCTTATCTTTTCATTGTAGACCTCCATCATGCCGACAAATAGCTCGTATCTCATTACACCACCTCTCTGTCCAGAAACTCGAAACAACTCCTCCAATGTCCTGTAGTTAACTCCCCTATTTTCTGGTGTTCCCTCCATTGTAAATGTCTTCCCAGTTCCAGTTTGCCCATAAGCAAATATGCAGACATTATAGCCATCCAATACAGAAGTGACAATTGGTTTAGTTTGTGCAAAAACAACCTCTGCATAATTAAAAAACAAAGAATTAAAAAAATTTTATAATAAACTTGGTCAAAAGATCTCAGGTCATAGTAAATTCAGCCAAGAGATCTAAGGTTACCTTGGCCATCCTCAGGCCTAAAAACATGGTCAAACTTGAATTGCTTCTTGGAAGAATCAGAAGAAATTATCTGTAACTCAGTATCTTGGGACGAGTCAAATTCAACTACAGAAGAGGACCCATTCACAACTTCACATTGGTTTAGTGGTCTACATCTGCAGAAGACCCTGATGTTTCCTTTAAGTTCAATCACTTCATTGTAAAGGCGCTTCCTCTCTGATGACTCATCTAGATACTTCTTCTTCAGAAGTTCATATTCATTATCTATACAAAACAGGAAGGAGAGAAGCAATTCAAACCAAAAGAAAAAACACCGATGCGAAAACAGTTGTTTCTTCAATCAATTGGGTACTTACTGAGAAGCTGAATAGTTCCTACAACATCATGGCCAGGAAACGAATCTGTGGTGATGCCCTTCACTTGATTAGACAGAATTTCGTGCTCCATCTTCAAATTCTATGACATTAAGTTATGAAAGTCAAATTGCCAAAGTTATGAAGTCAAGCTATTGTACCACCCATGATAACATAAGAAAATAAAAGTTTGAGTTTAAGAAACAAAACCTATCAATCAGAGGAAAAAAAAGCAGACTCTTCAGTTTATGTGTGATTCTTATGAAAATTAATCAGTATTATAAATTTGAAATGTTAAAATAGAACAAAATTTTACCTGAATACTGTTACTCAAATTAATAACTTTCTGTAATATCGGAAGAGTTGGCCCCTGAGCCGGAGAAATTTCTTGGTTCGTGTTGGATATAGTGTCCTCATCCATAGAATTGGTATTCTCTTCTACTGGTTCCAAAGAAACAGCCAAAAATCTTCACATTAGTATTCCGATTATATGAATACGTAAAAAAAACATGATTTTGTTCCAAAATTAGAATTTGAAGCATTCAAATGCACCAAATAACTAAAAAAAAGAAGAGAAGAATTAGTAAATTATAACACCTTTCTAGGCAATACAAAGTACAAGGTACAAAGGGTTCATGACCTCTAATCAAGAGTTTCAATTAAGGCTTAAATTCAAGTAAATATATGCCACATGTTCTACGTTTTGAACTAAACAAGCAAATCACGACAGAGGGTTAGATCTGAACAGAATCCAAGTAAGCATTCTGTAGGGTTTCGAACATGTTAAAAAAAAATCCCAAATGGTATTTCTTTTTCAATTTTTAATATTTATTCAAGACTTGCCCAAATGATTTCTTTTCTTTCCTCTGAAATTCGATAAATAAAATCGAAAGAAAAAAAAAGTCTCCAACCTTCATCAAGAACGCTCCGATCGCAACTCTCCGAGCACATTTCCACCGTTTTTTGACAGATTTTCCACAAATTCAAACGAAAACAAGAACTCGATTATCACCGGAGAAAAATCAATAAGCAAGATTTCCGATCTCGTAAGAGAAATTGCGAGATCAGCGAGACGAGATCGAGAAATTTTTAGAAAAGGAGAGAAAATTTGCAAGAGAGCTAAGAGCGTTGAGTTTAAAGCGTGAAATTGGACTGGGGCGTAGGGTTTTCCCCTTTTTGATTGGATTCAATTTTTGAATTCAAAATGAATGAACGTGAGCCGTTTGATGGAAGTAGCTGTTCTAACGGCTATTTCATCTCTTCTTAGGTCATGTTAGTCATTCCCCCCTCTATTCCTTACAAAATTTTATCCCCTTATGTGATTTACTCTTGAAAAAGGTTCCTTTTAGAATGATTATTCTTTAAAATTAAGCAAAATCTTGAAATAATTAATACCACTTTCTTTCATGATATTAACTATTCTACACATATGAGAATAAAATTTAAACATTTTAAATTAAAATGTCATTATTTATTTTTAAAAATTACAAACTTAAACTTATAAAATTAATATTTTAAATTAAAATTAAAAAATATTAATATTTTTATATTTTAATTATAACATATTTAAATTATAAATAAAAAATTAATATTTTAAAATATTAATTTTTAAATTATTAAGTGAAATTTAAATTAAAAAATGAAAAATGCAAATAGAGAAAAATAAATTTTATTATAATAAAAAGGTTAAGTTATTAATTATATATTATAAAATATTTTGAATTTAAAAATTAATTAAAAGTATTAATATTTTAATCACAATAATATTTTAATTATAAATTAAATTACCAATTATTAATATTTTCAATCAATTATAAATTATTAATATTTAAAAGATAAAATAAAAACAAATAATCATAATAACATTTAAATTATAAATAAAATAGTAGTATTTTATAATATTAATGATTAAATTATAAATAAAATATTAATACTTAAGTAATCAACTATTAATATTTAAAAAATATAAATTATTAATATTTAAAAGATAAAATAAAATAAAAATAAATAATCACAATAACATTTAATATTAATGATTAAAATATAAATAAAATATTAATATTTAAACTATCAATTTTTATAGTTGAGGATATAGATTATTCACTTGATATTACGAAAAAACACAATAATTATGAGAAAGATGAAAAATATGAAAAAAAAAAAAAAGTAAAGTTACATTATTAAGGTTTTTGAATTTGGTCGATGGGATTTGGTCTAAGAGAAAGATCATTGTATTTACAACCAATCACATCAACAAACTTGATCCAGCTTTAATTAGAAAAAGAAGAATGTATATGTATATTGAATTATCTTATTGCACCCGAGGAGGGTTCAAGGTGTTGGCAAAGAATTATTTGAACCTTGACCCACATCCTCTTTTTGAAAAGATTGGGGACCTGTTGAAAGACGTAAACATGACTCCAGCCGATGTTTCTGAGCATTTGATTCATGGTAGAGTAGAAAGAGATGTAAATGCTTGTTTGGAGAGTCTGATACAAACACTTGAAACTGCCAAGGAAGAGGAAGAAGAAGATGCTAAAAAAAGTATAATACGTTTTCTGAGGAGGAAGAAAGGGTCCAATTAAGAGATTTATTTTTTTTCCAATAAACTTTATTAGCTTTTAATTTTGTTAGGTTTTTGTTAGTTTCATTATTATTATGTAAATTTTTTCAGTTCTGTTTTTTTTTTTTTTTCAATTTCTCTCTATTTGGCAATGCTGAATCCTTAATAAATTCTCAATTGAGAATAACTAAATAGTAGAATTCTTGATAAATTATTTTTCAATTCAGCCCTAGCATGTTTTGCCCTCATCCTTATTAACACTACAATTCATGTCTGCCCCAGCACCAAGCTGCTTCAACTGCCGCTGCTTTGCTTCCGTACCCAACAATTCAATCTCCTTCACTAACGTTCCCTTGTCTTTCTCTTGTCCATTCTTCAGTGGTTGCAATGGAATTTCACTAAGCAGAACTGGGCCTGGCTCAAGAATTCAGACCAAGTTTGAGAAATTCCAATCTTGAAGATACTATATTATCTTCTCTGCAAACACAGCACTACAATAGTTAAGAAGCAGATCGAGGAAGAAGATGGATAGGTTTAGTTTCTTCTTAGTTCTTCATTATTAGTGTTTTTTTTTTTTATAATTGCCTCAAATCAAATTTATGAAAATTGTAAGAATTATTTTTTGTATTTATAGAGAATTTCCTAACTTTATTTAAACAGGTCGGATAATTACGAATACACATAATTTCTAGTTTTATGACTTTTCTCTTTGAAGAATCCTCTTTATGTATAATTGCAAAGTCAATTATAAGATTCATGGTTTATAAATGAATTTAATATGTCTATACTATACATGACAATCATGTGTGAATTAATTATTATTAATTAAAAATTTAGTAAATATTCTGTTTTTTTCTCAACTTGGGTATAGTTGCAAATGGAATAACTTCAATACTTTTCAACAAAAAATGTACCACAAATGCCAAAAATGTTAATGGCTTGGATCTTTATCTTATCTAGTAATAATAATTAGTAACCTCATCTTCCGATGAAATGCCAAGAAAAATCCTTAAGCTGCATCAATCATACTAAGAAATAAAGATATGATCTTAGAATGGGCCATCCAAAAGATTAGAACATAGAGTGGGCCTAGAAATTGGACTAGGCCCATTTTCTAGACCTGTAAAAGCCCATAATTCAGTAAGTATTCTTTATTTTTTGCTCAATAATTCATTTATTATTCTTAGTATTTACATAGCATAATTCATTTATTATTCAAATATTGCTCAATAGCATAATCATAATAAATTCATTACAAAAAAAAGCATAAAATCTTATATTTGATACTCCCAAAGGGGATAGAGATATATGTTTCGCCTTTCAAATAAAGAGCATAATCATACTAAATTCATTACAAAAAAAAAGCATAAACTCTTAGAATTTTACATTTGATACTCTCAACGTGGTTGGAGATATATGTTTTGCCTTTCAAATAGAGTGGCATTGTGGGAATCAGTTTTGACTATAAGAGAATATAAGAGAGTGAGAAGAGACTAAGTTGCAAGTGTGACACAAATAAATTAACATAAATTAAAAAGGAAAAAAAATGGCGTGACAATGTTAGCAAATTGGATTAAACTTCTCAAACTCCTCCAAAAATATGCAAAAAAGATCAAGTGGAAAGTAAATTGATTAATCAGAAACCTGATCAGCATCAAATTCTCATTAAATAGTTATTTTTTTAAATGTTTTTTATATATATATTTGGAGAAAGGGATTCAAACTTTACTCTGTTTGAGAAAAAGATCATACACTTATTAATGAGCCAAATACTCAAGTGTTATTATCTAGTTATTTGCTTATTTATAATCTCCCAAGGTGATGAAGCCTATTTCATTAAGAGAAATGCAAAAATTAGGTGATTTTGAGCTTCCCCATTTCTTGGTCTACCTTCCTTACTTCACCTTGCAGCCGGTGAGGAGACTCGTGCGAAACAGTTACAACTTTGGAAGGATCTGGATTACTGCAATCATTAGGCTTGAGGAAGAATTTCTTCTCTTTTCAAATCTTGTGATTAAGAGCACTCTTAGTCATGAAGCTAGGAGGCAGTCCTCTCAACCTTGATTACAGAAGGACGTGCAAAATGGTTGGATAAAGGACATAGAAAATGCCTTATCCTTTGGCATCAAATTCAAGATTGAGCTGACATTGTTTTAAACTTTGTAAAAGATAATAGCTTTGAGGACTGTGTTATGACTATACCTGTCAAAATAGGTCTAGTCCATTAAGTCGGCTCATTTTTTATCAAATATGGGATGAGTTGGGTCTAAAATTTTAGGCTCATATTTTGAACTGGGCCTAAATGGGCCAGCCCATCAATCAGTGGGTTAAGGTGGGCTAGGGCAGGCAAGCCCTGTGAGTCAATAAATAAATAATTTTAATTAATTTAATAATTTTATATATTTAATTATATAAGATTAATAATTTAATTACCAATAATATTGTTTATTTTATATATTTTAATGTGTTTAATCTTTACTTATCAAATTAATAATTTTAATTTATAAATTAAATCATAAAATAATTTTATTATAAAATTATAAAAATAATTTTTTTAAAAAAAATGGGCTAACTCAACACAACGCATGGGTTAGTAAGGGGTGGGCTGAGTTGAAGTTTTGATAGCCCATATAAAAAATGGGTTGACCTGGCCCTACCCATATTTTCTTAGCCTACGAGAGCTTGGGCTGGGCTAGACCGAGTCAGCCCATATTGACAGCTCTAGTTATTACTGTTGAGAAATTACATTTAAGGATTGAATCTCGAGAAACAGAACTTCATGGCATACATTGCACAATTCTAATGTGAGCGTTAAAAATACTAGAACAAAAGCAGAAGCTTGCAATTTTTAAGGGAATTTCAATTGATGATGAAGGTGGAAAATTCTCTGTTTAATGTTATTAACTTGTTGCAATAGAAATACGTATTGAGTTAAAAATATGTCGTTTCGTATTATATGTATATTGTGTGATAGACTCGTAATATCATTTAATACATGATACATGTATAATATCATTCAATACATATATGATACTTAATTAAAGCGATAAATTATATTAATTCGTATCAATTTTCATTAATATTCTAACCTATCGTCCTACACATTGTATATGTCTTATAATAAACGACATCCAAATATTGAATTCATTATGATTGATGAATTCAACCCATTAATTTTTTTTTTCAAATTGTCAATAGCTCTTATTTATGCTATCTTTGGCGTATATAAGTTCACAATCCCATCAAAACAAATATCACATTTATTTCATGTTTGATAAATTCTTTGTAAATAGATATGTTAATTTTTATCTTTGGTGTATATAAGTTCACAATCTCATCAAAACAAGTATCACATTTATTTCATGTTTGCTAAATTCTTTGTAAATAGATATGTTAATTTTTCATTTTGAAAAAATTTTGTTTCTAGTTTATTTCTGATTGGATTGAGGAAGGTTAGTCATTTACTTATTTTGTTGTATAAGATAAGAATTGAAACATAACCTATCACGCTTTTCGATTTGTTTGACTTATATATTCAAATATAATGACAATAATATACTTCATACCAACAACTTGATTAGTCATGCGCTAACTACATAAATTAGCTCATGATATAATTTTAATAAGTTGATGGTTTATTCTAATTTGTTATAAGATTTATTTGACTTATATATTCAAATATCATGAGAATAATATTCTTTATAAGTCATATGATATCTACATAACTAGTTCATGATACAATTTTGATTAGTTGATAGCTCATTCTAATTTGTTATAAGGAATATAATATTTGATCATGTAAAAATTATAGTGGTAAATTGATGTCATATAAACATTTTATTAAAGTTAAGTTAATTTTGAAGTTTAGATTTGACATTGTAAAAATTTGTATCAAGTTATTGGTTTTGGGATTTTTCTTTTTCAAAATTTAATTTGGTGAAATATTATAAAAAAAAATCACAAGCAACAATTGATCATTACAGTCACTATTGCTAAAAAATGTAATTAAATTATAAGTAAAGTTCTTGGTGCTATTTAATAATAAACACAATAATTCAAAATTTTAAATTAATGAAGGAGGTAATTCTCAATGTATAAGTAAATTAATGAAAGAAAAATAAACCTTGGATAAATTTCATGTGAAATATTACTATACTTTCAATTTATTTATCTTGAACTTTTCTCTTTCTTTTTCTATTTTGCTCTTGATCTCTTTTCCCCTCTCCATTCTTGGTGCTAAAATAGATAGTTGTAAGCCATGAGATGGTAGACGAACTGTCTTGTAAAATATTTTTATAAGAAAATATAAAAATATTTATAGATATTTGTTGAAGAATTTACGTTAATGTTGTTGCAGTTTTGACCGTAATAGAAATAAGTTTAAAAATAAAGCTTAAAAATATATTGTTTCGTATTATACGCATATCGTGCGATAAACGTGTAATATCGTTCAATACACGTATGATAGTTAATTAAAATGATATAGCACATTAATTCGTATTGTTTTTCATTGTGCATATTGTATATGCTAAAATTACATCCTAACATTAAATTCATTATGGTTGACGAATTTAGCTCATTGATTTTTTTTTAAAATTATTGATAGCTTAAATGTGTGTTATATAGCACATATACCTTATCAGAATAATTTGTTTGGTATTATATAAATTTACAATCTTATCAATTATTATTATTTATTAATCTTATTACCATCATGCCATTTAAGTCTCTAACTTGAATAATAGAAGAATGCATGCAGAAGACTTTGTTGATATGAAGAGAAGTGAGGATGAAAGTAACTATATAATTATTAAAAAGATCTAGCTACTTACAAAAATACGGTAGACATAAAACAAAAATTCTGTTACTTATAAATTAGAGATATCTAACAATTGATAAGAACATAAAAGTTCCACCAAAACTTTGAAAGAAAGACCGACAAAGCCAATATCGAAAGGATCTAGAAGAACACGAAGCTTCTGCTTGACAGAAGAGATGACAGCGTCAGCCGTGAAAGTGATGGAATCAGTAAATATATCCATGTTTGATAAATTCTTTGTAAATAGATGTGTTAACTTCTCATTTAAAATAGTTTAATACTTGGTTGGATTGAGGATGGTTGGCCATTTGTTTATTTTATCATAGAAAAAGGGAATCGAAGCAAAATCTCTCCCGCTTTTCGATTTATTTTGCTTATATATTCAAATCTCATGAGAATAATATACTTCATGTCAACAACTTAATTAATTAGTTATGTGGTGACTACATAATTAGCTCATGATACAATTTTGATTAGTTGATGGCAATTGCATAACTAACTCATAATATAATTTTGATTAGTTGATGACTTATTCTAATTTGTTACGAGGACTATAATATTTTGGTTAATGTAAAAATTATAGTGGTAAATTGCTGTCATATAAACATTTTATTCAAGTTGCTATGGTTTATTTTTAATAACTAAATAAAAATATAAAGTTTAGATTTGACATGTAAAGATTTGTATCAAGTCCACTTGTAGGTTAATGGTTATGGGAATTTTTTTAAAATATTAATTTGTTGGAATATTATAAAAAAATCACAAGCAAAAATTGATCATTGTAAGTCACTATAGCCAAAAAACACATGTAATTAAATTATAAGTAACACCTGTGATGCTATTTGTTAGTAATAAATACAATAATTCAAATTTTTAAGTTAGGTCTAATTCTCAACAAATATGTAAATTAATGAAAAAAATAAACCTTAGATAAATTTCATGTGAAATATTATTATACTTTTAATGTATTTTCTTATTAAATAATTTCTACAAACAATCTAAACTATATTTGATTCCAAACTAATTTACAATTGACACTTGTTAGTGAAATTTCATCAAATTAAAATGGTATCTTGAATTTTTCTCTTTCTTTTTCTACTTTCCTCTTGATCTCCTTTCCCCTCTCTATTCTTGATATCAACATGGTGTTGAAGCGGGTTAAGAGATTAATCCGTTGAGTTGTTTTGTAAAATATTTTTATAAAAAAATTTTAAATTGTTATTTAGAGAAATCACTTTGTTTACTTTTTATTTGTTTATTTATTAACTTATTTTTATCATTTTCAAAAAAATTCAAATAAATTTTTATTCTTTTATTAGTTTAATCAACTCTTATACTTTTATTTTAAATCAAATAAACTTTTATAGCTAATGATTAATTAATTATTATTAATTAAAATATCACTTATCATTTTATTTCACATGATGTTAACATTTCATGATAATAATAAAGCGATATACTAATGTGACATGATGATATAGTCGTATAAGATTTTTCACTTTTCATATTAGTGCCATGTGTCATTTTAACTAAAGATAATTAATCAACTATTGATCATAATTATCTATATGATCCAAAATAAAATTACAAAGACTTGATTTAATGTAATAAAAAATAAAAATTTATTTAAATTTTTTTCAAAATAATACACTAACTTTTTTCAAATATTGTAAAAAAAATGTTCACATAAGGTAGCCAAAACCAAAAATTAATGCTTCTACGCGAATTGCTAATGGTCCGGGTCTTGTAGGCGTGGTATACTGCCACCCTGCCACGCCATTCCTCACCTCACATTTTCCTACCATTAAATTAAACAATAAAAAAAAAAATTTAAACAACAAAAGAATAAAACTCCCCTGCAAATTTGATAAATTTAGAGCAATTGTTATCTATGGCTTAGGCAATTTGGCAGTTGGTAGTTATTAGTAGTACAATTCATGGCTGCCCCAGCACCAAGCTGCTTCAACTGCCGCTGCTTTGCTTCCAAACCCAACAGTTCAATCTCCTCCACTAACTTTCCCTTGTCTTTTTCTTGTCCAATCTTCAGTGGTTGTAATGGGATTTCACTAACCAGAACTGGGTCTAGCTCAAGAACACATGCCAAGTTTGAGAAGTTCCAAGGTGACCCGTCTGAAGCCAATCTTGAAGATACTATATTGTCCTCCGTGCAAACACAGCAACAAACTGTTCAAGCAGAAGATGAGGAAGAAGATGACAGGTTTAGTTTCTTCTTAGTTCTTTATTCTCAGGGTATTCCTTTTTTCCCTTTTCAATTTTGGCCAAAAAAAGAAAAAAGTTTGTGAAATAGTCTTGGTTTTATGTGTCAGCTGCTTGCCATCTGACTTGGAGGGTGCAGTCAGGCAATCAGGTCAAGCAAGTGCCTTGTTTGTGTCTTCGGGAGGATTGAGAGCTATAGTATGTGTTCAAACAAAGATATAATCTTGTTCATTAAAATTGAATCTATACTTTAATTAAAATGGATAAATTGTTTACTTTTTTCACAGGTTGAGCTCCTAATACCTCAGCTACAGTTTCTTGATGATGAAGGTGCACAAGCTGAGCTTTGGGAACTATCAAGAATATTCTTGGATACACTTATAGAAGAAACAGGATGTCAGGTTAGTTGGAAGAACCATGGGTAAACTTAGTTCTTTTAAGGTAAATGACCATGCCTAGAAAATTGGAGTTTGTGAATGAAATCAAGATTTACTTTGCTATACACTTGGATGCAACAGTTAGCAACCAGAAAGCTTTGATTTTTAACATAGAGGAACATTTGAACGATAATGCCTTCATTGTTACTGTGATAATTTGATTTGAAGCTCCTATTTTTACATACACTTGTTTAGTAACCAAAGGTGTAAGATTTGTTTTAAGATGCAGTTTATACAATATCTAGTGAATCAATTTCTTAGCTCTATCTCTAACTTCTGAAAATTTGAATATCAGAAAGTTAGAGCTATATTTCCAGATGCTGGAGCTGCTGCATTATTGAAATATCTATGGAAAGATGCTGCTTTTGGATTTGCCAGGTGATTGCTTCCTTATTGATGAAATTAATTTAATTTTCCAGTTTGTTAAACCTTTGTTTTGCAAAACTGGTATGGCATGTTATTGCTGATTGAATTTTTAGAGTTTCTGTGGAACAGATGAGTAGTTTAGACTCAGAGATTAGCATGAATATGAAGATGATGTTTCAGCTTGCATATACATATGTAACGCATGCCACATTGTTGTGCAATTCCCAATTCCTCTATTTCTGTTTATCCAGTTTGAGTGACCGGAAGCCTGTGGAGCACCAAGATGAGATTATAGTTATGGTTGTTCCTGATTACCAGATGTTGGACCGTGTAGAGAGAATTGCCTCGGAGCTATCAGATGATCCGGTACCAACCTAACCTGCCTTATACTTTATTCAAAGCAGTGTTCTTCGTGCTAGTTATGCAAGGACCAGATTTGTCCTCCTTTACTCCTTTGTTTGGTTTTTAGGGAAGGAGTGTTCTGTCTCTCTTGATTGTCTGAAATTTTAATTGGTCTCTGACTAATAAGAGAAACATGACTCAAAAAATTTTGTTCATACCAATTTTTTAAAAGAAGAGAGTGCAGAAATGCATAAACGTATCAACTCCTACTATCTGTTATATTCATCATTATATGTTCCCAGGTAGTTGATATCATATAAAGCATCAAATTGACATCTTTTAACAGTAAAGAAACATTCGATAAATTCATATCTGAACAAGGATTGTTTTTTGTCAAAATTTTCATCCTACGTTGCTAGCCCAAGCCTCTCATCATGTGGAATCCGCGTCTCATAAGTGAAGATGTTGGAGTTGGGTTTAATGTTCGCAAGTTGAGGCGATACTTCTTAAGGTACGAATTTCAGTATGTTTACCTCAAGATGTCTCTTATTTTTGTTCCTTTTTCTTTCCTTCTTGTTCTTTATTTGTTTTATTCCCTCTCCTTATTTTAATTTCATAAGAAATTCCTAGCCCTTTTCTCAACAATGTTTGCTGGAGAAATCCTTGCGAGTAATCCTCAACTATCTGACATCCATACAATATTTTCTACCCACATTACATCTGACCCTCAGCTTAGCCTTCCCAATCTAATATAAAATATCATCATGATTCTTGCCATTCAGGGCTTGACTTTCACCCCATCATCCTTCAGCTAAGTTTTGAATTATTAAAACATAATTTACTGTTTATATAGCATGATAAACTCTATCTCAATTGTATTGCAGTTCTTTCTCGACTGTTTACTCAATGAGACCTTTCGCTGCTGGTGCTGTGTTTAGGTGTTATCCAGGGTAAGGGTCATTTAGACTTTACTATATTCCTAATATCTCCTATGCCCCATGGGGGCTATAGTTTCTGGTGAATTGTCACTCAAGTACAAACGCACGACATGGCTATGGGATGCATCAGGTATAGAATAAGTTCGGAGAGCCTTAATTATTTATGCGTGAACAATCAAGTCAGCAATTTGTTCTCAGACACTCTATTGACCAAATTTGAGCCTGATGCCCCGAAGTGTTCATCAACTTAGTTGCTAAGATTAGGTTGACATCTTCTAGCCAATATTTTTCCTGCCTTGTTTCCCATTCTTAAATTCCCTCTTTTCTGCTCATTTCCAGATTATGGAAGGTGTTTTATGATGATAAAGACAGGCCTGGTAGATATCTGCTTGCAAAAGAACTCGTAAGCCGTCCTGATGCCGAAGAACTTGAGGTTAGTTGCTTCCTAGAAGCTTCTCACTCTTGCTTGGAAAAAAAATTTAACACAAAAATAGAAAGAAAGCTGTTTAGTGGTTAGTGTCAAGTTCGTATTAAACTCTATTTATAGATCTTGTTGGACTACACTCTATTATCACATTGATCCCACTTCTTCCAAAGTATGCTCAACCTTGGGATTGAAGTGCACCCTCTACCTTGTCATGGGAACTCTTTGTTTCATCTCTGCAGATAATATATGGAAATGTAGACGAGAAGTCCAAGCAAGGCCCGTCTTTGTTTAGTCAAGCAGCAGGCATTTTTTCTTCACTGAATCGATTCATGAAAGCTATTGCAAAATAATGTCTTCTTATCCACTTTGAAATTGTTTGGACTCAACGCGTTATCATGAAGAGAATGTACATTGCATCATGGGGTGTAAAGTAAATTTTTGATGATACAATCTGACTTGAACCTTCCATTTGCTAATATCTCTCTCGTTCGTTGTTCAAAAGCCGTAAGTGTTTGGCTAAGAAGAAAATGAAACAACAGGTACAGTGTCTAGATATAGAGAAGATGGGTTTAAAATTGTGCTGGTATCATATACAAGGCTATATTACATATCCCAAAGGATAAACCAATCTCGCAGCTGCTCTTCGTTATACACTTTCTCCTCCCGGAAACAACAGAACACCTCAAGTTCTTGCTTTGTTGATGTTTGCCCACCGTTGGCGAATTCTTCTGTTCAGCTACCTTTCACCAAAGAAACACATAGACGCAACATATTCCTCAGCATATATGTTCATATATAGTCTATTGCACTTTCTTTTATGAAAGCAAAAGCATCATTGGTTGTATGTTGTTTTGAGGATCAAACATTGGACATGACTTCGATCTACTCCTAGGTCAAAACCAATCAACATTTTTGGTGGAAGTTTTTGGTTGCTTCTTTGGCTTCTGGTACCTATTATTTTCAAACTTAGCTTTAACTATGAGAGAATAAAGCAAGTCTGCCTCTGCTGAAGTATCGAAAGGCTTGTCCAGGATGCTACAGAAAACAAAACCATATACAAACATTAGTAAAAAGCCACAAACAAATGTTTGATGAAACTAAAATCAAGGCTGTCTGAGCCTGTGGCAAGTAGAAGGTCAATTTAGTTTTTGAAAACCACGGCCGATGAGGTAGCTTGAATCTGGAACTAGAAGTACACTTAAAATGCTCAGAGTGAACTTTTGGGGAAAAAATAGAGCATAACAAATGAAATTCACTTGCTAAATAGATCGAGCCAGGAGGCAGGCAAGCTCACTTGAAGAGGCAGGTACCTATTTAAGTGGCCTGGTAGTACCTAAATCATTCATAGCCCTTTACACTACACAGAATAGCAACCAAAATTTCTTGGAGGCTGGTAGAAATAAAATACCTATCAAGTAACTCCTCTAGAATAATTCTTTGTGAAGGTGTCACAAAATGGATGCAACTTCTTGGACACTGACCAACTGCAAGCTGAACTTGGTAATCTTCAGCATGTCCTGATTAATTGCACATATAGGCAACTTTAAAATCAGGGAATGTAAAGAAACTGAGAAAGTTATTGAGTTATAACATCTCTGCTGCTGTTCTTAAAATGTTCAAAACTACCATGTAATCCCATCCTTTCCGGTATCAGAAAGGAAGCTCACAGTTTCACTGAAAATATAAATTGTTCAACATATCTTGCTTCCCCGCTACTCATTCTAGATGCAAGTCAAATACATGAGAAACATAATTAAAAAAAAAAAAAAAGAACCCCCTGGTGAATATACCAACCTTGAGAAGTTGCACGAGCAGTTCCAGTTGAAGGATCATATGTGAATGCACGAGGGGCTCTCTTTACACAAGAATACGGGCACCCTACAGATGTTTCATAACAGCGTTGTTAAGAAGGCGGAAGAAATATGTGAAAAAAATAGCAATGTGCGAAACTTTGACAACTTTCGGCCACAATCAAAGCAGCTCAAATATAATGTTGAATGAACTCATTAATTACCTTTGCCAACGCAAAGAACTTCATTAACAAAAACATCAAATGCTTCGCATTCGGGGCTGTCAAAGGGATCTAAACATTCCCTACACAATGCACATCCAACAGTGAACATTGAACCCCCAAAAATGTTCCATAAAATAACAACAGAGAAATGAAAAGGCAAGAACAGACTGAACAGATACCAATCATCAAAAAAGCAACTGAATTTGCAGACCAATGCAGGAGAAGCAAAATACTACCAAATGTTATTAATTAGTATTGTTGATAGATCAAAAAATTTGAAGATATCTTAAATAGCAACATCTACTGTTGTCAACACAAATTTATTATTGTCAAATTCAAGCAATAAATCAGAACTTTCAAAAGTAGTAAAAATTCGTTCATAAATTCTTTATAAAAGAAAAAAACACACACACACATGCACACAAAGAACAAGAAATTCACCTCTCAATGATCTCGGACCGGCTGTAATTGGATAAAATCTGCAGGTATTTTCAATCCAAAATTAGTCACTAAATTCCCTATATCAAAAAGAACAAATTGGCAACCCCGAATCAATTGAAATCCTATATTTATGGTAATTAAGAACAATTTGCAATAAGAAATGAAAAGAGACTACATTAGCTAACATAAATGGGAGTCCAATAGATAAAAGGTTACTAAATAGAAACCAAATGAACATAAAATGGGGAAAATAAAAATAAAAATAAAAACCTCGTAGGCCTGGATTACACGGCGGATCATAGTATCAGAATCTCCTCCACCTCTGTTTACATCAGGATGGTACTCCTTCACCTTTGAACAAAAAAAAATCATATTAATTTTCTTAGTTTTTCTTGGAAAATAAACCGAATTATTTATTTATTCATTAATTTATTTATACTTTACTTTGGCGCGGAAAGCAGCTTTGAGCTCGGCGGTGGAGCAGTTAGGGTGGATGCCGAGGACGGCGAAAGCGGTGGAACTGGAGAGAACTGGCGAAGGATCCTCTCCGGCTCTACCTCTGCAATTAACCGTCAGTCGAGGAGAGAAACGACGACGTGGAGACCTTATAGTAAAATTAGTGAAATTTCGGCCGTTGAGATCTAAAGCGGTCGCCGAAAGTGGAAGAATCAGAGGGATTGAACTGCAGAGACACAACGATTTCATCCTCTCTCTCTCTCTCTCTCTCTCTCTCTCTCTCTCTCTCTCTCTCTCTAGATTTTGATTTTCAGTTGGTGGTCGTTGCTCGCTTTTTTGAAGTTCAACTAAGGGAGATCAAAACGGTGCGTTTCGGCCTTGGAGGGACTTTCTTAACTCTATACAATTTTACTAGTATTTATTGTTATTGCACGTGTCATAGTTGTTTATTTATTTTTAAATAATGATTTATATATAATATAATTTTTTAATAAATACAGTTAATTGTATATAAATAAAATATAGTTAATATTTCAATTATATTTGAAATCTTGTAATATTAATGTAATTAAGACTATTATTTAGAAATTAATTGACGCATTTGGATTTAATAAAATATCTTAAAAAACAAATTCTAAAAGAATAAAAATCTAAATTTTAATTTGAATAACAAAATTGAAAAGATTCGATCAAAATTAAACTTTAGACTTTCAAAAATACCTAACAAGCATACTTCTCAAATTTATAAAAAAAATATTATTTTAAATTATTTTAATACCAAAATAACCCGAACTAATTATTCTCATTAAATTATTTTATAGGAATCATATCTTTGATCAAACAAAGGAAAAATTTTAGAATTGGGAAATAACAGTCAACTAGGATAACAAGGGCATGAATGATAGGAAACATGAAAAGCACTATAATCAATAACAAAAGTCATGCAAGATAGATGATAAAAGCTCACCAAGATGATAAACTCTCATGCTAATTTACACACATATAAAAAATTAAGGTCATTATAAATTTATAATTTTATATAAAAGGAAACTCCGATAAGATTTTCAAACAATGTCATGTGGGTACATCAGTAAAGAGTGTTATAGGTCAAAAGAAGTAATCAAGTTTTTCACGTAAAGTTATCAAGGAAGAACTATTATGGATTCACCTTTGGGCCACATCATTAGTGGCTTTTATGGGTGGTGGACCGCAATTGATAAGACTTGTCAAATCAAATTCTAGTTAATATAAAGTTTGGCTCTTGAGATTATGAGTTTGAAGTAATTCCATGAGGCTATGAATTTGAAGTAATTCGAGAAAGGAAAATGAACACTGAGGATAAGATTGCTGAACTTGATTTAAACTCTATGATATCGGTACAATCCTTTTTCTTGATCTGCCTTGATATATATACATATACCACTCTCCACTAAAACAATTCTCTTCTCTCTGCAATGGAAAAGAAGTAAAGAAAAATACTGGATGATGAAGTCCATGGAAATGTCAATTTCAATTAGATTTTCTTCCTCATTCATCTCATTTATTTCCGCTAAGAACTCAGTAGTGAACCTTCTTACACACCACATAGACATTGAAGACTCCAACTTTGCTGAACTTCAGACTTATCTTCTTCTTTGCTTCACCATTGCCATCTAACCACAACCTCTACCACTTAGAGGTTGACACCAAAGTCCCTTAGAAAAAGAAGTTCGCTCCAAATGCCATTGAAACTTTAATGAGGACTAACATTGGCATCGCCTTCAAACATATCAGGCGTCAGGCAAACGCTCTAGTAGATGGATTGGCCAAGGCTGGAGTTATCAAGACATCAGTCAGGAGTTATCAAGACATCAGTCACAGTGCATACTTTGAACTTACTGGAGTATAGGGTTGTTACTGATTCAGCATTGCTTGCCTGGAATGGTAATTTCAATGAGATTTCATGGTTTTGTTTCAGATTCAATTTCAAACCTTGGAACTTGAAATCAGCTTTAGAGATTCCGGAACAGTTTCTATCCTGGGAACAAGAAGTTTACAGAGAGGGAAAACAGATTTGAAGAGATAAAACTCCTTTGTTTCTATCATGTTCAAGGACAGAAAATGGCACCAAAGATTACCCTAAACCTATAAGGGAAGAAAAGAGAGAGATTGAAGAATAAAGCATAGAATAATCAAAATTTATCTTGATTTAGCAGTGTTTTTTTTTTTCATGAAAACATATATAAGAGAATTTGTATTAGAAAGCTGATGATTATGAATGAGAATAAAAAGTTGAAAAAGAAAAAAGAAATCAGCAAATTAATGCAAGTAGTTCTTATTTATTAACGGTTCTTATAATAAAATTCAATAAAAGAGCATTTGCTTTTGAATTTTCTTTTCATTTCTGTCTATTTGGCCAGGCAAAAAGAAAATACCAAGTTTGCAGTCAAAAATCCAATCAGCAGCATCTTTGCCACATCATCTGACGTGTGGCAACATCATCCTCCAAAATGACATGTGATTGTCAACATGTCATGTTATCGACATATAGCATTACATTGACCATTGTAATTTTAACTAATTGTTGTTAGTTAACAGTTAATTATAAAAATTTATTTGATCGAAATTAAAAATATAAAGACTGAATTAAATGTAATGAAAAGTATAAGGATAAATTGATTTTCTTATATAATTCTGGAGCTTTTTAAATATTATGTTTAATTTTTTTATACATAAAGTTAATGTATATAAATAAAAGATAATTAATATTTTAATTGTATAATTAAAATCTTGAAATAATAATGCAATTAAAACTCTAGTTTAGAAATTACATAAATTTTATTAATATTCCTAATAAAAAATATTTTCAATGAAAGTTATTCGATGAATTAGACTTCTTATATATTTAATAATTAGATAATATTTTTTTTACAAGGAAGAGGAAGCTGATTATTGCCAGTTGAACGTTAAAAGGCAATTAATTAACAAGAATGAAGCATTTTATTTTTGTAAAATTATCTTACGTAATACAGTTTTTAAACACCACAAACAAGATTAGTGCATCCTCCTCTTGCATCTTGGTCTATGTAACTGAAAGTAAAGCTCTCATTTGGCACATAACCTTCATCTAACATGAGTCTAAACAGCTCCTTCAAAACCCCATATACAGCCTCAGCTTGTGGATGTATTCTATCCTGAACAACAAAGCTATGGACTTTCTTTTCAGTCTCTATCCAACTTATACCTGTTTCTTTCACCACCCCCACTTCCTTCATTCTCTTGATGGTCCTCGCTCGTTCTTTCCATTTGCCTCTAAGTGAACATATGTTGGCCATTGAAACGTATGGCACCGGGCTTTCAGGTGTTGCTATAAGTAGCTGATCAGCTGCATATTTCCCCATCTCGAAATCACCATGAATGCCACAAGCGCCAAGGAGAGCTTGCCAAACGAGCACGTCAGGCTTGAAGGGCAATCCCTCGATGAGCGTCTTGGCTTCATTGAGGAGTCCTGCACGGCCTAACATGTCGACAACAGAGGCGTAGTGTTCTGCCCGAGGGAGAATTCCGTGAACTTCAGTCATGGACTTCAAGAGCTCCATTCCCTTTTCGACTAAGCCCACATGGCTACAAGCATGAAGCAAAGAGAGGAATGTAACATCTGTTGGCTCTATACCTTCTGATCTCATCTCCTCATATAACTGTAGTGCTCTATAGCCATCCCCGTGACGAGCAAAAGCTGCAATTATAGAATTCCATGAGATTGAGTTCCTTTGAGACATTCGACTGAAGACTTTGACTGACTCCTCTAAATCTCCACACTTGGAATACATGTTGATGAGTCCATTGCTGACATAAGAGTTACAACCAAAATTTCTTTTGATGATTAAAGAATGAATCTGCTTACCCAAACCCAATGAAGTATCCTCACCAAATATCCCAAAAACAGCAGACAGCATGTTGGGATCAATTTCAATTCCTGACTCGAACATTCTCACAAAAAACCGTTTAGCTTCTTCCTCGAACCCATTTTGTGCCAAACCAACAAGGATTACAGTCATGGAAACCTCATCGAGATCTTGTGCAGATTCAAAAATCTGCCATGCATCATTCACACTTCCACATTTCGAGTACATGTCCATTAGTGAACTCTCAATACAGAGTTCAGACTGAATCCCCAGCTTCCATAAAAGACCATGAATTTGACGCCCTTCCTTTAGTGCCTGCAAACCAGAACATGCCATCAATGAGCTCAAATAAGTCAAAGAATTTGGACACACCGATCCCAAACGCATTTCGTTAAACAATTCCAAACTTTCTTCATACAATTCATTCTGCACTAGCCCAGAGATCATAGCTGTCCAAGTAATAACATTCCTCTCAAACATCTCATCAAAAACCTGCCTACCTGAACTCAAACACCCACATTTAGAATATGAAGTTATTAAAGCATTCCCTACACTAATTTCCCTTTCATATCCATTCAAAAACAGTAAACCATGCATCATCTTATTAACACAACAAAACTCTACTCCATCACAAGCTGATAAAATAGTAGTCAAAGTCGCTTGATCAAACGAACAAAAACCCGATTTTCTCATCTGTTTGAAATACCTGAAACCATTATCAAACTCCCCGTTCCTTAAAAACCCGGATATCATAGTGTTCCACGAAACAGTATCTTTCATTGGCATTTCATCAAACAGCTTGGTCGAATCAGTTAAAGTGCCACATTTTGAGCACATCCCAAGGAGAGAATTCCAAACAAGAAGAGCATTATCGGAATTCCTAAAACCTCCAGCCGGCTTACAAATTTCAGGGTTTTTGATGAGGGAAGCGTGGATAGAGGAACCGAGAAGGATAAATCCTTGTTTACCGGAGATGGATAAGAGGAGGCTTATGCCTATATGGTTGAGGGCAAGTTTGGGGGTATCTGAAGATGGGAATTGGTAGAGCTTTTGGGTTCTGAATGGGGAGAGGATAGAGGAGAAACATGAAGGAAGGTGGGATGTTAGTTTCTGGAAAATCCATTCGGATTTCATCCATGAAAAGCCGTTAAAGATGCGAATATGTTTTGTTTCTGTGCTTTGGAGGAAAGCAACCGTCTTTTGAAAAGCTATGACCAATGGAACGGGTTTCTTTAACGGCTAGAGGAGGGTGAGAGTCAAGCGGGCTTTGATATAAAGAACTACAGCCAACTACAGCCACAAAGATTTAGAATTAAATATGAAATAAATTTCCCATTTATATAGCAATTTAAAATCGGTGCTACCAAATTTGATAATTTATCCAAAAATCAATTATAGATTTATATTTGATGCTTTGATAATGTATAATATATAATATTTCCACATTATTAATTAATCACAATATTTATTTTTAAAAGTTGTCAACTTTTAAATTTATATATTAACGAAATAATAACATTTGAATTACTGATAATATCTGAAATGCGTCAAATATAAACTTATTAATTATATGTATGAATATAAAGCCATAGCTTGCAAAGTTCAGGTAGTCACTTTCTTGTCAAGTTTGCTGGCCTCTAGACTGTCAACCTTGAAGAAGCTGGTTAAGAATGCCTGCAAAAGGATTGACAAATTATCATTGTAATCAACAATCATTGCACTCAACTATTTATTAAACCTGAACAAAAAGAGATGCTAGTGTTCTAATGGATTGTATCATTTTCCCTCAATTTCTTTCCCTGTCCCTGACAAAAACTGACAGGTAAGAAGAACAATAACTGAGGAATGAAATGAAACTAACCAAGAGAAAAGCCCATGAATAGAAACTGCTCTCCATGTAGGTTATTTCCAATCGGATTTCAGACAGTGGATACATTGGGGAGGAGATAACAAAGAAACAGGACAAGCTGCAATATTCTTGAACCACCATTGAAGCTTGGTTCACCGAGAGGCAGAAAAGAAAATAATGTTACAGAATAACCAGAATTCTCAACAGCATGATCAGCCTTTGAGATCTTGAGCAGATGAACAACCTCAAAATCCAATCACGGAGAGGAAGGTATCAGAGATCACTGCAAGGCCTAGCTCAAAGAACAGTGTGCAATCCATTATGGTAGTTCCAGCCTCTAAGCGTTAATCGTGGAGTGACACCTTGAGGGACCTGGAATGAGATCTTAATTGACATCTCCTCACCCGGCACTAGGGAAAAATAGTTATCCGAATAATGAACTGGGAGTATTCTAGTGTCTTCTCCTTCCTTGTGATCTGTCTTCATAGCATGAACAGAGAAATTAAGGAAGAAAGCAACTCCAACATCAGATCCATTTACCTCTGCAACTTTCAAACCATCAGTTTCCCTGGAAAATTGTCTGCAAAGTCTCTGAAATAAACCAGCATTCTGTTTCTCTTCAGTTTCTTCGAATGTAGTTTCAAGTGAAGCCATATCGAAGTCACCATCACCATGTCTGCTAACAAAATTGTTCTTGCAGGTTAAAATTTTGGGATCAGGTTTCTTAGATTTGTTTTGCACGTTCATTTCAATTTCATAAGAGGAACCTTTGATAAATGTCTTTGATGTTATCTTAAGAGGTATTCTCTTTTTCCTGTATGGTTCCAGTAACTTGTAATCTCCACCAGAAAGATGCAACCAGTAAAAGTTTCGGGATATAATGTGATAATTTGACACATCATAGAGTTTGAGAAGAAGAAAGTATACTGGCTTTGGGTTTTTAGACTTTGGATAGTTCATCTCACCAATGGAAACTACTTTCTTTGGTGGGAAGGAATGGGTATCAAAAACTTTGTAATATGGACATGCACCTTCAAGATCCCACACTGATGCTTCTACAGCGACATTTGACAATTCCTCTGACATGGTATTGACAACCTGTTCATGAAATAGGGAGGAAAACTAGAATTTTCAGGTGAAACATTGATTACATAATTAATTACAATAAAGCCAAATACAAGCATGTGTGCATAAGAGCAGTTACTAAACCCACCTTAAGAAAAGGAGTTAAGAGGAGGAGAGAGAGAGAGAGAGAGAGAGAGAGAGAGAGAGAGGGATAAGGAAAATAAGAAAAACATTAGCACTGCCTTAAATCTGAGTTCCTACTAAATTTCAATGCATCAAAAGATATATGGGTTTCTGACCAAACTAAATAACTAGAAGCGTTATTACTAGAGCACTTACCTCTATAAATAATGTAGCAAGATTCAGCTGGACATGAATTGGCTCTGCAGCACAACGACAACCATAAAATCCTGCTGTCTGGTCTAGGAGGTGATCATAAAATTGACCTCGAAGACCTGTCCATGGGTTCTGTGTCTTCCAAATCAAAACCCCAGTGTATTTGCTCCACATATGGGAAGTCCAACCCTCCAATAGAGCTCTATACTGAATGTAGTTAACAAGTTGAGCCTGAGATGATCATTTAAGGAAGTTAGTATAAACAAAGAGAGCATCAAATGCATTCCCCATAAAAAGATAAAGATTTTTTGGTAATACCTTCAAGCAAAAATCATCCAAATCCTTTGGAATCCCATACAGTTCAATCTGGTCATGAACTTTTCCAGGTTTTGAATAGGGAATGTATTTATGGTATTCCCAAATGGGATTTGGAACTTCTTCTGTGTAACCATTGGGAAGCTTCTTAAACAATGGAATTTGCCACCCTTCTGGAGGCATGGTTGCTCTGATAGTAGCTGCAACTGGCATTCCTACAGAACCAACCTCTGGGTTGAAACCATAATTGTAATAATCATCCCTAAAGAAGTCTTCAGGGTTTTGGATTTCATAAGGACCATCAGTGAAGTCTCCCTTCCCATTAGCAAAGCCATCCCACATGGACCCTTGGATATAAATGCGTGTGCCATCTAGATATTGGCTAGGGTCCTTGAACACTGTGGACATATCTTCCACAGACATTGCATTTTCACTCTGGTTCTCGAAAAAAGGATGCAGTTTCAGGTCATTCTTTAAAGCTGTGTTAAGGTCAGGGGGTGGAACTTGTTCGTTTCCACCAACCCAGAGAGCGAGACTAGGATGATTCCTTAAAAGCTTGACAGTATCCCTGGCACATAGCATGAAAAGATCATGGTCAAGTGGGCCATTTGGATTTGATACTGGGATACCTCTTCCATCAACATCGCCAGTAATCCAAAACTCCTGCCACACCTACAAAATTTTCATTTGGTTATTTCCACCAAAGCTTTAAAATTGGTAAACCTAAACTAACCTAGCATGCTTTACAACCTTGTGTTTTACGGTTGAACATGTGCACTTAACATTCAGACAACAACATGCACAATGAAGCAAGGGGAGTTACACACAAGCTTAGAGGAGCCATGCTGCACAAACTGGCTGAAATTCCTTATTTTTAATTTCCTTTAAGAAGAATTTATAAATTCATATACAAGCAGCTCATTCCTTCCAAAAATTCCTACTCCTTTCATGACCCTCACAATCCTATATGTGCTTTACTCTCATTCTTACTTTTTATTCTGCCAATTTTTACTTTCTCCTTTTCAGGAAGATAAATATGCACAAATTACATGCATGAGAGCACTTACAAGAATGCCAAAAAATGGGCAGACACACATCTGTTGGAAAGAGAGAGAGAATAGCATACCAGCAAACCATAAACATCACAATAATGATAAAATTCTGGCCTCTCAGCCAATCCCCCACCCCAACAACGAATCATGTTTAGATTCATATCTGCATGAAACTTTACGTCTGTTTTGTAACGCTCCTCAGAAAGCCGTAGTAAACAATCTGATAATATCCAGTTACCACCACGGATAAAAATAGGCTGTCCATTCACCTTGAATAACCTGTCAAAAAATTTACAGAAATGAAACCGATTATAGAAATTCAACATGCAGTGCTTTAAAATAATATTTAATTGATTCCTGAATTATACCTCCCTCCAGTAGCAGAATCAATATGAGACTCAATTTTCCGAAAACCAAATAGTTGGCCCCATGAATCAGACTTTCCATATCCCTTCACATCAATAGTTATACTGACATTATACAGAGATTGCTTTCCCATGCCATTTGGCCACCATAAATTGGGCTTGTAGAAGAAAAGCTGCAATATACATCATAAGCATTTCAAGTGTAGTGAATAAAATTGAAAACCAACTTGGATTAAATGGATGCTTGACCTCATAAGTACAGATTTTTCAGATTGCAAAGAAAGAAAGAAAGTTATTGCAGAGGAATTACCATTTTCCTCTCAATAATAATCCAATTTATTCTTAATGAAAAAATAAAATGGTTGAATTTTCTCCAAAATGGGATCCAATTCAGTCAAAGCTTGCTTCATATTCTCTCAAATGTGTCATACTCTCTATATCAAAATGCAGACACTCACAAATACTAATAAACACAAAATAAAAAAAAAAAAGTTCATCTAAGACAAAAACTACCTTCAATGCAAATAAGGATGCTACAAACACATCTAAAAATCAATGAGAAAGATCCACCACTGACCTGAGGAAAAGTATACTGAATACGTGCTCCAGGAGGGACTGAAACATGTTGAGTCTGAAGATGCTCCACTAAGCAAATGCTTCCTTCAAGTTCTGTTGTCACTTGGATATTCAAAGAACACTCAGCAACCCAAGCACTTTTATTTTCCAATTCAGTTGTTGCATGCAAATATACCCTCGTGTTATGGTCAAAAAATGATGAAACCAAGTGTGGATCAATTATTTTTACCGGCTGCATCCAAAGTAAATGCATCAACAAACGACATTCAGATAATTACGGAGCGTCATAAATTAATTATAGTAAATAAATAGGAGCACCATCGACTACTTACATTTCGGTTTAACAGAACTGAGTCTTTACCAGAAAACATAGCAACAAATGAAGGTAATTATCATACACCCATTGATATTAGATGGCAAAGTCTCCATAAACAGGTATAAAGGATTTAAAAGCAAAAAGAAAGAAAAGAAAAAAAAAAGTAGTTTTGTGGCATTGTAGAATAACATATACTCAATTCCACTAGGAGATAAACAAATTGTCCTCGTTATCAGAAAGAAGTTGAAGTCCTGCATAAATCTTACCCCGCTAACATATATTGAGACTTCATCCCAAATACCAGTGTTCCTATCCCTGAGACAAGCAGAGGTCAGATATGTTAGATATCACACGTTTTTGTTTCTTCAGAAAACAGAGGTTGGATGCTAGCTACTAGTTGAAAACTTCTAAGATAGATACGTTCTGAGATGAAAAGATCATAGAGCAACAAAAACATGTGATATAATTACATCGATTTATCGCCATATTTTGCTCCTATGCACTATAGTCTATCTAATAAAAGTGAAACTGATCAGAGGATCCCCATTCATAACTTCACCTCATTTTTTCTCACAGAAGTTTAATGGGACCTTTATCTATATGCATTTGATCCTCTGCTGCTCCGTTCCATGTACCCCAAATAAAATTTTCTGACAACTACATCTGTCCTATTTCATATACATTTAACTGATGAATAAACATTTAGTTCATAAACCAGTCTACCCAAAATAACAATAGAAAAATTAACTACAGTCCCACTCCTAAACAGAGACTTTGAAAATGCCAAACTAATGGATTTTGGGGTACAAATTACAATAGTAATAGGAATTTATATGTACAGGGTCAACTGCACTCATGACCTCATGAGCTACACAATAAAACTTAAATATCAAGTGAAGTTAGTTGAAGAACTTATGTAAGTGATGCACATTTTTTCCTTTTTATTTTGTGCTTTAGGTTGGCAATGGCATTATGAGGAGACAGAAATACAGTTACAGTACACTGCCACAAGTCACATTATTAATTCAAAAAATCCAAATATTAGCATAGAATCAAAAATTCAAAATGCAACCCTGAAGTTTTAAAAGTTACAAAAGAAGTCACCTTACTGGAGCTATCCAATCCCAACCCTCAACATATTGTGTGGCAACATCCTTTCCAATCTAAGAGGAAAAAAATGGTGTTAGCCGTTACGTTGTAGTTTTCTTACATTAATTTAATACCTAAAATTTAACCCAAATAAATTAATAAGCTTCTTTTATTCAAAGATACGTACCTCATGATCCCCTCCTTGCCCACCCTCAGGGGGAATGCTCCCAGGATGGTCTGGAGGGTAAACAAGAACTGCCAGCAAGTTTGTACCCTCAGGATTTAGGATATCAGTGACTTCAAGGGAATGTCTCCGAAACATCCCTTTCGGAAGGTCCTTTTTGTGGCCATTTAAGTACACCTCTGCAGAGTAATTGATTGCACGGAAATTCAGATCTAAATGCTGAGTTCCTGACTGCAACATATAAAGTAACAATTAGAAATAGAAAATTATCTACAAAAACAATAATCAGAGTATCTGTTAGTTGATATAAGATCTGCATTATTGGGGCATACAGTTGTGGTGAGTTGAACATTTAGTGGGAATACAAACCACAACCAAAACTCTATTATTTTCAAGTCGTATTTAACGTCACAAAGTGTTCCATTCTAAACATTGCATACCAGCTTACACTGAAATTTTGTGAAAAACCAGAATGTGTAGTACTCCCTTCCAGAGTCAGCTATATCAACGATCGTCTCATTCACCAAACCATAGAAAGGATCACCAACAGTTTTGTTTGTTACTAGAGTCGCCAGAACACTGTCAATCAAACAGTTAATCCATAACAATTACCATGAGAGCTCGCATACTAGTTCCACTAAATACAATTGAAACTCACATGCAAATGAAACTATCATATATGTCATGACAAGAGAACCATCATTTTTGCAATTATAGGTCCCCAGAGACAGATATAATATCATCAGATGTTTCTATTATTAAGCTAAAATCAAAGTTCTTAATCCAAAATTTAGAATAATACATGCCAATTCCAACCTGAACCAATAACTACAACTTACAATGTCTAAAAAATCTTCAAGCACATTGGTCTGAAACATGAAGATACCGTTTAATTGTTTCTTTTGCTACTTTTTTTTTTCCTAAGAAGTTGCTTTGATGCAAGAGAAAATAGTAAAAGTAAATCATATAATCCTAAAAATTTCATCATATTTTTACTAATGATTAACAATTATTCTTTTTTTTTTCCAAAATTAAATGATACATAAGCAACATAACTAGCATTTTTCTCATTCAAATTCAACCTCACTCAAAACTTTTCATTTCTTATCATCCAACGAATAAATCCTTTTCCACATCAAAACAAGCAAACACTCCAGTGAATCAAGCAAAACTCGGCATAAATTTAAACAAAATCAGAACTCGATTGATAAATATACAAAAATAACCGAAAATTTAAAGATTTATTACGTTCCAGGAACGACAGCTTCCATCCAAGGAGAGGTCGGGCCAGTTGGAGGATGAGTGGTGGTCAGCTGAGTCCCGGTGAGTTTAACCTCGGTGGATCTCGCTGCTAGCCATCCCGAGTCAAGCACCATCTTTCCCATCTCCGCCATTGCCGAGTTTCCAACTCGGATGCTCTCAACTCAGTCTGTTCGCACAGAGTTAACTGAAGTGAGAAGTTTTTTCACAATTCTTTTCTTCTCTGCGAGGCATTCGAGCGCCACCGCGTGAAAGGACAGCAGAAGAAAGTGTCGGTATTTAATCAACGCCCAGTGCGATTTGTCCGCTTGTTTTTCAAGTTATCGATTCTCCTTCAAACCTTCTGTTTTTCAATTATTATTTTTTAATTATTACTATGAATATTATTTTATTGCTACCAAAATCCTTTAACGACGTCGTTTCTCATTCGAAGTATATTTGCATTGATATTTTTGAGGAAAAATTGATCCATTAATATTATCATATTTATTAAAAATAAATGAACAAATTACTATATTTAATTTAATTACTATGTTATAAAAATTTTTTCTTTGAAATCTATAAGGAATTTTTTTTAATTGGAGGAGAGGATTTCGAACCCTACTCTTTAGACAGAAAATTATATATCAACAAGTCAAATATTCAGATACTATAAAAATATTTAAAAAATAAAACTTTTTAAACATTATAATTTATCCATTTTAAAATGTTAACAATGATAGAAAAAATATAAAAAAGATATACTAAAAAAATAATTGAGAGAATAATTGAGAAAAAACTTTTGGTTTATTTCTTAGAAGAATTTTTAGTTCATTTATCACTATTTTTTATTATTATTGATTTTTTATTTTTTATCAAATACAAAATCCTATTTATAAGATTACGTAAATGTAAATATTAATAAAATATTATAAATATATACATTGATTATGAATGAAACTCGAAATATTAAGAAATTCAATAGACATATCCATTTATTCATAACCAACAACTATTTAACTAAATTTTATTTATTCTTATACTAATCCTCATAAATGATAAAATTATAATGTTACGATTTTTTAAATTTTATCAACATAAAAGATACAGTTTCATGTTATTAAAAAAATTGGGTAAGTAAAAGAAAATTATTATTAATATTATTATTATTATCGTTTCAATAAAAATGATTTTTTTTTATCAAAAAATAGAAGAAAGCTTAATTTTCGTTTGTCTGATTGAGTTTGAAAGATGATGATCAATACGCTGTAATCATGATTGCTTGTTGGCCATGGCATTGACTCACATGCCTCTACAATTGGGGTGCAGCGGTCATATTTAATTTAAGGGTCCCATTGTTGCTTTCTTGTGGAAAATGATTGCTACAGTATCTTTTTTTTTCATTACGAGAAATATAATAGTATGATACAAAAATATTATTACTAAATAATATCTTAATTATTTAGAAAAATATATCTTAAAGAGTACTCATCAACAAATTTTTAAAAATTTTTACATAAGTATAGTGACGTAAAAAAATAGTATCCAAATAAATAATTAATATTTTACTTTCAAAATATTAATATTTACAATTTTAAATTTTCTTCTCTAAATAGTCTAACTTAACTATTTATAAAAGAATGCATCTAACATGAAATTTTAAGCAAATGCAATATTTTTCAGTGAAGTTTTCTCTTAATTACATGGGACATTGTTATATGTAATAATTTAATCAAATAAAACCTGTATAATTTTTTTAACTTTCAAAAATTAATGTCCGATTCCAAAATCTTTTGATCTTTAAAACTCGTAGTAGAAAATCACTATTTGAAACCAGCCTATAATAATCACACTATTTACCGTATAAAATCTTCAACTCGAAAAATGAGTGATTTTTTTTTTCTGAATAGAGTCTAGTTTTCATTTTATATTTTTATGGCTAATAGGAAATGTTATTTTGATGAAATACTTCAAACCCTTATGAAAATCCCTTTTATCAAATAATTTGATGGTTTTAACATTTAAATAATTATCTTTAAATTATTAAAATGAAAAAAATAAAATATAATTTTTATCTCGAAAATGATTGTTACAAGTTTATCTCTAAAGTCTAACAATTGGTATAAAAAAGGTTGAGTTATTTACCACAAACAAAAAGGTGTAGGGAAACTAAGCGTAACTAACTTAATTGAACCATATTTAAATTACATTAAGGACAATTGCATTTAGAACTCTCGAATGTGTTGAAAAAGAGTGGACTTTGGTGTAAATTTAATTGAACCATATTTATATAATTATTTCACATCATGGACTTAATATTTGGAATAATTTAAGTTGTAACATAGGTGGCCAACCCCTTGAATGCTTAAATCAATTGACTTGACTTAGTCTCCTTTGAAACAAGAAAAAAAATAACCGAAAGTAATTTCATGTAAATTTTAAAACTCAATTCCGTGACCTACAATGATAATTGGTATTATAATTAATGATGGATAATAATCAACTATTAATGATAAAAATTTATTTAATTCAAAATAAACTATAAAATTTTGATAAAACATAATAAAAGAATATCAATTTATTTAAAATTTTTTAAATAATTAAAAATTTTTTAAGTGTTATGTCAATTTCAAATAATGACTGTACCATCTAATTATTTTGAAAGTTCATTGGTAGAAATTTATCTTGCTCTCATTTATTTTTTAATTTAAATAATAGAAATTAAAATTTCTCTTTTTATATATTTATTATTAAATTGAATGTTCGGATGCAATCTTATTGTCGTCTTTCAAAATGGTAAAAAAAATTTTGAAAAATCGCTTGTGATTTGCTTTTTGGTGAGCTATGGCCTACTTTTTGAGATATTCATGTCATTACAATACATTGACTTGTATTGAAAGATACATCTTTTAATTGTTTTATGCAAAAGAAGAAATTAAACCACACAAAAAAAAGAGAATATTATCTTAAAAAAAAGAGAATATTTTCTAGGAAAGACTCCAGCGTACACGTAATGTGCACGTTAACAAATTATATTTGACAATAGTCTAGTTTTGACTCCCACACCTTCAACTAAAGATGGCAATGGATATCCGGTTATAAGATACTTACGGATACTCGACCCGATTATATAAAGTTATGATATCCTATAATTAGGTTTGAGACGGGTTCGGATAGTGATTTTACTACCCGTATCGGGTTCGGATAGGGTTCGAATACCACCCCTTAGATACCCATTACTCGAACTCGATTACTATTTATAAATATTTTATTATTATTTTAATAATTAAATTAAAATTTTAAAATTTTTACCAACTTTACAAGCAATTTTTTTTTGTTAAAAATTAACAAATATATGAAAAGTATGGTTACTCTAATTATTAATATGATGACATTAATATATTTAAATTAAAAAATTATTAAATTGTTAATTATGTTTAAATAATATGAATATTATATCATATTATAAAGAAATATAATTACTATTATATATATACTTTTGATATAAATATATTTACTTTATATTTTGTGTTAATATTAGAAAAATTAAGACTTATAAAATTATTATTTATAATATATACTTAAAGAAAGCTTTTGAGATTAGAATAGTTTTGGAATCTAAGTGTTTTTTTTTTAATTTCATGAAATTAAAAATAAATCCATATAATTAATTAAATTAATTCATGAAACTATTATTATTAATTAACTTGTTATGTCTTTTAATATATATAGTTTATATATTACATTAATTTATAAGAAATATAATTACTATTATATATATTAATTTTTTTTTAGTATATATATATTTTAAATATAAACATAGTTACTTTTTATTTTGTGTTAACATTACAAAATTATAACTTATAAAATTATTAATTATAATATATATAACTTTATTTATATAAACTTATACAAACCTAAAGAGAAGTTGTGAGATTATAATAGTTATAACATCTAGTCATTTTTTTAAATTTTGTGTAATTAAAGACAAACTCGTATAGTTAGTTAAATTAATTCATAAAATTATAATTGTTAATTAACTTATAATGTTTTTTAATATTTATACTTTATATATATATATTAGATTCATATATAATGAATATAATTACTATTATATATATTAAAATATTTTTGATATGTGAGTGTGTGTATATATATATGTACTTTAAATATAAACATATTGACTTTCTATTTTGTGTTAACATTACAAAAATTATAATTTATAAAATTTTTAATTACAATATATATTTGTTTATATAAACTTATAACATATAAATCTAAACAGAAGTTACGAGATTATAATGGTTAATTGGATAATTGGGTATCCATAAAAAAGATTTTAATAAATTTTTTTTATCTAATTGGACATTTAAATGGGTTAAGGTAATTATAGAGTAGTGGAAATGTAGGATTAAGGTTAGGATAGTTATTTTTAAAATTATTCAGGTAGTTAATAAGGTTAGGGTTCGGATATCTCGAAATTAACGAGGTACTCTATCCGTTAACATCCCTACCCTCGACACATCGAGTTTCTTTTATGGTGTCAAATCCTAAATTAATACTTAGCCGTTTTTATTAAAACGTTATTAAGACTTTATTTGGTTTAACATTTTTTATTTTTAAAATTAATATAAAGTTTGTATCAAAATAATAATTTTTAAAATTAAACAAAAATTGCTTGGTATACAGTTTGATAAAATAAATTATATAAACTCTAATTTTTGTTAAAATTATCTTAAAGGATATTCATATAATTTTCAATTATCTAATAAATTAAAACGGAATAAGTCTGTTTTGAGCTTATATATGATTTTAGATATTAAAATAAAAAAAATCCTAGAATAGCTTTCAAACTTTGTATAGTAATAATAGTATTACACATTTGTTGATTTAGCAAGCAATCAAACCATGTTGCTTCAATTTTCAAGAAAGAAGAGAAATGAGGAAAATGTTAAAATCTTTTTTGGTGTAAAAGAAAGAAAAATGTTTAAAAAATACGTGGTTGTAACTTTGAATTTTGGGTTTTTTTTCTTATTTTTGTAAGAATAAACAAATATTAAATTTTACTATTCTATTGTTAGGTCATTTATTTTTTATTTTTCTAATAGTCTTTGTTGAGATAGAGATAGAGAAGGAGATTGTGATTTGCATTGGAGAAGGGTGATTTGTACAGAGAGAGAGATTGATTTAGAAAGAGGGACATATTTAAAAAAAAAAAAAAGAGAAAGCTCATATTTAGAGTTTTTATTTAAGCTCTTTTGTTTTTTTTTTATTTTGTTCAAAATATCCCTACTTTCTAAATTTTGATCAAAATTACATGAAGGTCCATTAATTTTCAAAATTGACATTTTATTCCAAACAAATATTTTTTGCTGAACACGTAGGTCTAGTCGTTAGTGTTTTCGTTCGTCAACTTGATGATGTGACAAAGGTAAAAACATAATTTTATCCTTAATTAATTTTTAAAATTACTATTATATAATTTTATTAATTTTTATTAATTAAAAAAGCTCCCATTTGGAGCAAGTGCTCCCTTCCCTTGGGAGCATTGACTTAAAAGAGCCTATTTTTTATTTTTATTTTAAAATATAATAAAATTTTTTAAAATTAATAAAGAAAGAAATAGTATTTTATTTTTTTTATAATCTCTGTTAATAATGTTTGTACTATTAGGATGGAGTGTCTATTTCGAAAATTAATAAACTTATTTAGAATTTCAATTAAAATTTTGAGAGGTGAGGATATTTTACCCTTTAAAAAAAGTTGTTTATTTCTTTTAAGAACTTCTCAAAATCTTGTTTAGCTTGATTTTAACTTTTAAAAGATAAATAAGTTGAAAAAAAATCAGACAAAACAGGCAAGAGTGAATATTAATTGATTTAGTTATGTTAATTTTTAAGTTATTTTTTTTATTTTAATATTAATCGTTTTAGAAATATAATTTATTGGAATTATTCGATTAGTTTTGAATGTTTAAAATTTACAATCAAATGGATTAAAATTTTTTTATTATATTTTATATAGATATTTTTAGGTATAAAAATTCTATAAACTATTTAAAAAAACTTAAATAAGCTTTTATTTTATTTTTACCTTCAATCTAGTTCTGTATTTTTATTTTAAATCAAATAAGCTCTTATATCTAATATTAATTAATTATTATTAATTAAAATATCACTTCTCATTTTATTTTCACGTGATATTGACGTGATACTGATGTGAAAGATAAAAAATATCAAATAAACTATTATTTTATATTAATTTATCATTTTATTATCAATTAAAATATATAAGTATATCACATCATCGTCAATTGTAAACATCAATAAAGCATGCGAATTTCATGTGACATAAAATGATAATTGACATTTTCACTAACTCAAATATTAATTATAAAAATTTATTAATTGAAAATATAAATATAAAAATATAATTAAAAAAAAATTAAATAATTTAAGAGTTTTTCAAATATTATATCATATTTTTAAAATATATCTTAAAAATTTATTATTATATTTATTATAAAAATATATCTAAAAAATATCTCGCTTTTATTTATTTTTTATTAGTTATATTATTAAAGTTTTTTAATCGAATGATTAAACCATCGTCATTTTCGTTATTAATTTATACAAAATAAAACAAATTAAAAATAAAACCCCCAAACAGTCCAAGAAAAAAGTGATAAAAGAATGTGAAAACTTATCCTAAAGCGCACACGTCGCAATGCGGGGCGTCTCGTCTTGGGTAATGTGCCGATCCGTTGTTGCATAATTTATTTAATTTCCAATTATTTAAATTCCGGGAAAAGGTCAGAGCAAATCATTTTGCCAACTTTCCCTCTCGTTACGTTACGACTTTACACTTTTATTTTTTTCTTTTCCGAGGAAAAATTCCTCCAAACACTTCCCTGCGGGGGAAAAAAAATCCAGCATGGAAATGGAATCTCCAGCTGAACGCCGCCTCTACGCCATCCACTCTCACCTCCTCCCTTCCTCCAACGCCGAGGATGACTCCTTTCTCCGCCGTAACCACACCTCCTCTTCACACTTCTTTCACGGTTTGTACTCTCGAAGCCTTTATATGCATTTACTCTCGTATATGCATCCATTTGATGACGTGATAATTCGTATTTTATGTATTTCTAAATTTCATGTTCATAAAAAAGGAAGTGTTTATGTAGTGTTTGTTCTGATTGATTGCTTATTTTGATTTGATCATCGCAGTATATTGTTTGATTAATCTCGTTGTTTTTAGTTAATTCTTTCTTCCTTTCGTTTATAAATTTTTTATAGGTCAAAAATACGGTGTGGTCCTCCCGGAGAAATTGCAAAGTGGAAAATGGAATGTTTATAGGTATGGTCTCTGTTTCTTGCTATACTCTGCTTTTTGTTTCATTTTTCTTTCTGAATTTTTTTTAGCATTGAATTTGCTTACGCAGATCAGTTCGTTCTCCGATGAAGCTTGTGAGTAGGTTTGCTGATCATCCTGAAATCGGGACGTTGCATGATAACTTCGTGTGAGAATTTTTTTTCCTTTTTAGATGCTTAGTTGTTTTTTTTTTTGTTTTATTAATCATATGTTTATCAATGTTTTATTATGTAGACATGCTGTTGAGACTTATAAAGATTACAAGTACTTAGGAACGCGAATTCGGGTGGATGGAACAGTTGGGGAGTGAGTTATATTTGGAGCATTTTATTTTAACAAGTTTGGAGTTCAAGTTAGTTGAGAATTAAGATGGGAATTTTAATTGTGAGGTTGTGTTAACTATGCTTTGCATATGAAGGTATAAATGGATGACATTTGGAGAAGCAGCTACAGCTCGAGAGGCAATTGGTTCTGGCCTAAGGTGTTATGGGATAGAACAAGTAAGTCACTTCAAAGAACTTGGATTTCCCATGTTTTAAGACCCCATCTTTATTCAACCGTGGGTTTCTTGTTTATATTAGCTTTCCTACACCAAGAATTTCTGCCTGTTGGAATGTTTAATCATTGATATTGGTAGGACAGTTTTGACCTTTTTGTGGTTTGGAACAGGGAGCTTGTGTTGGACTTTATTTTATAAATAGACCCGAGTGGCTGGTGGTTGATCATGCTTGTGCAGCATATTCATATACTTCAGTTCCTTTATATGATACTTTAGGTGTGCCTTTTACTGGTTAAATAATATCTTTTAGTCCTTGTGGCCCTATTCTAACAGCGTTTTGCCCATTTGCAGGTCCTGATGCAGTTAATTATGTTGTGAATCATTCAGGCATACAGGCTATTTTTTGTGTACCACAAACTTTGAACACTGTGAGTTTGATTTTTGCTGCAAACCTTGTAAAATTTCTTGCATCTTGTTTTAATGACTGATTTAAAATTTATTCTTATCTCATTTTCTCTTCTTAAAATTGCAGTTGTTGAGCTTCATATCTCAGATTCCATCTGTACGTCTTATAGTGGTATGCATTTCTAGAATCATAACAGAACCATATGTATGCTAGGTGTTTATTCCCACTAAGCTTATGTTATCTCTTGGCCCATTTTATGATGAAGGTGGTTGGAGGAGCTGATGAACATTTACCTTCACTTCCCTTGACATCTGGTGTGAAGCTCATATCATATCTAAAATTACTTGGTCAGGTATAAATTACTCCTGTGTGTGTATTTTTAGTTATCCTTGTTAGAGATTTACTTTTAACCATATGATGCCATTTTTAATATGCTGCTAATTGTTCAAGTTACTCCATATGCTTTATGTTATATAATTGCTAGTGCTGATAATAGCTTTTAGTTGTTTTGCTGAACTATATATATTTTTTCCTTGAATTATTCAGAATGATGATACTTGAGTAAACACTTCATCTGATTAATGATTAAATGTTCTATCATAGTACAGGATTTATTATTAGTTTAGCAAATCATCAATCTGAAATACAATTGAAATTGCAGATCTGCATATTTAATCTGGCTTCTTGTTTATATCTTACAAATGATTTTCTTTTAGGGCCGCAGTAACTTGCAGCCATTTTGCCCTCCTAAGCCTGAAGATGTTGCGACAATATGCTACACTAGTGGTACTACTGGAACACCGAAGGTAAGATTCTTATTATGTTTGAACTTTGATTCTGGGCTTCTCCAGCTACTTTAATCACTTTCATGCTTTTAATTTCTTTCTTTGCTGCCTGACATATAGCGTTATTTCTTGTTTTCTCTGGACAGGGAGTTGTCTTGACACATGGAAATTTAATTGCAAATGTTGCTGGTTTCTGCCGAGCTATAAAATTTTATCCCTCTGACATGTGAGTTTGTTATTCAATTTATCACCTAATATAAAACAAAGTTTTATGAAATTTTTGTTAAGATGCTTATTGCTTTGTGTTTTTCTATTGATTAATGTTCTCATTTAATAGTTATATATCCTATCTTCCTTTGGCTCACATTTATGAACGAACAAACCAAATCATCTCAGTTTACTATGGTGTTGGAATTGGCTTCTACCAGGGGGTATGTGACTCTATCAAATCTCTAATAACGCTTCTTTTGCATGTTGAGCTTGCTATCTGTCAAATTGATCATCTGTAAATTTATAAGTTTCAATATATCATGCACAATATTAGATAAACAGTTTCCTTTGTTGAACGTACGCCAAGCATGCAAAAAATTATAAGTGCATCCATCTTAGTTATAGTACTGGAAGTGTAATCGAACTTTGTTGGTGCTTGTCTTTCTGTTGGCTCATTGAATCCTGTTCTCTACTGCATTACAATCCTCGAAGCTTGATTTCTGAATAGAGAAGAAACTGTTACTTTACTGTTATTTTAAAAGGCTGAAGTTATATAATTGAGTTTGTTGCTAGCAAAGAATCTCTCTCAAGGAGCTCTGTGTGGCTTTGCCACACATCTCCATAGATATCATGTCTAATTAACCTTCTTTTGGTATGCCCACCACATTGTGTCTCCAATACTTTGTTGTTCTCCCTAATTTATTTTCTCATGCCATAATTAATTCTTCACACATACAAGCTTTATGAATGTCTATGCCCCTCTCGTTTGCAGGACAATTTGAAACTGATGGATGATTTGGCTGCTCTTAGACCAACGATATTTTGCAGTGTGCCTCGATTATATAATCGAATTTATGCTGGGTACGATAATGGTTGTGAGTTGCATAAAATCAGTTGATGGAAATTTTTATGTTTATGAATTCTTATTTAGTTATTTCACTGCTATAGAATCACCAATGCTGTCAAGACTTCTGGCGTTCTAAAGGAGAGGCTATTTAGAGCTGCCTACAATTCCAAGAAGCAAGCCATCATGAATGGTATTCTTTCCAATAATTGAACTTTTTCTTTGTTGCATAAATTTTCTTATGAATTTGCTGCTACATATATTGTTCATGCAAGAGCACCTATACAGAGTTATGATAAGAGAATGTGAAGTGTAAAATGGTAAATATCAGTATGCTTGTCTCATGTTTAACTATCCAATCGCTAATGCTTGCTATTGTTTCAGGAAGGAATGCATCGCCAATTTGGGATAGATTGGTCTTTAATAAAATAAGGGAAAAGCTTGGAGGACGAGTACGTTTTATGGGATCAGGTGCTTCCCCTCTGTCTCCTGATGTAATGGACTTCTTGAGAGTGTAAGTTGATTCTCTTATATGAGGCAATTATACGTAATTGCTGTATTTGAGCATTTAGGCTCCAAATGCCAAAGCTTTCCGAATGAGCAACATTGATTTGATATTGTTATGTTATGGTAAAATGAAGAGTTGAGGTAGTATAGTTTACATTTGATATGAGTATATATTGCAGGTGCTTTGGCTGTCTAGTAGTTGAGGGGTATGGCATGACGGAGACTTCTTGTATAATAACCTTGATCGATGAAGGGGACAACTTATCAGGTCATGTTGGGTCTCCAAATTCTGCCTGTGGTGAGTAGCCTTGGTTTCTTTCATGCGAATTGAAACTTTTTCAAGTATATTGAATAGAACCAATATTTCATTTGCTAGAAGGGTATAGATGGACTTACTAGTTGCCAGGATATAATCTAAATTCAGAGGTCACTTGCAGTAAATTCTGAGGATCTGAATGCTTGTCATTTTAATTGAACAACTTATTGAGTAGAACTCATCTAATTTTGGTATTTGATTGCTAAGTACCTCATTTCTTTGTGCATCTGCACATCCTAGGGACTATATGATAATTCCTTTTTCTTTTTTCAGAAATAAAACTTGTCGATGTTCCTGAAATGAATTACACCTCTGAGGATGAGCCATATCCTCGTGGGGAAATTTGTGTGAGAGGTCCTATTGTTTTTCAAGGCTACTACAAGGATGAAATCCAAACGTAATAATCTTTCACATCTTATTATATTCTGTTGCCACATGTATTTGCAAACTTTTGCTTGATCTGATTGCACTGTTGGTTGAACAGGAGAGAAGTAGTTGATGATGATGGTTGGCTACATACAGGAGACATTGGTTTGTGGCTGCCAGGAGGGCGTCTCAAGATTATTGATAGGTCATATTTTTTTAACCTTATTTTTAAATTATTCACTGGACCAGATATTTGTATCCACCTTATGATCTATTGTCTAGATATCAAAGTCTTTTTATATGAGATAGCACTTGTGCTTGACTAGTTGTCTTGTGTGTGTGTGTGTGTGTGTGTGTGTGTGTGTGTTGGTGGGGGTGGGGGGTTTGCTGGCTGGATTCAGTTGCCAGGAAAATCTTTTAAACATGTGATTTCCTTCTTGTCTTTGATCTTTGGTAATGAATCATCTACATGGATCATTGCCATCCGTTTGTTCAAACTTTTAACTAGACAAACCTTTTTATGACCATGGCTGCTAATTCATTACAGGAAAAAGAACATATTTAAGTTGGCGCAGGGTGAATACATAGCACCTGAGAAGGTTGAGAATGTATATGCGAAATGCAAATTTGTTTTACAGTGTTTTATATACGGTAAGGAAATAGTTTGTAAATGTAACAACTCAGGTCCAAGCATCACTTGCTTAGCAAATTTTCGGGTTTAAATCACGTAGCTCTCAAAAGCTTAAACTCAAGTTGCTAGTAGTGATTGACTTGAATCCTTATATGGGCCTTTAACAAATCACACTCCCTGGGATGGGATATAACAATAAATGTTTTGACTAAATTTTTTTTTGTCCTGACTGCTTAATATGTTTATAGGTGATAGTTTGAATTCATCTTTAGTAGCGGTAGTTGCAGTGGAACCTGATGTGTTGAGAAATTGGGCTGCATCTGAGGGCATCCAGGTGTGTTTTCTTCTCTTCCTTTTTACTTGGTCATCTTTATATGAGGAGATTGAAAAAAATTTGAAACTGTCAGGCCCTGCTGTCGCCATAAATCTCTTATATTAATCAAAAGACAAAACAAAAGTATAAATATACTAAGATGTGAACAAGACAAACTCATCAAGATAAAAAAAAAAGTCAACAAAGACAAACTGGGTATATGGTCTATCCTAATTTAGTTTAGCTTCATCTTTTTTATCAACAATGACCAAGAATGGCTCAGGAATATTGATTAGCATTTCAAACATTATAGCAATAGTCAGCTAAAAACATTGATCAAGGGGATTTTATAGTTTTTATAATACCCATCACTCAAATTTGGAAGTCATTGATGTGTTTACATTCACTTCTCTTCCCACTACATTCTCTGTCCATGTTATGTTAGGTCATTAGTGGCCCCAAAAAACTGTTTTTGACCGTTTAAAGGTTCACTCAAATGCATTTGTACAGTATGCGGATTTAGCACAACTGTGCAATGATCCGAGAGCAAGGAATGCTGTTCTTGCTGAGATGGATGACGTCGGAAGGGAAGCACAGGTAAACTATTTTTAACCAATGATTATATTTAGCCATTCCATCTTTCAGTGAGTCCTGTTAATTTATTTGAATTCCTTGCAGTTAAAAGGCTTTGAATTTGCAAAAGCTCTAACTTTGGTACCAGAACCATTCACCGTCGAGAATGGCCTTCTCACTCCAACATTCAAGGTAAGCCAGCCATTCTTTCTTCACTGGCCTGCTTGAGCATCCATATACTGTCTTTCACTCCCAGCTTGTTTGACCTTATTGTTATTTATCCAGATCAAGCGGCCTCAAGCAAAGGCGTACTTCGCAAAAGCCATATCAAACATGTATGCTGAGCTTTCGGTATCTGATCCGACACCACAGAAAATGTCATGAGGCAAGTCCCACTTCTTGAAAACGAAGAAGTAGACAAAAATAATGATTAAAAAAAGAGGTAATGACGTGGAAGGGAAGTCCCTTCCATTTGATTCCATAAAATTCCAAGGGGATGATTATCGTAGTTTTACATGCTCAATCGCTATAATCATATTTGAAATGAGGCTTTCATTTCTTTGTTGTAACGTATATTAATTACTCAATAATAATTTTATTTTTATATTTTTAAAGGTCAAGGGCAGGTCAATTATTACACTGCACAAAGTAACAAACCTACATTAATCTTAAGAACGATGGCAAGGGGGGTACTTATTAATTTTTAGATACTTGAATTTGATTAAAAATTAAAATTTAATCGTCTACTCTGCAATGTAATTGGATTTTTCATATTGTAAAATTTTTGGGGATCGTTTTGGTTTTTTTTATCAGATTGTAATGCTTTCTCTTTATCTTTTTTTAAATTTTTTGATATTTTGGTCAGAGATTCTTTTATGGTCGGAGTTTTTTGGTTTTTTTAGTGTTTTTATTGTCTGATATTGTAATGGAAGGATCTACTTCGAATTTTGTATTTCTCACGAGGGTTCTGAAGATATGAATTTATTTTGTTTTGATACCCCTTATCATTTCTAATAAAAAAATATATTAAATAGGTGATGAAAGGAATATATTTATATATTTAAAATTTATTTTACTTTTTAATGATATGAGATACGTGACACTTGCAGTAATTTTCTGTACTCAAATTAATCCTCTTCAATGTCTTGACTTTCATACAAGATCCCAATTACCTCATATTTCACAAAACTATCCTCACACTTGTGCTTAACTTAAAAACAACATATTTGTGGAGATGATGCATGGTATATATCTTGTTGTAAAAAAAAAAAAAAAAAAGACATGGTGTTTGTTGAGGATTCAGGGTCTGAAATTCAGTTTTAAGTTAGAAGCTCTAAAATTATTATAGAGCCAAAATGAAAAAAACAAAAGCATATATCTATTAAGGGATACACTGCAATCAAAGAAAACATTCATGACATATAATCATTTGATTTATTGATTAATGCATGACACATGAGTATTTGACTTATTAATTAGTGCATAATTTTTTAACTTAAAGAATGTGTTCAAATCTTATTCCCTTTAAAAAAAACATGCATGAGAAAAAAAAAACAAAAATGCTTAGATCATGTAGGTGCTCAATCTTTTTTTTTTTATTTTGTATATTATAAAATATTTAAGTCGTTTCTCATCATTAAAATGAAAGTTTTACATTTAAATAATATGATGAAGAGAGTAAAATTCATGAGATGAAAGAAGACTATTTTTAATTATAGAACTTAAAATCTAGATATGGATTTCCTTAAATGCCATTGAAAATGAGATATTGAGGCAATTGGGCTTGAAATTATGGTGAAAATTTCTTTGGAAGTTCTTTTCCAAGATCCAGCAGGTGGGGAACTATGTACGAAGATTGCAGTAAGAGCACTCTACTAGCTAATTCACGTTTATTTGTGGAAAAAAAAAACGAGATATTGCCTAATTGATAATCAAGCTCTTGAATTTTTTTCCCAAATCCAAATAGTTTTTCTTCTAATTGTCAAAGGAAAGAAAAAAATGGTATGAGCGGAAATATGCACAAATGTGCATTCATGAAAATTTCATTTAGAACAATTAATACTTAAATTAGTTTCTGAATTATAAAAAAAAGTTAACTAAATTTTTATATTTTTATTACGTTTAATTAAATTTTTATACTTTTAATTAATTTTTTATTATGCACAAATGTGCAAGACATGGTTCAAATATCGCTCCATAACCATGTCTCTATATTTGGGGTGAAAGACAAGAAAATAATAATTCTTATCATTAGTAGCCTGATTATATATTATCTTATTATCAGGAAAATGTTTCCCTTTGTACCACGTAACCTTAATGCCTTCAAATTCATCTTCAATGTCTTTGTAGTCGTCCGAAAAAAATAAAAGAGGTGCCTTTTTTCGATAAGATTTTGCTTTCAACCTGGTAACTCGTGCGGCAGATTTGGAGCTGAGGTAGTACTATATAGCTATATATGCATCGTTACGTTATGATGGTAAAGGTTAGAAGTGAGCTCATCAAATGTGATGCGAATGCTAGGAAAGAAATAATTCTTCAATCTCTCTTGCCAAAGCTCAATGCATTCTGTCAAAGAATCAGGAACCAATTCCGAAATCGTTCCGCAAAAAAGGATTAGACTGGTGAGAACATCAGACACTATTTCTCGACCCATTATCATCTTGCCTACTGCCACCAAGAAGAGAGCAGTGAGCTTTTCAAAAGAGAAACTAAAGAAGAGGGTAGACAAGTGACATAACCTTTGAGAGTCGAAGCTATATATATTGAAAGGTTTCTTATACAAGTTTCACTTCACTTCGGGTTTTCTAGCTCTTCTTGAATTTTGGCTCAATTTTCTAGTCAGATTTGCTTTTGTAAAGTGAATTAATTTTCCTCAAGTCAAGTTTGACCCCATTTAAAATATCCTAATTCTTGTTAAATTTTCTTTTATAAAGTGAATTAATTCTGCATCATTAAATCTAATAATTTCTTGATTGGGTTTTAATAAATAATTTTAATGTTTAATCAAAATTTAAGTACTCTTAAGCCCAATCAAGGCTGGAGAATTTTGATTGCATATATTTCCTGAAATGCTATGATCTGTACAACGCAATATCCCACACAATCCATAGTTTCTGAGATAAATTTACAAGGTAATATTAGCATAGGAAACAGAGAGAATTTCAGAATTGTAAAATTATTGGATTGAGAAATGGAAATTCCGCCACTGGATTCACTGTTCGGCAACAGGTCGTGTGTTGTCCCAGAGCCATTGACGAGCAGAACCTTCCAGCAATGGTGAAACCTGCAAGAACTTGAGTTAGTTGTCATGACTTGAAACTTGAAAAGAGGATAACCTGACAGTTAATCGGATGTCTTCCAAACTGAAATCACACGATCTCTTTGGTATCTGGAAGTATACCAACCTTCTCCCAAACTTGTGAATGGTAATTGTTGAGCCATCCAATCTCCTCGACGGAGAGCAAAGATAAGTCAACCAATTTAGTCTGCATTTCCAGATACAAACATGATTAAAAAGGAATCTCTAGCTGAATGTAATTTGATCAAATTTAATCACAATAAAAGAGAAGAAACTCAAAGTTAAAGATTATAAGTAACAAATCTAGTCTATCCAACCAAGGATGTCTGTGCAGCAAATGATTTGTTCATTCAATGGTAAAGCTCCCTAAAGCAATCGGCGCCAGCCTCAGATAAGACTATATAGACAATTTGACACATTGTTCATTGATTCATCATCCAAGTTAAAGATTGAAAAAATGAACATTTCCAGAATAAAGTACATGCTGTTACTTTTATAAGATACTCTTTCTAATCCTGAATATATTCATGTTCATTAGCAGGATGTCACTCCTAGAAGTCCAGATGCCTTATACTTTCTTAAGAGTGAAACATTTCAACTTAAATCTATTAACAAATTTGAGTTTTAGACCCTAACTAAGTTTCTTAGAGCTGATCCGATTTAGATTGGAAGTAGTAATTTATGCCCAGACCAGCTTAACGTGGTAGAGTCAGCAGACCGTAAAAGTTGTCAGACAAGCAGTATTTTAAGAGATTCACACAGCATTAGTAATAATACAAGGAAATTCAGTAGCATACCTGAATAGGGCAAAATGTTAGTTTTTCAAATCCAAGATATTCAACTCCTCCATAACGATTAGGTGTATTAATCTCTTGCACACAAAGTAGATTCTGCAAGATGAAAAGAGCCTAAGTTAGTAATGAGCCTATTCAACCATTCATTGGGCTAATTAAAAGTCATTGAACAAGCTTCTCCAATAGTAGCTAGAGGGTTCCTCACAATATAAACTACCAAAAAATGCCCAACTCTAATATAACTTTTAACCTTTAATCACCATGTTGTTCACATTGTTTGTAGTGTATGTATGGCTGTAGACCAACTAACATTTAGTTTTAAACCACTGATTAGGTATGCTTAGGTGAAATCAATAAAGTGAACTCATCAAGGAAAATAATTAGCCAGAATTCTTGTAGCTGAATGGCTTTATACCTCAATCCGAATGCCAAAGGCATGGTCTTCATAGTAGCCAGGTTCATTGCTAACAATCATGCCTTTCTGTAGGGGAGTCATATTTCCATATCTATAGCTGATACTTTGTGGGCCTTCATGGACATTCAATGCAGCTCCAACACCATGCCCAGTACCTGCATAAAAGGAGCTTGGCAATCAAGTCATAGTTCAACAATAGACGAAGCATTTCCATACCATGGGAAGTCAACAAAAAGAAGGGAGAAATACCATGGCGGTAATCAAGTCCAATCTTCCAAAGGGCAGAGCGGGCAAATGCATCCAACACAAAACCTGGAGTGTTTTCAGGGAATACTGCCTGATCAAGAGCAATGTGGCCCTGAAATTTGATGGTGTATCAGGAAACACCAAAATACCAACTCCTAAATGATAACTAGGTAATCTTTAGAACTAGAAGTAGAACAGTGATGAAAATCATATTGTACAAGGTCACTCATAGGACTCTGAAAAGGATATAGTATCATGCCCCACTCATTTCTAAGTCAGAGAAAAAAGAAAATGGAGGACAAGGCAAAAGGAATTATATGGAATACATGCTGTTGTGGTCTCACAACCTATGAGAAAATTTACCAATATTCTCAAATATTTCAAATAACTTATTAGAAAATTATGGCATATGGGTCACACTATATCTTCATGTAACACATATACGGGGCTCCTATGCTACCCATAAGGTAGATCAAAACAGAACCAGCACCTTCAGAACTCGGGTGAAGCATTCTTTTTCCCTGGCAGTTGGTTCACCAAAATGTACTGTCCTTGTTATGTCAGTTGTTCCATCAACATATTGAGCTCCACTATCCAATAGGAACAGTTTATTTGGATCTACAACACTACAACTTTCTGGTTCAGGTTTGTAGTGTATGATAGCACCATTTGCACCTGAACCTGCAATATCGTTCCAATGTTAACAATGAATAATAAATTGATAACCAGAGATATGATTTTTGGCTGCAAAGATTATTAATTTACATATTTTCCCTTCCAAAATAAAAGCAAAGCACAACAATTTTTCTTTTACCAGCATTCAAGATATTAAAATGGTCAAACTTAGATTGGAATATCTAAAACTGGAAAAGAGGTAGTCAAGAATTCACAACTAATATACCGCTTATTGTATCAAAGCTTGTATCTAGGAAACCATCTTGCTTTGAACGGAATTCAAGAAGTTTGTCTGCAACATCTACCTCAGTGAGTTTCACATTCTTATGAATTTCCTCTTCCAGCCAGGACCAAAACTGTGCCAGAGCAGCTGCATCCCTGCATGAATTTATTGCCGTAAAAGTAATTTTTAAAATTCTTTATCTGCATCTTTTTTCTAGCAGACAATAACCTTTAGCTTTACTGAAATAGCAAGTTTCACCAAGAAGGGCAATGACATGCATGTCCATCGACAAAGGTTGATGTCCTCTTTGCTTACAAAAGGGAAACAGAAGAGGAGAGGGCGAAAGAGACAAACAAGAATGGGAAGCCATAGATGTTTCCTAAAAGGAATAACCTCCAATACCAAAGTTTCAAAAAAGGATGGCAGGCTGCATACAAATAAATTAGCACCACAAACTGAGGTATAACATGTAGAAATCAATTACCTCAAGTGAGAATTCTGCATCCCTTCTAATTCAGTGGGATTTTTCAGTGCCTTTGCCAGAGAGATTGGGGATGGCATATAAACTCCGGAAGGACCTATAGAGAGGCCATTGGATTCACCATATCGCTTATTCTTTATTTTGCCTCTACTCCCATGGTTCATAAGATATTTATCACAAGCAGACTTATATGTCTCCACAATAGCAGCATTTACAGATGATGTATCTAACCACAGGTTAGCCCCTTGTGCTGCCAATCTGAAAATGCAACCTATAGTTATTTCTAATAAGTTTGCCTTAGCACGTCTACAAAGCTAGCTAAGAGTAGATCTAATTGAAAATTTTTGCAATCTCAGATAAAGATACACATCTTTGCTGGCTGCTTCTGCATTTTATGTTAGACATTTTTCAAACAAGAAAGTCTATGATATCTAAATGACAATATATGAAATCTTGTGAAACTCTGGTCCAACAAAAGATGTGCTAGTTTTCATACAGAACTAATGTGAAAATAGTCACTTCACCATAGCAAGTGAAAAATGCCCAATTCTAAGCAAAATGTTTCCTATGCATAAATAACAGCATCTCAAACATACCTCCTTATTTCAGAAAGGATGGAGTCATATGGCCTTAATTCTACACCTGCATTCTTCAAGTGATCCATCACCTCAGGGGTGACTTTAGAATTATCTACAAATAACTTTGCCGCATCAACCTCCACAATTAAGTATGCATACATAACAGATGAATGCGGGACATCACTTCCTCTCTGCAAAACAAGATGTAAGGTTTTAGTTGGATGGAGGATTTAAAGACAAAAGTAGGAATTATTGAATACACACACACACACACACACGCACGCACACATATATTGAGAGTTATATAAATATAAAATATAGCTCTTAGCAAGTTGAGTGACCAGTTTTCTTCTAAAATAATCAGCATTGTAGCAAATTTTGACAAAACAAAGTCTACAAACATTATGGATTCTACAAAAATAACAAGTAACTAAGTAAGTGTGAGTATTAATACCAAGTTCAGCAACCAGGCAGCTTCATCAAGCATGGAGATAACAATTGCAGATGAACCAGTGCCAACTAGTTCAGCCTTTAGGGAAGATAATTTGGACACCACATCTAGACCAGCATATTTCAGATCATGCACTCTAATTGGCTTGTTTGGAGGTTTTGGCCTTGATTCCTTCCATATTTCATCCACGAGATTTAAATCATACAAGTAAACCAACTCAAGATTCTTCTTAGATATAGCCTCCTTCAATTCTTCTGCAGCATCATAAGAAAAAAGAAACTGCTCCCTTCAAGTTATCAGACATCATCAGAAACAGCCAAGAATGAATAAGGGGTATACTGATTGCAAATGGTAACTTAGATATACCCATTTAGGAGGTTGTAAGATTGCTCACAGGATCAATGCCGACTGTGCCACCAGGAGCCAAAATATCATTAAGCCATTGACTAGTTGTTGGGACTCCAAGATTACCAGCACGCATGAGAGTCCAGCTTGAGCTCAACTGCTTCTCAGCCTAAACAGTCATAGAAAAAGGAAGAACTACTCTCAACACTCATATATCCCATATTGGACCATACTAGATAGAAGTCTAATAAGGGGTTTATAAAGCTTGCCCAACAGAAAAAAAAACCTGCAGAAAGTAGCGACCATCGGTCCATAGAGCAGCTTTATCCTTTGTGACAACTGCAGTCCCTGCACTGCCAGTAAAGCCTGATATATAGGCTCTCCTCATGTAGCATTCAGCAATGAACTCACTCTGGAAAACCATGCCAAAAGGTAATTAAACTAATTGCAGTTGATGTTAGAACTTGGAAGTTCTAATCACACAAATTTAGTCCCACTTAAATATAAGCCTTATAATCCTTAATGGTGACTTTCTTAGAACTGTTGATAAGTAGTTAAACTAAATAATCCTACATCATAATTCATAAAGTTTATTAACAATCAAAGTATATCCACCTCAAACTTTACAGCTTACTACATATCTATTTCTAAAATTATGGTATAAACAGCAACAATAAGTTTATTCACCAACAACAAATTCTTTTTTTTAAAAAAAAAATTGGTAAACCACCAACAACTAAGCTAAAAAAACCAAAAAGGCCTAAAAAATATGTGAGGCCAATACTAGAATTGCTCAAAAATCCAGAACAAACTTAAATAAGAAATGACCAAACCCAGTCGAATTCCAAGATTAATGGATAAACACATACAAAAAATCACATCAAAGTGATTTTTTTTTCCTGGTACAAACATGCAATGATACATAGGCTAATCTTCTCTTCTCTCATTTAACATATGTACAATGAAGAGACAGTATTCATAGGCACCTTGAGACAATAATAGCAATGTTAATCTCATCTCATATTCATCAGTTTATCATTGAAATATTGATATAACATTAACTTCATTTCAATTTTACCCCAATTCAGTAGGTCAATGCTTGAAGCAACCGAAACAACCCAAACCAAATTCTATAATCAACCAACAGAGACATGCCAAAAAAAAAAAATCCAAATTTTATGTCTTTTTTAGCATCAAAATGGATGTATTAAAGGAAGATAACTGAACCTGATGAGCATCCTGAGAAGGGATAATATAGGCATCAATGCCAATTCCAGGCTTGGAAAACAGCTGGCGAAGAGCAAGAACCTTTTCATCCGGTTCTTGAACAGCACGGTTCCTACTAAGCTCCGAAGAAGGCTTGGCCGTTACAGAGCCAGAACTGCAACACCACAGGGTCAAAAAGGGAGGACCCTTTTGTGATTTCTTATAAATTGTGGGGTTGATTTTGAATTTATGGAAAATGGGGAGTGAGAAGGAGAAGAAAGGAAACCGAGAAGCGGAAAGAGATGGGCTGAGGGATAGAGGACGCACTGCTTGTGATGGTAGGGAGTGCATATCTGATACTAGCAAATTTCAAAAGAAACAAGAATAAAAAAATGATCCTTTTTCCAAACAGAGAAGATAAGGTGTCAAGCTTCCTGAAAGGAGAGAAACCAGAAGCAAGGGGAGTTGGTTGAAAACTGTGTCGTATAAGGAAGAAAGACAGCAACTAACAAGGCCTGTTTTGTCGTTTTTTACTGTTTGAAATCTCAATTCTTTACTTATTTAACAGTCTCTGTTTCGTAAGGGAAAGTAGATAGAGTGTAAAACCAGAAGGACCAAACGTTGTCGTGTAAGGACTGAAGAGAGCAACTAAAAAAGGCCTGCTTTTTAAAGTGGACATTGGATATTCTCCAGCTTGATCTCAAATCTCAAAGTCTAGTCTTCTTTCTTACTGGTTGAAAGTGTATACATTTCAAACTAAGCTCTTAAACTTTCTTCTTTGTGTTGTGTTTCAAAGATTAGATCTTGAAGTTTACAGTTGATGCTTATCAAATGGCGATCATAACAGAAGAGCAAGAGCCAGAATCACCCAAAACCAGAGAAAACAAGAAACCACCGAAGAAACCAACTTCAAATCCAAACTCAAAACCTTCAAAACCAGCTTCAAATCCTAACCCAAACTCCCAAACTCAAAGCCCTTTTGCCTTCTGGTTCTACTTCACTCTCACTATTTCTCTCATCACTTTCCTTTTCGTCTCTTTTTCCTCTTTGTCCCCACCAGACCCCAAATCCTGGTTCCTTTCTTTGCCTAGTTCCCTGCGCCAACACTACTCAAATGGTAGAATCATTAAGGTCCAAACGAACCCAAACCAATCACCAATTGAAGTTTTTGTTACTGAAAATGGTCAGTTTTCTTCATCTGAGAATGTTGTGGTTGTTCATGGCTTGGGGTTGAGTTCTTTTTCTTATAGTGAAATCATAAGACTTTTAGGCTCAAAAGGGGTTCCTGTTATAGCCCTTGATTTGCCTGGAAATGGGTTTTCAGATAAATCAAGAGTAGAGATTGAAGAAGGAACAAATGGGGTTTTAGGGAGGTTTAAGGAAGTTTATAGTTTGATTCAAGAAAAGGGTATATTTTGGGCTTTTGATCAAATGGTTGAAACTGGTGAACTCCCTTATGAAGAGATAAAGTCTAGAGTTTTGGTTAAAAAGAGTGTCAAGGTTATTGCGTTGGGAAGTGAAGAGATGGGAAGGGTTTTGGGGCAGGTTATAGAAACAATGGGAGTAGCTCCTGTGCACTTAGTTTTACATGATTCTGCTTTTGTCATGGCTGCAAATTGGATTTCTGAGAATCCAAGGTTTATCAGAAGTGTAACTCTTATTGATACGGGACTAAAACCAGCTTTACCTTTGTGGGGTTTGAACATACCTGTGGTTGGTGAAGTTGTGTTGAGGTTTTCATTTGTGTTTGCAAGGTTGATAAACTTGTGTTGCTCAAAGGGGATTGGTTGGTCTGAGTTGGAGGCACATAGAGTGCTTTTGAAGGGATGGGATGCAAGAAGAGCAGTTGTGGGGATAGGGAAGAAGTTGAATTATAGTTTTGATGTAGAAGAATGGGGTGGTTTGGATGGTATAAAAGGTATGCCAATGCAGGTCCTTTGGTCTAGTGGTTGGTCAGACGAATGGAGGAAAGAGGGTCGACGGATCGCAGAGGCACTTCCTAAGGCAAAATTTGTTGCACATTCTGGAGGGCGATGGCCTCAGGTAAGGATTTTTTTACTCTTTCAACATATTCTTTCTGTTGTTCTTGTTTTATATCATTACATGTCATAGTAGAATTATCAAAATTTAGCTGCTTTTGGATGTTTATAGGCATGCTTTTCAATGAGTTTGTGATTGATTCTGACTTGTTTGTATGAATAAGGAAAGGGCAGATTTTATGTCTCGTTTTTGACCTATGATTTTAGCTTTCATATGAAACCATATATATGCAGTCATGTTCTATTGTTGGTTAATCCATGCATGATTGATTGTATGTCTTTATTAGATTGTTTGGTTGGGGTCTTGGAGAGTGCAACCAACACCAGGCTAGGCCCTGGAATATGGTGAATGAATTATTTAAATAAATTATTGGGAATTCTGTTGCTAATCCCGTCTTCCCAAATTAATAAGGTTTTGATTGGCTAGATTGAAAAAATAACCTTGTATATTGAAACCACTTCCTCTGCTTTGAGAATTATTTATATTTGCATGCATTTTGTTCTTGGTTTTTTACATACTTTTTGAATCATGTTCTCTCAGTTCAAATTGATGAAATAATCCCCTATATTGCATGTCTCTTGCCAACTGCAGTCTTCTAAATTTATAGGACCATGGATGCACCCTGTGGAATTTAAATCAAAAGCATCATAGATTAGTTTTATGGATGCACCCTTCATTAAATGTTGTCAATATTACATGCATTTGTTGCATTTTGAATGCATGCACGCTATGTCTTTGTGATCTCAGGGAGATGCTGCTGGTGAACTAGCTGAGAATGTAGCTCAATTTGTATCTTCATTACCAAAAACAGTTAGACAGGTTGAGGAAGAGCCCATCCCTGAGCATATCCAGAAGATGTTTGATGAAGCAAAAGACACTGACCATCATCATCATCATCATCATCACGGTCAAGGTCATGGCCATGGCCATTCTGCCCATGGTCATGATCATGCTCATGCAGCTGGTTTTATGGATGCATACGGGCTTGGTCACACATGGGGCACTTGACCTGTTTCTTCCTATTTTACTGGACTGGGTTTAAGTTGAAGGTTTAGATTTAGGTGTGCCTATTAGCCACATGTGGTAATTTTATGCTGTTTTTAAGTTACTTATTGTTGTTCAAGGTTCCTCCATTAAATTGTAATCCTATAAGCATTGTTTTCTGAAAGCTCGTTAGACTTACATATTTTTATGTGACACAAAGCAAAGCAATTTCCAAAGCAAGGATAAGTGTTGTTATAAGAATATCAAGGACCAGCTTCTCAAGGCATAATTTCAAGTATCTAAGCCTACTCAGTTAGGCCCAAAAGTGTCTTCTACTGAGTTGGGCTCCTTATTAGCCCAACCAAGTCCAATGGGCTGTCCAGACAACAAGTATTGGGCTTTTTTTTTCTTTTCTTTCCAACAATAAATTTCTTTTATTTTTTTGAATGTACAAATGAAATTAATAATTTGTTCAAAAGTAAGAAAAAAAAAGTATAAAATAAACTTCAACTATAGTTTTATTTTGTCACATAATTTTTTATATTTTATAATTAATTTTGTAAATAATTTCTGTTTTCACGAGATATTATACCGTTAATTTTATCTTTTGAAATTATTAAAATAATTTAAAAATTAATTAATTTATTCACATTTAAGAATATTTTAATATTTTAATTAAGAATAATTATTTAATTTTTTAAAATAAAATTTATTCACAAAAAATTAATTAAATACTACAATGTAAAAGGAATTTAGCTAAAATAGAAAAAGCTTTCTTTTTCGTGTTCCTTTTGGAATATATTCTTCCCACAAGGCTGCAACCACCGTTCAAAGCCTTCATCAACCTCACCGTTAGATGGGTTGAGAAAAGACCAAAGAGATTTCCATCTCTTTTTGTATGCAAAAATGAGCTGCTGCTGCGATCAAAACGACGACGAGTCAGCCCTCACGACCCCTCTCTCTTCCTCCTCGAGCCCCACCGTTACCGATTCGACCGCCACCATCTCCCCTATGAACTCCCATTTCTCAGCCCTGACGTGCCGCGACACTCTCCGACTCATCTTCGAGAAGCTCTCGCTCACCGATTTGGCACGTGCCAGCTGCGTTTGCAAGGCCTGGAATGCCGTCGCTTCCGATGACGAGATGGTCGTTGAGGCATTCAAGGCTCCTTGGAAGCTTCTGGAAGTGTTGGGGAAGCCGAGTTCTGGAAGTTTCTGGAGGGATAATGGGATTAGGAAGTTCGCTATCTCGCACCGGATTTTGAGAGGGGAGAGTGTTGCCAGCCTTGCTGTTAAGTACTCTGTTCAGGTAAAAACAAAAAAGGGTGTTTTTGGTTCGATGAGACAGTGAAGGAATTAATTTGGAAAACTGTAAAATTTCTGAATTTTTTGGGTGAATTATTTACCTTTTTCAATGATAAAATTGTCTTCCTTTAAATTGAGATTAAAGGGTAAAACTTGAATCACCTTTACTGGTCTGAAGAGCATACAATAATGCGGTTACTTGACTGTGGTAGTGGGTGAATTAAGATTTGGGTGGAGAATGGGGAGGCTTAAGCCTTCAGGCAAGAGCAGTAGGAATAGGCTGGGTTTGATTTGTGTCAGGCTGGTTGAGAGTTTCTGGTTTTGGTTACTATGGTAAGCTTAACTTGATCATGGATTGGCATTTGGAGTTTATAGATGAGACTACAATCTGGTGCAATGAGAAGTGCAACAAACAATCTGTGCCTGAAAGGATTAGCTAATGTTTGAGAAGATTTATCAATTCAATTTTCTCTGAAACCTTTACTCTTAGTACTTCCAACGTTAACTTTGTGCTTAACTATCTGTTAAGTGAATTAGTGTTTTAAATATACCTTCCTTGTATTTGCAGGTTATGGACATAAAGCGCCTGAATAACATGATGAGTGACCATGGTATATACTCACGAGAGAGGTTATTGATCCCTATAAGCAATCCCGACCTTCTTATAAATGGGACTTGCTACATAGAGTTGGATACCTACGCAAAGAGAGAAGTGGCAGTGCTGTATCTCGATGGCAAGCCTGACAGAAAGCCTGGAACATTGTTGAATAGGGTGACCTCTGATCGGGGCAAGAGAAGGGTAATTGACTCCTTAAAGAGAAGCATGCAAGTTGATGATGGAACTGCTCAATACTATCTGTCTATTTCAAATGGTGATCCCCGAGCTGCACTCTCTCAATTCTCTTCAGACCTCAGTTGGGAGAGGCAGATAGGCTTGGCCTAGTTGGAAATGTATTTCAAATTGATGGATGGTAAGGCATCAAGAATCCACCAAATTCCTTTTATATAGCATATGTTGTTCTGTTCACGGTTTTTCCATGTAAAGTTGTTGCAATGAAGCATAATGTCAAGTGTTAATATCATCCAACTTCTCAATCTTCAATTGTGTTGGGAACTATGTTCTAAGGGAGTGTGTGTTTGATAAGGAATGTTCTTGGCTGTTGTAATTCATTTGATACTAAATGTATTCAAGTGAATGTATACTTACATAATTCAAAGTGACGTATGTCTACTTACATAATTCGAATTCAATTTATCCAAATTGCAGCATTGAGATCACAGAGTTTTCAACTCTAAAAGCACCTTAATTGCTAAAGTTTAAGAAGAGTGACCAAGGCAGGAATGGGTAAATGCATACTCTTCCAAAGGAATTCCAATTTCCTTTTTCTCCTACTTTGAAGCTCGAAATTTGTTATTGAAGAGGCTTAGGTGATTCTAAATAGGTTCACTATCAATTTACTAAAAAAGCAAGAGATTGATTTCTTGATGAGTAGATGAGGAACAGCTTGACCTCTGGCAACCATAAAAGTGAACAATAGAAATTATACAATGCTCTACCTCATGCTACAATGCATCAATGAGATCGTTCACAAAAAACCAGCTTCACATAGAAGATAAAGCTAAATCTTAATTTATATTTCCTGAGGTTTGACAATAAAGTTGATCTGACAAAGTCCAAAATCCAAATAATAAGAATGGAAGTTGGGAATTACTTGCTTTTTCCCTTCTGTTCCCTCAAGCTTTGTATACAAATTAAACACAAAAAAGTATGATGTGGAAAACTGTCTTTAACACTATAGCATGCCTAAATGGATTTAGAAGCTGAAGGATTCAATTCAGGATAGTGGTTTGACAATGTTATCAGCTCCTTTTCCTGTTGTTCCTTGAGAAAGTTCCGAGCAGTCGCTGTTACTATCTTAATGAAGAAGTTTAGAAGCATGAGCCATACAACAGTGTTCCACATTGAAGCAAGTGATAAATCCCACCTCTTCACCTGTAGAGAAAGCACAAAAAGGTAAATTTGCTTCTGGCAAAAAAGAGCGAGCAATACTGCCAGAGAGACCCAAGACATCCTGCATAGGAATAATTATCACATTCATCTGTGTATATATTACCTTAATATTTGAGGAGACAGGAGGAGAGGGTGACAAATATTTGTCTCTAATAGTCTGTAGCTTCATGATAAGGTTTGGCAGGATGGTGGCCAGCCCTGGGATAAAGCTGAGCACTCTAATCAACTCGTTTTCGATGAAGTCAAGAAGTTGATAGTTGCAAACTGAGATGATAAAAACTGTCTGCAATTACAAACAGGATACAACTACCATATGTCAGAAAAGAAAATCAGGACCAGCATAAATGTTCACATCACTTAGCTGCAGGATTTACGATCCTGCTTAAGCTTACTGTCACCCTTTGATGTTCTTTTTTTCTTTCTACTTTAACATTTTTTTTAGACATTAACAACAACTTTAAAGCAATAAAGTAGCCCAAACAGCTCCTAATATGAAATTTGAGACTGCTTAAACCTGAATGTGAGTTTTGATGATCGCCTTTCCAAGTAATGTTGCTAGAAAGAATTTCCAAAATGGAATACCAAATTGCCCACTCATAATACCGGCAAGGTCAAATAGAGGATTTGGAACCTGAAAATATCCACTCTAATCATCAAATTACAAATTCAAATAGGTTACGATGGAAACTATTAAGAAACCAGAAAGACTACCCTCTGATTCAGTATAGCACAAAGCTTATTACCACCTATCAGTAGTACATTACTATGATTAGCCACAAAAATAACCATGGTGATATGTAATGCATTTCATCAGGCTAAGATCACCTTCTAATCATTTACCTGAATGAGAAGTATTTTTTGGGATAGCATCATTCATTCATGAAGCAGATTTTTTCACTCCAGCTAATCTGGAAAAATTAGCCTTAGCTACTACAATAACTAATCTTCATACCATCGGTCAAAGTTACAATCAAAAATCAAAAGTAGCACTAGAATTGTGAAGAAAAGAATCCCAGATTACCGAAGCAAGAACCAAAATTGTGAAGAAGTTCAAGTATTGTGAGTGTGAAAGGAGCCAATATTCTATCTGTTTCAGATGATTGGCTGTGTTACCACCATTTTCCATTGAAGAAGAATCGAAATCATTCATAATATCCAAATTGCTACCTGATATGCAGGCTGCCAGAGCATTTAAGTAGGAAAATCAAGATTATAAACCATAATCCATATGGAAATAAAAAGAGTATATATATGCAAACACAAAATGATATTAGTTGTGCCCTTACTACCTGCTTTAGATATGAAGTATGGAGGGAGCTCTCCAAGTGCAGTTCCAATACCCCATAAGATGGCCTCTAGTTGAACCTGAGGTAATATGCTACCGAGTGGAACTCTTGAACCATGTTCTAATGGGAACAGTGGAGGCCCATATTCAGAGCAATTTTTATTCAGCCATGAAGGACCACTGTTCAGTTGAATCGTATCATACAAAGCACTTTTTAGATCAACACGGCCACACTGCACAGCTTTTATCGTAAAAAAGGCAATGTGTGGACCCAAATACAGCACAAATGTGTGCAAACCAGATCCTGTGAGAAACACAATAAATTCAGAGTCCCATTGAAAAAAGTCCGGGTGTATAAATGATTTTATTAAGAATAAGCAGCAACTTATTTAAAGCAAAAAGATAGAAAAACAACATCAAGCACCAAAGGAATATAGCAGTTCATTTAGTGAAGTGACGATCCCTGAATTATGGGAATACACAACAGTTTCTCATTCAAACAATTCAAAAGCCAATGAGCAATTGGTAAAGAACATGCCAATAATTGCAAGAGAGGAAAATTTGCATGGAATCCTTCATAAGAAAATGGTACAAGCGCCTAGAATATCATAAAAGTAGCCGCAAAAATCTGATAGTGACAAAGAAGAACTGCCCTTACCAAGACCAATTGATGATGCTACCCCAAGGGCCAACCACCAGGCTCCAAATACAACATAATGAATAAGCTCTTGAATCTGCCAAAGTATCATTATTCATCAGAATATAGAAATAAATCAAAACATAATTAAAGATTTTAAGGATGAATTGAAATATTATTAAGAAAACGCACTGATAACTGCAAATCCTTATCAAACCAACAGACTAGCCAAAAACTGTGATCAATTACATTGCTTTGCACTTCCAACTTAAATGAGAAAAGCTTAATACTCAACGTCTCAACTATTAATTCTTTGAAAAAAACTAGCAGCCAACAATCTTCTAAAGTTTAAATTTGAAGTATTCACTACAATCAATATCAGCAAAATACCATACCATTTCATGATGCCTTCCAATGGTCATGACTAGAATTCCGATACTTCCAGCCAAAGTGCTTGAAAATATGAACCAACCAGCACGAAGTCGAATTGTTTGATGAATCCATTGGATAACAGCAAAGACAAAAAGCTTTAGAGTTCTTAAGGGCTGAGTTGTTAATGTAAGATTTTCCAATTCTTCTCTGTGCTTCTCACGAAGTCCTATAAGATAAAAAACCAGATGATTACTCCTACCAAAACAAACACACGACTACTGCCATTCAAGCTAATGCTCCAAAATCAATAGAAAATCCACAAATAAACAAGTAAATGAGAAATAAAAAATAGATATACAGTAATAAAAAAATAGATACACATGTTGGTTTTGCAACTTCTTGATCCTATAATTATAAATAACCAAAAACAAAAAGCGGGATCTTTGTGAAGTCCTTAAAGTTAATTACTTTAACCAGTAAAAATGGATAAACTCCAAAAATTTGGGCTTATGAGAACTATCAAGCTCTCTGACTACTCCTAAACCAAAACTCAATTAAACCCAATACAAATATACAATAATTCAGCTCATTCTGTACCTCTAGCGAACAAATAAATTAAACTAAGAAGGTGAAAACAAAAGGACATACAGAACTTGGCAGAGGAAACTCCAAGAGAATAATTCAGAAAAAAATTATTTTCCCGAGAACCAAACAGAAAGTAGACAAACCCAATGTTTTTTGAATCGGAATGAAACAGAGCCAGTGACTCACCAGAAAGAAAGAGATTCTGTTCTTGGGTGGTCGGCATCTAAAAGGAAAAACAACAGAGATCACATTCGAAATTCCAGCCTCTAGTTGGATTATACAGTACTTATATAATTCAAAAAAAAAAAGTTTGATGCTTGGGAATTTAAAAATATTAAATTATTCTCCGGGAATATTTGGTGTCTGAAAGAGAAAAGTGGGAGTGGATGTGACACAGGGAGAGCACCATTGGCGTGAAATAGAGGGCACAGAGGCAGGAAAAAACGCGGAGAAACAGTAATCCTCTGCTTCTAAACTGGAGCGAGATCATTGGAACTGTTTTTTTTTTTTTCCTTGTAGGCCGCCATGTCAGCATGTTTGCCAGATCAGCAGAAAAGTAGATCTGGTCATCTAGTCATCTACTTACCTTGCAATGGGCTTAAACTACCCCAACTATGTCCAGTTGGCTATTACAAATGGGCCGTAGTCTTGAATAGTTGTGTTAGTGGGCTAGGACCCAGTCTAGGTTTTGGACTTTTAAAGGCCAATGTTAGGCCCAAAATGATCATCTACTAATCTAGGCTTTAGTTCAGCCCAATCAAGCCCCCAAAAAACTAATAATAGCCCGTGGTCTGATTGATGAGTGAGCATCAATCGGTTTTGTTTTAAAATTTCAAAAATTGAGTTAACTGAATTTTGAATTAAAAAAAACTAAAATCAACCAAATTATACCTCAAAAACGAAAAATAATTGAAATTGGTTTATCTCGATTTTAGTTTTAAGTCAGCTTGTTGTAAATTTTGAATACTAAAAATCGATCAAAATAATCGAATAAACCATCCTTTCAAATCGATCAATACTAAAATTAGAAAAAACTAAATTGAATTAATCGAATTCAATAAATTTTGATCGAATATTTTGATTTTTACCGATTAACGTTCACCCCTAATTAGGGTTAGCAATTGTGATTACGAAATTTCATTCAACTCATCTTATATTAAAATAATTATAATAATGATAAGGAGTAGTAAGCTAATTTTCATTGGAAGAAAGAAAAAAATTTGATTTCTCAAAATGGGAAATAAATTGGAAAGTAGGGGAGTAGAAAATTAAGGAGAAGCTCAAGTTAGTTAGAGTTGAAAAGGAAGGGAACCAAAAGCAAGAAAGGGGAAGATAGAAGAAAGCTAGGTAGCCTACATTATTGGTTTCAATAAATGAAATTTGTGAAAAAAAAAAATACTTATCTATCATTTAATATTTGCTGCCTCACCTAAGTAGGTTAGCTGAAAACTACATAAAATTTGACCTCACATTTACATCCATCAAACCTTTTCATTCTTTGCCTCATTTTTTTAAAAAAAGGTTTTTTCAATGGATTTTTCATCGATAAAAATCCCAATTTCATCGACTAAAATCCCAATTTCATCGACTAATCAAATAATTTAAATTTTAAAATTTTTAATTAAAGACCTAGACTTGAAATTATGCAAAATTTAGTTATTAAGTCTAAGACAACACATAGAATAGAAGCAGCAACTTTTTCCAATTCGTTAGCCTCATCCCCTTTCAATTCAAGATTTGCCTTTGACATTAATGTTGTCATAATCAAACCTATATTTCTATTGGAACTTTTTATAGAGTGATGCATGGTTCAAGGCATCAAGTCTATTTCTTTCTATGCTTCATCTATTTGTTGATCATTCTTGATGACCACGTCTTATCTTTATTTTATGATGAAGACTCAATGAAGAAATTGACACTATTTTCTTCTTTAGCAATAATTTAACTAGCTCATTGGTCAGGTCAATGTCTACCATTCTACTTAGACTTTACAATACAATGGTCTTTGAGTGTTAAGTGTTACCCAAAAGTATAATTTTTTTTTCGTTTGAAAATGACCCAAAAGTATAACTATATGATTCGATAATTAGTGGTATTTGATCTTCACCTACCTCATTGAATAAGCAAAAATGTAGATATGAAAGCAATAAACCAAGAAATGTGTATGTAAATATTATACTTATTAGGTTAATTAATTAGGCATACACGATCACACAAAATTTTAAATAAAAAAATGATGTCAAACTCAACTTTTTAAGTTGAGAATATAGGGTAGCAAATTCATTATATGCATAAGGTATTTTTTTAATTTATTAGATATATCTAAAACATATTATTATTAATGAAGTAGTTGATTTAAATGGATTAGGTTTGATCGCGTATAAACAAGTGATTAACGTCATAAAAAAGGCAAAAAAATTATCGGACATAAAATTTGTACCTAAATTAGTAATGGGTTTAAAAAAATCGAATATCTGATTTAGATGCATGTATTTTTTTTATTTAAAAAAATTGGATTTCGATAAAACATTTGTGCATAAAAAACCCAATAATTTATATACAAATTGCATATTTTACGTGTTGAATTGAGTTTGACTGAGGGTTTTTTATTTTGTAACTCCTTTCTTCAAGAGCATGATGGTATCCAAGATGGATTGTTCAACTGCACATACAGGGAGGAACACACAGAGTATTGGGAGATAGCAAAAAAGGTGACAATATTTCTTATTCAAATGAACAAAATAAACTTCTTTTTTAATCGAAAAATCATGATTTTTTAAATATTTTTAAATTATTTGGATAACTTAAATTTCTTTCTTTTTTTTTTTTTTTCATTCAAAGCCTGCGTACTTGACCAAATGTTAGGCCAACGGCAACCCATTCTTGTGATTTTTGTGATCGCAGTCAATTTTAGGTGAAACTCACGTGAGTACTCAATGTACCATTCTTGGCAGCAGCCATTGAAATTGCAACTTGCTATTAGTAAAAATATTTAATGCACGTGAACCAATTTGGTTCTGCTTAAAAATAATCGTTAACACTTCAAATTCTTCGAATGGATGAGAATTTTAGAAACTTGCTTGATTATTTTAGAGTTTTTTTTCATTACGATTTGAATTTTTTTATTGTTCATATATATCTATAGTTGATTCTTGATATATCCAAACTTTATTAAATTATTATAATATTAATTTGAATTTGACGGTTTTTCACTTTGTAAACGCAATTTGATTTTTTTATATAAAAAATAGAG